>NC_059102.1:6605860-7354193 GCF_020740685.1 Jaculus jaculus | reverse complement strand
CAGACCACTATTAAGAAAAATAAAGCCTACCAAGAACAAATCCAGATGAAATAGAAAATATGAACAGACCAATAACAAGTAAGGATGCTAAATTGGAAGTATTAAAAAAAAATCTCATCAAGGAGAAGCTTGAGGGCTTCACAGTTGAATCCTATCAAACACTTCATCAAGAAATAATAAAATCCTTCAGAAATGCTTCCAACAAATGAAGAGAAAGGAATGCTTCTGAATTTATTTTATGAGGTCAGCATGTCAAATCTAGATAAGGTCACTAGAGAAAAGATCCTCACAGCTCAAATGCATGGTGAGTATTAGGTCTCTAAGTCCTCAACACAGCCATTGCCCAATTCAATGACACTCAGTGGGTCAAATGGGATTTTTCCCTGAGAAGCAAGAATGGCTCACCAATTCAAATTAATAAATGAAATGTATGATATTAACAGAATCAAGACCAAAAGCCATAATTTCACAAATTGCAACATCCTTTTATGACAAAAACCCCACAATTCAAAAATTTATGTATATAAAAAAATACCTGAACGTAATAAAGGTCAGAGATGACAATCCAAGTGGGCACTGTATTCAACATTTAAAGCAAAAGCTTTTCCTCTAAGGAGAGGAACAAGATAAAGACTTTACTCTAGTCGTTTCTATCAGAAGTTCCAGCTAGAGCAATTAGACCCCAAAAGGTCAAAGAAGTTAAATTGTCTCTTTTGGCAGGAGAAACTCCTGAAGAGATGTGGGTTCCTGGTCCTCGCTCCGGGGCCAGCCTGTTCCCCCAAAGGCGCCAAGGCAATGGGTTAGGTGAGTGCACAAAAGGAAAAGACTTTCAGGAGATAGTTTCTGTGAACAGCTCTCCTGCTTTATTGTCAGGGAACTGGGTTTTAAGCATCTGAGGGTTGGGAGGGTCCTAAGGGGATTGGATGTACAAGGTTCATTGCTGATGCCTAATTAGCTTATGGGGACATTCATCCCAGCGTGTAGGTAATGGGAGGAGGGTGTCAGGTGATCTAGGGTCTCAGGGGGGTGGGCTGTGTGAAGGTGCTGGCTGATAAGGAGTTGCCCAGGCAACTGGCCAAAGGTCACAGGGCTGTGGGCAGAGCCTAAGTTCAGGTGTGCCAGGCTTGGAGAGGGAGTGCCCTCCTGTAGCCTGAGGGTCCTTAGCCGTGCCTGGCAGCTCAGGACCCTCTCCTGAAGGCTCCAGCCTGTGCCTGGCAGTGCCCGACAAAGTGATGACAAGAGGCTGCTGGACAAATCAGTGAATTTGGTAAAGTTGCATGACATAAAACAAACACATAAAAATCATTAGTGTTTTTGTACACCAGCAATGAAATGTCCGAAAAGTAAGCAAGAAAGCAATCCCATTCTAACAGTTTCACAGAAAGAAAATAGGAATAAATTTAACAGGACAAGAAAGATATGTTCTATGGGACACTGATTAAAAAAATGAATAAGACATTAGTAAATGAAAAGATATCCCATTCTTTACTTAAGTTTTTTGTTCTTCTTGTTTTTGTTTGTTTGTTTTTTGAGGTAGAGTCTCACTCCAGCCCAGGCTGACCTTGAATTCACTATGTACTCTCAGGGGGGCCTTGAACTCACCATGATCCTCCTATCTCTGCCTCCTGAGCGCTAGGATTAAAGGCATGCGCCCCCATACCTGGCTGAGGTTTTAAAAAATATTTTATTTTATTCCTATTTTTTTTTTTGAGAGAGAGCAAGAAAGAGGTAGATAAACAGGGCCTCCAGCCACTGCAAATGAACTCCAGACACATTTGCCACCTTGTGCATCTGGCTTAAATGGGTCCTGGGGAATCAAACCTGGGTCCTTTGGCTTTGCAGGTGAACACCTTAACCACTAAGCAATCTCTCCAACCCGATATCCCATTCTTACATATTTGAATGATTACTGATGTTAGAATATCCATACTACATAAAGTAACCTATATATTCAATGTAATTCTTAATTTAAATGATATTTGTTTCCACAAAAATAGAAAAAATGTGCTAAAGTTCACATGGAGCTACAAGCCCCCTTAATAGCCAATGTTATCTAATGAGTAAAAAGAATAAAACTGGAGACATCATGCCACCTGATTTCAAAATCCGCTATGAATCAAGAGTAAAAACTAAAAGCTGAGTTATACTGGCATAAAAACACACAAACAGACCATGGAACATAATGGATAAACCAGGAATGAACCTATGCATTTATGTTCAACTGATCTTTTACAAAAAGCACTGAAAACACACAATCTCTCCAATATATGGTGCTGGGAGATATAGGAGATTAAAACTGGGCCCTTACCTCATATAGAATACCAAAGTCAATTCAAAAGGAACTAGGAACTTATATACAATACCTAAGAATAATAAAAACCTACCAGAAGAAAGCTCTAGGACATTGGTGTGGGCCACACTAAATTTTTTTTTTTTTTTTTTTGGAGAGTGACCCCTCAAACCATAAACAGTAAAAGGAAAATAAAAACACAGGCAAATAGGATTCCTTCATCCTAAAGAGGTTCTGTATGGCCAAAGGGAGAGTCAACAGCATGAAGAGATGGCCCGTGATAAAGGAAAAAGTATTTGCAAACAATATATCTGATAAAAAGTCAGTTTCCAACATACATGAGAAGAAAGAACTCAACAGCATGAAAACAGCATGGTTTAGAAAATGGCAAAGGAATCAGACATTTTTCAAATGGTCAGTAGACTTATGGAAAAATAGTAACATGACTCATGTACACAGAAAAACAAATTGAAACCCCAGTGAAATGTTACTTCCTACCTGCTAGGATGATTGTTTTGAAAACTAAAAATAAGTGACAGAAAATATTGGAGAAGAGGTGGAAAAGGGGGAACTCGTGTGCACTGTTGGCAGGAATCCACATCAGTACAGCCAGCAAGACAATGCAGTGAAGTTCCTCAATCAAAACTAGGCCAGCATGGTGGTGCACGCCTCTAAGCCCAGCACTTGGGAGGCAGAGGTAGGTAGATCACTGTGAGTTTGAGGCTACCCTGAGACAAAGTAGTAAATTCCAGGTCAGCCTGGGCTAGAGTGAGACTTACCTTGAAAAACAAAACAGAACAAACAAACAAAAACAATCAAAACTAAAACTGCCACATGATATGCCAGTAACACTTCTGGGTGTGTGTGAAATGAGATCAGGGTCAGAGAGGCTCCAGCACTGTGTCCATGGCAGTCCTCCCATAACAGCCACGGTACGGCATCAGCACAGGCATCGACCACACATGAACGGCTAATGAAAATGTGAGATGTAAACTCACGCAGTAGGAATCTATTGAGCTGTGTGTGTGTGTGTGTGTGCATGTATGTCCAAATACATGTGCAGTGGCCAAAGGACAATCTCAGATGTCAGTCCTTGCCCGTCAGCTTTTTAGGCAAGGCCATTGTTCATCACTGCATTTGCCTGGCTAGTGGGCCAGCAACGTTCTGGGGTTCTGCTCTCTCCTCCTCCCTTCGTGCAATAGGTGTGCTGAGGTTAAAGGCATCCCGCACAACACGCAGCCCTCCACATGGGCTCTGGGGTCTCAACTCAGGAACTCATGCTCGCGTGCCGAGCTCTCATCCATGGAGCTATTTTCCCAGCCCAGCCTTTCTTTAAGAAAAGTTGTGACCACGTGGATGAACCCAGAAGACATGAGAAATGGAACCAGTCAGAGAGAAACAAATCCTGTAGGACCTCACCTGTGGGTCTAAAACACTGAAATTTCAGGAGCAGGGAGCTGGGTGTCTGCATATGGGGAGGAGACGAGGAGATGCTGGTCAAAGGGACCAAAGTTCCCGTCCCTGAGAGGAGTAAGTTCTGAAGACAGTGTAGGACATGGAGATTGCAATTCTTCATACATGACTATTTGAAAATTGCTGCGACATATCATAAGTGTACTCACCACAAAAATAAGTATTCAAAGTGCATGTGGTAACTACCTTGATTTAACTATTTCACAATGCATCCCTTTGTGAAAATGGATGGTACATCATGAGTATGAACACTTTTTGTTAACAGAACTATAATAAAACTGAAACAAAGTGTATGTACTTTTAAGTGACAAATTTAAAGTCAAACCACACTTTGCCCCCAGAAGCTACAGCCATTGCAAGCCTGCAGGGTAACTTTCTGGAAGTCAGTACGGGCCCCACTTCCAGGGCATGATATAGATGGCCGATAAATGTCACTGATTTCTGTCCTTAGGGTCACTGCCTAGTCTATTACTTAGTTGCTTTGTGGGATACAAAGGAATGCCACTTGGAAAATAAAATTGAGGTGCTTGGGTGAAGAAATCTCCCAGAAAGGCATTTTCCTCCCACTATGTGGCTCGGCGCTTGTACGTTTTGTCCTTGTGCCTGGAAATAACGTTGTCCTGCACGCACGACTCTTAATCAATAGACACAAATTGCTCTTTTCTCTCTGAGCTTCTTAGAAACAAAAGACTGCGTGCGGGACCCCATCACGGTGTCTAAAGGACACTCATAATAGTGTGTAGGCGACTGTCTCTGAATCAGCCAGTCTTTTAGTAGTTCAGCTTCCTGTCTGCTTTGTGAGCTGATAAAGTAAAAACTTACTTTATCTGATAAGCACATTTTAAAATTCCCCTGTGACTAATATTGGGAGAGCTGACCACAGATATTCCTTCCAGTGTTTCTTGGGAAACTGTTCATGAGATCAAATGGGGCAACAGTAAGGAAGATGCGGCCCTGACTGATGAGCAAGGTACAGGGCCGGCCCGCTTCCGTTGCAGGGCGACTTCCAACAGCCTCTGCTGTCGGCTGGGCCACGTCTTGCCCCACGCTCTGGGAATGCAAATGACTGCTAACGCTCTCTGCAGCCAAGAACTTCAGTGACTGCAGCGGACCCGCAGGAGGAGGAAATCTCTCTGTGCCTTCTGGAGAATTCCGTCCTTCTACTGGCCCGTGATTTCAATGGCTCTGGTTTGGCTCACCTTGGGGAGTGTGGAGAATGCAACGCAGATCCAATTGGTTTGATTGGCCAGACACGGACGTGCCCGCCAGCGCTTGCTTCTAGTCTGAGGACATTCTCCTAGCACACCCGCCTGACTAGAAGCCCAAGTGGAGAAGGGGAGGGAGGAGGGGACATACAACATGTAAGAGCCAAGGGCCTGTCAGGAGTAGGGACTTGGAGAGGACCTCTCCAGATCCACATGTGATAAGGGGGTGATGGAAAGGGAAGGCTGGACCCCTCCCGATGATGCTGGATACACATTACAGTGGCTACAATGGCGCATGGCTGAGAACTGTCCAGGCTCCACAAACAGGACGGGAGGACGTTACGTAATCGACCTACAAAGGGCTATGGGGGCTCATCCCTGGGCTTTGTGGATATGTTTTTGCCAACTCAGTAGCCCACTTCCATTCTTGTGAGTTCCTTTCTCCTTCTAATAAACGGTCCCTATTTCTATTACCTTATGAGGTGCTGGTGTAATTCCTTGTCCTGAGACACAAGAACCTGGAAACTCCAGACTTAGCCCCTTCTCTGGTGTCATGAGTATTCAAATGGCAAAGAAAGGATGAAAACCGTGGTGATAGGGGTGGATTTTCTGTACGTTATGGACACAACTTGGGAAAGCCTGGAGAAGACACGGCGGGTGGGGGCGGAGGGAGCCGAGGCAGTGGCAGGCAGGACGCGCGGCCTGCGGGGGAGCTGCCAGGCCTCGCGAAGCAGCAACCGTGACCCGCCGTTAGCGGAGCATCCAGCCAGGAGCCATAAGGCAGCACACAGTGCGCCATGTGTCAAGGGGACCCAAGGGCCTAGGGCCGAGCATCGAATGAAGAGGCTGAGTGTGAGGTCTGATAGGATGCTGTGATACGGGGGTGGGGGGCAGGCAAGCTCTGTCAGGTACTGTGGGGTTCCTGAGGGAACGTCTTCTGGGGTAAAGGAAAGACAGTAAATGAGGTCAACCAGGCAGGAGGTGGTGGGGTCAGGTCTTGGGCTTCCGAGTGGGGATATAATGTAGAGAGCTCTATGGCTGGGAACTGCCCCACACACCAGTCTGAAGTGGTCCAGGGCCAGGTTTGGAGAGCTACAGTGGACGCAGGATGGAGCCATATATGCGAGTCAAAAAGGAGCAGTAAGGTCTGTCACTAACTTACTACAGGCGCTGAGCCCTTAATAAATGCCAGTGTCAAACCTCTACTGCCAGAGGCCTGGGCTTAATGCCTCCCAGCTGCTCTTGGTTCTGTCTGGAGGACAGAAGCAATGACGAATTCCAAATTCTCTAACCACCTTTGCCCATGACTCAGTCTATCCAGGAGCACCAAGAGCTGCATGGTAGTGATGGAGAGCTTTACAGCTCCCAGCTGGCTCCCATAAACTGGCCAGGTGGAGGGCTGGCTTGGGAGGAAGGCAGAGGCCCTGAAGGCTGCACTGAACAGCGTGTCTAAGCTTGACAGCAGCGCCCTCCTGGCGCCTCCCCTCAGGTCCTCCATCCCAACTTCTTTCCCACAACTCTGCCATCGCCGCCTTCTCTACACATCATCCCACCTAAGAACCTCTCTCACTTATCTACGCCCCAGTGCCATGCCTAGGCTCTATCTTTGCTACCCCGTGCCTGCAGCTGCTGCCTTCTGAACGAGACCAGCCTTAGCAGCTGCGTGAACAGCCCATTGGCCTCCTTCTGCAGTCTTCCCTTGAGCTGGCTTTTGGCCGCTCTGCCTCTCCAGGCCCCATTGCCATAGCTGTGCCAGGCTTTCCCAGCCACTCCTCACTCTTGTTCTTCCCTCCCCACTCACCTGGCACCAGAACCCACCTGCTTAGCTTCTATCCTCCCCAGTGCAATGGCAAGATCTGTGCCTGGAGCTGAGGACTGTGGCTGGCACTTAAAATGCTACTTCCGGCTCTGCATGTCACTCCCAATTGTTCGTAAACATTTCTTTGCCTCCAAACAGGGACCTTTAGGTCTACTTAACACCTACACCCATGTATGCGGCATATTTGCACGTGTGTGCACGTGCTCCGCACGTGCTCCGCCCTGACCCTGTGCCTCAGAGGCTGCTCAGAACTCGTTAGCCTGCGTGAGACTGCTTGTCCCTGGTCCCTTTCATCACCATCCCTACAAATCCAGGGCCTCACTCCAGCCAGTTTTGTCAGCTGCCTGGAGCTCCCACCTGGGCTTTCCGGTCTGTCCCTGAGCCAAGACTGCTCTGTGGAGCACGAAGCAGGGGCAGCCACCCCATCGTGGTAAACCAGCCTGGGTCATCCTTCCACCAGACACCTCCTTGCTGCAGCCAGGGCTCGTTCGCGCACATGATTTATTAACTAATTTAGCATGTGAGGAAACATCTGCATTCTGCTTTTATCATCTTGCCAGCAGACAGGCTAAAGACAAAATGCATACGATGGACTTGTTTAATGGGGCCTTAAACATCCCCTCTCACTTGCCTGAGCTCACACAAGTCTCTGGTTTCAGAACTTGTCTGATCTAACACAAACACGAAAATAACCTCTCCTCAGCACATCCATAACACAGGGACAGTTGCAGTGACCATAAAATCCTTGTCAGCCAAGTGTCCTGAGAGCATTCCGGTGGTCAAGACCGTCTTAGACTTTTACAGAATAAAAGGGTGTCTTGGTTATTTAATACTATTTCCTAGGCCTCATACCTTCTTTATGTACAAGTTTAAGATTTTTGTTTATAGGCACAGGAACTGGTAAGGGTTTTGTTTTGGACACAATGTCAAAGTTGGTTGGTGTAACAAGTAGAATTATGACCCCTAGAGAGATATGTTCAAGTCCTAATTCCAATTCTAATTGTGACCTTTTTTTGACTTTATATTGGAGATAGGGTCATTGTGGATGAGCTCAGGTTGATATGAGGTGGTAACAAAGTGGGACTTTAGCCCAGTGTATGGGAGGAGCAAACACAGACATAAGGAGTCAAGTCCATAAAGACAAGCAGAGAGTAGAGTGAGGTATGTGTGAGCCCAGCAGCGCCGACGCTGGCCAGAAACACGCGGCGTTTCCCTCCGAGCCTCTGGGGGATCAGTCCTGTGCCTGCCTTGACTTTGCCGCCTGGCTACCAGAGCTCTGAGAATACTACATTTCCACCTTGTATTCCACCTGCCAAGGCCACATCACCTCTGACACTGTTAGCTCTCAGTGTGGCCCAGATTACAGGGGCGCGAGACAGAGTTCAGATCGACAGTGCCCTGCCAAGGCCCAGTGTCAACAGCTCCGTATCCAGCGCGGAGCTATCAGAAGATGGTAGGAGACAGAAGAGGTGGGGCCTGGTGGGAAGCTTCAAGTCACCCGGGGAATGTTCTTGAAGGCGCTCTTATGACCCCAGCCCCTCCCTGGCTTCCTGCAATGTGAGTTCCTCTGCAAACTCCTCACTGTGATATGCTGCTTTGCCACAGGCCTAAAACTAACAGGGCAGACCGAGTATAGACTGCAACCTTCAAGACCGTGAGCCCAAGGAAGCCTTCCTTTTCACTCTGTGAGGTGAGTTAGCTCGGGTTTTGTCATGGAGCTGTCATCACACTAAGTTGGTTCCCTCCTGCCCTGCGTCTTCACTTCCTACACAGAGCGCAGGGGCCTGGCTGAAAAGGAGTCCTCAGATGCCATGGTGTGAATATGCAAATACGTTGCTGTAGTGGCGTCACTCCGCAGCTGATGACACCAGCTTTGGTGGACTAAGTGTTCTTATCAAGTGGCATCCTTGGCACCCTGGCCCCAAAACATGCCAACCGTGGCTGACAGCAAATTGTGAAATCTGAACCTGAACCCAGCTTCTCCCCAGAGCATGCATCCAGGTCAAGACAGTGTCCACCTCCTGGCTTGAAATGCTGGCTAGACAAGGGGTGCAGCGGGGAACCCTTTGCACAGCCGTCTTCTTGGTTTCGATGTCTCAGCATCCTGGAAAGTGTCAGGAGGAGGAAGCAACAGGTGTCTGCCCAGATCCCTGGCACGACAGGGATGCCTGCAATGCCATCCGTGCCTGCTGGGGGCTCCAGGCAGCTCCCTCACGATGCTCAGGGTAGCCAAGTGGCAAGGAGACAGACCGGCCCACAGACAGTGGGGACTGAGGAGATTCTGTCACGGAACCCTTTCCCATCTCCTCCTTGTAAGATCTTGCTATGTCTGCTAAACTGCGCTTTATTGAATATGGTAATTTACCGCAGAGGACTTTTATTCACAACCGTACTTATGATCTCACCTCCTAGGGGCCAAAGCATTTTCCTAGGAAAAGCGACCTCATTCCTGTATTCAGAAGGCGAGAGCAGAGGCTTCTCCCAAGAATGCGTTCTGCTGTCCCCTCCCTGCCCTCGTCTTGCTAGCTTAATGGGCTGTTTACGAGCTCCATGAAGATTGAGGTCAGTCTTCCACTGTCACGTGCCCAGCTCCCCACATGGTGCTGGGCCCAGAGACGGTTCCTGCTAACTCCTTCCCCCATGAATGAGGGAGTGCCCTGCCTCCCTGGGTCAGCTGGACCCTCAGTGCTGAGCTAGCTGGCTGGCCCTTCTCTGAGCTCACAGCAGGAAGGTTTCAAGATGACGAATGTCGATGTAGACAGGCTGGAGTCAACCTCTCGCCCTGAAGTCTGGTCTGAAGTCTACGAAGGGCAAAGAGCATGGCTTGCAAACGTGGGTAAGGAGCCAAGAATTTGAGGCCGCCCTCCCCACTGCTATAGTGGCATGGCTTCTTTCCCGGCCACAGTGGTAAATCTGCATCCCGACTTATCTCTGAGTTCCGTGCTCAGAACCGACCGGCTCCCAGAGCAGGTTTGTGGTCCCGAGCCTTACCCATGCCGGTGAGGTCATTTCGAACCAACACGGCTAGGTGTAGGCTCCTTCCCCGAGGACACCTCTCCCCAGACTCGCTCCCAGGCCGCCTCCAGCTTACCGCTAAGAGGATGGGGCACGGTGAACTGCTTCCTGTTGGCGCGGGCGGGCGGGGTGCTCTGCCGCTGCCCCAGGCTCTCCTGCTGCGCTCTCCTCTGCTGCACCATGTGCTCCAGCTTTTTCAGCCGCTCTTGTGAGCGAGAAATGAACTGAGGCTTCCGGACCTCCAGTGCTTCCTAATGGAGCCAAAAAAAAAAAAAAAAAAAGTCACTGTGTAAGAGAAGGTCCCCCAAAGCAGTATGACCATCTGCTTCACCCAAGAGAAGCCAATCAAAAGTATGACAGTCACCAGTCAAAAGCTGCTGGCCAGAGGCACATCACCATCTTCTCGTGTGAAGGTGATTCATGTGCATTGACCACACAGGTCCTAGAGGTCAGCTGGGCCTCACTGTGGAAGGATCAAGCAGTTACGAACCTGAGTGCAAAGGCAGACTTCTGCCCATTTCTTCTTCTACCCTGTCAAGCTCCTCATTGCCAAGGGACCCAAATCAGATCCAAAGACATGGATGGGGCTGCAAAGCAGACGTTATAAATCTTGCTCCTGCTGGGGTGGAGTCTGGGGAAGCATAGACATACATCATCTTCCTGGGTGAAAAGTGGGTCTTCATGGGAGAAATGCTATCTGTGGCTTAAGAAGCTCACTTCTTGGGCTGGAGAGATGGCTTAGCGGTTAAGCGCTTGCCTGTGAAGCCTGAGGACCCCAGTTCAAGGCTTGATTCCCCAGGACCCACATTAGCCAGATGCACAAGGGGTGCACGCGTCTGGAGTTCGTTTGCAGTGGCTGGAGGCTCTGGCGTGTCTATTCTCTCTCTCTCTCTCTCTCTCTCTATCTGCTTCTCTCTCTCTGTCACTCCCAAATAAATAAATAAAAATGAACAAAAAAATTTTAAAAAATAAGAATCTCACTTCTTGGTGGAAAGAGCTGAGAGGAAGTCACTGCTATGCAGAACGGTCCTGTGAACGCCAAGTCAGCCTCACCCTTCCCATCTCTATGCACTAAATTGACCTCTGAGGATGTGACAGACACTAGGCTGGGCCTGGGCGCTCCCTGTGTACAGACCATTTCTTGGAATTCCCACGTGGATTCTGGGAGGTACTTGTTTTTGCTCCCATTGGACAGATGCAAACACCGAGGCTGATGGTAGATCATGTGCTGATTCTCAGCTACACAGGCTCGGTGCTTATCTTCTGCTGCCACTCATTGCCCTAACCCCCAGTTTTCTGAGCATCTTTGCTCAGATTGCTCCTCCACTTTGAGGACCACCTGCAGCCACCCCCATTGGTCCAGTTTCACCTCTCCCAGTAAGCCCTGTGGGATAGCCAGAGCCAGTCTGAAGACAGCTTGATGCAAGAGTGACTCCCACAGGCCCATCTCCATGCTGGGCCGAGGCACTGACCTTGTCTCTGTCACCGGCATTGTTCTGAGGTCTGCATGCATTAGGGTTCAGCACAAGTTCACTGGACAAGCTACCATGTCACCACCCCATTCCTCCAACTTCACCGTGAGTGGGGACATTCCATCTATATCAGGGGTCTGTGCCATGGCCCTGGCACTATACTATAAAGGAGTTGCTTTGGCCAAGTGCCAGCCAATGGCTACTGGGCACTGTAAGTCCCCAGTCACTAGGTGCAGTAAGATTTCAGGCAAAGCTCCAGGGCTGGAGGACTGGCCTCGAGAAAGCCCAAAGGGCGGCACGCTCAGCTGGAGACATCCTGGAGGTTTAGGATGATTTGGGAGGACATGAACATTTCACTAGGGGCTACTAAGGGTCTTGGGTTCAGGACTGAGCTGGCGGAACTTTGGGGGAGGCTCACCCCACACCAAGTACCTTCCCAGTATGCTGTTGCAGCATCTCTCTCTGTGGGTAACCTGTCCTCCAAAATTTTATAACTTTAGTAAGTACCTGCATATTGCTTCTATAATCATGGAAGAAGCAAATGCAATCTTCTGTGTCCTTCAATTTGGGCATGGCCACGTGACTTGCAACTTCATGTGGGTATGTATGATGTATAAGTATTTCCTTGATATATACACATGTATATTTGGTACATGGG
Organism: Jaculus jaculus; assembly: GCF_020740685.1. NCBI lineage: Eukaryota > Metazoa > Chordata > Mammalia > Rodentia > Dipodidae > Jaculus > Jaculus jaculus. The sequence goes on along the minus strand of NC_059102.1, from coordinate 7,342,261 downwards.
GTTGGGGCTAGAGTCTCACGTATGCTAGGCAGGAACTGTATCATGGAGCAATTCCTCCAGCCCAGTTTCTTAAGCTTTCAAAGGCTGCATGTGCTCATTTGACTATGGAAGCTCCTGCCTGCTTGGGCGTCTATGGAGGACCAAAGAGCAGCCTGCCGCTGGACACCATCATTGCTATGGTCACTACTACTGTTAGTCGGACCTGATCCTCATTCTTACCTGTGGAGTCACTGTCATCTCTGCTACCCACACAGTGGCAGGGAGAGGTTGGGAAAGTTAGGAGAGTGCCCGGCATGAGGTAGAGGAGGGAGAGGCAGAAGGGCGGTCAGGTGTGCCCTGTACTCCCACATACCCTTGGCAGGCAGCAAGTGGGGGTGCACAGAAGGCCTTACCTTCAACGTCATGGAGCTTCCTAGCGGAGGCTGAGGCTCAGAATCATCTTCCAACAGATAAGGGGTCCTTGGTCCATCTGGGGGTGCTGGAGCTGGGGGTACTGGTGAGGGATCAGACATCTTGGGATCTTCACTCTTCTTACATTCCTCTAATTTTACAACCAAGTCACAGCATGTGTAGTCTCCTGAGAGAGGAGGTTGAGAACCATTTAGAGGGTGCCCAGCAGTTCTTGCCTGGCTCATCAACACCATTAGACACAGAAGACAATTTTGAAAATAGAAATGCCAGTGGGTTATTAATGGGCCTCGTTAAGCCAACACTATTGTGCCTCATCACAGATGCTCCCAGCTGGGCTGGTCACAGGGAGGAGCATTTACAGTTAGCCTAGTTCCATGACTGGCTAGTCGTGCCACGGAGGTATCTATCTCCTTGGCTTGTAATGACCAGATGCCTTTGCTCAGAATAAAGAGTCTTCTCTATTCTGGATTTCATATTAAATGTGTGCAATTATTACCGTTTTCTTGTTTCAGGATAGCATGTTAATCTGGCTTGTGTTCCGCACACTAATGATCTAAGGACAGGGGATGGCATTCAGACACTTAGCCCTCCCTTTCATTTGCCAGAGTCTACTGCTTTATACAGTAATTAGAAGCACTGTTCCCTCAGTGCTGGGTTGGGCCCTTTCTGGAACCATCTCGCTTTCATTTTGTGGAAAAGGTCAGGAAATGAGTTTCCCTAGGTTCCCTGGGTGGGGTGGCCTCTGAAGTGGTAGAAGGATGATTAAGAAGCATCCCTGGCCACCTTCTGACCAAGTCTCAGCCTGGAACATAAAGAAGCAGGTCCTTCCATCCACCCTTAGCCCATTCTTCCATCTGAACTCCCTACTCTCCCCATGGTATCTTCCCACCTCACCCTCTGTCCCAGCTCAGTGTCTTCCTGCCCTGCATGGCCTCCTTTCTCCACAAAGCTCCTTTGCTTTTGCTGCCTGATGACTTCTCACCTCTGGGCTTAGCCCCAACGTTTAGAACACCTTTTTCCTTCCCAGGATGGCATCCGTCCCTGCCTCTGCCAATCATAAGGTGGGGGCCCAAGATGATGTCTGTGGAGCTTTCCAGGACTGGACTGTTTTGTGCTCAGTCCACAGCTGTCCATAGCACCAGGCCAGGGGCCTACAAGGAACACATTCTGGGAGAGGCAAGGTGACCATGTGGTGGCTCCCCTGGCCACAGGAGACAGCGTTCACACCTAAACCCTTTCTGGTTGGGCCAGCTGTCTTATCTCAGTGGAGAACCCCACTGCCTAAAATCTCCAGACTGATGGTTTCTTGTGGCTTGTGCCACCTCCAAGGGTGATTCTCTCCCAACACCATGCTACTTTGAGGTGCTCATGTCATCCCCTCATTTTCCCAAGCACTGGCTGTTCACCCCTCTTGGGGGGGTTTTCTCAGTATTCTCCATTCTCTCGAGTCGTAAACTCTAGCCCAAGTCCAGCCACCAGCCTAAACCCCCCTCTCACCACCACACTGTTTCCAAGTCTCCTGGGAACACTTTTTCTCTACCTCCTCCCACGCAGAACTAGCCACGCTCAACCCTCCTCACTGCCTGTAACCAGGATCGGGTCGGCTGTCTGCCTCAGACAGTCTCCACCTCGTAGCTCCTCGCCCTAGTGACCATTCACTCTCCTCTCTGGCTGAGTCTCAGCCCCGGCCTGCTCCCTTGCCCATCTTTACCCACACTCCTCAAAGGACAAAGCAAATCTTTCCACCATGCTTCTCCTCAAGGCCTTGACCTTGCTTAAGTTCAGATTCCTAAGGAGGGTACAGAAGGGTCCTCCAACTTAACCCACAGCCCTGCACTTGCGCTTGCTTGCAAGTCCCTATACGAGCAATGGCTTTCTCTGAGCGCTGGGCAGCTGTCCTCCTCCTCCTACACAGGTTTGTTTTGTTTTGTTGTTTTTGCCTCCAGTCTGACTTTTAAACATCTAACAATATTTCAAGTTCCTGTTCAAAATAATTTTGGGTGATTATTCCTCCACCCGGACCTGCTCAGAGTGTCAGGCTGTCCTTGGGATCTGGTGCCCTCCACCCACATAACAGACACAGGCTGGCTGATGGTCGCTTGTACCTGGAGCTTGAAAGACGGAGTGCACTGGCCACACGCCCAGCTTACAGCGGGTGGTTAAGAAATACTTCTGTAATGGATCAGTGGCCGAAGGGAGAGGGATTAATATAGATTCCAAGTGACTTCTTTTTAATATTTGTAACTCAAAGCTACATATTCTGGTATTTCTTTGTGTCTTTTCCCATAGTGCTTTGAAAACATATTCAGAGTGGCAAGAAATCTAAATTCTCCCACTGACATAACTGGGTGCCTGAGCTCATCTTCTATTACATTCTTAGGTCTTTTTCTACAGCAGCATCCAGCGCACTATTTAGAAGTAGCCAGCAGTTAAACCTCCAAGAAAAGACACCTGCGTTCAACATGGCTCCCTCCTCCTCGTGAGGCGGAGATGAGGACCTGCCCTGTGTGCACTGTGAGATGCACTGTACTCTGCTCAGGCGTAGGCCATGCGTGGGGAGCTATCATCCTCGTCAGTGCTGGGGGCCGTGGACAGCTGCACCAGCGCCTCAGACTTTCCTCAGCTCCTGCCCGAGTTCCGCTGTGGACTGAGTGTTCTCTGACTTGCCTGGCATTAGCCTTGGGTGTAGCAGGGCTGGGAGTCACTGATCCAGATAGAGCTGCCTTCTGGCTGCTACATTGGCTACTACTTCCACCTGCTGGTCCTGCTGTCTGTCTGTCTGTCTGTCTCTCTCTGCTCTGCCCTGCTGCCAACATCAGGCCAGCCTGTGAGAACCATGCCCAGGGAGACAACAGCCACCTGCCGTACGAGCACCTAGAACCATCTGCACTGCCACCCTCGCCGCCCTCTCTCCTCACCTTCAGGGAACTGTCTTTCTATCTGAACAGCTCTGTCCTCCTGCAGAGAGGTGCCCGAGTCTCGTAAGGGACAAAGAAACCCTGGCAATGTGACTCTGGGTCTCAGCAAGCGCGGATGCCGTCTCTCTGAAGGCTCAGAAAGGTTGCTAGACTGACAGTCATTGCTTGGTGAACTGTCCCCATCGGGAGAGAAGTGTTTAATGGGCGTCTGTTCCACTGAGGAAGCAAGTAGTCTCACGTGCGCTTCTCCTTGTTGCTCCTTGCTGCTTCCAGAAAATACTTTTGTTTCTACTAAAAATAAAATAACAGTTGTGCTCAAAATATCTGATGAGCTTACGTCTTAAGTACTGATATCCACCGCCCTGTTTCTCTCCTGGAGACAGTCTAGTAGTGCCTCAGGGACCTCAGGCACTTGTTATGGCTATGATCTCACCAACTCTCAATGTGTGGCAAGATTGCCCTCGAATGCTAGCTAGGAGCTCCACTTGTACACACTGCTGCTGTGTACTGAGCTGTCAAGGTACGGTGCTTAGCATTACACTTAAGGTTCATCATATGCACTCTGGTGATCAGCAGAGTGGGTAGGTGGAGCACCTCGACTCTGGACCTGTACTTCTGTTTCAAATCCCACCTCTGTCACATCATGCTACCCAGCTTCATCTATAAAACTTATGTGAAGTTATAATTCAATGAATTAATAATAACAGATACTACTCACTCATCATATCATTTGGTTTCATGTTAAAATATAGAAACATATTTTATAGCATTTACTGAATTATATATCCAATACAGTTATTTATAGAAATGTCAAATATTAAAGCAGAGGTAATAAGATAATAAAATACTATTGCCCATAAAATGCTTAGCACAGTGTCCAAGGATCACTAACTGATGATCTTCTTACTGTTATGGAGATTCTGATGCCAAGAAATGTGTTGTTGGGAGCTCAGACGTGGGAGACCACAGAAAGGTCACCGTGTGCAGCTCTGATGAGGCAGTGGACCCACATATGTATGCCACGTGTGGCTTCCACAGTGTACCACCAAAAGTCAGGAAGCCACTGCATGTCTACCAGCAGGGGACTAGCTAAATGATTACATACCCCGGTGCTTTGGATCAGTTACAAGAATGCAGCAGGTGTCCTGATGGAAATGTGTAATAATCTTGAAACTATATTATTAAGCTAACAAAGCAAAATGAAGGACATTTGCAACAAATGTTTTAATGCATAAGAATAATTGTGAGGGACCTGGTGATGGGCCAGCCCAATGCCCAAGGAGAGGGCAGTTAAGTAGCAGGAATCAAGAGTCACTTTCTCTTCGATGCCTGTTTTATATTCTGTTGGTGGTGGCATGAGTGTTATAGTTACATTCTTGTTGCTGTGATATAGTACCAAACCAAAAGCAGCTGGTGGAAGGAAAGTGTTTTACTGTGGCTTACAGTCTTGAAGGGAAGCTCCATGATGACCGGAGAAAGAATGGCATGACTAAGGGCTCAGCAGGTAGAAAATAGCAAAATAATGAGCTGAACCCTAGCAAGGGAAAGCTAGTCATAACACCCTTAAGACCACCCCCAACAACACACCTCCTCCAGCAACCGCCACCAGCTGAGGACTAAGTATTACAAAACACATGAGTTTATGAAGGACAGTCGATACAAACCAGTACATTCCACTCCTGTCCCCCATAAACTAAAGACCATCCGTGATGTAAAATGCAATGCATTCAGTCCAACTTTAAAAGATCCCATAGTTTTTTTAAATCAATTCAACTGCTGTCTAAACATCCCCATAGTCTGAAGTCTCTTAACTGTCATCTGTAAAACTCAAAACATATAACACACATTGCAAACATTCACACTGCAAAAGATGGCATTGGGCATAGCATAAAAAAAGATTGAACCAATAAAGATATAAAACAAATAGTACAAACATCAAGTCCTATAACTCCAAGTGTAACATCTGTAATCAGTGACAAAGTTTCTGGGGTTTAAATTCCACCCCTCCAGCTGGGCTGCACGCAACCCAGGGAAACTACCATCTCAAGCCAGCAGCTCTTCTTGGCAGCCATCCTAGAGTCCTGGCATCTCAGTAATCCTGGGGTCTCCACTGCAACCCACAGTTCATCCTATGTCTCCATGCAGGGACTCCAACAACCCTGCCTCACATTGCCCAGAGGCCATTTCCAACAAAGCCACATTTTAAATCCAAACATGCTCTCCTTCCTGCATTTGTTATACTCCATAGTACCAGGTGGGCTATCAAATTTCTTAGGACACTCCTTCAGCATTCAGGCCATCTACTTCAAAAAAGTCAGCATTCTTCTTATAGTCCCAATGCGGAACAGATGGCCCAAAATCAATGGTGGTAATCTATCAAATAATTGCATGTGAGTGGAGCTGCTGTCTCTAGCTGGATATGTTCATTTCTTTCTGTGGTATATCCTGCTCACACCAGTCCATTCCTTCTACGCTCAACCCTGCTCAAGTTCTCAGGACATGGGAAGAGCACAGCCAGCCTCCCATAGAAACTGCCTCCAGCCAGTCTAAACAAAGTTCTTTCTTCCCCTCATAAGCCAAACTCATGGTCCACAGATCCATTGTATGTAGATCTTTCAGTCTGTGACCAGAATGGTCCATTAAACTCTGCCTTTGACACTGCAAGGCATCTTCTAGACCAAAGTTTCAAATCCTTCCACATTCTTCCCAAAAAAATCATTTCCAAACCTCCAAAAGCATTACATTCAGGTTTCTAGCATAAAACCCCACTCAACTGGTACCAATTTGCCACTGTAGTTATCCTTTCATTCCTTGGATAAAGCACCTGACCAACAGCAACTAGTGGGAGGAAGGGAATTTATTTTGGTTTATGTCTTTGAAGGGAAGCTCCATGGTGGCAGGCGAAAGCATGGCACAAGCAGGGGCTTGTCATCACCTCACCACAGCAAGTGGTAAACAGCAGCAGGAAAGTGAGCCCAGTTCTGGCAAGGGGGAGCTGGCTGTAACACCCCTAAGCCTGCTCCCAACGACACACTCCTCTACCAAGGCTCCGCCTCCCACCAGCTGGTAACAAAGCAGCATCTTCTCAGCGAAGAAACAAAGCTCTTCCCAGGCTTCAGATGTCACCTCTGAGGGCCTCCCAGGTGACACTTAGCAACTTTCAGGTAACACTCAGTATTTGTACCCCCGACACCTGCATACCTGAATTATGTGTCACTCCAGTAATTCATTTTGTTTATAATTTTCTTGCCTTCCAATATGTTTCTTAATACCAAAATTTTGCATAGCAAGTACAAAGCCATTTCTGTAGGTCACTGTGTCTGTTATAGTTAATTTGGGTTGTCAACCTGACAGTGTTTAGAATCCCTATGGAAATACATATCTGGTCATATCTGTGATGGATTTTATAGATAGTTATTTGATATGGGAAGACCCACCCTGAGCATGCATGGTGCCATTCCATAGCTGGGGTCCTGGACTGCATATCAAAAGAGTGCTGACTGGGCTCCAGCATTCATCACTCTGCTTCCTGGTTGCAGACGCAATGTAATGAGCTCTGCTGCAAGCTTCTGCCACCCTGCCTTTCCCACCTTGACAGACTGTCTCTCCTCTGGAACTATAAGCCAGACTTACCCCTTTCCTTCCTTAAGATGCTTCCTGTCAGGTAACTGTACATAGTGAGGAGCAAAGTAACTAACTCACTGTCTACTAGACAGAAACTTTCAGAAGAGGGTAATTCCAATAGATTCTGGGGAAGACAGTGACAAGCCATGCCCTGAACACAAGAGACTGGATGCAGAGATGCCTGGTGAATGGTCAGCCATGCTAGTAAGGGGTTATTGGGTTAGAAATTCGGTCCTTCACCTGCTCCTGCTCCACAGCAGGCCTTAAAACATGTTGAGTAGGACCCCCTGCAATAAAATGAAGCCCCCCACCAGGAGACCACTAGGGTCAGAACAATAAGGATCTTGGTAACAAACAATCTAAATCAGCTGAGAACATACGTGAACGTGGGCCAGGGGAGGGCACCACCAGCGTGTATAGGTCTTTAGTGTAGCATGAAAACAAAACAACCCTTCCGTTGGACAGTTTCCCCCATTGGCTAGAAAATTTCCCTATAAACTAATGTGATAGAGATGGTTGCTTTTCTGTTTCTTTTCTAATATAAAGGGGATATACATATCTTTGATTTTCTTAAGTGAAACCTCTGAGCACAAAAGGCCTCTGTGAGTCCTAAGCCACTCATTTTAAAGAGAAGGTTCTATTGGGACTTGGGGAAATAAGAGGGTACTGTGGACTGGAGAGATTGCTCAGTGGTTAGGTAGTGTTACAGTCAGGTTCGCATTGCTGATAGAAATCACCCAACCAAGAGAAGCTTGTGGGGAAAGAGATTTATTTTGACTTACAGGCTCGAGAGGGAAGCTCCATGATGGCAGGGAAAATGATGGCATGAGCAGAGAGTGTACATCGCCCCCTGGACAACATAAGGTGGACCATAGCAACAGGAGACTGTGCCAAACACTAGCAAGGGGTAGCTGGTTATAACACCTATAAGCTCACCCCCAACAATACACTGCCTCCTAGAGGTGTTAATTCCCAAATCTCCAAATGGGAGCCTAGCATTCAGAACACCTAAGTTTATGGGGAACACCTGAATCACACCACCACATTCTTCCTCTGGCCCCCACAAAGTAATAACTATAAATGATGTAAAATGCAATGCATTTAGTCCATCTTTAAAAGTTCCCATAGTTTTTACCAATCCTAATGATATTCATATATCCCCACAGTCTAAGGTCTTTTAACTGAGCCATAACAACAAAATATCCCCCCCTCAAAACCATATGGCACAGAATAAACATTCACACTGAAAAAGATGGCACTGGGCATAGGAAAGAAACATTCAATAAATATAAGATTTAAACAGGGCAAACATCAAAGTCTGTAGCTTCAAGTCCAACAACTCTAGCCAGTGACAAGTCTCTAATTCTAATCAGCAACCAGTCTCTGGATTTCTAATTTTGCCCCTCCAGCTAGGCTACTCACAGTCCTATAAAACTTTACCAGGGTTGGCAGCTTTCCTTAGCAGCTGTCTTGTGGTCCCATCATCTCTATTGGGTCTCCACTGCAATCCACGGTTCATCCTCATGGCCCCATGAGGTCTCCATACAGACATCCAGCAAACCTGCTTCACACTGCCCATGGCCATTTCAAAAACACAAGACTGTGTTGCATACTCAATGACCCTCTCTTTCCTGTATTTCTTATACTCCATAATACCAAGTGGGGTGCCAACTTGTTAATCCAGGGAGGAATAAAGCAGACTTTGAAGAATAGGACGCTCCTTGAGCATTCAGGTCCCTTCAAAAGAGTCTACATTCTTCCTGTTGCCCCAGTGCAGGTCAGGTGGCCCAATCTCAATGGTTGTAATCTCTCAAACAATTTTCAGGTCAATAGGTAGCAGTTTAGGCCCAAAGATTTCATTCTTTCTGTGCCATATCCCTCTGCTGAAACCAGTCCATTTCTATGCAATGCAATGCTGCACAACTTCTCAGGACATGGTCATAACAGCCAGCCTCTAGCACAAACTGCTTCTAGACCAGTATAGGCAAAACTTTTTCTCACCCTCATAAGCCAAACCTCACAGTCCATAGTTCTTACTGCATTCAGGTCTTTTAACTCCGACCAGAATAGCCCATCAATTTATACTTATTGCTCTACAAGGCATTGCTTAGGGGAAGGTTTCAAATCCTTCCATATTCCTCTTGAAAATCAGCTCCAAAAGGCTAAAGCCACACAGCCAGGTATCTAGCATTAATGACCTCACTCCTGGTACCACATTACTATTACAGTCAGGTTCACATTGCTGGTAGAAATCACCCAACTAAGAGCAACTTGTGGGAAAAGGAAGTTTCTTTTGGCTTATAGACTCAAGGGGAAGCTCCATGATGGCAGGGGAAAATGATGGCATAAGCAGAGGGTGGACATCACCCTCTGGCCAACATAAGGTGGACAATAGCAACAGGAGATTGTGCCAAACACTGACAAAGGAACACTGGAAATAACACCCATAAGCCCGCCCCCAGAAAAACACTCCCTCCAGGAGGCATTAATTCCCTAATCTCCACCAGCTGGGAATCTAGCATTCAGAAAACTTACGTTTATGGGGGACACCTCAGGCCAGGGCACTTCCTGAATAAGCATGCACACCTGAGTCTGCCCAAATTCAATTTCCTAGACACCACAAATAACAGCTAGCATGACTATGTGCCTTGTAACCCCGCTCTTATAGGCAAGCAGAGACCTGACAATCGGGAGACTCAAAAGCTCTGCAATCAATAAAAAGAGACTCCAACTCAAAGACACAACCAGACAGAAGAGCTATAGAGTGGGACATCCAATGTTATGCTCCTGCCACCACAGGCAAACACATGGGGCACCATAAGGGTACATACATGTGTAAGCACCACACAGCACACAGGCCACAACACGCACACATTACACACACACACCCCACATACACACTGTACAGAGCACATTACACACACAAGGAAAAGTAAACAAAAAGAGGGATATATATATATATATATATATATATATATATATATATATATATATATATTTGTACGAATTATTTTTAAAAATACACTCATTTCCTCACATTTCAGTGTCTCCTATGGTAAGGCCATGCCCCACATCTCAAAGGAAGACCTCTGTACTGTGTATTTCCTAAGACTGCCTGCATGTTAAGAAACACAGTAGGTAAAGCTGGTGTTGTCTCTCGGCCACTAACATAAACGTCAGTTTCCAAACTCAAGTGCAGAGTTGGTCTGCACAGTGTGAGGACCTAGTTCTATGTGTTGCTACCCTAACTAGCTCCATCCCACCTTCACACCCTGGCACCTGCCACCCTTGAAGGTCTGTGAGTTTATCTTATACAGGGGTCTAGCCCAGCAAAGCCCACGGCTCTAGCAACTAACTGGGAAGTGAGGAAGGGAGCCTGGTAAGAATGTATTGTTGGTCGGATGGAAGCCTACACTGGATGGCAGCCAGGGTCTAGGAGGACTCCTTCTTCAGGCAGGATTTTGCTGTCCCCTTTCTCAGCACTGGTGCACACGAGCTTGCTGAGGAGGAAGGGCTGCCTTCTATACCAGGCTTGCGAGGGTGTGCACAGAAAAGCCTCCGTGGAGGAAGGCGTGATGAGCACTCAGGAAGAGCCCAACTCTCCCAGTGCTTACACTTCTCTTTTCTCTTCCCCTCTCAAAGGAGAGATCAAACCTAAACCTATCTTCAATTACCACCCAAGGAAAATGAAATTTAAAATAGCAGAGCTCGCCTGTAGCTGCCGAGAAGCCAGGGAAGAGAAGCGAGGGCAAGCACAGCAGTGGAGGCCTCCTCTGCTTTTTGCTGCCTCAGGCTTCGGCTTTCGGCTGTGGGTTGAAAGGATTTCCCTTACGTGGATGTGGGTTCCCCTGGTGCTGCTGCGTGCGGCCCATGCCAACTTCTGCTTCACATCAGACGGTAATTGTTTCAGCATCTCCTTGTCCAATCTACAGTGCAACAGTACAGCCTGGGGAGGGAGAAGGAGAAGGGGAGGAGGCAGACAGCCAATTGGGTAAACGCCCCCCACCAGCTGAGAGGCGGAGGAGTCCTAAGCTGCGTCCCCCACAAAGTCCTTCACATAATCCATCCAGCAGAAGTCGAGTGGGTGCCACACAGGAGAGGAAACAAAGCAGTGGCAGTGTCCAGGAATGCCCAGGGGAAGAGTCATGCTGGAAATCACTGAGAAGGGTGGAGGAAGGCGCACGATGAGGCCCACAGCCAACCAGCAGGCTTCCTTGCATGCAGTGAGACTTCCTGGAGATGTTGTCCTAGACTGTGAGCAGCACCAGCCTCCAAAATCTTTTCTTCTTGTAGATGAAGACAAAGGAAAGAGAGGACAAGGACCAGAAAAGAAGATGGACTTGTAAAATGTCAGTATCAGCCACTGGTGACGTCTGAAAAGAGCTGCTCTCTGTGCAAGCTAGGGCAGGTGGCTGGGCAGTGAGATTTGTTATTCAGAAGTCAGTGTGGCCTTAGGACACAAATGTGCACGTCCAGCCTTTAGAAGGACTCTATACACTTAAAGAGAGTGTAAAAAAGGGCTGGAGAGATGGTTCAGTGGGTCAAATGCTTGCTGTATAGCCTAATTGTTGAGTCTCAGGTTCTTTGAGAGATCTGTTGCAGTCAGGTTCCCATTGCTGGCAGAAATCACCTGGCCAAGAGCAGCTTGTAGAAAAAAGGGTTTATTTTGCTTATAGGTGCAAGGGGAAGCTCCATGATGGTAAGAGAAAACAATGGTATGAGCATAGGGTGGACATCACCCCTGGCCAACATAAGGTGGACCAAAGCAACAAGAGAGTGTGCTAAACACTGGCAAGGGGAAACTGGCTATAATAACCATAAGCCTGCCCCCAACAATACACTGCCTCCTGGAAACATTAATTCCCAAAACTCCATCAGCTGGGAACCTAGCATTCAGAACACCTAAGTTTATGGGGACACCTGAATCAAACCACCACATTTTACTCCTGCCCCCCCATAAACTGATAGCCATTCATGATGTAAAATGCAGTACATTTGGTATAACTTTAAAATTCTCCATATTTTTAATCAATCCTAATGATGTTCAAACATTCCCATAATCCAAGGTCTTTTAACTGAGCCATAATGCCAAAAAAATCCCCCCCCAAACTCATAATGGCACAGAATACACATTCACACTGCAAAAGATGGCATTGGGCATAGCAAAGAAATATTCAGCCAACACAAGACTTAAAACAGGGCAAACATCAAACTCTGTAGTTACAAGACCCACAATTCTAGCCAGTGACAAGTCTCCAAGTCCGATAATCTTAACCAGCAACAAGTCTCTGGAGTTCCAATTCTATACCTCCAGCTTGCCTACTCACAGTCCTAGAAAACTTCATCTGGGACCAGCAGCTTACCTGAGCAGTCATCTTGTGGTCCCAGCATCTCCACTGGGTCTCCACTGCAACCCATGATCCATCCTCATGATTCCATCGGGTCTCCATGCAGGCATCCAGTAAACCTGCTTCACACTGCCCATGGCCATTTCCAAAACACAAGACTGCATTGTAAACTCAATGACCCTCTCTTTCCTGTATTTCTTATACTCCATAATACCAAGTGGGGTGCCAATTTGTTAATCCAGGGGAAGAATGAAGCAGACTTTGAAGAACAGGAGATTCCTTACGCACTAAGGCCCCTTCAAAAGACTGTTGTTGTCTCAATGCTGTTCAGGTGGCCAAATCTCACTGGTTGTAATCTCTCATGTACTTGTTGCTGATCAGGCAGCAGTTTTGGGCCAAAGATTTCTTTCTGTGCCATATCCTTCTGCTCACACCAGTTTGTTTCTACAGACTACAACCCTGCACAATTTCTCAGGATATGGGCCTAACAGCAAGCTTCTAACACAAACTGCTTCTAGTCCAGTCCAGACAAAGCTCCTTTTCACCCTCCTAAGCCAAAAGTCCATAGTCCTTACTGCATTCAGGTCTTGCAACTATGACCAGTATAATGCATAAAGCTATACTTACAGCACTGTAAGATGTCTCTTAGGCCAAGGTTTCAAATTCACCCACATTCCTCTGGAAAATCAGCTCCAAAAGGCCAAATCCTCATAGTCAGGTGTCTAGCAGCAAATGACACCACTCCTTAGTACCAACATTAGTGTTGCAATCAGGCTTGTATTGCTGGAAGAAATCACCCAACCAAGAGTAGCTTTTGGGAAAAAAGGATTTATTTTGGCTTAGAGACTCTAGGGGAAGCTCCATGATGACAGGGGAAACTGATGACATGAGCAAAGGGTGTACATCACCTGCTGGCCAACATCAGATGGACAATACTGACAGAAGAGTGTGCCAAACACTGACATGGGGAAACTGGCTATAACACCCATAAGCCCACCACAACCAACATACTGCCTCCAGGAGGCATTAATTCTCAAATCCCCATCAGCTGGAGACCTGGCATTCAGAACACCTAAGTTTATGGGGGATACCTGAATCAAACCACCACAGATTCTATACCAAAAATAAGGCAGGAAAGACATAGAAGATATCTGATGCCAACCTCTGGCCTCCACATGCACATAACCTGTGCCTGCATCCACCCAAATATGCATACACACACACACACACACACACACACACACACACACACACATACACACACACACACACACACACACACAGAGGAGTAAAAACGTTACCACTGTAATCACTGCCACTGTGCCAAAGCGAAGTTTCTAGACTTTCCATGGAGAACTGTGACATACTCATTGCTGTGACTCTGATATATTTGGTAGCAGTTGCTACCAAACAGGAGCACAGACACCCAGAGATCAGCCAGACAGGATGCTGTTGCCCCAATTATGCCACAGTCCTTGAGGTTTTGAGGATTTGTGAACAAAAGTCTTCAACAAACAAAATGTATATGGAAGGGCAAGAATAAAGCATACCCACACATGTGTGTGTGTGTGTCCTGCCTTCCTGTGGCAACCTGATCATCCTGACTACACTGCAAGTGACGTCAAGACACGTAAGTTTAGGATGCAGAGCTGGACCAGTAGTTATATAGGTACTTGCTTACAAGGCCTGGCAACCTGGGCTCAATTTCCTATTGCCCACAGAAAGCCAGAAGCACAAAGCGGAGCATGCATCTGGAATTCATTTGTAGAGGCAGGAGGCCCTGGCATGTATATTCTCTCTCTCTCTTTCTGTTCCCTCACTCCTTCAAATACATAAATATAACAGATGAGTACATTTTCAAAGACATATAAGTTCAAGGGACCAGCTAGCTTAGCATTTGCAGCAGCAAACAAGAGATGAAGTCAAGGACTGACAACCGTGAGGTTGTCCTCTGAATTTTACATGTGCTCCTAATACGTACACACACACACACACACACACACACAGTGAAAGTACTCTTGGCAGGCATGCTTGAGCCTCGACTTCTAACTCCAGCATTATCTTTTTAAGAATTAAAAAATTGACAATCTGACCTTCTTTTTGAATGTCTAGTTACTCCATGCTAAACTCAAGTTCCAGCTCATCAGTCGAGGTCCTGATCTAGTACCCTAGGCTAGTGGGAACCTAGAATCACATGGTGAATTTGTGAAAACTCACATTGCTAAGCTCATTCCAGTTTCCATCCAGCAGGTTTGGTCTGGGGCTCTGGTGTGTGGACTTGAGTCTCTGGCACTGCTGATGCCACAGTTTGAGGAGCCACACCTGAGAGCTGTGAGGTTCGCCTGTAGTGCAGCTCAGAAACAGCTGTTGCTAGCTCAGTGCCTTGCTACTGAAAATGCCCTCCACAAGCTGGAAGCTCGTGGAAGCGGCAGAACCCAAGACTTCCCCCAGGCCTGGAGCTGAGCCTGCAGTGCAGCCCGCCCCGGGGGGCTCTCAAGCACACGGAGTCTGAGGAGCAGCATGCCACTGGGCCGGTCGGCCCTGGGGGCGCTGCCTCCCTCATCCAGCTGGGAAGCGGATACCTGCCTGTGAGACCAAAGAGCGCAGAAGGAGGCCTGTCTGTACCCACCCTTCAAGGACACTCACAAGTGGCTAACCTCACTTGGAATTTCATTAGCTGAGGCATGCATTCCTGCCAGGTGTGCCTGAGCGGAACAGACCGTGGGAGAACAGTATTGATGGCTCCACAGCCACTTGGCTGCCCCGCTTGCCTTTTCCTTCCAGCTACTCTTGGGCCAAAGACCACAGAGGAACGCTTGGGCACACTCTGAAAGCTTAAATACATACATGCGTCTTTGTGTGCATGATGAGGACAATGAGATTATGTATATGAATAAGTAGATATTACATAAATAGATGTATGATAGATACATAGATGATTGGTAGATAAGATAGATAGGCAGGTAGTAGAGCAACAGAGGATCAGTATCTTAGAAAGAAATCTAATAGAAAGGTAGAAAGGACAAAATATTGATATGGTAATTATGAAATTATGACAGAGTTGACTCCAAAGGTCAGTTATATGAAGAGATGGAAAGGGACTTGGCTCACCATTTAAAAGAATGGAGACTATCAGTATTATTTGAAAAGCAATGGGCCTTTGGTAATAGCTAACAAGTTGCAGGGGAACTTGCCTCCACCCAGCGGAGGCTCTGATGGGATTCCACTCTGGTGGGCTGCGAGGATGGTCTGCAGACCACACAGGCATCGTGAGCTGGGTGATTTTAGCCGCTATCATCCCCTAGGTCCAGGGCAGTCAGCAAGATCCAAAGCTGCGGGGCTAGGGCAGTGGGAATAGGGTCCTTGCTATAGAATGGGCAGATGTTACATGGACCAGCATTGGGTAGAGAAGGGAGGCTCCTCCAGACAGCAGTTTCCACATGTGACACTGAGCTGAGGTTGTCGCATGTGCTGAGCACACCAAATTGCCAGAGCACAAATAAATCTGACAGGTGGAAGCCAGATGACAGAGCCCAGAGAAGTTTTATGTCTAGTGACTGTGGTCCAGGTGATACAGAAAAGACCAAAATCCAGAGGTTGTAGAGAGTTTAACACTAGAGTAGACTTGTAACACTCACCACAGCTCAGGGAACATTGCAGAAGAGGGGCAGAAAGATTGTAAGAGGTGGGGAGGAGTGTCCTGAGGTGTTGTGTCCAGCCTCCCCCTCCCAAGACTGGCTGATGAATTCATGTTCTTATGGTGACACCAACGACCCCACGGAAGAGGATGCTCAGGGAAATGGGGGTGGGGGAGAGGGGATACAAGAGTATAACATGATGGGAATATGACCGACACGTGGCTTGTTTACACAGTAAAGTTCATAACCAATAGAAACAAAACGAAAACACCAACAAAACACAGACCTCATAGAAAGCCAAAAGGCAGCAAACCCAAGATGTCATCTAAGACAGGAAACCCGGGCCTTCCGAGGAGCACCCCAGCTGAACGTGAGCAAAGGCCGTTAGGACGGTCGGGGTCTGGCTCACCCTCGGCCACCGCAGGGCCTAAGCTGAGGCCCCGGACAGTGTCGCACACGGCAGACCTGGGCGCCCCCAACAGGCACTTCCTGCTCTTGGAACAATCCCTCCAGGACAGCCGCACACTGCTTCTGAATGCGGCATGTCCGCTGACAAGCGCCAGCCTCCGTCACACGGTGCTGCTGCCCATGTCACCCAGGGCCCTGCTCCTGCTCAGACAGGAGCTCAGGCCCGTGGCCCATGTCCCCCTTCTTATGAAACACGAAGGGGCAGGAGAACATGGTTTGGCACGCTTAAAGTTAATGTTCATAACTGGGATGAACATGGAAGTCAATTGGCCAGGTGATGCACGAAGCAAATCTTTAACCTTAAATTGGTCATGGGCTTTGTGTAAAGGCAAGGACAGAACGCAAGAGCCCTTTTGAAATGTTAAATAGATGCAAGTGAAGATGGAGTTGAACCATGTGAGATAAAAAATCAGGGACTTTGTCATGCTGTCGAGGCCTCTGCTGATAGACCCCCTTCCGCGTGTGTCTTCAGGACATCGTGTTAGGACTCCCAGTTGTGCACTTTGGGGATCTGGGGCTGGGAAAGAGATACCACTTCCTGCCCAGCCTGTTTTTCCTTCCAACCACCTAGACCCTTGTCCCCATTTGGGGAAGATAAAAATACCTCAGAGGCTCCCATGTCAGAAAAGGAAGTGAATTCCTAGGATTCCCATGGAAAAGGCTCTGAGCGGGCTTCTCCGGCGGCTGGGCTGCGGAAAGCACCTCGAGGGCAGGAAGCTCTTCCTCGCCTGGCTCCTGCCGCCCTCAGGGCTCCCCCTCCTGCTTGGCTCACAAACCCTCAGCCACAGTCAACCCAAATGAGCTGGAAACGCGTGCCTTGCGTGCAGCTTCTCCTAAGCATGCTGCGCCCTTTGAAGACTATTTTTGACAACCGGAATTGGAGCCACCCTGAGGGCCTCTTCAGGGAAGCCCAAGCCATGTGAAAAGAGTAATGGAATAAGTCCAGCCTCAGGAGGCTGAGTCAGCACTGGCCAGGCGGAAGCCAGGAGGCAAAGCAAAAGACAGCTGGATTTCTCTGCTTCCCTCTCCTGTGATGTCCAGGCCTGGCCACTTAATGTCCTGTCATTCCAGTTCCTTCCCGAAATGACCATCACATCCAATGAAATAAACAGGCTGTGGCGCACCAAACCCTCTGCTTTCGAGTCCCGCCCGTTTGTAGAGACTTCCTGAGTTATTTATTCTCTTCACTAGGCAGAATTCGTTGAGAAACAGAAGACAGTCTATGGGCTTCACTCACGAGACCACTTAGGAATGGAAAAATGGAAATGTGTTTAACTGTTTCTTAAAAGCTATTTTGAACATTCTGTCTTGTAAAACCATTTCGCTTGTGCCCAGGAGAACAGAGGGATTTCTTTGGGAAAATAGATTTATCACATCTTACAGAAAACATCATTTGGAACAATATGAGGAAGGAAAAATACAAATAAAAATAAGCATTTCCTCCCCGCCCCCTCAGCCAATGTTTACCCCAGGAGCCTGGAGAAAGACAAGATGCCACAAATCCTTCACCCTTGTGGTGGCTGATGAAGGCCAGGAGAGGAGGTCATGGTGCTATGGCCCCACCCAGCATTTTAAAATGTTTAGCTTCTGTAGACAGCCAAGAATTGCCTTCCATAAACTTGCACTGCTGGCAAAAATCTAATTACACAGTGTGTGGAGAATGCACACTGTTTCCCCACAGCACAGGGTCACACCCTGTCCTCCCTTCTTATGCTCTGTGGAGATTCGACAAGTGCAAGTCTTCAGGGGAAGGAGAAAATAGCTCATCAGTTTTCAATGAGTTATATCTCTGAATGTCTGAATTTATTCCAGATCTTCTCTTAGAATACCTCTGCTATATTGTACACCTTGGGACTACCCTGAGCCTGATGTACTTAAAATCATTTCATTTCTCCTCTTGCTTATTTTCACTTATTTATTTGAGAGTGACAGATAGGCAGAGAGAGTGAGAGGAGAGAGAGAGAGAATGGGTACTCCAGGGCCTCCAGCCACTGCAAACAGACTGTAGATGCATATACCACCTTGTGCATCTGGCTTATGTGGGTCCTGGGGGATCGAGCCTTGAACTGGGATCCTTAGGCTTCATAGGCAAGCGTTTAACCACTAAGCCATCTCTCTAGCCCCTCACTTCTCTTTTTTTTTCTTGTTTGGTTTTTTGTGGGAGGGTCTCAGTCTAGCTCAAGCTGACCTGGAATTCACTATGTAGTCTCAGGGTGGCCTTAAACTCATGGTGCTCCTCCTACCTCTGCCTCCCGAGTGCTGAGATTCAAGGCGTGTGCCACCATGCCCGGCTCACTTCTCCTCTTGATAGTTTCCAGAGAAATCTGAGGTCCAACTATAGAAAGAACTCAGCTTCCTTTAAAAGTGAATTTTCAGGCATTAGGGCCTTAGGGTTCAATGGTGCTTGCTGATATAATAAAAATATTTTGATGCACAAGGTGGCACATGCATCTGCAGTGGCTGGAGGCCATGGTGCACCCATCCTCTGCCTCTTCCTCTTTCTCTCTGTCAAATAAATAAATATACAAATGAAATCTTTAGACATGGTCATGTTAGGATCAGAAGAAACAGGGCTAGGGAACAAAAGATATCTTTGGACAATGCCTGGCTTAAGCGGTGACTTTTCTATAAGTCTCCATTTAAATTATAAAAACTGGTCACCAATTATAGGTTCTGAAGAGTTCTACCCAGAGTGGAAGTTTTTCATATAGTTAGTCAATTCTCAGAAAGTCTACAGATGACTTTCTGACTGGTGGTTTACCAGAGATGGCATAAACATACTGGTCAAGTATCATGTTGCAAACTTGGCCGTCCTGGGAGATTTCCATCACAGCATCTCTGAGAAAGGAGCTCAGCTATTCAACCCTCCTGGCTTTTGTTCAGTCCTTTGGATATGCCAGCTCCTTGCTGTGTCACCAAAAGCAGGTGAGAGTGGACACGGAGCCTCCTGTGGGATCAGAGGGATCCACTTAAATGAACTTGGAATGCAGTTGGAAGTACAGGGAAGAAATGCCTCAGTCACTCTGCCCTTTCCTGTGGGGACAGGCTCCTTTAGTTGGTCACATTTTAACCTTTCTCACTTTAATATGTCCCTGAAAGTTTCAGTCAGAGCAATCTATATACAGATATTTACACAAGGATTAAGCAGGGGAAGCAGGAAACATAGTAAGATTCCTCACTGCCTCAGCCGAGGTCGTGTTCCCAGTCTCTGGAACCCTTCTATATGGATGCCTGTGGGACTAACGGGGGGGGGGGGGCTGTGCTTTATGCCATGTGAGTGTCCCTCCAGGCTGCGGCTCAGGATTGAAATGAAGTTCCAATGCTTTGATTTCTCACACAATTCGTGTCAACGGTACAAGCTTCGGGATCCCACAGTTGTGTCCTAGAGTGGGGGAAGAGAATGCACTGGGTGTCCCAGCAGGCCCTGCAACTCCTATCCTGTTCAGAGTCTGAGCGCCAAGAACTGGGCCAGAGATAGGACCTCTGAGATCCCAAGGGCCTGATCCTTTGATCCAGCTCTCCTCCTGTGGCAGTTTGGCTTGGGCAGGGCCGCCCCAGTTCACGGCAGGCTCTGTGGTGAGGCTGCCCCGTCCACAGCTGCTGCTCTTCACACAGTCTGGACCAAGTGCTCGTCATGAGCATGCCTTCCTGCCATTAGGGATAATGGGAGTCATGTGGCTGAACCAAAGGCATTTCATGTTCCAGATATTCTAAAAATACATCGTGGGGAAGGAAAACATATGTATTGTTTCTATTTGGGATTGTAAAAACACAAACAAAAAGGAACTAGGGATATTTGCTGCCCTGGAGACCCCTCTCATCCTGGTGCTGGTGGCCGATGGATTATATGTTACTGAGGGTTGTGTGGGGACCAGAGAGTGAAGTGCATTGAAGTGCCTGTGCGTCGGTTCTTTGCCCATTGCTCTGAGCACACACCTGACAAGAAGCAGCTCGAGGGAGGAGGGACTGGTTTGGGATCACAGTTTGAGGATTCAGTCCATCACTGCGAGCATGTAATGATGATGGCTCACGGCTCTCATGGCAAGAATGTAAAGTCACATGTTCACACCTGGCAGGTCGGGAAGCAGAGCCAGGCCCATCCTCCATGGACCTGCTTCCTCTAGCTAGGACCCACAAAGTAGCTTTGCCCTACTGAAGATTCCACAGCCTTCCAAAACAGCGCTGCCAGCCAGCTGGGACTAAGTGCCTGAACACGATCAGGCCCTGACAGTCACTGATGCCTTTCTTATTCCTGGCGAAGGCACCGCCTCTTTTCTTTGATGACTGGCATCCCAGAAGGGTTCATACTGGTGCACTGACTCTGGAAAGGTAATGCATGATAGCTGTGGTTCGGAAAACTTTACTGCAGATAAAAAATGCTAAAAAGAGAATTTTATTTACCTAATGACTTCCATTACTTTCTCATGAGTATGTATAGCAAGGGTGAGGAGAAAATGCCTCTTGTATATAATAAAATCACACATAAAGCAAGCATCCCTTCCAAGTCACATGCTCAAGGAAAGAGCAGTGACACAACATGAATAACCATCACAGCACCAACACCGCCACACGCCAAACTCAAAGGTCATGAAACAGCAATACTCCAAACAAACTTCTGGTCAGCCTTGTCTCATTCAAGTGCAGCAGCTTCCAAACCTGGCACACTCTTCTGTCTTCTGTTGTCACTGACACTCTAACTTTCCATGTGGGACCGTGGGACTTCTTGGGGTCATTTTCCCATGGCTGGAGTTTGTTGGCATCTTTAAACATGACCACACCTCTCCATGCACAGTTTCGTCCAGTACATGGGAACTCTCAGACATATATAATCTCTGCTTGGCTGTGAACATTGTCCCCAGGGACTTGGGGACACAGAGAGGTCTGCTCAGCCTTTTGTGTGTTTGGAAGTGAGGCCTGAAGGATTAGTCAGGGCCTGTGCTCGTCCCTATATCGCTTGCCTCCAAATCTAGTCATTTCCTTATCTCATGCCTCAAGATCATGGACTCTGTCAGAGTGTACTGGTGAATGCACCCCAAAACACGTTCATGTCACCCACACCTCTCCATTTGCACACATCCTGCTCACATGGCTCTCTCACACTCTATTGGCTTTCTTGCTTCATCTGAGATGTGGAGAAAATTAAGTGGGGAGAGATCAACTCCTGGGTCAGACCTGCCTAGTGGCCTTCCGTCCCAGCTGGGGTAAATCCAGCAGTGGTCTATGACTCCATCATTCCCTGAGCTCAAGCAGGCCCCCTTTGGTCCCAGCCTTGGTCATTTCCCTTGAACCCACTCTGTGTCATGCTGGGGGTTGTTTGCTAGCTGTCCTTTGTGTCCGCTCTCTCCACTGTCACAAAGTGTAAACACCTTGGCTGAAATTTCACATGCTCAGAGAGCCTTCCCAGCCACCTCACTGATAGAAACCACCAACAAGCCAACCGAATCCCAAGTAGCCAACGCAGGGATCTGTGAAAGGTGCCTCTTGAATCGCAGGCTGGAGCGTCTGCCCTTGTGCGTGTTGTCTACTGAGCAGCAACCTCTGTAAGGACCTAGTGGAC
This sequence comes from Jaculus jaculus, assembly GCF_020740685.1. Lineage (NCBI taxonomy): Eukaryota > Metazoa > Chordata > Mammalia > Rodentia > Dipodidae > Jaculus > Jaculus jaculus. The sequence goes on along the minus strand of NC_059102.1, from coordinate 7,320,297 downwards.
GCATGGTGCTCAGTGACATTTACCAAGTCACTCACATCACTACTGACTAGATGGCTCATGTCTTTAGTGAGAGCACTTCGTCCGCAAGAAGCTATGCAAATTCCTGAAAACTCATTTGCCAACCAAAGAATTTAGACGAAAAAGGGACATAGACTTGCACCCAAAAGCATCACCAGGGGAAACGTGACAGTGCATGCTGGGCAGCAACGGAAAAACTCAAAGGTATGTTGAGGAATAACCTACATCCAGTCATCTTGCCATGAGCCAGGGCTGAGCAGACAGCTGCGGCTCCCACACAACAGGGAGCTGGGGAATTTGTGAGGAAGAATTAATGCCTCGCTGCTGGAGATAACCCTGTCCTCCTTAGGGCAAAGAAGCAAAAAGTATTCTAGGGAGTGTGGGCTTTTCTGGGGCCTCGGGTGAAGGAAAGGGGCTTGGGACTAAGTCCATATCCAGAGTAGCAGAGGCATTTCTTTGCCTTTTCAGCCCTTTCTTTATCCTGAGCCGCTCACTCTGTGCTCAGAAGGATTGCGAAGGCCACCATATTGGCAGGTACCACACATCCATTTGGCCGGCATGAGTGAGGGATGTGAGGCTGTTTGCATGTCAGCTTAGGAAGCGCTTGCATGAGCAGATCTATGTACGGACATCACGCTAGGGCTGTCTCCAGGGACCTCAGCTCCTGCCTTCCTCTAGCAGGAGACCTTCACCAAGTAGTTGGCAAACGTGACCAGTCCCTCCTCCCTTCCCTCTGCAGCCGCTCTAGATGCTGCCTTGCCAAATCCCAGACATCACCGAGGCAGGCGAAGCTGGGTGGGTCACGGAGCAAGGATGGAGTAGCCAAGAGAGGCATGACATGGATTCAGACTGCTCACTCCTCAGGTCGGTCTTGCCAACCATGACTTTTTTTCTGACTTTGAAATTTGTTTCCTATGTGTAATCTGACCACCAGCAGAGCCACACCAGGAAGTGTTCTGAAAACAAAAACAAACAACAACAAAATGAAACCAAACAGTGGAGCGGCTTTGCAGGCCAGATGGGCACGCCCTGGGAGGGTGAGGCACCTCGCAGTGAGACGGGCATGCATTTCCTAGATGGAAATTTCTATGTAGGAAAAGGATTTAAGGAACAAGTTTCGTGTGGGGGACCCTTAAATTCAGGTCTATCGTACCTGCGACATCAGTGCTCTTTCAGACGTGAACTAGAGACCCCGGACAGTGGCCAGATCTCCACGGGAACATTTCACATTTGAACGTGGATGACTGTGGAGAGGCTGAAATGTTGCAGGCCCACGCAGGTTCACTCGGGCTACCTTAGTCCCTTCGATGGCCAGCTAACACCCAGCTCTGTGTGTGACCTAACGTCCTCTGACCATGGGACCTATGATCCTTTCGGATGCAGGAACGGACCTCCAATTTCTACCAAACTGAAAGCTAAAATCATTATCAGGTAGCATCTGAGGCCCATAGCAGGGACCTCTTCATTTTCCTGTGACCCCCTACCTGATGGTTCCACCAACATATTTGAAAAGTGCCTTGGTTTATGTCCCTTTTTTGTTCTGTAACAACAAAAGCTTCATGAAATTGTCAACATGTTGGAACAGAGAGTTTGGGAGAACCTATGGTCTATGCCTGTGGTCACTGATATTGGCTAAACTAGAATAAACTATCTCCTATTCGCTTGAAGTGACAGCTATTTTCTGTTATCACTGAACGGTGTGGAACAATATGCCGACATGGATAGATTCAATGCATTTTTAAAGACTTTCCTTCTAGAAAATACTGCTGGCTGATGTCACACAGTGCAGGAAGAGTTACAGGATGGGAATTACTTCTTAATGAAGCTGGGATGAGAAGATGAATACTGTAAGCAGCCAGATGATTCCCACGCAGACAGGCGCGTGGCGGTCAGGTTCGGAACCTGGCAGACAGCCGGCGTGAGTAAGAGTTTCTCGCTCGGCAGGGGGAGCCCGAGGGAGCACGCGGCCGCTGGCAAGATGTGCGTTGTGTGACATTCTGGGCCCTGCTCTGTCTTCCGACTTGGACTCTAATTTCTTTTGGTTGAGGAACTAATTCACGTCAGCTGCACAGACTCTGGGGTTTGTGAGCTTTGACGCTTCATGATGTTATTAACGATTCACATCTAACTACATCATGTTAAAAATCCTTTCTAGGCTAATCCCAGACTAGGTGCCTTCTGTGCTGATTTGATCAATGCTTCAGGGGAGGGGTGGCGGGGGGGGGGGGGGGCGAAAGCTCATTTGCAAGCACAGGTCAGCAAATACACGCTTTTGGGTTCTGATTAAAGATCAGGGGCTGTATTTTTATAAGGGAATCCTAAGACAGGAGGAATACACCCCAAATCAGCTGTTAGTATGCACTCTAGACACAAGTTTCATGCCAAATGGATACAGGTATAGTCTCGCCTCTGCCCTGCAGGGGTCCTTTGATGCGTTCTGAAATCGGCAGTGCTGGGGTGTGGAAGGCACCACCTGTGCTGAGCTCTAAACTTCTTTCTGTGATCACACCCTGTTTTCAGCCATTAAGCTGCCAGGGAACCAAGGACATATTCAGTTTGTAATTCCCCAGAATTTCTGCCTTCTGATACCTACTGTGTACTGCTTCAAGCCACTGGGATGGTTAAGCATACGTTTTGCATATCCCAGAAGCCTGACTGGGTCTGACTCTGCAGAATGGGTTGCTGGTCATCTCCAGTGTCCTCCCTCCCTCCCTCCCTCCTTCCCTCCTACAGTGTACATCTTGGGATGGAGAAATGATCTTATTCTCCACCGCATTACCAAACACAGTAGCTAATTTTGTCTCTGTATTCAAACAAAACTCAAAATTGGGTTATTTTTCACATTCTAGGTTTCTTCCTGCTTATGGCAACTTCTTCTGAAGACATCATTTTTTTTTTTTTGAATGAACATCACCTCCCCAATTCTCTAAAGACAAAAATGTCCAAATACAGTAATAGCATAAACGTAAAGTACATGTCTGGAACTATTCAGGGGCCACTGTTGCCTTTACAGCTGCCTTCTCCATGGCCGCAGGGAAGGCAGCTGTGCAGAGGGGATATTTCCAAGGATCCCAACGGAGAACAGTGCTCTTTACTAAGCCTCTCACAAGCATGTGGGCCAGCCATGTTTCAGGGTCTCTCCCTTTCCACAACCCCACTCTCATATGAAATAGCATACAATCCAAGCAGTCCCCCACACCAGTTTCATGAACCACCCAAAGTGATATGTAAAATGTGCACTTTCAGAAGGTGAAACTTGATAATGGATACCAAACAAGACCAGACATGCACAGTGGAAAGGAAGCAAAGACAATGGTGGCCATGACATACATGTGAACCCTGCATCTCAGTTACAGTCGATTTGTTGGAGTCAGAAAACAGAATCAGAGACAGATCCAACACTTGTCACTGCCTTGGCACACCTTCTCCTAAAGGGTGACTGTGATGGGACCGTACGACGATTTCTACATCCTTGGAGAGATGAGTAAAAACTTTTCATCTGGTCAGTAAAGTAATAGAAAATGTAGAGGATATAACTTCGAACCAGCAGAAATAAAAGGTAGAATGAGAAAATAATTTTTTTTTTGGTTTTCTTTGAGGTAGGGTCTCACTCTAGACCAGGCTGACCTGAAATTCACTATGGAGTCTCAGGGTGGCCTCGAACTCACGGCAATCCTCCTATCTCTGCTTCCTGAGTGCTGGGATTAAAGGCGTGCACCACCACGCCCAGCTCCTGAGAGAATAATTGAATTCAACACATTTTTATTAAAAAGAGAAAAAGAAGAGAAAGAGGAAGCCTAAAAAATGACAGAAATAAATCTGTATGTTATAAGTAACAAAAAAAAGGTAAATGGTCAAAATTTTCAATTTAAATCCTCGGGAATAGCTTGTAACAGTTTGCCAAAAAAAAAAAAAAAAAATCATCATAATCTTGCCCTATCATCAACTAAAATGCTGCATGAAGATGTTAAAATAGCTGGGCATGGTTGCACACGCCTTTAATCCCAGCACTCAGGAGGCAGAGGTAGGAGGATCGCTGTGAATTCAAGGCCATCCTGAGACTCCATAGTGAACTCCAGGTCAGCCTGGGCTAGAGAGAAACCCTACCTCAAAACAAAACAAAACAAAACAAAAAGATGTTGACATAAAGTGAGATTGACAGATATATGCAGAAACATTTTGAACTGAAGGAAAATATAACCAATATAAGGAAATCATAGCATAAATTTTATACATAAATATGTGATTCAGATATGATCTAAGCTTCCCTATTAAAAAGCTAACAAGCCGGGCGTGGTGGCACATGCCTTTAATCCCAGCATGCGGGAGGCAGAGGTAGGAGGATCACTGTGAGTTCGAGGCCACTCTGAGACTACGGTGTGAATTCCAGGTCAGCCTGGGCTAGAGTGAAACTGTACCTTGAAAAACCAAAAAACAAAAACAACAACAAAGAAAAGCTAACAATAGGCTGGAGAGATAGCTTAGTAGTTAAGGTGTTTGCCTACAAAACCAAAGGACCCAGGTTTGATTTTCCCAGATACACATAAACCAGATGCACAAGGAGGTGCATGTGTCTGGAGTTCATTTGCAGTGGCTGGAGGCCCTGGCATGCCCATTCTCGCTCTCAAATAGAATTAAACTCAGTAGCAAAGGTCAATAAGCTAGAAAAGAGATATAAAGAGAAGAGAAAGGAAGGGAGAGGAGTACTTAATAGGATGGTATTGCATATATGTAAGTAGAAGAATAGATTAATGGGAATGAAAAGGCCCAAGTGAGGTCAGGGGAAGAGATTGAGTAAAGGAAAGGTGGAGGGAGGGCTAATCAAAATCTAAGAGGATATAAATAAATCATATGGAAACCTACTGTTCTGGACAATGGAACACTCAGGAGCTGTAGATTGTTACTAGAAAATTTTCAGTGCCAGTGTTGGGATGCCTTCCAGTGAGTTGTTGGCCAGGGAGGTCCCTGATGCCCCCCAAACATTACAGACCATTGCCAAGGCCCTGGGTTTCCCACCAGGAATAGATGGTAAGACCCTATTGCTAAAAACTCCACATACTTGGGCTGCAAGGCCACTGAGAAATCCTGCTGGAACTGAGCTGATAACCTCCTCCATGTAGACCAGCTGACAGAAAACTGGAAAAAAAGCCACACTGCATGCAGTTCAATGGGAGAAAGAGAAATCACCAGTGAAGATACTCAACAGTGGACACTGCAAGTCTTATATTTGGCCAGCCAGGCCAAATGAGCCAACAAGTACACCAGTGGCATGTCTGTCATGGTGGAAACCAACTGCCCTCTACTGTGACTGCAGGCCCACTCGATGAGAGGGAACACATCTCTGATACTGAAAACCTACAACAGGGGTAGTCATGAGCCCTAGGGGTGTAACGTCTGCTGCTGTCTGGCTAAATGTATACACTATGCTCACCAAACTGCCCAGTAAGCACTTCTCTTAATGTTCACACCCTTATATTATGCTATTCTCACTCTTGGTAGTGAGCCTTCTCTTTTCAGATGACAGTGACCTTGGGATGACTCAGAAGGCATCATGGTTCTGAGAAGAAGTGACAGGAGTGCTCAGCAGTGCAATATCTCTATCACACCTTCCAAGGCTCAGGGTCCATTGTGGGAGATGTGGCAGAAAGAATGTAAGAGCCACAGGATGGGTAGGACTCCTTACAATGTGCTCTTCCAGACCAAAATGGTCTGGGTATCCATGACCTCACAGTGACTGACACTACCTACACAAGACCATCATAATAGGAGGAAAGGGTGATGACATCAAAAGAAAAGAGAGACTGATTGAGAGGGGGAGGGGATATGATGGAGAGTGGAGTTTCAAAGGGGAAAGTGGGGGGAGGGAGAGAATTACCATAGGATATTGTTTACAATCATGGAAGTTGTGAATAAAAAAATAATAAAAATTAAAATAAATTAAAATTAAAATAAATAAATAAAAACTAAAAAAGCAAAAAAAAATAAGATCTAACAACTAAAAATAAAATACAGTACAGAGTAGATTATTTACATAACAAACTTAAGTCAATGTTCAGGTTAGATAGCCTTTATCTGTAATGCTTGGGACCACATATCAGGTAGTTATGTAATTTGGGGGGGATTCGGAAATATTTGCAAATACATACTACTAAGACATTTTGGGGTGAGAACCAAGTCTAAACATGAGATTCATATGTTTCACATACATCTTTATACTTTTATAGTCTGAAGGTAATTAGATATGGTACTTATATAATTACACAAAATGAAAATGAAATTTTATAGGGTGGGATTTTTCCTCTTATGGTGTTATATCAATGTACAAAAATTTTTCAGATTTTGGATTTTGAATTGCTGGATTAGAGATGTTCAACCTAACAGAAAACTGATAAATAATAGAAAATAGCAATAGAATAAAAACCTGAAATTGTGAGAAAAAAAATGAACAGACTTCTAGGTAGACTGATTAAACAAAAAGATATAAATTGCAAGGTGAGAAATAAACTAGAGGATACTATTGCAGATCCAGGATAACAAGAAAATACTTTATACAAATTCCCTAAGTAACTGATGAAATGGAAGATTCCTTGAAAGAAAAAAATGCCAAAACTTAAGTGGAGCCCTGGCTAGTTGTGCTGCAAGTAAAGAAATTGACCTTCCATTCGAACCTTCCTCACAAAGTGAAGTTCGGGCTGAGGTAATGTCAATGGTGATTTTAAGCAAACATCAAGAAAGGAGTAACACCAGCCATCGGTGCCAAGTGTCTAAGCTGGAGGAGGAGAGAACATTCTTTCAAATGGGTTGGTTTTATAAAACTAGGATTTTCATGATACCAAAGTGGGAACATTTCAGGAGTGCTACTCACAAAAAATGTAAACAAACAAAAAAACCCAAAAGCAAATAGAGTTCAGCAATGTATTCATCTCTGGAGTACCATGGCCAATGTGTAACCCTAAGTTAGCATGAAAATCAGTGTGCCTTCCCACATTCACAAAATGAAGGAGAAAAACCCTGTTGTTGTCCAAATAAGTGGATAAAAAGAATTTGTCAATAGTTGATACCTAGGTAAAATAAAACTTCTCATCAAGTTAGCAGTAGAACTAACAATGGAAAGTTAACCTGGATGTAAAATGAGCAAAGGAATGAATAGACATTTCTCTCCAGATACCTAAATGGTCAGCTGACACATAATCGATGGTCAGCCACTGGGACACCTTCAGGGAAATGCAAGTCAGAATCACAGTGAGGCATCACTTCGTAACCATTAGGACAGGTTCGACACAGTGAGTGCAAAACAGGCTTTAGGGAGGGTGCAGAAAATGAGAATCTTTATACATTGTCCATTAGAAATGCCAAATGGGGGCTGGTGGGATGGCTTAGCAGTTAAGGCGTTTGACTGCAAAGCCAAAGAACCCAGGTTTGATTCCCCAGGACCCACGTTAGTTAGAAACACAAGGGGTACATGCATCTGGAGTTTGTTTGCAGTGGCTGGAGGCCCTGGTGCGCCCATTCTCTCTCTCTTTCTCTCTGACTGTTTCTCTGGCTATCTTTCTGTCTCTGTCAAATAAATAAACAAAAAAAGTTTTTAGTATCATTACAGCTAATAAGGGAGGAGTCAAGGATGATCTTTTTCATCATTTCTATTCACCTCCTACTGGAGATCTTGCCTATTGCAATACGGCAAGACTAAAAAAGTCATCAGATGGGAAAAGGATAAGTGAAATTTTATTCATACATATTATTATTATTGTGCAGAAAATCCTATAGGAACTATAAACCATTATTGTATTTATAAGAGCTATTATGGATTCAAGGTCATTCTGCAAGAATTAGTTATACAAGTGCTATATGTAAGCAAAAGCGTGGTAAATTAAATTTTTTGAAAGTCAGCATCATTGAGAATATGAAGTGAGGAATGATAGGCATTACAAGATACATACATGAATAATCTCCATACTGAAAACTACATGCCACTGATGAGTGAGATTAAAAAGAAATGCTGTATGAAGGCATTCTGAAGCCTTAGTGTGAAACTAAGTTTACTTAGTTAGAAAAGTATTCCTGATTTTGCTTCACTTTATGTGGAGCTAAGCACTGACAGATGACCCTGGGGCTGCAGAAAGACTGTCTGTAAAAAGTCACGTGTTTTTGAGGTGATGGAAATATTGTGTTGCTTTGCGGTATTGATGACACGGGCATATACATGAAATGTGTGCCCTTTTAGGATTTATTTTATTTAGTTGACAGAAAGAAAGAGGGGAGACAGAGAGAATGGGCACACCAGGACCTCCAACCACTGCTAACAAACTCCAGACGCGTGCACCCCCTTGTGCATCTGGCCAATGTGGGTCCTGAGGAATCAAACCTGGTTCCTGTGGCTTTGCAGGCAAACACCTTAACTGCTAAGCCTTCCCTCCAGCCTGAAATGTGTGCCTTCAAAATAGCCTGTTTGGAAATAAAAAACCAAAACAAAACAATAAACAGTAGCACATAGGACCAGATTAGGAGTTTCCTCTAAAATAAAGTCAAAATTTGGATGGATGACAGATTCTGGCTAACTCCTTCAGTCACACTACTTGCCCGATGCTAACAGTTCACACTGAGAACTGCTAACAGACTCCCCGGCATTCCCATGCACAGATGGAAGCTGAGCCGCTTTGGTGACTCACACGGTATCAGGTTGTATGAAAACGTCTGCAAGGAAACACGGGCGTTAAGTCCGGAAATCCTCGCATAAAGAAGAGCTCTGTACGTGGGCGGCACTGCCAGCCAGTTCTGAAGATGACGCACATCTCATCAATGGTCCTGGTGCATGCCGATTAGAAAAGAGAAACCCTACCTTACGCCCCACAGGAAATGCATCCAGAGGGGATACAGATTTATAAAGAAGGTAGGACAGAGGAGGCCTCCCCAAGCCTGCTAGGGGGATCCCCAAAGGAAAAGATGAGGGCAGCAAAGCATCCCAGTGTGAGAAGTTACCACAAGCAGCATGGAGGCTAAAGGCAGGTCAGCGTGCTGGGAGCAATCCTAGAACAGAGAACGTCTGTTAGCGGGGACCCCAGGGACCCAAGCGATGCCCGTAGCCTACTTAGTAGCATTTATGGGACAAACATCTTCTTCTTAGTTTAGATCTGTTGTTCTCCATGGGGCCAGTTTTGTCCCCTGGAGAAAAGAGGACATGGGGCAATGTCTAGGGACTTGTTGGGGTTGTATACCCAGTGGGATATGGGGAGCAAGCATCTGTGAGAGGGGAGACCAGGACAGAGTCAAGTGCCCACTGGGCCCGGGAGAAGCTGGCAGGTAAGATGTGCCAAGCGCACATGGGAGATGCTCCTCGGAGGATTTTTCTGTTCATCTAAAATTATGACAAAATTAGAGATTTTAAAAACTTACCAGAGGGCTGGGGAAATGGCTTAGTGGTTAAGGAGTTTGTCTGTGAAGCCTAAGGACCCTGGTTTGATTCCCCAGGACCCACGTAAGCACAAGGGAGTTTGTTTGCAGTGGCTGGAGGACTTGGCGCATCCATTCTCTCCTTCGCTCTCTTCCCCACCACCTTTTTCTCAAGTAAATAAATAAAATACAGGCACAAGTCACCATTCCTGCCTTAAAAAAAAAACCAAAAAACTACCAGAAACAACAAACTAAACAGGAGAAAAGTTACAAGGCTAAAGAAACATTGATAAAGAAAGTAGAGGGGTTAGCTGGGTGTGGTGGTGCATGCCTTTAATCTCAGCACTCGGGAGGCAGAGGTAGGAGGATCACCGAGAGTTTGAGGGCACCCTGAGACTACCTAGTGAATTCCAGGGCAGTCTGAGCTAGCATGAGACCCTACCTCAGAAATAGAGGTAATTCACAAGATGTATGTGAACATAAAATAAACACAAGAAATTCATGCTATGAAAATATAGACTATCATGCAAATGTCATTTTCACTTACTTAAATCCATGAAGACTTTTGTAATGGCAACATACAATGCTTGAGGAAAGTTAGGAAAGTTGGAATTTCTTTGTGTATGAGCATATGCACGTGGCTTATGTGTGTGCACAGGTGCACATTTCACCCAGAGGCTGATGCTATGTGTCTTTCCCAGCCACTCTCTATCTAATTGTTATTATTATTATTTTTTTTAAGGTAGGGTTTCACTCTAGCCTAGGCTGCCCTGAAATTCAGTCTGTAGTCTCAGGGTGGCCTTGAACTCACTGTGATCCTCCTACCTCTGCCTCCCAAGTGCCGGAATTAAAGGCGTGTGCCACCACGCCTGGCTCCAATCTTATTTTTTAAGACAGAAGCTTGTCTTGATCCATTCCTTTTCAGCTAGACTAGCTCATCAGTGAGCCCCAGGGTTCTCCTGTCTCCTATTCACTGGCTCTGGGATTACAGGGAATGTGCCATGATGCTTTTACATGGGTGCTGGGGTTCCCAAACTTGAGTCCTCAAGCCTGTGCAGCAAGCACTTTACGCAGTAAGCTGTGTCCTCAGCTTCAGAAGTTGGTATTTATGTGTAGATAGCATAGGTAGAGGTAAGCTGTGTCCTCAGCTTCAGATGTTGGTATTTATGTGTAGGTAGAGGGCCCTTTGTAAAATCTACATTTTAAACCTTCAGCAATGTGCTTACTTCTGACTAGTACTGTGTGGTGGTGTGATTCAGGTGTCTTCCATAAACTTAGGTGTTCGGAAGGCCAGGTTCCCAGCTGACGGAAATTTGGGAATTAACGCCTCCTGCAGGGAGTATTTTGTTGGGGGTGGCTTATGGGTGTTATAGCTAGTTTCCCCAAGCCAGTGTTGGGCACACTCTCCTGTTCTTGTTGTCCACCTTATGTAGGTCAGGGGGTGATGTCCACCCTCTGCTCATGTCATCGTTTTCCCTACCATCGTGGAGCTTCCGCCTTGAACCTGTAAGCCAAAATAAATCTCTTTTTTTCCCACAAGCTGCTCTTGGGTGGGTGATTTCTACCAGCAATGCAAACCTGACTGCAACAGTGAAGTGGTACCGAGAAGTGGAGTTGCTACTAGACACCTGACTATGTGACTTTGGCCTTTTGGAGCTGATTTTCAAGAGGAATGTGAAGGATTTGAAACTTTGGCCTAAGAGATGCCTTGCAGTGCTGTAAGTACAGCTTGATGGACTATTCTGGTCATAGTTGAAAGACCTGAATGTAGTAAGAACTATGAACTGTAAGGTTTGGTTGTACCTGGACTGGGCTAGCAGTTTGTGTGGGAAGCTTGCTGTTATGCCTGGGTCCTGAGAAGTTGTGCAAGGTTGCTTTGTGTAGAAATGAGCTGGTGTGAGCAGAGGGATATGGCACAGAAAGAAAAATCTTTCAGTGAACTGTTGCCTATTCAGCTGCAATGAAGAGATTACAACCTTTGAGACTGGGCCAGCTGACCTGCATTGGGACAACAGGAAGAACTCTTTTGGAAGGGCCTGAGTGCTTAAGGAGTGTTGTGTTCTTCAAAGTCTGTTTTGCTTCCCCCTGCATTAGCAAATTGGCACCCCACCTGGTATTGTGGAGAATGAGAAATGCAGGAAGGAGAGGGTCCTTGAGTTTGCAACATGGGCTTGCATTTTGGAAATGGCCATGGGCAATGTGAAGCAGGTTTGCTGGATGCCTGCATGAAGACCCCATGGGACCATGAGGATGAACTATGGGTTGCAGTGGAGACCCAGCGGAGATTCTGGGACCACAAAAGGCTGCTAAGGAAAGTTGCTAGCCCAATGAAGTTTTCCAGGACTGTGAGTAGCCTAGATGGAGGGGCAGAATTGAAATTCAAGAGACTTGATGCTGGCTAGAATTAGTGGACTTGGAGATTTGTCACTGGCTAGAGTTGTTAGACTTGGAGCTACAGAATTTGGTGTTTTCCCTGGTTGTTTTAAATGTTGTGTTGTTTGAATATTTCTTTGTTATGCCCAGTGCCATGTTTTGCAGTGTGAATGTTTATTCTGTGCCATTATGGTTTTTTTTTGAGGTTAATTTTTTGGTATTATGGCTTAGTTAGAAGATCTTGGACTATGGGGATGTTTGAACATCACTGGAATTGATAAAAACTGTGGGGACTCTTAAAGTCATATTGAATGCATTATATTCTATATCATATATGGTTATCAAGTTATGGGGGGCAGGGGCAGAATGTGGTGGTTTGAGTCAGATGTCCCCCCATAAACTTAGGTGTTCTGAATGCTAGATTCCCAGCTGATGGAGATTTGGGAATTAATGCCTCCTGGAGGGAGTGTATTGTTGGGGGTGGGCTTATGGGTACCAGTTTCCCCATGCCAGTATTTGGCACACTCTCTTGTTGCTATGGTCTACCTTATGTTGGCCAGATCATGATGTCCACCCTCTGGTCATGCCATCATTTTCCCCTGCCATCGTGGAGCTTCCCCCTGAGCCTGTAAGCCAAAATAAACCTTTTTTTCCCCAGAAGCAGCTCTTTGTTGGGTGATTTCTACCAGCAATGCCAACTGGACTGCCTCATACTGCGAAGAATCTTGTTTAAGAAAATGAATGAGACATCAAGACAGGAGTACTTGGAGGGGGGGGCACTCAATGGAAGAGGAGTTGAGGGGGAGAAAGAGAGCAGAAGGAGGGCGTATGATCAAATTATAGTCCGTTCACATATTAAAATCCTCAATCAAAAATCCACTAAATATAAGAAAACCATGTGAAGCACCCACATTTCTTTCCAAAGACATTTATAAACACATTGTCAAAAAAATTAAAAATAATTTACTTGACAATAAGGGTTTTTTAAAGCTTAGGTAAATTCCTATATATACAGCAGAAGCCTCTGTAGCCATTAAATATTTAATAGGAAAGGGAGACATGTAGGATATGCCATGGGACAATCTATATATGTACAAACCCTCATTTTATGAAGAAGAAAGGGGCCAGGGAGATGGCTCAGCAGTTAAGTCCCCTATGCTTGCTATGCGAGCAGAAGGACCTGAGTTTGAGCCCCAGCACCATGCACAAAGCCAGGTCTGGTCACATAGGCCTGTGATCCCCTGCGCTGAGTGGGGTGGAGAAAGGACTGCTTTTGACATCCTAACAGAGTGTCGTCAAGCTGGTTCAGTGATACTCTGACTTGGGGGAATGAGGCTGACGAGCCATGAAGTAGACCTGATGCGGAGGCTTCCTCTGACCTTCACACACATGCACAATGTGAGTTCCAGGCCAGCCTGTGCCACATAGTAAGACCCTGTCTCAGAAAACCAGCATCAAGCAAGGACATAACACAGACCTATAGGAGACAAAAGGATGCCATCCTTGCAGACAAAAGTTTCAACTCTCTGAGGAAATGGTTATAAACAAAACACATTTCTGTAGCCTTTGTCTTCTGATTCCCCAGGCAACCTCCTCCACTAAGTATGACTTGAGATATTCCAGTAGGCACACTTCACAAGAAGAGTGCACATGTAGGTAGGTACTTGGGGGGCAGATTTTACTTTTAAGGGTATGTGTGGACACCTTGACCTTGAAGAGCCTTCTCTGGTCCCTAAGCAGCTGAGAATCAAGATGCGCAATGACAAAGGTCGACTATCTCCTGAAATGTCTCTGAACCACCATGGCATCAGTTTGTGGGCATTGATCCCAGTGTGGGTTCACTGTTAATGCCATGAGAAAACACCAGCTGTATGTGATGCCTTCCTTGGGTGAAAACAGCTTTCTGTATTCTCTGACACCCTTGAGCCATGTAAGGTTACTCGGGTGCCTCAGCTGTGGACATCTTCAGGCAGCAGTGACCCAAGGGAATTAAGCTGAGTCTGTGACAGCAGTGCACAAGGTGGTTCTGCTTCACAACAAACCACCTTGAGAACAGGGTTTAGATTGGACTTAGGAGCTTGTTCTGCCATCTCCCTCCATTTCTTATTCTGCAAAGTTAGTTGTTAATAGCAGAGAAAGATCCCATTTCATCCAAAGACCTCAGCTTTAAGATTATTGGGGAAGAAGAAAATAACCCCCAAGACAAAGGAATAAAATCCACCATCTACTTCTCACGTTTTGATTTTCTATTTCCCAGGGTCATCTGCATCTAGAAGGCGTTTCCTTACCGAACCCAGCACACACCAGCTGCTTCCTCTTCCCAAGATCATGTCTAAGTGGACTTACTGCTGTGAGCTCAGGGCACCCAAAAGACTAATAGGAACTGCAGGATGTTGTTAAGTCCAGCTATGAGTTCTCACAGCTCATGTGACTTGTCTAAGAAAGGGCATGGGAAGTAACTGAAGCTGTGGGTCTCGGTGCTGAGCTGCAATGTCTCTGCTTGCTACCCCATCATCTCTGTTCCTCGTTCATACCTAGGCAGCTGCTCTGACATGTCCCAGATCAGGTCATTAACTGGTCAACCTTCAAGCCTTGAGTCCATTTCTTTCTTAAAATATATTTAACTATTTATGTGAATGTTTGTGTGTGCGCGTCTCCTGCCTCTGAAAATGCACACCAGATGCACAAACTACTTCTTCTTCCTGGCTTTATGTGTGTTTTGGGCATTGAAGATGGGCCATCAATTTTGGCAAGCGAATGTCTTTAACCTCTCAGCCATCTCCCCAGCCCTTGAGTCCATATCATGAACTTCTGGCAAACCTAAGCCAAGAGTTCCTTAGCAATGACTTTCTCCTAAACATGCAGGAATATGGCCCGTTCATACAGAGGAGGGCGTGTTCAGAAAAAGAAGAAGTGGAGAGGGAAAAGGTCCCATTTCCATAGAGCTCACAGGGGTAGGAGAAGTGAGGAAACTTAGACCCTGGAGACCAGGGAATGGTGTGACAAGTGTAGCAAGCGTATGATTATGAGAGAAATGATAATATCTCATCAAGATGGATCAACTGTGAAGTAAAGCAACGAAAGTTAAAAGCTGTCAAATATCCTTGCAACATTGCTCAAAGGTTTTCTCTTCTTTAACCCTGATTTGACTGTCTGAAGGATGATAACCTTTTCCTGTGACAGTACTTGATTGTTGTGAGTTCCTGGTGGGAAACAATGTTTGGAGTACGCACCTGCCCAACACACCTCAAGTTTTTAAACTAAGATGGGATTCTGTAATTTTCACTGAACTGGTCACAACCTACCTCTTCATGGTGAATCAGCCATGGCTCCCAACTTGCCCTGGTCAGAGAGGTTGCAGGTGCAGAACCAAGAAGAAGTGGTGAGAGGAAGGGGGCATGGACACTGGAGTGGCCCTGATGTCATGTCAGTTACTTTGTTGGGTCATCAGACTAACTTGTCCCCTGGCTAGCACACAGGTCCTGAGCACATGCTTTGAACATCATGGGGTTCTACTGGGTAGAAAAAAAAAAACAGTACTTTTTTGACTCTGATGTGGGCCCTGTCTTTTAGAAGAATTCAGCCAGAAGAAAAGGGCCACCATGGAGCCATGCTAAAGGATATAATCTGCCTGGTGGGAACCATGACAGAGCTGTTTTAGCATCGTGGAACCAGAGAGCAGCCCAGAGCTTGGGTGAACATGATAATTACGTGTGAGAAGACAAGCTGTCCAGGTGGGACTCTGGTCTGGAGAAAGAGACCAGAAGTTGGACATGCGCCCTAATCATTAGTGGCAATGACCAGTGGTGAACAGCGACAGATCTCATTGCTGACCATAAAACAGTAGCAGGGTCAGATGCCAAGGTAAGTCACTAGGAAAGCAGCAACAGAATCTGAGAGAATAAGGAAGCTTTGGACTGTAAAAAATGGGGAGGACCCAGAGTAAATGGGGTGAGGACCCAGTCATTGCTTTGTCAGATTCTAAAGATCACTGAAAATCAGGCTTGTCTAACAGCTACTACTGAAAACCTCAGTTGTGTCATCTCCCCAAATCAATGAATTAATGAACTAGGCAAGAAGAATTTAAGACACCAGCCATCCATCTCTCCCACTCCATAGATGGAAAGTCAGAGACCTTGCCTGGAAGTTACCCAGGTCATCACAAAGACCATCACTGAGCAGGTGACACGCTTTTTTGAAAAGACCCAATGACAAACATTTTAACTTCGTGAGGACATGGTGGCTCTCCCGCCTCCTCAGTTCCGTCACTGTGTAGAAGCGGCCAGGGAACAGTGTGAACATGCATATCTATGTCGTGGGATTTGCTTTGCTCTACAGAGTGCTGGAGGCAGCTTTCCCGCTCTCTCAGCTGCTGAGTGAGACCAGGTCCCAGTTTTGTTGCCCATTTGTGAGCTTACTCAAATCCTTCCACTCCAGCTCACTTGTGGTCAGCTAAACAAAGGCAAACTCATCCTTCCCCATTCTTCTGGAGTCATAAGGAAGGAAGGAAACTGTGGTGGTTTGATTCACGTGTCCCCTGTAAACTTAGCTGTTCTGAATGCTAGGTTCCCAGCTGATGGAGATTTGGGAATTAACACTCCCTGGAGGGAGTGTATTGTTGGGGGCGGGCTTATGGGTGTTATAGCCAGCTTCTCCTTGCCAGTGTTTGGCACACTCTCCTGTTGTTTTGGTCCACCTTATGTTGGCCAAGAGTGATGTCCATCCTATGCTCATACCATTGTTTTCTGTTACCATCATGGAGCTTCCCCTTGCACCTATAAGCAAAATAAACCTTTCTGCCAGCAATGGGAACCTGTTCCTGTTGTCCATCTGATGTTGGCCAGGAGGTGATGTTCAGCCTCTGCTCATGCCATCATTTCCCCCTGCCATCATGGAGTTTCCCCTCAAGTCTGTAAGCCAAAATTAACCCCCTTACCCCCAAAGCTGCTCTTGGTTGAGTGACTTCTGCCAGTAATGTGAACCTGACTGCGATAGAAACGTTACCCTAAGACTACATTCCTGTCCTTGCCATGCACCCACCTCATCATCTCCACAGGGTGTGGATATGCTGAAAGTCTTCCTCTTTCTGGGAAGCTAGGCAGGGGTGGCCTTGGGACTCTTGGAGGTGGACACACCTATGGGAGGTGTCCAGTCTCTGCAGTTGGCAGCCCATCTGGTACACTGGTGAGTCTGTCATGGCCCTAGATCTGAACACTTCTCAATACTCTGGGGAGACATCCCTCTACAAGGCCTATGGTAGCCATCAGAAGAGGGCTGCCATATCCAAGGCCACATGTTCCTCCCTGGGGTATGAAGACCCAGCACTCTTGGCCTAGCTCAGAACCACCCAGAAGGGCTGTCCAGGATGATGAGGCCCCAAGACATTGCACTAAGGCTTCGTATTGCCTACAACACGTAGTGCCTGCACCCTCTGCTCAGCCAGGCTTCCATCCCTTCCCGTCCCGGCGCACTCTCTCTCTCGGGCACTCTCTAGGAAATGACCAACCCATTGATCTGTACCCCAGTCTGAGTTCCAGTGAACCTGCATGTAACAGTAGCAAACATCTCGCTTCTCTTGGAGGATGGACTCATTTGGGTTCTAGATCGGGACCTGGTAAATTACACACACAGTAAATCTGACAGATCTTATTGGTAAGTAAGGTTTCCCTGGTAAAAAGCCACACATGTTTTCTATGTATTGAAGTGCCTTTCCACTGACACAGCAGAGTTGAGCTGCTGCTGTTGAAGTCATATGGCCTGCAAAGACCCGCACATTTCTCATCTGACCCTCTTAAAAAGGAGAGAGGGAGCTGGAGAGATGGGTAAGTGGTTAAAGCATTTGCCTGCAAAGCTTAATGACCTGGGTTCAATTCCCCAGTACCCATGTAAAGCCAGATGCACAAAGTGGCACATTCATCTGGGGTTTGTTTGCAGTAGCTGCAGGCCCTGGCATACCCATTCTCTCTGTCTGTCTCTCTTCTATCTCTCCCTACTTGCAAATAAATAAATAAAAATATTTTCTTTTAAAAAAATGAGAGAAGGGAGAGGGAAGAAGGGAAGGAAAGAGGGGAGGAAGGAGTAAGATAAAGGAGGAGGAGAAGGCAGGAGGGAGGGGAAAGGGGAAGTAATAGAAAGGGAAGGCAAGGAGAAGAAAAGAGGGTAGGGAAGGGGAAAGAAAATTAGGAGAAGAAAAGAGAAGTTAAAAGAAAAATTGCTTACCCTACTTCTAGGTCATCAGAGGAAAACATCACATTTGTGACATCTGGGTTCTCCAAAGGTCTTCTGGACCCCGTTCAGGGATGGAAAAGCCCAGTCTAAGGGGGCCTCTCCCTCTCAGTACCCCTGAGGCGTGTGCACGGAGTGGGGATGAAGTTTGCACACTTCCCCTTTGTCTTCCTATGACGTCAGAACACAGGCAGACACAGCACCTGCTCAGTGACCTGGCGGTGGCTTCTTCCTGCCAGTCGTGATTCTCTGTGTTCCCTGTGATGCCACACTTCACCAGGGACTCCTCTGACTAATGCATGTGCATGGGCTGAGGGTGAGCCAACCCAGAGGACCCACCTCAGAGCAGAAACACAGGCCAACACGTGTGGGCAGAAAGTTCCACAGTCTCTTCTCCAGTGGCACCAGGCCTTCCCCATCTACATCTCAGGAAGGGACAGCGCAGCCCCGCTAGGCCACGGCTGCCGGCGACACCAGTAGCCCGCAGCATGTCCGAGTCAACACTGCATCAAGGGCGCACACCAGGGAGACCAGAGCCATGTGGATTGGTGAAAATTGCTATTATTCCCAATTATGATTTCCCACCCTGAGAGAAAATTTAAAGACATTATAGCCCTGGTTATCTGTTTCTGGAATCTTCATCGTTAAGAAAGATCATGTACATTTAGGAGTTTTACAACTTGCACTGTGGTGACACATGAGATAATGTTGCTCATGACAAGAAGGGGCGAAGGTTTTCTTTACTGTGAGTGCGGGGATTTGTACAATGTCCACCTCGTGAAGACAGAGGAGGTGGGCAAAGGAAAAATCAATTCTTCCCTCATCGGTTTCAAGAGAGAACGGGTATCTATGTATCTGCTGGAAAGCCATGCTCCAGGACGTAGGGTCCGCCCATGCCACGTGAGTGTGAAGTGCTGCAAGTGTGTCTCATCGCCCCTCTCTCAGGAGTCTTCCTAGGTGCGTATTCTGGAAGCCTGTTCAGGAATAGCACATGGCAGCTCCAGCCGAGTGAGGTGGTGCCCACCTTTAATCCCAGCACTCGGGAGGCAGAGGTAGGAGGATCACCGTGAGTTCGAGGCCACCCTGAGACTCCATAGTGAATTCCAGGTCAGCCTGGGCTAGAGAGAGACCCTACCTCAAGAACAAACAAACAAAAATACCATGTGGAGAACTTTCTGTCCAGTGGCCTAATGAGTGGAACTAAAATCGCTCCAACAGTGTCCATGGACTCCCACATGGCGCCTGCAAAGCAGCTGAACTCTAGCCAGTCAGCCTGGAGCCCGTTCTGCTCGGGAGGGTTTCAGAGAAAAGAATCAGCCCCATCCCCCTGGAGTATGAAGACTGCTAATAGCAAAAGTAGCCACAGGGGGCTGTCAAGGTCCCCTCAGATGTGATGCTGGTTGCAGATAGGAAAATACCCAGGTCCTCCCAATCCCAGTGAGCACCACCCCATTTGCATTAGGGCTAAAAGCCTCTGCCAGGACACAGACCAGCAAGCACATGCTGGAATCCCAGTGTAGGCTGTGCCAGGATAGACTGTGGTGGTTAGAGCAGACGGGCCATGCTGACAGATCCCAGGCAAGAATCCTATGGTGTGGGGAGAGATGCTATTTTTTAATAGTTTTTTACTTTAGAGAATGAGAGTGAGAGAGAAATGCAGAGGGAGAGAGAGAATTGGCACACCAGGGCCTCAGCCACTGAAAACTCCAGACATTTGTGCATCTAGTGGGCATGTTCAACCTAGCACTTGCTTCACCTTTGTGCGTCTGGCTAATGTGGGGTCTGGAGAGTCGAACATGGGTCCTTAGGCTTCGTAAGCAAGCGCCTTAACCACTAAGCAATCTCTCCAGCCTGAGAGATGCTATTCTTATCACTCAAGAAGAAATACAGCTCACTGGAAATTAGCTTCTGTGTGAGAGTACGTGTGTAGTAGTCAGTTCCAAGTTGCTGGGGTGAGCATCCAAACCTGTTAGTTTATGGGAGGAAGAGGTTTATTTCAAGCTTACAGATCCAGGGGAAAGTTTCATCAATGGTGGGGAAAGCTGTTTCCATACATCCAAGCAGAGAGAAACAACCAAACAGCCAGAGCTCAGACTTCTCTGCCTACTTTTGGGAGGAAATTTAAACCCATCCTCAAACACACCTCTGGCCTGGACCATGGGATCCACCCCCAGTGATGCCTCCTTCAGACAGGAGGCTGGACATCCAAGTTGCAAGCTTAATAAAGTACCTGAGTCTTTGGGGGACACACATTCAAACTACCACAGCATGCAAGCCAGGGTGTGTGTGTGTGAGTGTGTGTGTGTGCGCATGTATATATGTGGCAGAGGACGTGTCCCAAACACTAGGTCAGCCCCTGTTCAGTGGAACACAGTTTTCTAGTGAACACCTGAGCACCTGCTTGTCTTTGGAGTGAGGGTCAGGAAACAGTTCTCTGCTCATCTTCTCTGTCCTTGCTGTGCTCAGGGTATTGAGAAATCATGTGGAAGGGCCCAAGGTCTCATGGCAGCCTCTTCCCCTCAGAGATCCCCCTTCCAGCACATAGAGCAGAAAAAAGATTCGATCCTGGAGACATTCAAGACCACCACCAGTCCAGTCCCACCCTTGTTACTCAGAGGAGGAAAAGAGCTCAGAGCGTTTATGATGCTTGTCCACATTCACTGAACTAGAAAACAGGAGATTACTTGACTCTAAAAATGGTGTTCCAGGCTTCCCTGGTTTCTGCAGTAGTAAGATGAGGCTCTGTGATGTGAAGCCCTTGCTAAATGTGAGTCTCTGGGATTCGTGGTTATTCCGAGGGATGTCCATCCACAGGAGGCGGAATTAACCTACACTATTTTCCTGAAGAAAAACCACTTCTAGGACCAGCCGTGTTACAAAGCTATAATCAGAAATCTCTTCTACACTAGGCCAAAAATAACTTGAGGGAATCTCTTCTGTTTTTGCCCCTCTGCTCTGGGATGGATGTTTGAGGCCTGGCTCTGGTTATTTTTAAAGATCCTTTGGTGAAAATTGCTGTAATTCATGAGAGATAATATGAAGATCATGGGGTGTGCCCACTGGGGTCTCACACAGCAGCGCAGGCTGTATGATTCTAGAATCTTCATCAGAAATGAAGATGAAGCGTGCAGCCTGAGCAATCCCTTTAAAGAGTAGAGCAGGGATTGTCTTTGGAACATGGCTGCCTGCATTTTCCTCTGTGCAGTAAGCATGTGGACTCGAGCGTGTCAATGGTTTAATCAATGTGAAAGCCGTATCAAAACTGCTTTAAAGATCTCACTGAGCATCCAATATATCTACAGTTGTTAAAATTAATTACATCATTTAACATTTCCACACACATTATAATTTTAAATGTTTTACAGTCATTTTTATTAATTAATAAAGCCTTAATGGACAGAAATTGCACTGTAAAATTATTATCATATGCTGCATTTTCAATTTTACTACTATTATTTTTAGTTATTTTCCCCAAGTGGAAAGTCATTGGTTCATAAACCAGTCTCTCTTTTAGAAAGTACAACTAAAAATCAGAAGTTTACACAGAGGAGGAAAAAGAAAAAGAAAAACAGAAAAAAAGAAGTCTGGCTACTCTCCTCTCAAACAGACTTGCTTTCTCCTCAGAAAGCCAAGGAATCTCAAGGCAGCCCACGTGGGAAGGGGGGACTCTGCCTGGCCCCAGAAACAACAGCAACAGTGAATTGCAGACACGTTACCCCAGAAGACAGAGCCCAGGACCCATGGATGCTTTTGCTGCTGTTTGGCAAGGGGATATCTCAACTTCCCCCTTAGAAAAAGTGCCGCAGTCACCTTCCTCTCCCTCCTCTTCCTCCTCTCCCTCCCTCCCTCACTTGTTATATTCATGGTGTTAGCCCATACACATCAGTATGTGACTGAAAAGTGAAAACCCCAATGTATGCAGATTTTAACTCCAGTGAGGCAAAAACACCTGGGCATGGAAGGCAAGTTATTATCCTCACCCTGTGTTTGAACGTGACATGGGCCTGGTCTAAATGAGCTGCTCAGGGGGCTGCTGTTCCCTTGGCAATGTGAGTGCCCTGGCACTGTTGTCAGGAAGGTGCAGACACGGCAACACCTCAAGCTCTGTCCAGTCAGACTTCGGCAAAGCTGCCTCTGGTGGAATGTGGGCAGAGCAGATCAAAGTACTTATCTTGAAATGCCTACTGGAAGAGGGTGTGTAGAAGGCGCATATTGTCCCCCACCCCAACGTGGGGCACTTACACCACCAAGCACCCTCCTGCGAATGGGCACCTACTCACCCGCCCGGTAACTCCAGCCAGGAATGTGGATGGACAGTTGGCTGGCATGGCTGCTGGCTTGACCAGTTGCATGGTCCTCTCGCTCTTCCCTTACCATCACCTGGTTACTTCCAGCATCTGCAAACTCTACACTTTCCAATGGAGGAGAGCCAATCCAAGGGCATGTGCCATGCTCCAAATGTACCCTCTCCAGTGCTGGGTTTTCCTTCCAGTGGCTGTGCGGCAGGCCTTGGAGGTCCTGTTTCCCCTCCCGGGTCTCCTGCTTCAGCTCTCCGCTCATTGGCTCTCCGTTGGCTATGCTGCCGACTCCATCTGCTGTTAACCTGTGGGAACTACAACGGAGGTTGAGCGACAGGACAGATCTGTGCACTTCGGGGCTGGCTATTCGAGGCTGCTCAAGAGGGACCCACAGAGACTTGTCCAAATAGTAAATTGCGCTGGGACACTGGCGTGACACCCTCAGGTGGACACAGGAACTGAACACCAATGGGCTCTTTCTTGATGGTGGGCTGTTTGAAGAAACCACGTCTTCCTTGTTATCCAGGTGGGTGACCCAGTACTCGTGCCCTGCCCGCAGCCTCGTGGGGCACTGGGGCACCTTCAGCCTTACCACGGAGCCATTTCTAGGGAACCCAGCACAGGCACCAGGTCCACTGTACTGATGACGCGCGTGGAAGCCACTGGCCAGGGTTGGAGGAACCTGGAGTACCGCGTCCTTGCTCCTGCACTTGAGGCACCCTGGGTCTCCAGCAGTGCCCCACACTAAAGCGCTGGTCGGGGGGCCCACACGCCGGGCTGTTATGGTGATGGAGGCGAACCCCCTGCTGGGGCCTCTGCCAAGGCTGTCCTCTTTGGCTGGCAGTACTGTTCCCAGTCCTCGTTCATCGGGACTTGGAATTCCCAGTCTGTCGGGAGGTAAAGCAAATGACCTGTGAATGCTCACTGCGCTGTGGTTGGCCAAAGCTGGCTTCGTGGGACACAACCGAGGCTGAGCTATTGCACGTGACAAGGCCCCGTTTTCCTTCGATTTCTTCTCATCCATCAGCTGTGAAATGACCAGAGATGAGATCATGTTTGTGTTTTGTGATGCCAGAGTCTCCTGCAAATAGAAAAGACCTCAGTTACTCAGTCAGCCCGTAGAAGACAGGCAGTGAAGATGCCGGGGGCCAAGGCAGGGCAGGGGAGCCAGGCTTGGAGCCCGGGGATTTCTCACCCAAGCCTTTCTCAAGTGGAGCACTCTGAGTGCTGGGAAACCCAGGTATGTTTGTGAGGGAGTCGTGTTCTGCGAACGTTAGCCCAAGTGGGGGAAGGGATTGCTTTTCTCTTCTGAAGTCTTAGCTAATTTAACCAGGTACTCTGTCAATGGGGATCCTCAACTTTTGATGGTCACCTCTACCTACCAGGCCCCCGGGCCCCCAAATACAAACTTGCAGCGTCAGTGAAAAGGGAAGACAGAATTGAGGAGGTGGTTGGTACTTGGGGTGGCGGGGAAAGGAGTAAGTGGGCCATGAGTCAGCAGCGGAGTGGCGGTGAGAGCGAGTGCGGTGAGACGAGCCCCTCCCTCCCTCTGCTCTGCCTTCCACCTTTGCTGATTTAGGCTCCTTCAGTCACTCAGAGAGCAAGACAATGGAATTCACATAACCGAGTTCAAGCTTAGACAGTCACCCCGACCTACACTGTGACAATCAGTTGGTTTCATTTATCAGGACAAGGTGGGGGCACCACAAAGATTGTATTATTGTATTATTCTATCTCAGCGCTCAGCTGCATACACCTGAGATTTTGTCCACTAGTTTAGAATGCTCTAGGCATCTCATGCTTCCTAACCAGCAGATCATAAGTCCTAACAGCAAGCCTCTGCTGGGTCCAGAATGATGTGATACTGAATAAAGCTTCTTAACCAGGTTGAGACCAGGTAGAATTTCACTGTCCTCACTGTGTTTTTGTCGTCTCCATATGATGTGCTATAGAAGACAGACCACAGCCCAGCTCATAGGATACACAGGACCTAGGGCCCCACTTTTAGGCATTTAAGATGGACCCTCATATGGAGGAGTGTGGGCTCCGAGATGCCAGTAGCTACCTGACTTCTGGGGCGAACAGAGAATTGGCTGTGAGAACCCAAAGGCGTAACCAAGGTGCCCAGCACTGAAGGCAGCAGGTGTCGAAGCCCAGAGTGCAGAGAATCACCTGGGACGCCAGAATCGTGCCAGGATGGGGCCCCTCGCAGCCTCATCCCAGTGATTCTGATGCAGGTAACTGAGGATATCATGGCGGAGCCACAGGGCGGCTGGCCCCCAGGCCATCTCTACAGAACGCTTCTGGAGGCTGGGAGCTCTAACGTTGACAGATGTGACAAGTGGGCAAGGTGGAATTTTTGTTTTCTTCATGGCAGGATTCATATTCGTTTGTTGATGAATTCAGGCTCCTCTCCCAGATGGGCAGTGGACTGGACATCCATGCGGCCACAGGCTGTCCAGGCCTCATGTCTGTCCCGTCGGGTCAGAGAAGCCCTGCCGTCTGCGGCCACTTTGTTTTTTAGGATGCAGGACAAGTTGCAAATTTCAAAATCCCACAGGAGGTCGGCGAGGAAATGGGGAGTCCATAAAAAATTACTTCACTGCGGACACGACCGAAATCTCTGGTCGTCGGACAAGCGAGAATGAGGACTCTCACCCTCCTCCTGCAGCCTCTTGGCCACCTCCTGGTTCAAGGTCACATCATGGTCCAAGGTCACATCGGGGGCGGGCAGGGCGGATCTCCACTGCACCAACACTGAGCAGGGCTTCCTCTCTAGTACTTCCAAGGCTACATTGCCAGTCACCTGCAGCTTGCAAAATGCCCGGGCCTCCTCCCCAAACCAAGCTCGCAGAACCTGTAGGACTGGCAGCAAGCATCAGCGCTTTGCATACCTCATGAGCCACCAGTGGGTGCCCTGTGTGTCTTTGGCACTCCCCTCTACCCACAGAATTTTCACGGCTGCGACTTACATACGTACAAGAACTCCACAGCGCACCAGGTGCTCGTTTGATGGCGTGCAGTCCCTCCCAAGCTAGATAAATTTAGTTCTGATAATAATTGCTCCCAGGCACCCCATGGTGGGTGGGTGTAATCATACCCAGTAGGAACACCTTTGACACTGGTCTTTGCAAGAAAAACAAAAAGCCATCTTGGAAATTGCAGCATCGGTCTTATTTCATAGTGTGGTGTTCAAGTTTGGACCAGTGACTACTGTGTGTGTGACAAGTGTGTGCTGGCGTCCACACGCAAACACACACACACGCAAACAGCCTTATGGGGGGCCAGATACCAGGGGCTCCCAGAGCCCCCACACTAGCCATAGGACCTTAGAAATATGCACAGCTCAGGGACAGAGAGGAGTCATGGACAGAGCCTGGGGCATGCAGATGCCCTTGTATTACAAGCTTCCACACAAGAGGGTATTGCTCTCTTTGGAGTCAGCTGCCATTTCATTACCAGTTAGCAAGTGACAGTGATTCTGAGTCCACCCAAACCAGGAGAGGACAGCAACAAGGAGCAGCACGTACCCAACTTATCCCTGAAGCTCGGGGATCACTAGGGATGATGGGCGACTCTGTGCCCGAGGCGGGGGTGCCTGCTGAGGGTTGCTCAGTCCCAGGGAAAAGGCCATCTGCCTTCTCTTCATAGGGAAGGTGTGTGTGGAGCAGAGGACAGTAGGAAAGGTGTGTAACTCTAGGGAATTGCTCTTCCCATGACTCAGCAGAAACTAGTGGCTAGCCCATGTAGTCAGCCCTACAGGGCTGGGAGAGCCTCAATCTCCAGCGCTGGCCTCACCATCGGGAGGACTTGAGCTCCACCTCCAAAGTCCGCATGTTAAAGGAAGTCTAGGCATGGAACTAGGGTGTATACTCCAGGGCTGGGAAGGCGGAGACAAGTGGGTCGTCCCTGCGGCTGTTTGCTCAGCTAATGTAGCCTGCTTGGCAAGTTTTAAATCAGTGAGAGGCTGTGTCTCAAAACAGGTGGATGGGGCGGGGGGGGGGGGCGGCGAGGGCTGGAGAGATGGCTTAGTGGTTAAGTGCTTGCCTGTGAAGCCTAAGGACCTGGTTTGAGGCTCAATTCCCCAGGACCCACCAAAGCCAGATACACAAGATAGCGCATGCACCTGGAGTTTGTTTGCAGTGGCTGGAGGCACTGGTATACCCATTCTTTCTCTACTTATCTGCCTCTTTCTCTCCCTGTCTGTTGCTTTCAAATAAATAAATAAAAATAAACAACAAAAAAGGTGGGTGGGGGCTGGAGACATCGCTCAGCAGTTAAGGCACTTGCCTGCAAAGCCTTACAACCCAGGGCCCACATAAAGCCAGATGCACAAAGTGGCACATGCATCTGGAATTCATCTGTAATGGCTAGAGGCCCTGGCATGCCCATTCTCTCTCTGTTTTATTTATAGATAAACAGGTTTATTAATAAAATAAATTTATTTATACATAAATATAAAATAATATAAAATAAATAAATGTGGATGGACCCTGAGGAATGA
This sequence comes from Jaculus jaculus, assembly GCF_020740685.1. Taxonomy (NCBI): domain Eukaryota; kingdom Metazoa; phylum Chordata; class Mammalia; order Rodentia; family Dipodidae; genus Jaculus; species Jaculus jaculus. The sequence goes on along the minus strand of NC_059102.1, from coordinate 7,293,489 downwards.
CACTTGAGGTTGTCTTCTGGAGGCCACATGTATGCACACATACATGCACCTGTGCACACACACATGTACACACACACAGCCAACAGTGTAAAGTGTGGTCATAGCTCATTGCACTTTTGCCATGTTGCAGAGCAATGTTCAGTGAAATCAGTTGAGTTCTTCCGAATTGCATAAATGGAAGTCCCTGCATGTCTGATTAGTCTGTCATCAGGTGCAAACTCTGTTATTCACAACATGAAGTTATTGGACACCTGCTACACGCCAGGCACCTGCTGGGAGCACTTGTGTCTCGGGGTTAGCAGGCTTGAGGTAATGCTCGATAGACAATGATGTGACCAAACCTGGGTAATTTCCAGTAGTTAATTCAGTGTTGACTAGAGCTTCCCCCCCACCCCGCCAATATAGAATAGATTGAGAGAAATTCAAAGAGATACTTGGCCTCTCTCCTCTTTAATATCTATAGTACGTATGCAAGATAAGTTTCATTCACCAAGTCCTGTTCACTCCTGGGGAAGCAGAGATAATCAAAGGCAGCAGCTCACCCGTTCAGAAGCCGCACTTCCTGGCTGAGGAATGCGGCGATGCTCATGGTGTGGACAGATTACCACAGCAATGTGTTGCCACTCAGTCCTGGAAGCTGGAAATTCCAGGTCCAGGTCCAGGTGTGGGCAGGGGCACTCCTCTGAGGCTTCTCTCCCTAGCTTGCTGATTGCCACCTACTCCTGGGCACTCAAGTCGCCACCCGAGTACCTGCTTGTGTCCTAACCTCCTCGTTTTAGCAGGAAGCCAGTCATACTGAATTGTAGCCACCAAAATGGGCTTTTTGTAGCTTAATTACTCCTTTAAAAATCCACTTGCCAAATAGTTGTATTCGGAGGCACTGGGGTTTGGGGCCTCAGTGTATGCACTGAGGGTGGGGAAACACCCATCACAGACTACAGCTAGTCAATGTGTCTGAGACAGACAGAGCTGAAGAGGAATGATTTGGTGGCCCTAACCCAGCTGCTGCTTTTACCACTGGATAAATTCTAAAGTCACATCTTTTCTAGATCTTCCCAAGTGGAGCTATTTCAGGGTGACATTCCCTCTGCCTTTCCATCAGGTTAACTAAACATGCCTTTGAAAGAGACTTCTTTCATCTAAAATAAAGTTAACTGATGTAAGATTTGATTTGAAAGAAAGAAGAAAACTGCCTGGTATTTAACATAATGCATGCTCAAGGTCAGTGAGAGGTCACATGAAGAGCTAGGGTTGAGGCATGTTTTGGAAATAAACTATCAATTTCCTGACCATTATCCTCTAACCTTTTTTAAAAAAATACAATTTCTTGTTCATAGATGCTATTTGAAAAATACTGATTTCTTTTAAATGTTTCCGATATGATTCTGCTTTCATAGTCTAATGCTTCCTGTTGGCGGTTTTAGACTTTATATTTACGCCTTAAGGCATATTTCTAGGAAGGGCACAGATTCATAAACTGAAGGGAGAGAGAGATGAGTGGCAGATACTCAGAGAGATCCCATCTTGAGCTGATGGAGTGAGGAAGGCTCTCTTCCTGAAGCAATTAACATCTTCAAAGGAGAAGCAGCGAATCTTGTCTGCACCTCCAAAATCTGTATTTTTCTCCACCAGACAATTCTTTCCTTTTTCTGGGTGGCTCTGTAACCTGCAACTGCATTATTTGGATGCACCGCCCCACAGAAACAGCCTAGCACGGTTATCTCTGCACCTGCTGCAAACCTGCTCACGATCCACAGGCATCACGTCTGGGCAATCATCAACCTGGCGGTGGCACATTCTAAATGCAAGCACATCTGCAGATCGTGTGTATTCGCACTGCACAGCTTCGAGACGGATGACAGGATGTGAGCTCTTCACTCCATGGTGAAGCGATTGTCTCTCAGCACAGTTACTGAAGACCAGAGGAGTCAGGCAGGATAACTGGAAGCAGTGAAAGCTGGTGCACGTCAATCTTTCTCCAGTGTTTTTCTTGTGGTGAAACACACGTATGACAAAATTTATCATCCTAACCATTTTCTGTGCACATTTCCATGATAACAAATCCTTTTATATAATGAGCAGCAATTGCCATTACCCATGGCTATAACTCTTCCATCTTGTAAAACTGAAACTCAATTCCCATTAAATAAAAGCCCTAGTTCTCTTCTGCTCATAAGCCAAGAAAACATCAAGAATTAATCCTCTCTCTCTCCCTCTCTCTTTCTGTGTGTGTAAGCATGCACATGCCACACACGGTGTGTGGAGTTCTGAGGCCACATTGGGTTCACCCTTGCACCCTGGTTGAGGCGGGGTCTCTTTGTTTACTCTGTGTTTCCCAGTCTAGCTGGACTGTGAACATTCAGCAGCTTCTCCTGTCTCTGCCACCCATCTTTCTGTGGGCATGGTACTCCGGGATTTCAGATGCTTGGCACAGCATCTGGCTGGCTCAGTTTGGGGGGCTCCAAACTTGGGTGCTCATACTTTCAATCTCCTCATCTATTGAACCATCTCCCTAGCCCCGACTTCATGCTTTTAAATAATTGAAGTGGAGCCGGGGGTGGTGGTGCACATGCCTTTAATCCTAGCACTCAGGAGGCAGAGGTAGGAGGATTGCCATGAGTTCAAGGCCACCCTGAGAATACAGAGTGAATTCCAGGACAGCCTAGACTAGAGTGAAACTCTACCTCGAAAAACCAAAAATAAATTAACAAAATAAAATAATCATAAAATAAATAAATAAATACTGGAAGTGGGTAAGAAGTCATGGTATGCCTAATTGCTTCCTATATTCTTCACACTGTTGGAGAATTTGTTTTTTTTTTTCAGAAGGTAGCAAGGCCTGAGGAGATAAAACACCCTGCACCTCTGAGTCAAAGCCAAGGTGAAACTACAGAAAAAGTAGGGAGACAAGCCAGAGCACTGCTTCCATGGTGAGCCTGACAAGCAGCACCAGGGTGAAGGAGAAAGACCCTGAGGACACTCAATACCTACTAAAGCAGAGATCCAGAGGCTCCTAAGGGCTCATCACTGAACTAGACCTAAAACTCACCCACATGGAGGAGGTTATCAGCTCAATTCCAACAAGATTTCTCAGTGGCCTTGCAGCCCAAGTATATGGAGTCTTCAGCAATAGGGTCTTACCATCTATTCCTGGTGGGAAACCAAGGGCCTCGGCAATGGCCTATAATGTTTTGGGGGCATCAGGGACATCCCTGGCCAACAACTCACTGGAAGGTATCCCATCCCTGGCACTGAAAATTTTCTAGCAACAATCTACAGCTCCTGAGTGTTCTGTTGTCCAAAAAAGTAGGATTACATATTTCTTATTTATATCCTCTTAGATTTTGATTAGCCATCCCTTCACTTTTACTTCACTCAATCTCTTCCCCAGACCTCATTTTGGGCCTTTTCACCCCCATTAATCTATTCTTCTACTTACATATATACAATACCTATTAAGTGCCCCCCTCCCTTCCTTTCTCTTCCCTTACTATCTCTTTTCTACTGGCCTCTGCTACTGAGTTTTTTCCTCCTCACACAGAAGCCCAGTCATCTGTAGCTAGGATCCACATATGAGAGAGAACATGCTGCACTTGGCTTTCTGGGCCTGGGTTACCTCACTTAGTATAATCCTTTCCAGATCCATCCATTTTCCTACAAATTTCATAACCTCATTTTTCTTTACTGCTAAGTAGAACTCCATTGTATAAGTGTGCCATATATATCTTCATTATCCATTCATCAGTTGAGGGACATCTAGGCTGGTTCCATTTCCCAGCCATGATGAATTGAGCGGCAATAAACATGGTAGAGCACGTACTTCTAAGGAAATGAGTCCTTAGGATATATGCCTAGGAGTGCTATAGCTGGGTCATATGGTAGATCAATCTTTAGCTGTCTTAGGAACCTCCACACTGATTTCCACAATGACTGGACCAGATTGCATTCCCACCAACAGTGTAGATGGGTTCCTCTTTTCCACATCCTTGCCAGCATTTATGGTCATTTGTTTTCATGATGGTAGCCAATCTGATAGGAGTGAGATGGAATCTCAACATAGTTTTAATCTGCATTTCCCTGATAACTAGGGATGTAGAACATTTTTTTAGATGCTTATATGCCATTTGTATTTCTTCTTTTGAGAACTCTCTATTTAGTTCCATAGCCCATTTTTAATTGGCTTGTTTGATTTCTTATTATTTAATTTTTTTGAGTTATTTGTATATCCTAGATATTAATCCTCTATCAGTTGTATAGCTGGCAAAGATTTTTTCCCATTCTGTAGGTTGCCTCTTTGCTTTATTCACAGTTCTGCATGCAGTTCAATGGGAGAAAGAGGAATCACCAGTGAAGATACTCATCAGCGGACATTGCAAGCCTTATAATTGGCCAGCCAGGCCAAATGAGTGAATGGGTGCAATAGTGGCATGTCTGTTATGGGGGAAACCAGCTGCCCTCTAATTGGACTGGAGTCCCGCTCCATGAGAAGGGAATACATCCCTAATACTGAAAACTTAAAACAGGGGTAGTCATAACTCTTAGGGGTGTAACATCTGGTGTTGTCTGGCCAAATGTATATACTATGCTTATCAAATTTCCCAGTAAGCACTTCTGTTAATGTTTACACCCTTATATTAATGCTACTCTCACTTTTGGTTGAGAATATTCTCTTTTCAGGTGGCAGTGACCTTGGGACGACTCAGAAGGTATCATGGTGATGGAAAGAAATGACTGCAGTGCTCAGTACTGCAATATCTGTATCACACCTTCCAAGACTCAGGGTCTAATACAGAAGGGGTGGCAGAAAGAATGTAAGAGCCAAAGGAAGGGCAGGACTCCATACAATATGCTCCCTCCAGACACAAAATGGCCTGGATATCCATGGTCTCACAGTGCCTGACACTACCTGCATAAGACCATCATAAGAGGAGGAAAAGATCAAGACATCAAAAGTAAATGAGAGACTGACTGAGATGTGGAGGGGGTATGATGGAGAGTGGAGTTTCAAAGGGGTAAGTGGGGGGAGGGAAATTATCACCATGGGGTATTTTTTATAATCATGGAAGTTGTTAATAAAAAAATTAAAAAATAAAAAAAAACCTCACCCACCACAGTTCAGGGAATTTTGCAGAAGAGGGGGCAGAAGGAGTGTAAGAGCCACAGGTAGAGACATCATACCGGGAGGCTCTGCCTCCCCCCAATAACTAGCTGACCTCTGCTCCTACAGTGCATAACCCACAACCCCAGGGGAACACTAGCAACTCCTTAGGAGGGATTCCTGCAGAATGGGGGCAGGGAGGAGTGAGGAGATGGTACCAACCCACAATGTATCCATACAAAAAAAAGGAAAAAAAATGATGAATCACTTCTATGACATGGGAACATGCTTATGACAGAATGCTAGGCAATAAAATCAAACTGTAAAAATTGATATGCATTACAATCTCTAGTTTTGTAAGAAATATGAGAACAATAAGGAAAGGCATATATCTGTAGCACTATTTTATCTGTATATTTCTGGGGTTTCCTGAGTCTTGACACAGCCTTGTCATTGTTTTATGCTCAGAGAACTTGAACTTCTTCTAGGCGGAACCTCTGCTCTGTGTGTCTCCCCTCGTAAAGAACTGCTTGCGGGCACGGCGCTCCTGTCACGGCCACGGCGCCAGCGCGCTCTGGGGGGAAGGTGATCGGTCTCGCGTGCGCTCCGGAGAGTGGAGATGGATTGCACTCCCACAGGTGGGGCCTCTGCCAGTGTGAGTTATCATCTCCCAGGGCCTCAGAACACACAGCGAACAGGCTTTAACAGCTCTGAGTTAGGAGGGAAACTTGAAAGACGTACGACAGAGCAGATTGGATGGTCCAGGTAGTCCCAGAGCAGGATGTCAAGGTGCGACTCAGTCACAGAGAACGGCCACATGCGAGTGTGCGTGTGTGAACATATGCGTGGTCTAGGAATCCAGGCTCATGGCCCCAAGGATCTGGTTCGCCATTAATGACCAAATGCTGACCGATGTCGACATCAGTGGACAGGTGAGGAGACCAGCCAGCTCAGCATGAGAAGCAGGAGGGAACAATGGTCAGCTGGAATCTCTTGCATTTTTCTTTTTTGCAATGCTGAGGAGGGAACTTGGGGCACTGTGTATTCGAGGCAAGCTCTCTATGATTATGCTAGATCCCCAGCCCTGGAATCTTTCTTTTAAAAAGTAGAGTCTGGGGCTAGAGAGGAGGCTCAGCAGTTAAAGGCACTTGCTTTCAAAGCCTGAAGGCCTGGGCTTGATTCCCGTGTATGCACATGTAGCCAGGTACACTAGGTGGTGCTTGCTTCTGGAGCTTGTTTGTAGTGGCAAGAAGCCCTGGTGTACACATCCCCCCCCTCAGCTTCCAAAGAAATAAAATGTAGAGTCAGCAGTGTCCCTATCCCCTCCTTGACTCATCCTATTTCCTCCTGAGCCTCCAGTCTTCACTTTGCCCATCCTCCTCCCTCCACCCTGGGTCCATGTTCTTCTCCCAGAGAGCAGGTCAAGCACCTTCAGGAACACAACATCGTGGTACAGGGAGTGCGGTGAGTCTCTCCAGGAAGGGCTGTGCATCGAAGAGACCGCTATCAGGACCCAGACGAACAATCTCTCTCCATCTTCTGGAATGCAGACCTGAGGTCCCTGAATAACCTGTAGAGCTTTACTAAATATTAATACCTGACACAAGCATTTTTTGGGAAAAATGAACAGATATGTGCTTTTTGCATCCATGATGGGAGAATAACTCTTAGAATTTTCCTTTGTCTTAGAAGGGCCAAAGCTAAGTAGCACAATATCCATTGGTTAATTGGCAGCAATTGTCTATTTAAACCAGGACAAGTCTTTAAGGTGAGACAGTCTCCACTCTTAGGTTTTATTAACCTGAGCAGCCTTCCTCTGTAGCAGTCCCCTAGCAGACATGTTCAACCTTTTGACATTGTGACACAAGGTTGGCATGTATGCAGTTGACATTCGAAAGCTAATCAAGTTACTCAAAAATCGCAAAAGAAAAAATAATCGCATAATGACTTAAATAAATTTTCAATTTTGTGTTGGGCTATATTCAGAGTTATCCTTGGCCATGTGTGGCCCATGGGCTGGAATAAGGAAGAATAAGGAAGGAGCGGGAGCTCTGGGGCCCAGAAACAGGAGCTCCACGATTTGTAGCAAGCCGTACACTGACTTAGCGTTCTTTGCCACAAAGAGGCTCTGTGGAAGGGTCTCTTTACCGGACCAAGGGAAGGGTGGGATGAATCAGTCAGCTAGATGCCACTTGGCATATACACTGGCAATATTAAGCACTGGGTGTCGAGTTCTTTGTTCTCTAGAGTCTGAAACATTTTATTATATAAATATGACCTCTAATTTTCTTCCCTGTTTCATACCACTGACACTTTTTTTTTCAGTTAAAACAACCTATGCTAGCTTGTTAGATTTCAAAGTACCTCTTCCTGACCTTCAAAATGCTAAATGTCATAATATCCTCTCTGTCGGCTTCTTCTCCTTCTCATTAATTTTGGTTTAAAATTGACACTAACCACCATACTTTCCTATGGTACTGCAAGCTTACAAATTGTTGCTGAAAATTATGGAAGAATACAAATATATATATATATATGCAGTCCATGCCTTCATGTCACAATTCTTAGTCACTGAGGTTAGATTTTTCTGATGTACTAATTTAAATGTTTTTGTTTTCTTGTGTTTTGTTTTCCAGGTGTGAGGTGTCCATGCATGTGTGTGCATGCCTACATGCATGTGGGCACATGCGTATGTGGGTGAGCATGCATATGTGCATGCATGCACATGAAGAACAGAGAGCAACTTCAGATGCCGTTCCCCCTGTCTGACCTGGGGTCTCTCATGGTCAGAGAGGCTAGTTTAGCTGACCTTCCAGCAACCAAGATCTGTCTGTATCCAGCTCCCCAGCTCTGGGGTTACAAGCTTACGCTTGGCATTTACATGGTGTTGGGATCAGTCTCAGATCCTTTTACTCGCAAGGCAAACACTTTACTGACTGAACTCCCTGCACAGCCCTGATTCAAGTTTTTTTTTTCCTAAACAGAACATAATGCAAACACAAGTCAAGTCGGCCAGTGATGACATTGCACAGATGGGCGCATGCTGCTGACCACCCTAGAAGTTACCCACGTTACCTTGGTGATGTCCGATTTCGTCTCTGTAACATCAGACTGGAGATTTTTAAGGGCAATCTGATTGTTTGCACTATAATGGTTATCCAGAAATCCTACAAAAGGAGATAATATTGCTTTTTTTAGTTCACCAAAGGATAAAACAGAATATATATAACTTTAACTTTTCTATAAGATGTAATGTTACCTAGTCACAAAATATACTAGCCAAGACTGGATCCAGTATATTCTGAGCCACATTAAATCCTGTGTACTCCCCTTACAATTCCATCCATTTCCACTTACATTATCAGAGCTCATTATTGTTATTGTTTTTTGTTTGTTTGTTACATTTTGTATGTTTTTTTATTTGTTCCAGGCGGGGCTTTCAGCAGTCATATTCTCCCACTCTGGACTTCTGAGCTCATTGTTATAGAGCTTCTTAGTCTGCAAGATCCTTTCCTCAGCACAGTTCTTTCTGTCCCTTCCATGTAATAACTGGTTAGAGAGATGCAGTCCTGTTGTGTCTCCAGGGTCCTGCGATTTCACCCGGGGAAAGAGCCAGTCATGTCTCTACATTTCCCAGCACCAGTAGCATTAAGGCAGAAAAACAAGTCCAACTTCCAGCCAGTATCTTCATGCAGCATAACGTGGTGGGCTGATCAGTGATCCAGACCCCGAAGCTCAAATTGCTTCAGGGTATCTGAGGAGAGTGCTGAGGTAAAACTGGGAGACACTGTGTGTGTGTGTGTGTGTGTGTGTGTGTGTGTGTGTGTGTGGGTGCCTCTGTGGGTGCCTCTCCATGAGTGTTTGCCACAAGGATAGCTAAGAATACAGTCAAGTCCAAGTGTGTGTAACAGAAGTTCTCTAAATTTCCTTCTCCGTGTGCCCATCCCGTAGGCCTCCTGGAGCCCTAAGTAGAAGCACTGCTGATGAGAAGGTCTCTTTGGGATACTTTGAAGTCTGCCTAGGCCCAAAGTAGGCTGAGCTCAGCTGAGCTGCGGGTCCACAGTGCCAGCAACCCCATGGCCAGGCTGCTCCGCATGAATGTGAGTCAAACCCGTGAAGCCCAGGGAGGGAGGAGTCTCCAGAGGCCCGGGTGTCCTCAGGCCAGAGGTACGGCTTTGTCTCCCCAGTGCCCATGGTCTAGGGAAAGTAACTTTACAAAATGTTAAAAGTGATGGCTCCCCAGTTGCTGGTGCTGGTACTAAAAAAGAAATGTCAAAAGGTGTCCCTCCACATTGAGAGGCCTACATCAGAGACTTGACTCACAGTTGTAAATCAGAGTCACAGCGTGTAGGATTCCATCTCTGACCCCACACAAACGTGCTTATTGTTACTTAGGTAGATGTTTAAGTGTTTCGTGGAGAAAATGATATGCTTGAGCATTGTCAAGTCTGACAAATTTATGGCTTGAGGGAATTTCGAGGTCACCACTAGCAGGTACAAAAGCTTGATCTGTCACATCTTGCCCTTGGGTGACATCGAGCCTCCATCAGATGCGAGCCTGTGGCTCCATCTACCACTGTTACTGAGTGACAGAGACGCTCATTCAAGGCGACATGTACAGATTGCTTTGAGTGATGCACGGGTATCAGACCTAAAAGGTCTCATGGGCTCCTGGCAGGGAGACCGTGATGGACTCACAGTGAGGCTGAAGAGGTCTGAAGTCAGCTCCCTCTGGTTGTGAGGGACTGTGTGTGAGTGGGACCTGGAGAATCAACACAGTTGGGGGACACGCTGGGTCCACAGGTTTTCTAGCTGGGCCTTAGCTGACCACAGAGCCTGAGCTGTGGGCCCTGTCTTCATCCTTAAATGTAGACAATAGTCCCTTCTCTGCAAAAATGAAGTCATTGCCCTCACTGCGCTGGCAGACTGCGTGCACAGCAGCTGGGCAGGGATAGGGCGCAGGGAAAATGGCAGTGCCTGGGTGTGATTGTTAAAATACTAGATAAAGTCACCCTTTGACAAGGCTGTCACACCAGTGGCCAGAAAGCCACTGGAATCGGGCCTCAGAGCCTGAATCCTGGCTCTGGATGTCTGTGTGGCTTTGGTCTTCCCCAGTTCCGCCCTGGGAAATGGGACAATGAAGGTGGCTACTTCCTACGATGACTGAAGAGTCAGTCGATGACACAGCTATAAGTAGACTTTACTGCAAACCCAGAACAGAATGCAGCGTCATGCCATAAACACTAGCTGTTGGGAAGAGCCGCATCTCCAGCAGGGAGGAGGAAGGGCTGCCATGATCAGATATGCTGGGGCCAACTATCAGTTTCCTGTGCTTTCAGTAACAAATGGTCACAACACAAATGCATTATCTATACATCTGGCCACTAGAAGTCCATCGCAAACCTCACTGGGCTAGAATCATAGGGTCAGCAGGCCTGTATTGCTTTCTGAAGGCACCAGGGGAGAATCCTTGTATTCCTAAGGTCAGGCCTATCTTGTTTCAACCTCTATCTCTCTCTTTCTCTTTCTTTCTTTCCTTTTCTTTTCCTTTCTTTCTTTTATGTGCAAGAGAGAAAGAGAGAGACAGAAGTTGGGCATGGTGGCACACACCTTTAATCCTAGCACTTGTAAGGCAGAGGTAGGAGGATCACCGTGAGTTCAAGGCCACCATGAGACTATATAGTGAATTCTAGGTCAGCCAGGACTAGAGTGAAACCCTACCTTGAAAAACCAAAGAGAGAGAGAGAGAGAGAGAAAGGCAGCTAGAGAATGGGCACACCTGGGCCTCCAGTCACTGCAAAATGAACTACGGACACACAAGCCACCTTGTACAACTGGCTTTATGTGGTTCTAGAGAATTGGGCCTGGGTCCTTAGACATTGTAGGCAAGTGTCTTAACCACTGAGCCATCTCTCCATTCCCCAATCTCTACTTCTGATGTCCCTTCTCTTTCTTAATTCTTTCCTCCAGTCTCCTCTAACTGCCAGGGTTATCTCTTCATCTTAAAATCATTGGCACAACTCCACCTGCCTTCTTTCCATGTGAAGTTACATTACTCGCATGATCTAGGAACTAGGATATGGGCATGTTTGAGGGCATCATTATTTCTCTCAGCTGACTAAATGGGGAGAGTTGGATGATACACTGTACAGAATATACAACCTTCAAATAGTGAATGCTATCTATGTAGCAATATAGAAGGTACTAACAAGTCAACACTTTCATAATGAAATCTCAAAAGCCTATGGACCACATGTCCAGGATATTAAACCAATGTATTATAAAAACAGTACTGTGAGCATCGGGAAATGGCCTGGCTCAAAGAACCTGGCTGGGGCCCGGACCCTGATCAGTTACAGGATGTATGCTCACCAAGGCTTCCTGTCTCTAGGCTGACAGCCCAGACTCATGCCACAGCTCCGTAGCTTCGCAATGTGTTGCTCGCCTCACTGACTCCATTTTCCACCTATGATCTCAGAATAGGGAGCCAATGCCGCTGAGCCCTGCTCGGTTCTTCTCTGCTGGGGAACACCCCTCCTACTTGCCTTGTGGATCATTTCTCAAAGAGAAAATGCCCTCAACCCTGGCTGCAGGTGCTGGTTCTTTAAAACAACGTCCAGCGCCTCCTCTTCCTCCTCCCTAGCTCTGTTACACAGCAGGGATTCCCAAACTATATCCTACCCAGCAGCAGAACCAACACTATGGAGGAATTTATGAGAAACGCACATGCTTGGGGTGCAATCGCCTGGTTCCCCCAGACCCACCATATGAGGACCCTGCAGTGGGGGGAGGGCTCAGCCAAGTGAGCTGTAGCCAGTCTTCCAGAACATGAGGGTAGACGACGCCCAAAGCACCTGCTGGTCTCAGATGAACACACCCCATACAGGTGGTCTGAAGCCAGCCTACTTTGATTCTAAAACCACCCGTGGAGCTGCGCAGGTAGCTCAGTTGCTACAGGTCTTGCTTTATAAGCATGCCAGCCAGAAACGCACGCCCAGAACCCATGGAAGAGACACGGGCATGGAGGTGCATGCTTGAAAGCCCAGCCCTGGGGAGGAGGAAACTGGTGGGTCCCTGGGGGCTACTAGACAGCCATCCTAGCCTACTTGACAAGCACCAGGCCAGGGAGAAGCTTTGTCAAAAAAAAAGCGCAGGTGGCTGTGTTTGGTGTTCCTCAGGAACGACACACTCACACACACACGTATGCGCGCACACACACACGCACACACAAACTCACCCATGGCTCTCAGGAGGCCATATTTCACCTGTGGGCATGAGGATCAACCAAAGCTATGACTGGAACGGAACTATCAGGGAAGTCAGCCTGAGACTTCAATACTCAGTGAATTAACATCCAGCCCAGGGATCTGCCGTGATCACTGCTGGCTCCGAGTGGTTCGTGAGTGGCGTCCAGGGCTCTAGTCCTCTGCTCTCTGAGTGTGCCCAGAGCTTGCCTCTCCTTTGGTGATTGGAAGTTTTGTACTTGTGTCTCAGCTGATCTGAGCCCATGCATGCACACCACTGCACATTTGAGATCCCTCTGAAGCCCAGGCCATTACCAGCTGTTGCAGTAGACTTCTCATCACAGGCACAAAACTCCCAAGGGCAGGTGTGGGAGGAAAGGGTTTATTTTGGCTTATAAACTTGAGGGGAACCTATATGATGGCAGGGGAAAATGATGGCATGAGAAGAGGGTGACCATCACCTCCTGGCCAACAAGAGGTGGACAACAGCAGCGGGAGAGTGTACAAACACTGGGGAGGGGAATCTGGCTATAACACCCACAAGGCCGCCCCCAACAATACACTGTTTCCAGGAGGTATCAATTACCAAATTGCCACCAGCCGGGAACCTAACATTCAGAACACATAAGTTTATGGGGACACCTGAATCAAACCATCACACCAGTCAATCAACTGAGGGTGAGCGAGGCCCCAGGCTAAGCAGAGGGGGGAAGGTTGCTTGCTCGTCCCTCCCAAGGGACTCCAAGACAAAGTTACAGCTTTGCTGTTCAAAGCCACAAGGGGCCCAGATACCGTTTAAGACACCAGAAATGGGGGTTGTTTGGACAAGAAGGAAAGGGGGTTGGGAGGAAGGCACCATGGCCAAACGGAAAGCAAGGTGAAGCGTAAAGAGAGGAGCCAGGAGCCCAATCGGTGAACAGGACGCTGCTGAAGAGTGACTGAACGATCCCCGCAGGGGTCCGACACAGCTGGAGTTGTCTCTACAACCAGCTGACAAGCACCGCCGTGTACAGTGTAATGAGCCCATCCATCAACGCTGCATGCGCACAGGAGCACTCGGGCTGGAGAGGAGGGGCATGTAGGTAGACACCCACCCCATGGCGTTTACAAACCTCCCTCATTTCTCATCCGACCGGAGTCAAGGCTTACTGACTTCCCACTGTACTCTTAATGATACTCCTTTTCACTAGTTCAGAATAGATGTTTTTGGGGATGGGAAGATAGCTCAGTAGGTAAAGTGCTTGCCTTATAAGCACAAGGACCTGATTCAATCCTCATAGCCCAGGTAACAATATCACAATGGGATGGTATGTGCTTATAATCCCAGCATCGGGGTAGGATCTCTGGTTCTCACTGGCCAGCCAGTCTTGTCAAGTGAGTTCCAAAATAATGAGAGACCTTGTCTGAGAAGAAAATAAAATGGGCAGTATTCCTGAGGTTGACACTTGAGGCCATCCTCTGGCCTCTACACACGTGAGCACCTCTGCCTCTCACACACAGGTCCTTCTCAAAGTCACTCTTCAAACTTACTTCAATTCGTCCCCTCTGGAGATTCCATGCTAGTGATCAACTGAATCTCCAGAGACGCTTTCCAGCTCTGACTTCTGGGAAAATGTGCTCTTGTCTCAACAAACCTGTGTGGACTAGTTTAGCCATAGAAGGTCCCAGGCCCTCACAATGACGAGCTGCCTCTAAGTCATTTCCCACTCAGCCTTTCCTAAAAGGAGATCAGCTATGTCCTCTCCAGGCCCTGCTCTTCTTGCCTACTCCCGTCCCCAATCCACTGAAGAAACAAGCATCCTTTCTATTCCTCTCCCTCCCCTCACCTCCGGTGACCACCCCAAAGTAGAGGCTGGTGTTTTCTTGTGGGAAGGCTCTGCCCTATCATGTCTGTTTTCACTCCCTGTGCTTCTTGCCTTTGGCAAGGTCACAATCAGGCTGGTGACCCCCACCAGCCACATCCCCTTGTCATAGCATGCTGTGACCTTGTGGTCCTAGGACAGGGCCTGGGGACCGTAATATTGGAGTGCACACAGAGAAGCTTCTGGAGGCTCAAGGGAATACTGCTTCACATCTGGGACGTGGTCAGCTTGAACTTCACTGCCTCGAACTCCCACAGGCTGATTCCAGGAGATTCGGCAGACCTGTGCAATGAACTAACTCCTGGCCCTTCTCCCCTGACGTAGTGTAAAGGCGCCCTTCCAAGAAGCCTTGGACTCACTCTTGCCTAGGTCCTCAGCTCGGTCACACCGTGCAGCCATGCTCTTTGGCTGCCCTGGCAAATTAGCGATCACTTGGCGGGCTTACATCAACAGCAGTTATTCTCTTGCAGCCCTGGAGGCTGGAAGTCTGAAACTAAAGTGTCAACAGGGCAGGGACACACTTCCCCTGAAGGCTTCGGGGCGTCGGGGGACCCTTCTCTGACCCTCCTCGATGCTGGAGGTCGCTGGCATTCATTCACATCTGCCCATTCATCTTCACTTTGCCATTTTCCCCACGGCCCATGGCCTCCACATTCTTACCTCCTCGTAGAGACATCGGGCCTTGGATCTGGGGCCCATCCTAACCCAGTATGAGCTCCTTTAAACTTGTCCACGTCTACAAAGCCCCCAGTTCCAATAAGGTCACCTTCTTGGGGGCTACAGCTTGAGCATCTTTTGGGGGGACACAAGTGACCTTCCAGCGGTGCCACCGACAGGAAAGATGACATGTGCTGCCATCACCTGCCACCAGTCTGTGCGCCCACACTGGCCGAGTCCTGCGGAGAAAGTCTCATCTCCTTTTCTGGAAGCTGGCACCCAGAACAGTGAGCACCCGCCATCTGAACACTCACTATGTACTAGACAGACACAACATGCGTATTTCACACCTGTGGAAAAATCCAGACCATACCTTACCCACATAGGATCACATTCCACTGATGTTTCCAAATCCTTTGGCTCAGTTTCAAAGATCATTTAATGACAAGGACATGCATCTCTGAACAAAAGGAAACATGGTCACAGTTTGCATCCGTATCTACTCTCAGAATGAGTCTGGTTCCCAGAATTCTGCTCTGACCCAGCTGTCAAAGCCACCGGAATGTTTGCCTGGCAACCAGGTGGTGTATTGTGCCACCTCAGAGCCACTTCTTGTCACGACTATTTTGGGGTTCATTACTGAGGCTGCTTTGACAAATATGAGTTCCATGAGAATTGTTCAAAAGCTTTTTAAAAGCAGAAAATAGATATGAGAAAAAAAGAAGAACACTTTCATACACTGCCTAGAGCCAGAATTGCTTTCTTTCCAGCTCCTCCCAACCTTTTTGTGTCTCACTTGCTTTGATGATGTTGGTCCCCTGTTAAGGAGCATTTTAGTTGCTGTAAAAGTGTTTTGGCATTAGGGGCTGGGGAGATGGCTGATTAGGTATGAGCGCTTGCCATGCGAACATGGAGGCCTAAGGGGGACTGATTCACCTTGAACTCAATTCCCCAGCACCCACGTAAACATGTGCATACACACTTGCAGCCCTCATTCTGTGGTGAGCAGAGACCAGAGAATTACTGGGCTCACAAAAAACAGGAGTTCCAGGTTGAGAGAGGAAAACAGATGGATGAGCAATAGAGGAAGACACTAGGCATTCTCCTCTGGCCTCCACATATGCATCTGCACATACATGTACACACACATGCCACACTACACTACACACATACTGCACCATGCCACAATACGCCATACATTCCTACACATACCACCACCACATGTATACACACTACCCCATACATACTATACATGCAAAAAGAGTCCCTTAGTAATAACTACCTGGATGACATCCCATTTCTAAACCATTTAGCCTACTTACTGCTGATCTTCGTGACCCAGCCTAACTAAAGCAATATGACGGGACTTACCAACCATACCAGCTACCGTGGTTGCTTTCCTACAATCTCATAAACAGCGGCTATTTTCTTAGTGTTTGTATGTGACTAGATATGAGGTCGCTTGTATAGTTTTCCCCTCTTAGCTAGCGAGGGACACATTCCAAGACTCTGGGTGGATTCCTACAACTACCTCTATTGTGCTTTCCCCTATAGGTACATACCTATAATCAAGAGCAGCTGACAAATCATACAGCCTAAGAAACTGTGAGCAATAACCAATAATAAACAGAACAGTTATAATATTTCACAAAAACTTAAAACAAGTGAGTTCTAGATTGGCCATTTAACAGTTGCAGACGATGTTTTTGACTACAGGAAGCAGACTACAGAAAGGAAAACTGCAGGAAAGAGTAGCCACTGGGGCTGTGAGCACAGCGACACACAGGTGAACCTGGTCAGAGGACTTCGCGACAAGCTGCACTAACCACTGAACAAAGGCCCTGGTACTCATGAATCCGCAGTCTGGCCTGAGTTCCAATGGCCAAGGCCAAGGCGAGACTTGACAGCTGCTCATGACCTTTCAAGGAAATGTACCATTCCATAGGCGGGCGTGGGGAGGGGCTGATGCCCCAGGACAAAGCATCCATAGTGTGGGCCTTACAGAAATGGGAAGTGCCTTTGCATGCGCGGCTGTGCATGTCACTGGCTCACCCTGAGTCGTGTCACCATCAGATCCTCCAGCTCGTCCCCATGACTCACTCCTCCAGCAAGACTGTCCCCCAGGTTCTGCCAGCTGGAGATTGAGTACAAGGCTTTATCACAACCCATGAGGCAGGCCTTGGAGGGGGGACTTTCACATTCAATTCATGTTACCAACGGAGGTAAACACTTTGCCAACGGAGCCGTCCCCCAAGCCCCGCAAGAGGAGACTTTCCCCTCGATTTCTTTGGGTCAGTGAGTTCCCAGCGTGATCTGCCAGGGGCAGAGTCCAGACAGCCAGGACACTGGGCTCTGGACCCTGGCAAGCCTGCCAGCTGCTAAGCCACTCAACTGTACCCCTGGGCTCCGTGTCCTCATGCATGCTACAAGAGTACCCAGCCCTTCACGGGGTACAATGGGATGGCCCGCTCCGTCATAGTGTGTCCCGTCTACCGCAGTGGAGCGAGATGGTGTTGGAGACATTTGAGCAAAGGCCTGTGCTGGGTGCGCCCTCCATTCGAGCACACTCCGCCTTCATTATGTGGAAAATGGCCTCGTTGCATCATGCTTGTGGCTCTAGTCTTTCTTCGTCGAGCTTGATGAATAGCATTCATTATCATACTATTTTGAAAGTCACGCAGCCGCTTGATTTCAGAGGTGACCTTTATCCATGCAAGTGCTGCAGAATACTGGGCCCCTCCTGAGGACAATGGTGGTCAAAAAGAGGACACCCCCCGCCCTCACCAGCACCAGCTCCCACCAGCGTGAGAGCCAGTCTGCGACAGATTCCCAGTCACCAGCCTTACCAGCAAGATGACCCTCTTCAGGATGAATGACAATGGTTAGATTTTGGCTCAGGGCTCGAGGACCACAGCATGCAGGGAAGGAATGTGGCACATCTTTGAAACCTCTTCAAAAGAGGCCCCAGTGGCCAAGGTGTGGCCGCAAAGCGCACACTCTGCAGAGGGCCCAAGAACCTGCGGCTCGGAGCTCATTACGGAAGCACGACATGAACAGTATGTTCATAGGATGTCAGGGTGGAGCAACATGACACTTCTCTGAGGGACAGCGTGGCCTCTTTTCTCTTTGGCTGACTTGGTCACACCAGCGAGCCCGGTGCCCTGAGCTGGGGCCCACGGACGTGATCACAGGCTCCTGCAGGAGCTGGACTAATAAGGCTGGTGCAGTACCCCAAACCCCAAGTCGTAAATCTCTCATTATCAGAGCCACTAGCTGCATAGTGCACACCAAGGGCTGGCGAGAGAGCCGCTGTCACTGGGTCAGACCCGAGAGGCCAGCGTTTCGAGAAAAGTGGCCAGGATCGGGGCTGAGAAAGCCCAGCCTCCTCAGGGCTCTCCCATAGCTTACCTTCTGGGCGACAATTAGAACAATGCTGTGGCCACCCTGTGGGTTTTCCCTGGAGCTCCGTGCCTTGGGGGCTGTTGAATGAGTCAAGTTCTTAGCTCTCCCCATCTTCTACTCTCTGCTCTTGCTCACGGCAGACTTCACACCGGGGCAGGAGCCATCCAAACTGTCCCCTGAAGTGTTAGGGCTCATAAGGATCCAAAGCTTCCTGAAATATCTGTGGACCCACACTGACCACAATGCCAAAAAGGGAAACAGAGACCCAGAGTGGAGCAGAGCTTCCTTGAGAAACCCCGGCAGGAAGCCACGGCTGCAGCATCAGGCTTATTCCGCAAACCTAAAGAAAGACCTGGATCTTTTTTTAATATATTTTATTTATTTGTTTGCGAACGAGAGAGAAATAGAAAGGGAGGGAGAACAGGCACTCCAGGGCCTCCAGCCACTGCAAACAAACTCCAGATCCAGGCACCACCTTGTGCATCTGGCTTACGTGGGCCCTGGGGGATCAAACCTGTATCCTTAGGTTTTGCAGAAAGCTCCTTTGCTAAGCCAGCTTTCCAGATCAATACCTGGATCTTTTTTAAAAATATATATTTCATTTATTTATTAATTTGAGAGAGAGAAAGAAGGAGAGAATGGGTACACCAGGGCCTCTAGCCACTGCAAACGAACTACAGATGAGTGCGCCCCCTTGTGCATCTGGTTTATGTGGGTCCTGGAGAATCAAACCAGGATCCTTTGGCTTAGGCACTTAACCACTAAGCCATCTCTCCAGCCCCCAAGACCTTTGATTGTTGGTCTAGTCCTCCTCTACCCATACCCTCCCTGATGGGCTAAGCTGTGTGTTCTCTTTCTCCAAATGGTGGACTGTGTTTAAATAGAACACATTGTTTGCTTTGTTTTTGCATGTTCATGGAGGATACATACATCTCTGTATGCACATTCGTGTGTGCGAGCATATGTGTGGGTACATGCGACCATATGAATGTGAAGGCCACAGGTCAGCATCAGATGTCTTTCTCATTTTGTTTTGGGCTGGTGCTGGGACTTGAGCTCAGAGTCCAGGGCGTGCTAGGCAGCATTCTTCCACTAGCCCATGAGGATCCTTCTTCCTTCAGTCTCCACCTTATTTATTTATTTATTTATTTTGACAGAGGGATCTCTTATAAACCTAGAACTCACAAATTCAGTTAGACTAGCTAGACAGCAAATCCCATGGACCCTCCTGTCTTTGCCTCCCCAGTGCTGGGGTTAGAGCTGCATACCTCCATGCCTGGCTTTTCTGTGAAGCTGGAGATCTAAACTTGGGTCCCTGTATTTGCACAGTAAGCCTTTTACCCACTCAGCCATCTTCCCAGACCTTAAAATAGTTGTTTTATTGGGTATAATTTACATAGCATAAAGCTTAGCATATTAGTTCAGTGGCTCTAGGAAAATTTTACCCCCCAAAGGAAGCCCTGTACTTATTACTGGTTTTCCCAGGACCTCCTCACCCAAGTCTTTGCCATTCACTAACCTCTAGCTGTCTGGATTAACCTCTCGTGGATATTCTAGATAAAGGGATTATGGAACATGTGGCCCTTGATGGACTTCTTTCACTTACTATCACATTGATAATGTTCACCCATCAGGACTTTGTTTCTTTCCATAGCTGAATAATATTCTATTGTATGCATATGCAACACAAGGTACATGTGTTCCCCAGATGATGGACAGGCAGGCTTCATCTATGTTGTGGTGATTTGACTCAGGTGTCCCCCATAAACTTAGGTGTTCTGAATGTTAGGTCCCCAGCAGATGAAGATTTGGGAATTCATGCCTCCTGGAGGCAGTATATTGTTGGGAGTGGGCTTATGGTATTATAGCCAGTTACCCCATGCCAGTGTTTGGCACACTCTCCTGTTGCTATGGTCCACCTTATGTTGGCCAGGGGGTGATGTCCGCCCTCTACTCATGCCATTGTTTTTCCCTGCCATCATGGAGCTTCCCCCTTGAGCCTGTAAGCCAAAATAAGCCTCTTTACCCCCACAAGCTGCTCTTTATTGGGTGATTTCTACCAGCAATGCAAACCTGACTACAACAGTAAAGTGGTACTGAGGAGTGGGATTGCTGCTAGACACCTGACTGTGTGGCTTTGGCCTTTTGGAGCTGATTTTCAAGAGGAATGTGGAAGGATTTGAAACCTTGGCCTAAGATATGCCTTTCAGTGATGTAAGTACAGCTTAATAGACTATTCTGATCAGAGTTGAAAGACCTGAATGCAGGAAGAATTATGGACTATGAGGTTAGGCTTATAAGGGTAATAAAGAGCTTTGCTTAGACTAGGCTATAGGCAGTTTATGTGAGATGCTTGCTGTTATGGCCATGTCCTGAAATGTTGTGCAGGGTTGCTTTGCATACAAATGAACTGGTGTGAGCACAGGGATATGGCACAGGTAAAAAATGAAATCTTTGGGTGAACTGCTGCCTGTTCAGCCGCAATTGAGAGAGTACAACCTTTGAGATTGGGCCAGCTGACCTGCACTGGGGCAACAGAAAGAGTGTAGACTCTTTTGAGGGGCTGAGTGTTCTGTTCTTCAAAGTCTGTTTTATTCCCCCTGGATTAACCAATTGGCGCCCTACCTGGTATTGTGGAGTATAAGAAATTCAGGAAAGAGAGGGTCATTGAGTTTGCAACATGGTCTTCTGTTTTGGAAATTGCCATGGGCAGTGTGAAGCAGGTTTTCTGGTTGCCTGCATGGAGACCCCATGGAGCCATGAGGATGAATTGTGGATTGCAGTGGAGACCCAGTGGAGATGCTGGGACCACGAGATGGCTGCTAAGGAAACTCCTGGCCCTGATGAAGTTTTCTAGGACTGTGAATAGCCTAGCTGGAGGGGTGCAATTGGAATGTCAGAGACTTGTTGCTGGTTAGAATTACTGGACTTGGAGACTTGTCACTTACTAGAGTTGTTGGACTTGAAGCTATAGAGTTTGATGTTTTCCTTGATTGTTTTAAATCTCACATTGGTTGAATATTTCTTTGCTATGCCCAATGCTATCTTTTGCTGTGTGAATGCTTATTTTGTGCCATTATGGGTTTTTTGAGGTTATTTTTGGTATTATGGCTCATTTAAAAGACCTTGGATTATGGGGATGTATGAACATCATTGGGATTTATAAAAACTGTGGGGACTTTTAAAGTTGGATGAATGTATTGCTTTTTACATCATATATGGTTATCAGTTTATGGGGGCCAGGGGCAGAGTGTGGTGGTTTGATTCAGGTATCCCCCATAAACTTATGTGCTCTGAATGCTAGGTTCCCAGCTGATAGAGATTTGGGAATTAATACCTCCTGGAGGGAGTGTATTTTGGGGGTCAGGCTTATGGGTGTAATGGCCAGTTTCTCCTTGCTAGTGCTTGGCATGCTTTCCTGTTGCTATTGTCTACCTTATGTTGGCCAGGGGGTGATGTCCACCCTCTGCTCATCCATCATTTTCCCTTCCATCATGGAGCTTCCCCCACAAACCTGTAAGCCAAAATAAACCGCTTTTTTTTTTTTTTTCCCACAAGCTACTCTTGATTGGGTGATTTCTACCAGCAATGTGAACCTGACTGCAACACATGTCTAGTTATTATGAATGATGCTGCTATGCATGAACACTTACTTGCATGAAGGTTTTTATATGGAGTTATACCCATGTACATTGAAATTATTGGAGTTAGGGCTAGGGAGATGGTTCATCAGTTAAAGGCACTTGCTTTCGAAGTCTGATATCTGGGGTTTAATTGCCCAGTACCCACATTAAGCCAGATGCACAAAATAGCACATGCATGTGGAGTTCATTTGCAATGGTGAAGGGCCTGCCATGCCCATTCTCTCTCTTTCCTCTCTGTCTCACCTTTCACTTCTCCCCTCTCTTCTCTCAAGTGAAATTAAAATACTTTTAAACGAAAGTGCTAGAGAGTATGGCAATGCCATTTCAAATTTTGAAGATTTTCCAAAGTGTCTTCTGAAGTGGCCATAGCGTTTTGAGTTCTAAGAACAGCACAGAAGTGTTCTGGGCCTCTGTATCATTTCTACCACTTATATAGATTTTATTTATTCAAGCCTTGCAAGTGATTATGAGCTCATTACTTACCATTTTGATGTGAATTTTCTAAATTATTAATGTTGAGCATTTCTTTAATGTGCTTTTGGGCCATTTTTTTTTCCTTTGGTAAAAAAATAAGAATGAGAGCAGTGATTCTGGGACTCCTATAAGGCCGTGTCCCATGTGTGTCCCACCGGTGACGCAGCCACCCCTAACAGCGGGGCTCCCCTGACTAGCCCTACTGTTTCCAAGGTCAGGCAAGCCACCTTCTCTAGGCCTCAGTTTCCCTACCTATGAAGCAGGCACCATGTTATCTAATGTGCTGGATTGTTGTGAGAGTTAAGGAGGGAGACACAGAGAAGGCCTTAGCACATTGCTGCATGTGGAAGTTCATTTCTTTATTCCCACAGTGAGTGTTTGGACAGCATCTGCCACGGGCCACGTGCTCCTGAGGTCACAGCAACAGGCAAAAAG
This sequence comes from Jaculus jaculus, assembly GCF_020740685.1. NCBI lineage: Eukaryota > Metazoa > Chordata > Mammalia > Rodentia > Dipodidae > Jaculus > Jaculus jaculus. The sequence goes on along the minus strand of NC_059102.1, from coordinate 7,270,673 downwards.
ACAGAAAACTCTTGGCCTTCGTGGAACTTGTGTGTACTCTAACATTCTCAAGAAAGCTAATGATGCTAGTTATTATTATAATTCAACATTTTTACTCTTGATTGCAAAATAAGTTCCTGTTCATCAGGATCCAGAAGCTAGGATGACAAGGCGAGGAAGTCTCACTAATGAACTTGAACTTTGGAGAGAGGCGAAGCCTGAGCTGCAGTAATTGCGGCTCTCCTCCCTCCCTCTCCAGGGGTGGGCTTCCCTCCTCTCTCCCGGGAAGTGAGGCAGCTTGAGAAGCCACCAGGCTGGTTACCGGAGGCATGATAAGAAAGAAGACAGATTTGCTACTTCAGCTATCTAGACAAAAGAACTGGGGACACACTCATCAATCTGAGGGAGTTCTAGAAGCATCAAGTCATCTTTTTGTGAAGGGAGAGAAGCAAACGCGAAGGATGTGAGAGAAGACAGAGCCAGGAACGCGGCTCTTGCTGCTTCATAAATGAGTCTAACAGGGCTGGGCAGGACTGTAAATGAAACTCCAGGAAGGATAGAACCGGTGGCCTGAAAGTTGCCTCTCAAAACCATCACAAATGAGGTCTGCACTCACAAAACACTGCTCTGCCTGGAGGCCAGTGATGCTTCCTCCACTGAGGACCAGCTGCTCCTGGGAACTGAACAAGTTTCAACTGTTTCTTGGAGCTTCATCTGCAATGTGGGCCCAGAAACTCTGACCTGATGAGGTACAGTGATCCCAGGTCCTTCCCAAAGAACCCCCCAGCAAGAAAGGCTGTGAACATGACCTTCTGTTGATTCCCAGTACCCTGCAGGATTCCATGTGACCAAATGACTGCAGTGTGTGTGTGTGTGTGTGTGTGTGTGTGTGTGTGTGTGTGTGTGTGTGTGTGTACACACAGAGGATAGGGGACATGCCACACCAACTAGGCTAACATTTGTAAAAAAGCAGGCATGCGACAGAAAATTTTCCTGACAAATATTAAATTTTATTATAAAGGCAAGGGAAAGCAGTAAATTACTAGAGAATGAACAAAACCAAGCTGGTAGAAAAGTAAGAAATCGCAGAGACCCTTAGAGCTGTGGGAACGTGAGAATGGTGAGGTGGCCCAGTACATCAGGGATGTAAATAATGAAATACAGTAAGTGGTGATGCCAGAAAAATGCTCAAAAACCCAAATCATATCTTACCACACTCAACAGTCAGTTTATAGATAATCAACAAATGAAAAAGGTAATTTAAAAAAAGATAAAATAGTTAATACTTCTATTGTCTTGTGAGGGAAAGGTTATCCAAAAAGTTCCAGAAGCAAGCACTGTTAAAGTTTAATAAGTTTGACCATTTTTTTTATTTGAGAGCGACAGACACAGAAAGAAAGACAGATAGAGGGAGAGAGAGAGAATGGGTGTGCCAGGGCTTCCAGCCTCTGCAAACAAACTCCAGACGCGTGCACCCCTTTGTGCATCTGGCTAACGTGGGACCTGGGGAACCGAGCCTCAAACCAGGGTCCTTAGGCTTCACAGGCAAGCGCTTAACCGCTAAGCCATCTCTCCAGCCCAGTTTGACCATTTTTAATTTAATACTTCTGGACTAATAGTGTCCATGAAAACAGTATATTTTCTTATTAGTCACAGTTTAGAAAAAAATGCAGCTTAGGACTGGGGAGAAGTCTCAGTAGTTAAAGGCACTTGCTCACAAAGCCTTCAGGCCCAGGTTTGATTCCCCAGCATCCACATAAAGCCAGGTGTACCGTGTGGCACAAGCATCTGGAGTTTGTTTGCAGCAGCAAGTGGTCCTGTTCCGATTTTCATTCTCTCTCTCTCTGTAATAAATCAAGATATTTTAAAAAATATTGTAACTCATACAACAAAGGTTTAACATCAAAATTAATTTTAAAACTCCTATAAATTAATTTGGGAAATTTTACCAGCCACCCAATAGAAAAAAAGTAATAAAAACAAAATGGGCATTTCAAAGAAGACATGGTCCTTAAGCAACTGAAGAGACGGTCAACCTTATTACTAAATAGAGAAATACAAAATAAAATCACAAAGTCATTTCACATCTACCTGATAATTGGCACAAACAACAATGCCAAATCCTGGTGAGGACCCAGCACCAGGAGCTGCCCTCCATGACGGCTGAGTCTTAACCAATATTACCACTGTGGAAACAGCCTATCACCACAAGGGCAAAACACCCATCACAATAACAGATCTGCTCCAATTCACGGTATTTCACCAAAACATAACGCTCCCCTAATTACAAGATGCATCATTTTGAATATTTTATTTATTTATTTATTTGAGAGAGAGAGACAGAGAAAAGTAGATAGGTAGAAGGAGAGAAAGAGAGAGAGAGAGAGAATAGATGCATCAGAGTCTCCAGCCACTGCAAACAAACTCCAGGTGCATGAGCCATGTTGTGCATCTGGCTTATGTGGGTACTGGCACATTGAATCTGGGTCCTTAGGCCTTGCAGGCAAGTTCCTTAACTTCTAAGCCATCTCTCTAGCAGCCATTTTTTAAAGTGCCACTAGGAAAGGGTTGTGTGAGGGTAGCGCCCCCACAGCACTCACTTGATGCTTGCTCAACTCTGCTTACCAGGCCTGGTGTGGGTGACTCCACTTTGACCAGACCCAGGAAGGCCCCAGGCTAAAGCTGGGAGAAGAGAAGGAGTATTTTCCTTAAGGAGTCTAGGGTCAAGAAGAGCAAAGGTGGGGGGGCTAGAGAGATGGCTTAGTGGTTAAGGCACATGCCTGCAAATCCTAAGGACCTAGGTTCGATTCTCCAGGTCCAGGTAGGCCAGATGCACATGGTGGCACATGTGTCTGGATAAATAAATAAAAATGAAAAAAAGAAGAGCAAAGAGACAAAGATGCACTTGAGAGGTCAGCCACAGGGAGAGCAGCCTCAGACCCAACCTCTGTGTCCTCAGCTTCCAGTGGGGATGCAGCAACTGAGCACAAAGAACACCCTGGAGGATCACGAGAAAGGTGCCCACTGCAGGGAGGTGGAGTCAAGGGCCAACATAGCAGATGAGAGGCTGGGTACAGAGACGCAGGAGACTGGGGACATTGGTCAGGCAGCCTGCAAGCAAGCACACCCCAACTCCAGAGCCAGGTTGCACAGGAGCAGAAAGCTTGGCATCCCAGGTGTGAGGTGGCCTGAATTTGTATGTCACTCCAAGCTTTCTGGCCACCAGCCAAAGTTGACTTGCCTCCAACACAGTGAGGATCATTAAATGCTTGGTTTGGTAAACTCCAGTTATATTGGGCTGTTTGTCTTTTTGTTGCTGTTGTTCATTTCTAGTTCATTGAATATACTGGATATCTGCTCTTTGTCGTAAATCTGGTTTACAGAATATTTTATTCTGGTCATGGCATGTCTTTGCATTTTTTTCACAATATTTCTTCATGAATAGAAATTTAATTAAATCTATTTAAAATTTTTAACTTTATTTTTTTTCTTTTATTGTTCTTATTTTCTGGATGCTACATAAGAAAGCTTCACCTGATTCACAAGATAGCTTGTGTTATTGTGTTTTAAAAGCACATACAGGAACAAGAATTCTACCTAATGCTTAGGGAAGAAATAAAAAAGAGACTTGGGAGGCAGAGTGTAGCAGACAGATTCAGGTTCACTGAGATGAACTTTCAGACCAGGCACAGTTATGGAGGAAGGGATTTATTGAAGCTTACAGATCCAGGGGAAGTTCCATAATGGCAGAAGAAGCTGGCCTGCCTTCACAGGCCCAAGCAGACAGAGAGAAGCACAAGCCTCAAGGTCAAAAGCCACAGCACACTTCAGGAACTCCAGCTAGGCACACTTTGCATATCTTTAGATTGAAATTGGAAACCCACCACCACACCTTAAGATCACCCAGTGACACTGCCTCCAGCCAGGTAGCCAGCAGATGCAAACTACAAACAATAAAGAACTGAATATATTGGGGGTCATCTATTCTATTCAAACCACCACACAGAGGTGGGAGGATCATGAGTTCGAGGCCACCCTGAAACTACATAGTGAATTCCAGGTCAGCCTAGGTTAGAGTGAGATCCTACCTCAAAAAAGAAAGAATGAAAGGAAGGAAGAAAGAAGAAAAGATAATATGTGGGGCGATTGCTGTAAAGTGCACACTTTGCAAGCATGAGGACTTGAGTTCTATCCCCAGTACCTATGAACACGGGGCATGGCGTGCATACCAGTAATCTCAGTGCTGAGGAGGTGGAGACTGATGGAGTCCAGGAGCTTGCTGGCCAGTCACTGTAGCTTAACTGGTGAGCCCCATGCCAATGCGAGACCCTGTCTCATGCAAGGTGGATGGAATGTCAAAGGATGCTACCTGGGTTCCTCTGGCCTCTAAGCAAACATGCTCAAGGGTGTGCTCATACGTATATAAGCAAGCATGCACACCACGCATACACATGACACAACAAACAAAAATATATTTATGCTTAAATTTTCTCCCAGCTGTGTTGTGGATTTAGCCCTAAACTCTTAAATCAAGGTACAGCCTTTCTAGTTCTATAGTTAGCATTTGAAACTCAGGGAACCTGCCTCGTCATCTAAGCATCCTTCTGGACTATTTCTTTCCAGGCACATTTGTACACAGTCCACACAATGCAGTTGGTGGCGGGGGTTGCCCCACGTTCTGGTACCATGACTGCACATCTGAATGGATGGCGACTCTGCTGAGGCAGGAGCCACTACCCTTGGGTCCTCATTGCTGAATCCTGGGCTTGGGGAAGTAAGGTTGTTGGTTCAAACACCGAGGACTGACGTCAGCTCTGCCTTCAGCACCCTGAACCTCTCAGTGCCTGCTTCCTTGCTGTGTGGGGGGCTATGCCTCACACGCACTTTCTGGAGTTGATTGCCACACAGGAAGCTCTTAACACAAGTGTCTGGCTCGTAGAAGCTGAGAAGCAGTAGCTGCCAGTAGGGATACAAGCTGATTAAATGTCTGCTGAGCTGGGCTGAATGACAAGTACTGGGGCCCCAGCAGTGGATCCAACCCAGAGCATTCACGTGGCCCCATTCCTATGAAGCCCAGACCCAGGGCCACTGGGACCAGCTTGCACCAGAGCTCCACAGTATGTGCACTTCTAAAGAAGAGGAAGAAGGCAGCAAGAATCCATGGGAAGAGAGACACGCCTGCAGAATCCCCCTCCCTTGACTTTTCCCTGGACCTGAAAACCCGTATCACCATCAAAGTTGAGGACCTGAGGAGTAGGGCTCAGCCTGTGTATCACACAGCAGGAAGTTGGTTCACCCACCCATGACACCCATGATCTGTGTCTGCAATGTCACCCTCGGTCCACACAACAAGGGTCTCATCATCTTCATTCCATGACACCCATGATGACATTCATCTGCTATGTCACCCTCTGGTTCACACAACAAGGGTCTCATCATCTTCATTCCATGACACCCATGATGACATTCATCTGCTATGTCACCCTCTGGTTCACACAACAAGGGTCTCATCATCTTCATTCCATGACACCCATGATGACATTCATCTGCTATGTCACCCTCGGTCCACACAACAAGGGTCTCATCATCTTCATTCCATGACGCCCATGATGCCATTTATCTGCAATGTCACCCTCTGGTTCACACAACAAGGGTCTCATCATCTTCATTCCATGACGCCCATGATGCCATTTATCTGCAATGTCACCCTCTGGTTCACACAACAAGGGTCTCATCATCTTCATTCCATGACGCCCATGATGACATTTATCTGCAATGTCACCCTCTGGTTCACACAACAAGGGTCTCATCATCTTCATTCCATGACACCCATGATGACATTTATCTGCTATGTCACCCTCGGTCCACACAACAAGGGTCTCATCATCTTCATTCCATGATGCCCATGATGACATTTATCTGCTATGTCACCCTCGGTCCACACAACAAGGGTCTCATCATCTTCATTCCATGACACCCATGATGACATTTATCTGCTATGTCACCCTCTGTCCATACAACAAGGGTCTCATCATCTTCATTCCATGACGCCTATGATGACATTCATCTGCTATGTCACCCTCGGTCCACACAACAAGGGTCTCATCATCTTCATTCCATGATGCCCATGATGACATTTATCTGCAATGTCACCCTCTGGTTCACACAACAAGGGTCTCATCATCTTCATTCCATGACACCCATGATGACATTTATCTGCTATGTCACCCTCTGGTTCACACAACAAGGGTCTCATCATCTTCATTCCATGACACCCATGATGACATTTATCTGCTATGTCACCCTCTGGTTCACACAACAAGGGTCTCATCATCTTCATTCCATGACACCCATGATAACATTTATCTGCTATGTCACCCTCTGGTTCACACAACAAGGGTCTCATCATCTTCATTCCATGACGCCCATGATGACATTTATCTGCTATGTCACCCTCTGTCCACACAACAAGGGTCTCATCATCTTCATTCCATGACGCCCATGATGACATTTATCTGCTATGTCACCCTCGGTCCACACAACAAGGGTCTCATCATCTTCATTCCATGACACCCATGATGACATTTATCTGCTATGTCACCCTCGGTCCACACAACAAGGGTCTCATCATCTTCATTCCATGACGCCCATGATGACATTTATCGGCTATGTCACCCTCGGTCCACACAACAAGGGTCTCATCATCTTCATTCCATGACGCCCATGATGACATTTATCGGCTATGTCACCCTCGGTCCACACAACAAGGGTCTCATCATCTTCATTCCATGACGCCCATGATGACATTTATCTGCTATGTCACCCTCGGTCCACACAACAAGGGTCTCATCATCTTCATTCCATGACGCCCATGATAACATTTATCTGCAATGTCACCCTCTGTCCACACAACAAGGGTCTCATCATCTTCATTCCATGACGCCTATGATGACATTCATCTGCTATGTCACCCTCTGTCCACACAACAAGGGTCTCATCATCTTCATTCCATGACACCCATGATGACATTTATCTGCTATGTCACCCTCTGTCCACACAACAAGGGTCTCATCATCTTCATTCCATGACGCCCATGATGACATTCATCTGCTATGTCACCCTCTGTCCACACAACAAGGGTCTCATCATCTTCATTCCATGACGCCTATGATGACATTCATCTGCTATGTCACCCTCTGTCCACACAACAAGGGTCTCATCATCTTCATTCCATGACGCCTATGATGACATTCATCTGCTATGTCACCCTCTGGTCCACACAACAAGGGTCTCATCATCTTCATTCCATGACGCCTATGATGACATTCATCTGCTATGTCACCCTCTGTCCACACAACAAGGGTCTCATCATCTTCATTCCATGACACCCATGATGACATTTATCTGCTATGTCACCCTCAGTCCACACAACAAGGGTCTCATCATCTTCATTCCATGACACCCATGATGACATTTATCTGCTATGTCACCCTCAGTCCACACAACAAGGGTCTCATCATCTTCATTCCATGACACCCATGATGACATTCATCTGCTATGTCACCCTCTGGTTCACACAACAAGGGTCTCATCATCTTCATTCCATGACACCCATGATGACATTCATCTGCTATGTCACCCTCTGGTTCACACAACAAGGGTCTCATCATCTTCATTCCATGACACCCATGATGACATTTATCTGTTATGTCACTCTGTGGTCCACATAACAAGGGCTTCATCACACGATCATTCCATGCTCAAGCTACTTAACAGAGATTTGAGAACTTCTAGGTATCTTCCCTGCCATTTCTAGTTCTTTGATGTCAACACCTGCTGTTCCTCACAGTGCCTGATCTCACAGTTGTGACTGGGCAATTTTTCATTTAATTCTGAGTCCCAAGCATCCACCTAGAAGCAATTCTGCCAAACAGAGGTTCCTGTAGGATTTGGGAGATGTGATCCCTGCCTGTCCTTTCAGGGGAGCCTCCCTGATGTCACAAGACCAACATCTAAGAACATCTAAGAAGCAAGGATGTTGATGGCAACGGCTCTCCTTCATCTCTTTCAATACCAAAGGAAGAAAGTTGACCAAGCCTTGGCCATGCATGACCTTCATTATTCTACTAAGAATATCAAATGTCTAGAAATGAATTCCATTTCATTTGTGGACCTCTTTCCCCTACCCCTCAGCATGACTAATGGGAGGCAACTGGTTAACACTGGAAATGCTCGGGAAGTTCCTGTTTGCCTTGTGCTCACGCCTTGGGTAGCTGGTGCTAGACAGAGTCATGTTAGCCATAGATAGCTGCTGTGGAAGTGACAGTCACCCCCTAGTGTCTTCTTCCTGAGAGTCACTATCTATCACCAGACTCCTTGAGGAGCCAATGAGGAGGAGGCTTGCTCAGGACAACTGAGGCCACTTTACTGTTACTCAGGTGCCAGAAAGAAGTTCGTTGTTGTTGTTGTTGGTGGTGGTGGTGGTGTGTATGTGTGATGGGTGTGTACATGTGTGTGTATATGTAAGCACAGGTATATGTGTAGAGGCCAGAAGACAACCTTGGTGTTGGTCTTGCCTCTCACCTTGTGTTGAGGTCGACTGTCTCATGGTCCACCACTGCCTGTGTGCGTCAGCCTAGCTGGTCTGCTAGCTGTCAGGGATTCTCCTGTCTCTGCCTCCCTCTTGCCAGGATCACACACTTGTGCTGTGGTGTCTGGCTTCGGTGGGCTCTGGGGATCTGAACTCAGACACTCATGCTTACTCAGAAAGCACTTTATCCACTGAGCCATCTTCCTAGCCCTGGTCCCAGGAACCTTTCTCTTAAAAAAAAAAATATTCATTTGTATGTGCGTGCAAGTGTGTATACGTGTGTGCGTGCGTGCATACCTGAGTCTCTTGCTACTGAAAATGGAATGCCAGATAAACAACTTTTTTTGTGCGCAGCTTCTGTGGGTATCTAGAGACTCGGACCTGAGCTGGCAAGCTTCGCAAGCGCCTCTAACTGCTGAGCCATCTCCCAAGCCCCCCAAGCCCCACCAGGAAATTTTAAAACAAATCCCTAAATGTATGGCTCTATTCTTAACAGAATATTGCACCAAGACCATGATTATCATGTTGTGCTCAGACCTTCATAAATCAAGTATGTTGCTTAAAATTCCTGGAGGCAGAGGGAATTATGAGAAAAGTATTCATGGGTTCCAGCCCATGGCAACGGGGACTCTGATACACATACAATATTATATATATTTAGAAAATTATTATTTTCTTCTTTTTCTTTCTCTTGGGTCTTCTCATTGGGAGTAAATGTGGGGAAATGATGGCTATTCCCTTCGTGAGTGACAAGGAAGTCTTCTCATTTGCAGTAGCCAGGCAGGCCTTTCCCTCTGGAACACTCTCACTAGGGAACACAGCACGAATGACAATGCGTGGTGAAGCCAAGCTGCCCTTGAACTTCCGGCCGTGTTAGGATCTCTGCCAGAGGCTGCTCTTCTCCACGAGCAAGCAGAGCTGGCCCCATGGGCCCATTATGACTTGGCAGGTGGAACAGAACCTTGGTTTGTACCAGCTTTTCCCTGGCTCCATGCGGGGCTCTGGGGTCATTGAGGGGCCAAGGTCAAGAGAGGCAGCACGCGTTGCATGTGCACACTATGTAATTCCAAGGGGTCCTCTGGGAACCTGGGACTCCTGGGCCGGAGTCCGTCACTTCCACTGTTGGGTACAGATGACCCTCCTCTAGGTGTGGGTTTTCATGAGTCTTAGGGTGGTGGCAGCAGGAGGCAGGTGGGTGGACAGGGAGTTCTCTTGTTACAGATCACGAGTCCCCATGGGCCAGCTGTGAAGGAGCTGGGCTACGCCATCATCTCAGTAGTCCTACCGTCACGCTGTTGGTAGGAGCCAGGCATGGCAGTATATCCTATACTCTCAGCACTTGGAGGTGGAGGCAGGAGAAATGGTTCACTGGTTTAAGGCACTTGCTTTCCAAGCCCAACAGCTAGGGTTCAATTCCCCAGTACCCACATGAAGCCAGCTGCACAAAGTGACACATGCATCTGGAGTTTGTTTGCAATGGGTGGGGGACCTGGTGCACCCATTCATTATCCCCCTTTCTCCTCTTGCAAAATAAAATAAAAATAAAAATATTTGAAACAGTGGGGCTGGGCAGTGGCTCAATTGATAAACTATTTAGCACACTAGCATGAGGACTTAGTTTAGATCCCCAGTAACTATGTAAATGCTGGGAGTGGTGGTGAGTGTCTGTAATCCCAGTGCTCTGGAGGAAGAGACAGGAAGATCCCTAGTACAAGCTAGCTCATGAAACTAGCCAAATGGGTGGGCTCCAGATACTGTGAGAGACCTTGACTCAACAGATAAGTGGAAAGCAATTGAGGATGGCACCCAATGGCAACGTCTGGCTTCCACACATGTGCCCACGTACATACACACACATATATAGAGAGAACATATATACACATTTGCCTAACACACACACACACACACACACACACACACACACACAAAAGACCAGGGAGCCCCAACTCAGAGCAGCTGACAGAGGGGAACTCCAGCCAGACCTGTGCCTCCAAATGCACAGCCCACCGTGTTCTGCCAGCCTCACCTCTTGGGAATGAAACTCCTTCCCCAGAGCTCTGATCTCGACTGAGACCCAGCCCCACAATACAGCAAGTAGAGCTGCAGCTGTGCATTATATACCCCTGTGCTCTGGATTCATTTGGGGCTCTGCCTGGCTCTGATGAAAACACTTCCCATTCAGGGAATCCTAAAATCCCAGAGCAAGAGGCCTGGCCAGGCCTGGGGGTCGGGTGTGCTTGATCACAAAGGCTTTGCAACCCTCTCTCCTAAAATAAGACCTCCCATGGCTGGCTTGGGCAAGTCTACCATTCCTCTACCCATGCCTATAACCCTATAAAAGGAATGTTTGAGATTCAACAAACACTAGGAAGTAAGAATAAAGAGGACTGAAAGTGAGTTTGGCACTTATCTTCCTTCCCAACAAAAGATAACAGGTAATTGCTTTTTTATCACTAGCACTTGAAATTTGAAAGTAAAGAAGGAGGGTGGCTTGATATCATGCCTACGCTGTGCAGCCCAGAGATCCTCCACGGCCATGTCTGCTGAGAACCAAAGTCAAGTGTCCCTGATGCACTGACACAATTCTACAAGAAAAATAGCCAAGGCTTGACAAAGTGAATGTCAGCCATGTCCCTTCCAACAGGAGGGCTCTGTGTGCACATCCATGTCCTCGGGAAAGAAGTTGTAAATTGCCAGCATTTGCACAAGGTATCCTTTACCCAAGAAGACATGTCTGGACAAGGGGGATGAGGTGGTCTGGGCCTTCCCAGGAAAGGAGACTGCTGTTGCCTAGCAACCTGGTCCCACCAAACTCCTGCCTGTTACCTAGCTGCCACAGACAAGTTCGTCCTTGGGTGTTTTCCCAGTGAACCACTGGACTCAGATCTCAGCTTCTCAGGTTGTGCTTTGCAGAACAGGAGCCTGGTGACCCTGTCTTTTTCAGGACCTCTCACAGATTGGCTTGATGGATGCCAAGTCCAACTGTATGGTACTCTGGAAGCTTCATAAATTTGACCAGTGGAGATACTGCTCTCACCTGGAGGTGGCTCCCCAGGTTCTGACATACTACTTAAAAAGTGGAAACTGATCATATTACCAAATGTTGTTATAGGTTGGATTGTGTTTCTTGAAAATTCCTGTGTTCAAATCCTAACCTGGCACATCTGAGTGTGATCTGACTCAAGGAGAGCATCTTTACAGAATCACACAAGTTAAAATGAGATCATGGGCCAGGTTTGGTGGCACACGCCTATATTCCCAGCACTTGGGAGGTACTGGTAGGTGGATCTCCATGAGTTCGAGGCCACCCTGAGACTACATAGTGAATTCAGGTCAGCCTGGGCTAGAGTGAGACCCTACCTCAAAAAACAAAATGAGGTCATGGGCTGGAGAGATGTCTTAGCGATTAAGGCACATGCCTATGAAGCCTAAGGACCTACATTTGATTCTCCAGGTCCACACAAGCCAGATGCATATGGTGGCACATGCATCTGGAGTTGAAGCCTAAGGAGCCATGTTCAGTTCTCCAAGTCCTATGTAAGCCAGATGCACATGGTGGCACATGCACCTGGAGTTTGTTTGTGGTGGCTAGAGGCCTAGTTTCCATTCTCACTCACTCTCTCTCTCTCTATCTCCCTATCTCTGTCTCAAATAAATAAAATAAAATCCTTTTAAAAATGAACTCATGGAACTCAAGGGACAGATAAAAGGAAAGGAAAGGTTTAGGGGGAGGGAAAGGGAAAGTAGGGATGATAGATACAAAACTGAAGCCAAAATGAATGAGTGCCATAGAACCCGTTCTTCTGGACAGCAAGTTAAAGGCAACCTGCAATAGGAGTGTGGAGGGTTTGTCTGGGTAAAAGAGCCCCCGAGAGGGTGGGAGGAAACCTATTTCCAAAACCATTGGCTCTGGCTTGTAACTCCCAGTACCAGAAATGGGTTACAACCTACAGTGTGTTAGTTATTGGTTGGAAACACCTATGAAGTCCTGTTGCAGTCAGGTTCCCATTGCTGGTAGAAATCACCCAACCAAGAACAGCTTGTGGGGAAAAGGGAGGTTATTTTGGCTTACAGGCTTGAAGGGAAACTCCACGATGGCAGGGGAAAACTATGGCATGAGCAGAGGGTGGACATCACCCCCTGGCCCATGTAAGGAGGACAACAGCAACAGGAGAATGTGCCAAACATTGGCAAGGGGAAACTAGCTCTAACATCCATAAGCCCATCCCCAATAATACACTGCCTCCAGGAGTCATTAATTTCCAATTCCCATCAGCTGGAAACCTAGCATTCAGAACACCTATGTTTATAGGGAACACCTGAATCAAAGCACCACATTCCACCTCTGACTCCAATAAACTGATAACCATCATGATGTAAAATGCAATGCATTCTGCTCATCTTTAAAAGTCCCCACAGTTTTTATCAATCTTAATGATATTCAAACATCCCATAATCTGAGACCTTTTAACTGAGCCACAATACCAAAAAATCCCCCCCCCCAAGAAAAATAATGGCACAGAATAAACATTCACACTGCAAAAGATGGCATTGGGCATAACAAAGAAATATTCAGCCAATCAAAGATTTAAAACAACTAAGGCAAACATCAAACTCTGTAGCTTTAAGTCCAATAACTCTAGTCAGTGACAGAGTTATCTCCAAGTCTGATAATTCTAACCAGGAACAAGTCTCTGGCGTTCCAATCTGCCCCTCCAGCTAGGCTACTCACAGTCCTGGAAAACTTCACTGGGACTTCAGCTTTCCTTAGCAGCCATCTCGTGGTCCTGGCATCTCCATGGGGTCTCTATTACGACCCACGGTTCATCCTCATGGCCCTACAGGGTCTCCATGCAGGCATCCAGCAAACCTGCTTCACACTGCCCATGGCCACTTCCAAAACACAAGACCATGTTGCAAACTCAATGACCCTCTCTTTCTTGCATCTTATACTCCACAACACCAGGAAGGTTGCCAACTTGTTAGTCCAGGGTAGGAGCAAAGCAGATTTTTGAAGAACAGGACACTCCTTGAGCGCTCAGGCCTCTTCCAAAGAGTCTACATTCTTCCTGTTGCCCTAGTGCAGGTCAGCTGGCCCAATATCAATGGTTGTAATCTCTCAAACAATTTGCAGGTGAATGGGCAGAAGTTTTGGCCCAAAGATTTCATTTTTTCTTTGCCATATCCCTCTGCTCACACCAGTTCATTTCTATGCAATGCAACCCTGCATAACTCCTCAGGACATGGGCATAACAGCAAGCCTCTCAAACTGCTTCTAGCCCAGTCCAGGCAAAGCTCTTTCTCATCCTCATAAGCTAAAACTCGCAGTCCATAGTTCTTACTCATTCAGGTCTTTCAACTCTGACCAGAATAGTCCATCAAGCTGTATTTACAGCACTGCAAGGTGTCTCTTTGATCAAGGTATCAAATGCTTACACATTCCTCTTGAAAATCAGCTCCAAAAGGCCAAAGCCACACAGTCAGGTGTCTAGCAGCAACCCCACTGATCGGTACCACTTTACTATTGCAGTCAAGTTTGCATTGCTGGTAGAAATCACCCACCCAAGAGCAGCTTGTGGGAAAAAGACATTTATTTTGGCTTACAGGATTGAGGCATGCTCCACGATAGCAAGGGACAAGGATGGCATGAGCAGAGGGTAGACATCACCCACTGGCCCACATAAGGTGGCCAACAAGAACAGGAGAGCATGCCAAACACTGGCAAGGAGACACTGGCTTTAACACCCATAAGCCCGCCCCCAACAATACACTGCCTCCTGGAGGCGTTAATTCCCAAATCGCCATCATCTGGAAACCTAGCATTCAGAACACCTGAGTTTATGGGGAAACCTGACTCAAACCACTACCGGCCCCCAAAATAAGATGTTAAAGCACTGGATTATCCGCTATGCTAAAAGGTAAGACCCTATTGCTGTGGACACAGAACATCAAGAGATCATGCTGGAATCTGTAAGGAAGCCAGCTCAGCTCCCTAATAGCTAACCCTCACAGCACTGGAGTGTTTCATGAGCTGCTGGGGGAGAATAGCCACCAACACTGAGAATAAGCAGGCCGCCCAGCTAGATCAACCAGCCAGACCACCACATTGCTCTGAAGTACTGGCACGCAGCCCAGGCAGGTAACCAGTGGCTCTCTGATTGGCTAGGAGACTGGCTCTCTGACTGGCTAGAAGATGGGCCCTCTGATTGGCTAGGAGACTGGCTCTCTGACTGGCTAGAAGATGGGCCCTCTGATTGGCTAGGAGACTGGCTCTCTGACTGGCTAGAAGATGGGCTCTCTGATTGGCTAGGAGACTGGCTCTCTGACTGGCTAGAAGATGGGCCCTGTGATTGGCTAGAAGATGGCCTCTCTGATTGGCTCAGTGGGAAAGAACTAAGCTGGTACTGAGAACCAAGACAGGATCCTATGAGGATGAGGGTCATGGATTCCAGCGGGGAAGCTCCCACTAGTTACTTTTAGGCTGAAGGAAAGGCTGACCCATCAAAATCCCTCGAAGTTAACTATGCTTGTTCTCTTTAACCCATGCTGCTCTCGCTCTTCATTGGAGCATCCGTTCTCGCTTTTATAGGAGTTAGCAAATACTGGAGAGAACCAGACGCCATCAACATGACAGGGAAAGATCACTGACTCCCTGTTATGAGATGAGCCACCGCTTGCACATCAGCCAGGGTCTAGGAGAAACAGAGGAACTGGTAAGTTAAGCATGAGTCGTTGCTCTCGAGGCGAGCCTGACATCCTGCATCAGGGTGATGGCGACAGACACAGAGGACACACGGAACATATTAAAGCAGAAATCCTTAAGTTGCTGAGATCTTAACACTAAAGCAGACTTATAACACTTATAACACACCTGCCGAGGCTCAGGGACCATTGCAGAAGAGAGATTATGAGAGCCGTATACAGGTAGGAAGGAGTATTCAGAGGCATTACCCCACCCCACAATTACTGTTTGCAGCTCTCACCCACAACCCCATGGTGAATACCAGCAACCACATGAAGAGGCCCTCAGTGGAATGGGGGCAGGGAGGGGGAGAATTAATGGGACAAACCATGGTTTGTCTATGCAACAAAGTTTCTAATAAATGCTTTCTTTTTTTAGAAATGAAGTCATAGGGGTGACCCTAATCCAATATGACTGGTGTACAAGAAGAAAATTGGAGGCAGACACATGTAGTGAGATGACTCTGCAAGCCAAGGGACACCAAGGATCACTTATAATCCACAAGAAGCTGGAGAGAGCCTTGGAGCAGACTCCTGGTGCTTGGAAAAAGACAAATGTGGCATCACCTTGATCTCAAATGCCCGGCAAATTACAACTCTGGGTTAATCAGTTCATGTTGTTTAAGTCTCCTCATTTTTGTAGTATTTTGTTTTGTCATTATTTCCTTTTCTCATTTAACACTTGACATGTTAAGAAAGCCATGGCTCAGAAAAAGCAATAAACCTATTGCAGGTCCTTCAGCCCCCAAGTGAAGGAGAGGAAAATCAATCCAAGTGGCCATTTCCGGAAGCCTGTGCTAGGGATGCCTGCCTCTGGCCTCTGTTTGTTCTAGACCTGCCAGGCTTCCTTCAAAAGTAACTAAGAGCAAAGCTAACTGCTAACCACTTGGGAAAACCCCAAAGCCAAGGTTCTGTGAAATATTTAATATGATGGTAGGAGGCATATTGCCAGTTGAGCCAGTGCCAGGAGCCAGTCCTTGCTGATGGGCAAGAGACTCCTACTGCAGAAAGCTGAGCCTGCAGCTAAATTAGTTTTGAAGTTGATTAAACCTCTTGGGCTCCAGGGAGAATGAGGCTGGAGGCAGCCTGAGGTCCCAGTGCTGAGAACACGTGAAGGGACCTTTCCACCCCGATGGCTCACAGGGACACTTTGGAAGCATTTTTCATATTGGGAAAACTCAGCAACCCTAGTGCAGTTTGGATTAGTACAGTTAGCAGGAAAAACAGACCTGCTGCGAATGGAGTAAAACATTTCTGCCAGGGGACTCAGAAGCAAAGAGGCTGAAATTGCTATAAGTGTGTGTGTGTGTGTGTGTGTGTGTGTGTGTCCAAACACATCTTATGACAGGACAAAGTTCTCATACAAAGCAGCCGCCTCCAGGCACTACTGTATTTTAAGTTCGAGATGAGGGCTGGAGAGATGGCTTAGCAGTTAAGCCACTTGCCTACACAGCCTAAGGACCCAGGTTCGATTCCCCAGGACCCATGTAAGCCGGTGGCACATGTGTCTGGAGTTCATTTTCAGTTGCTGGAGTCCCCGGCACAACCATTCCTTCTCTTTAATCCCCGTTCTTCCTTTCTCTCTCTCTCTCTTCCCTCCTCTCGTAAGTAAATAAACAAATAAAATATATTTTTTTTAGAAAAGCAAACCCAAGTATCAAGATGTGAGAAGATGGGAAGCAAGACAACAGTGCTGTGAACACAGTGAGATAAGAAAGTGAGAGGTGGGAAGCAGACATGGGAGAGAGGGCATCCTCTTGACTTCAGAGTGTGTGACAGATACCTGCAAACCCAGAGCTTAAATGGAAGAACTGTGAGAGTCACCAAAAGAGTAGGAGTCATCTAAGAATGAACGTAATCTCCAGGCTCAGGAGTTATCAGGAGGAGCCGCGACACTAATGAGGAAGCAATGGGAGAAAAATTAACAATAGCAACAAAATGAAATCACATCCAGAAACACCTCTAAAAGGAGACTTGCAGGATCTCTATTAATGGTATGGTCAAATTATGTGGGGGGAAAGAAAGGAAATCTGAATACATGGGAAGGAATGTCATGCTCCCAGATGCAAAAAGAATCATTGTAAGTCTATTCTGTCCAAGTTGACTTACACGATTTTGCATTTAGTCCATAGATTGAGAACCTGATTAGTGGGAGAGAGAAGGCAAGAGAGGAATCTGAGCAATGGTGATGACACCAGCGAGGTGAAGGTCACGGCCTTGCCTGCCAAAGCTCACTCCCTCTAAAGTTCTATTCATTTAAAAGAGGCGGCCCCAGCCAGGAAGAGATGGCTAGAGTGGAGAAACAAAACAGATAACGTTTTAAGAATGTGTGCTTTTAAGAATTTGATTTATGAGCTCAGAAGTGACAGTGGAGAGTTTAACACTGAGATGTATCCATCGCATCATTCAAGGTTCAGGGGCCACTTCAGAAGAGGTGGCAGAAAGATTATAAGAGAGCTTACAATACTGTCTTCAAGACCCAGAGTGACCTTGATATTCATGATCTCACAGTGGCTGATGCTGCCTACACAAGACCTGTGTGATAGGAGGGGAAGTTATGTCATCAACATAGGACAGTCAGAAAGAAGAAGGGATTCCATGGAGGGAGTGTTTGGAAGGGGAAATGGGGGGGGGGGGTGGAAGGATGGGACTATGATCATGGAACACTGTTTATATTTATGGAAGTAGTCTATAAGAACTTTTTAAAAAGAATTTCATTTTTGAGAGAGATTTAAAATCAGAGAATAGAACAGCATATGATGCTAATAAGCCATTTGGGAATAAAATAATGCTGTGGTCTATATGTAAAATCATAAGCAATACTGCATTTAAAATGGGTTTGAAGTGTAAAACTAAAAATAAGTTCTTACAAAAAACAGAAGCTTTTATTTTCTTTGTTTGCAGTGCTGGAGATTGGATGCAGGGCTTTGAGCAAGTTCTTCATAATGAACTGCCCAGAAGAATGTTTTACATATTTTAATTTATTTATGTGTGTAAGAGAGAGAGCAAGTGGGCATGGATGTACCAGGGTCTCTTGCCACAAACTCCAGACAGATGTGTCACCTGTGCATCTGGCTTTATGTAGGTACTGGGGAATTGAACTGGGGCCATCAAGCATTGCAAGCAAGTACCTTAACCATGGAGTCATAATCTCTCCAGCCTCAGAAGAAAAGTATTTCATTTTTATTTTGTTTTAATTTTTAATTAAATTTTTTTTTGTTTATTTATTTGAGAGCAACAGACAGAGCGAGAAAGAGGCAGAGAGGGAAACAGAGAGAGAATGGGCGCACCAGGGTCTCCAGCCACTGCAAACGAATTGCAGATGCATGTGCCCTCTTGTGCATCTGGCTAACGTGGATCCTGGGGAGTTGAGCCTTGAACTGGGGTCCTTAGGCTTCACAGGCAAGTGCTTAACCGCTAAGCCATCTCTCCAGCCCTTGTTTTAATTTTTTAAAATTTATTTGCAAGGAAGGATGGAAGGAGAGAAAAGGGGGAAGAGAGAATGGGTGTATCAGGGCCTCTAGCTATTGCAAACAAACTCCAGATGCATGCAACCCTTTTTGTATCTGGTTTTACATGGGTACTGGGGATCAAACATGGGTCATGAGCCATTGTAGGCAAGCATCTTAACTACTGAGCCATCTCTCCAGTCCAAGGAGAATATTTCAAATAGCATAAGAAGTCTTTTAGGAATGACAAAATATCCAGAGGACATAAAAGATTAAAAATAATGAGTCACTTTTATACAACGAATGTTATTATATAAAATCACAAGCTGAGCAATAAATGGAAACCAAATATTAATATCTGAGGTATCAAAGAAGTTCGGTGTTTCTACTAGGATAAAATATCTTAGAAAAGTGAATAAACTATTTGAACATGATTTCATAGAAAATAAGTACAGTTATATATTGCATATTGAAAGGATGCTGGAGCCATTTTAATGACTAAAGAAATATAGTGAAAGAAAATATATAACAATAATAACTGTATATCAGAAGACTTTGCCAAGAAAATAAAAAGACTCTTATAGAATGGGAGAAAAATTATGGATTATATATTGGATAAGTGTTTAATACCCACAGTCCATAAAGAACTCTTTAAACTCAAAATAAAATGGTAAGCAACTCAAATACAGGAAAAGGGCTGGAGAGATGACTCAGTGGTGAAGGTATTTTCCTGCAAAGCCTAATGACCCAGGTTCAATTCCCCAATGCCCATGTAAAGCCAGATGTACAAAGTGGTGCTGTAAGTGGACTTTGTTTGCAGTGGCTAGAGGTCCTGGCACACCGATTCTCTCTGTCTGTCTCTGTTCTTTCTGTCTCTCTCTCTGCTGGTAAATAAATACATAAAATATTTTATACATAGGAAAAGAACTTGGATAAACCTTCTCCCAAGTAGACAGACATGGGATAATTGTTTTGCCCCTCTGAGTACAGAAGGGAAGCACTCCATCTACCATTGATGGGAAACAGTAGCTGAAGTAAAAATGCACTTTCCTGCAGCAGACTAAATGCTGATTCATAATGGGAAAAATTTTCTAGGAAATGAAAGAATAAACCTCAGGAGACTAAGGAATCAATGCAGTAAAAATCCAGAAGGAGGGGCTGGAGGGATTGCTTAGCGGTTAAGGCATTGGCCTGCAAAGCCAAAGGACCCAGGTTTGATTCCCCAGGACACACATTAGCTGGATGCACAAGGGGGGGGGTGCATACATCTGGAGTTCATTTGCAGTGGCTGAAAGCCCATTTTCTCTCTCTATCTCCCCCTCTTTCTCTGTTAAATAAATAAATAAATAAATAAATAAATAAATAAATAAATAAATAAAATATTTTTAAAAATCCAGAAGGAGGAGGAGGCTACAAATGGTCAACAAGTACAGGACAGGGTTTTTGATATTATTAGTTACTAGGAAATACTGAGCCATAATGAAGCTGGGTGTCTTGGCACATGCATGGTCCCAGTACTCAGGAGGCTGAGGCAGAAGGTTCCCACAAGTCCAGCCTGGGCTACATAATTAAGTTCAGGGCTAGAGTGAGATGTTATCTCAAGAAATCAAATAAACAAAAAATGCCACAGTGTGGCGAGAGAGATGGCTTAATGGTTAAAGTGCTTGCCTGCAAAGCCAAAGGACCAAGGTTTGATTTCCCAGGACCATGTCAGCCAGACGCACAAGATAGTGCATGTGTCTGGAGTTCATTTGCAGTGGCTGGAAGCCCTGGCATAACAATTCTCTCTCTCTCTCCCCCTCTTTCTCTCTCAAATAAACAAATAAAATAAAATATTTTTTAAAGCTACAATGAGATGATACTTCACTCCCACAAGGATGTTATGTTATAATTACAACAAAATCAAAAGTAACAAGTGTTGGCAAAGATATGAGGAAATGGGAACCTTTGTAAACTGCTGGTGGAGAGATGGCTCGGCAGTTAAAGGCACTTGCTTGAAAAACCAGATGGCCTGGGGTTGATTTCCCAATAGCCACATAAAGCCAGATGCACAGAGTAGCACATGTGTCTGGTGTTCCTTTGCAGTGGCAGGAGTCTCTGCTGCCCCCATGTTTGTTCTCTCTCTCTCCCCCACCTCTTTTTCTCTCAAATAAATAAATGAAAATATTTTTAAACTGCTGGTAGAATGCAAAAGCTGCTGTTGGCATGTCTCTAGAGTTAAACGCAGAGTTCCCAGGTGACTGTGACGTCACAGATCCAGAGTCACTGGCGGCAGGTCCTCCCACCCTCTCAGGAGCACGCTCTCACCAGCACTGGACCCAGGAGCCGAGCGCCTGTGAGCGAATGAGCGGACAAACCCACCACTGCGCCTACTACCCGGGGGGCCGGGGGGGAATGTCCTTCAGCTTCGAGCAGCACTGAAGCCCTGACCTGCCCCATGATGCCAAGGCTGACCTCCAGCAGTGACTCATCCCTTCATATGAAATGCTCAGAGCAGGTGCATCTGTGTAGAAGAAAACCAGATGGGCCCTTTCTGGGCACTGAGGCATAAGGGAGTAAGTGTTTGGCGGGTGCAAGGTTGGCTTCTGGAGCAAGGCGAATGTGGCGCAGTAGACCGGAGTGACGGCCACATGCCACGGAATCTTTGCGTTCACTTCAAGCTGGTGAACGTTGTAAAAGATTGCATGAATGTTGCCTCCGTTAAAATCAGCGGGAAATGCTTGTCTTTTCCTTAATTTAGCAAGCACACCCCTCACACACCTGCACAAACACAGGTGTGTACTCATACAATCGTGCACACACAAACACAGGCATACATACACATATTCATGCACACATGAATACTGCTGACACCCACAGACAAGTGTGCACATGTATGTGTATATAGACACACACACATGAGCTTGTGTTCAAGCGCACATACACACATCCCCATGTGATCCCAAGTCAAGGCATGGGAAACTGGCTTCTTTCTGAACTACTGGCTCAGCCGTCAGCAGGCAGAACATTGGCTCAGATGTCAGCAGTAGAGCATTGGCTTAACTATAAGCAGACAGAGCATTGTCTTGGGTATAAGCAGGTAGAACATTTTAAGGAGGAAATTTTGGCAGTCTATTAAAATCTACAATGCATACACCTTGTGACCCATTAACTTCACTTAGAAGAATTAATTCCACATGATCTCATGATCCATAAATATATGTGCCTACTGGTGTCTTATTTCCTTATAAAGTGAAAGAAATTAAGCGCGGGAACCGGCTAATGTGTGTTGTTGGTTATGTTGCAAGCCCCCAAAAGAAAATGAAGAATCAAATGGTCTCTAGTTGCCCTTGAACGTGCCCGAAATCACCCATAAATTCCATGCCTGTGACTTGTGAAAAGAAGCGTGCAGCAGGAACAACGTACACACAGCCCAAGTCACGCTGAGCTGCGAATTGTGTGGCTTCACAAAATGGGGTCATAAAGCTGAGCCACTCCAATGCCCGGGTAGCAGGGCTGCCACTGCTCCCAGTTACCAGCTCTGTTCACAGAGAGCCAAGCGCCTCTGCAAGTCCATTTTCATCAGAAAGTGTAGGGTGGGGCTGGAGAGATGGCTTAGTGCTTAAGGTGCTTGCCTGCAAAGCCAAAGGACCTCGGTTCGATTCCCCAGGTCCCACATGAGCCAGATGCACCCAAGGTGGCGCATGCATTTGGAGTTCGTTTGCAGTGGCTGGAAGCCCTGGTGCATCCATATTCTCTTTCTCTTTCTCTCTCTCTCCCTCCCTCTTTCTCTCTCTCAAATAAATAAACATTTTTTAAAAAAGAAAGAAAATGCAGGGTGATAGATGTCCCTGCCTCAAAGAGTTACTGAGAGGAGGCAGCGGGCTCTTTCAGACAACTTGCTCTCCATCATGGCTGGTGCATGTACAGCACCTGCAATTGTGGGGTGTCTTAGGTATGTGACAGTTGACATTTGGAAAGGAGAGGTGGATACACCACACTTCTCCTCTAGTCCAATGTGGGGAAGGCTGTGTAGCTATGGGGATGGGTACCATGGGGCACAGAACAGAACTGTGGGTCAGTCTCCCTACCACCATTCTGCCCCTATGTAAGCTGGTAATGAGCCTATCCCTGAGACCAGGCTGGGGGCTCACCACTGAGGCCCAGAGGTGATGTACTTCCCCCAGCGGCCAGACGCACTTCACTTGCCCGTGCTCTGCATCATGAGCACACATGGTTAAAGAGCTCCCTGTGTCTGTTCTCTGGAAAATAAACTGTTGGAAAGAAAAATCAATTTTCATTAGCAGAACCATTACTTTCAAGAAAGTCCTTTCTCAAATAAAAGTGGAAAGGACACTCTGAAAACTGGTGCCAACTTGACCTCCCTGAAGATCTCAGCAGAGTGCTGACTTGAGCTTTGCGGCTGTTGTCTTATGTGGGCCATGAACCGGGGTCACAAGAAGACAGGTCAGAAGGAGGGAAGTGTTGCAGATATGGAAGGGAAGCAGCTGGGGCCAGGGAAGTGGACAAGTCTCTGCCCCAGTGTGGTGCTTCTCAATATGGGTGCTTTAGCTCTACTGAGCATAGGTCTACTCTGTCAAATCTTCTGATATTTTTACATTGTTTATTTATTTGTGCAATGCACGCACACGTGTGTGTGTAGCAGTATCTCTTACCTCTGAGAACAAATATTACATCTGTGCTACTTTTTATGCTTTGTGTGGTGGCTGTGGAATTCAACCCGGCTCACCAGGATTTACAAGCAAGCACCTTTATCTCTTTAGATTTTTGGAGAGAAATTTTCAGCCTAGATTTTTAAAGAAGCCTTTCAGTTTTTTTTTTTTTTTTAATATTGTCAACCAATCCTTAGAGAATGGCAAAACTCTTTGAGCTCAAGAAAATACCTCTGTGGAATAAACCCAGTCCAAGGAGCCCATCGGTGGCTTGGGTGAAACAAATTTCCTTTGCAAATTTGAAGTGGTCCATGGCTGTGCATGTCACAGGCAAGCAGTCTACTGAGACTCTGTGTCCATCCCAGCCTGCCACTACCTTTGTCCTTCCTCCTCACCTCACTGTGCCCACAGGTCACGCCCACAGGTCACGCCCACAGGTCACGCTCGCCCATCCAAGAGGCCCATGTGAGAGCTTGGCTTTCCTTTCTATTGAAAGAGTTGACAGAAGCTGTGATGCGCCAGTTCTGCTTTGTCAGTGAGTTTTGTAAAGATCATCTTAAACGACTGTGAAGAGGAAGGATGGAACCGGATGGAAGGAAACTACTAAGCCATCAGGCAGAGCTACAGCAGAATTGATTTTTGCTAAGTGAGGTGAGTGAATAATGATATAATTCACACCCAGGCGAGTCTCTCTGAAGCTCATTCCTTCCAGAAGGAGTGAGGCCAGGGCTGGCCTATCTATCTCCACCAGATACCACCAGAGGGGTGGTGGCCCTCAGCGGCATTCCCTCCCTCTTGATCAACAGTGCTGTAGGACGAATGATGCTGAAGCCAATTCTCTGGGTGGATTTTCTCCACCCCTCACATGGGCAAAATGGTTTTTAAACACAGCCATCATTTCTAGAAGAAACAAATACTGAGCCATGCATGTGGACTATCCTTACAGGAAGGAAACGGATATGTTGCCCAGGAAGACAATGGCAGGAGTGCTTTACTTCCACGCCGCATGTTCCCGACCCTTCCTCAGCTGGGTCTCTAGTCTCCCCGCCCCTGCTGATCTCTCACTCTCACCCAGAACCCTGTGTCTGACCCAGGGGGCAAGAGATGAGGTTGAATTTCACTGTCCCTCTATGTCTGTAAGTTCTGCATCCTCAGATGTAACTGACTTTAGAAGGTTTCTGAAAGATCCACGTCTGTAGGAACATGTACAAAGACATTTTTCTTGTCATTGTTCCTTACATAATGGAGCATAGCACCTATTTAAACTGTGTTTACTTTGTATGTGGAGATGGCTCCGAGGACAGGAGAGTAAGTACAGATGATAGGAAAATATATCACCATTATTTACTAGGAACCTAAGCCTCTGTGTAGTTGGTTATTCTCAGAACCAAGAGAGGGCACAGAAAGAATGAGAAAATCGAATCCCTATAGAAACCAAGAGATGATACTAAAAGTCTCCCACTAACTACTGTTGAGTGTACAAATTGAACACGCCATGGCTGGTTTCTTACTATCCTAAACTCTCTTGGTCAATGACTCTCTATAGCCATAATTAATGTCTATGCCTCCCTTTCTATTATATCAAGGAAAGCATCAGGACAAAATCACATACTTCTTTATTTTTAATGGGCCACTGGTAAAGAAGCTTTTAGAATTAGTCATTTATTCTGACCACTATGCGATGGCCACTCCGGGCTCCACTCTACCCATTGTCTATGGCCCTGATGTTTGTAGAACCTTGAGGCAGAAGCTCATACAACATTTAAGTAATAATGCTCTTTCAATATTGGAATATTGATCTCTTTCCTTTTCTCTTCCTCTTTTTGGAAAAATCCATGTTCTGAAAATCCTAGAGGTAAGTACTGGGCTGGTGTGACCTACTGACTGCACTTGCCTTGTCTCCACACCCTCAGCATGGGGTGCCTCCTCTCTTCCCCACCCCCCCGGGGTAGTGTTGAGGAGGAGGGGACAGCAGCTGCTCTTAGGAATGGAGCAACTGTGGGATACAAACCGGGGCTGCGGAGCCAGAGAGGTTTGCCTGGTGAGAAGAACAGCAGTGCTGTAAGGTATTTCATTCCCTTTCTCTGGGCTGTGACACAATTCCTAACAAGAAGCAGCTTAAAGAAGGTAGGGCAACAGTCTGAGGTCATAGTCCTTCGTGGCCGGGATGGCCACTTGTGGCTGTGGCTGCAGCAGCAGGACTGTGGGGCTTCAGGGACAGGACGGGGGGTGGGGACAGACCTATAAGCCTCTAAGCCTTGCTCCGAGCAACCCACTGCCTTCAGCGGTAGGACAGGAAGAGACTAGGCTATAAACCACAACGCCTTTCTCTCAGTACCGCACCTCCTCCAGCAAAGCTCCACCTCCCAAAGGTTCCACAGCTTCCAAAAACTGCCACCAGCTGAGACCAAGTGTCCAAACACATGAGCCGACGGGGACATTTCCCACCCAAACAGCTAACACGGTTGTGAGAACTCACTGTGCTGTCCCTTCTAGGTTCCAGTCCTCTTGCTTATGAAGGTACACTGCACTGAAAATTTGTGTATATGTAAGTAGAAGAGCAGAATAATGGGGGTGAAAGGCCCACGTGAGGTCAGGGGAAGAAACTGAGTAAAGTAAAGGTGGAGGGAGGGATAATCAAAATATAAGAGGATATAAATAAGCCATATAGAAACCGATTTTTTGGACAATGGAACACTCAGAAGCTGGAGATGGTTACTAGAAAATTTTCAGTGCCAGGGATGGAATACCTTCCAGTGAGTTGTTGGCCAGGAAGATCTATGATGCCCCCAAGACATTACAGACCATTGCCAAGCCCCTTGGTTTCCCATCAGGAATAGATGGCAAGACCCTATTGCTGAAGACTCCACATACTTGGGCTGCAAGGTCACTGAGAAACCCTCCTGGAGCTGAGCTGAAAACCTCCTCCATGTAGACCAGCTGACAGAAAGCTGGAAAAAGCCACACTGCATGCAGTTCAGTGGGAGAGAGAGAAATCACCAGTAAAGATACTCCACAGTGGACACTGCAAGCCCTAAATTTGGCCAGCCAGGCCAAATGAGCCAATGGGTGCAATAGTGGCATGTCTGTTATGGGGGAAACCAACTGCCCTCTAATTTGACTGGAGGGAATATATCCCTGTTACTGAAAACCTACAACAGGGGTAGTCATGACCCTAGGGGTGCAACATCTGCTGGTGTCTGGCTAAATGTAGGTACTATGCTCACCAAACTGCCCAGTAAGCACTTCTCTTAATGTTCATGTCTATATATTAACACTACTCTCACTTTTGGTTTGAGAACCTTCTCTTTTCAGATGGCAGTGACCTTGGGATGACTCATAAGGCACCATGATGCTGAGAAGATGTGACAGAGGAGTGCTCAGCACTGAAATATCTCAATCACACCTTCCATGGCTCAGGGTCCATTTTTAGAAGAGGTGACAGAAAGAATGTAAGCCAGAGAAAGGGTAGGGATCCTTACAACATGCTCCTCCAGACACAAAATGGCCTGGAGATCCACGACCTCCCAGTGTCGACACTACCTACACAAGACCATCATGATAGGAGGAGATAATGACATCAAGATAAAAGAGAGACTGATGGGGGGGGGAATATGATGGAAAGTGGAGTTTCAAAGGGGAAAGTGGGGGGGGGAAATACCATGTGATATTGTTTACAATTATAGAAGTTGTCAATAAATAAATAAATACATAAGAAAGAAAAATCAGAGACTTAAAATGTCATAGATCTAAAAAATACAAAATGGCTCTTATGGCTTCAAATCAAGATGGCTGCTGCTTCTAACAGATGGAGAGGCATGTCTTTCCTTATTCCTCCTACTAAATATGGCAACAAGTATATAGAACAAGTGTAAGACCCTAAAAGGAGAGGAGAAAGCAGACACGGTAGGCACCTCAGAACCCACAGGATGGCAAAGTAATATTCGTCATATCTGGAGCTGTAAGAACCGTAGCCTGAAAACACTAAAGAGAAAGATTGTTTCAAATAGCCCACAAAGGCTGTCTCTCTTAGCCAAATGACCCAAAGAGGTACATGTTGAGCAGACAGAAATCTTTTAAAAGATAATAACCATTCTACTCAAGTCAAATCGAACCCTAGAGGGCAAAACTGTGCCCCATGCCCACATGCCAGAACAGGCCCCAGGGAATCTGGACATCTACACTTTTAAGCTTCAAAGGAGGCACCATAACACCGCTGGATGGGTGGTGTAGGAGAAGGTCAGTCCAAGGAGTTTTCTTCCTGCCAGTAATGTGGCCTACCCCTGGTGTCTGTGCAGATCACGCAGCAAGCCTGACTTCTACCCTCCCTAGAGCAGCTGCAGATTGCTAGAGCCGTATTGGGTTCCATGATGGCCCAGTGGGCAGCCAGAAGTCTGATCCCTCTGCCCAGCAGGAATGAAGAGCACCCCTGGATGTGACTAGAACACAGGTAGGAAACCTGAACATCTACTTCCACACAGTAGTCATGAGGATGCTTCCCACCTTCGGCCCAGACAAAACAGGGTCAGAAGAAGTTAATTAAAGCAGAAAACTTACATAAGACCTAGCATTTCATACGAATCAGAAATGTCCAAATTTTCACTGAAAAATCTCTTATCCAGGAATATCTTAAACTATATGGGGAAGAAAGACAATCAATAGATGTCAACATTGAGAAGACAAATATATTTGAGTTATTTGAAAAATGTATTAAAGTAGCCATGGTGAAAATGCTTCAGTGATCAGTTCCAAGCACACTTGAAGTAAAGGGGAAAGGGCTTAGTAAAGAACTAGAAAGTACAGGAAGGCCAAAGGAAAATGCTAGGATGAAAAAAAAAAATGAAATAATAAAACAAAAAGTTTAGAGTGCAAGGAAAGAAGACTAAAGTAGAAGCAGGATGATTGGAACTGTCCAAACTGAAGAGAAAAGATAAAATGAAAGAAGAAAAGCATTGCCCCAAGGAACTGTGAGATTGCAATAAAAGATCTAATATTTAGGCGCTATAGTCCCAGAGGTGAAGAGAAAAAAGAAATGGTGAGATTGGGAAAGTACCAGAAATATGACTGAAAACATGTCGTTGGATGTTTTCATTCACTAACATGGGAGATAAGCCCAGAGTTTAAAAAAACTTCGTTACCACCAAAGATAATTAACCAAAAGATAAAAAGGAGCACACCAAAATATTGGTTAAATGTCTAAAAGGAAGAGAACACACCCTGAAAGCAGTGGGGTGAAAGGTTCTTACACATCATGGAAAATCCATGTCTGTGACAGCGGAATTCTCATCAAAACCCAGGACATCCATAAGAAAACACACATTAGGTCTTCAAGTGCAGACAGAAAAGAACTGTCAAATCCAGAGCCCCTGGCTTAGTGAAAAATGTCTCTCTGAAATGAAGATAGGAGCAAGATTTTTCTCAGATTTATCCTAAGAGTTAAAGTCAATTCTCTAAACTAGAGAGATAAGATAAAAGACAGGATCTTGGGGGCTGAGGAAATGGCTTAGCAGTTAAGGCATTTGCCTGCAAAGCCTACGGACGCTGGTGAACCAGATGCACAAAGGGGTGCATGTGTCTGGAGTTTGTTTACAGTGGCTAGATGCCCTGATGTGCCCATTCTCTCTTTCTTTCTATCTGCTTCTTCCCCCACTTCTCTCTTTCTCAAATAAATAAATAATAAAATATTTAAAAACAATCTTGGCACATTAGTAAGGAAGTAAATTAAATGTGTCCTTTCTTCTCTTGATTTCAGTGAATTATATTTGATCGCTAAAGAAAAGTTAATAACACTGTGTGATGTGGTCCTAACATCAGTAATTACATTAAATGTAAGCTGTCTAGACACACAAGTTAAAAGGAAGAACTTGGCAGATTACAAAGCATGACCCAACCACTTGTTACCTAAAAAAATCCCATTTCAAATGTAACAATATAGATAGGTTGAGAGGAAAGGAATAGAAATAGATATATTTTGTACAGAACACATTAATAAATCAAAGAAAGATTAGCTATACTAATACCAGATAAATTAGACTTCAGAGGAAAAAAATCCTACCAGTGAAAGATATCATATAGCTGGGTGTGGTGGTATGTGCCTGAAAACCTAGAACTTGGGAAGAGGAGACAAGAGGATTAAAAGTTCAAGGTTAGCCTTGTTAAACCTGAGTCCACTCTTGGCTACATGACACCAATTCACAACAAACAAAGTAGTCAAAAACAAACACAAGAAAGTAAAGATATTGTGTAACACAAGAGTCAGTTTAACAAGATTTAGGAGCCATAAATGTCTGTATTCCCGAAAATAGGGCTATAAAATATCTGAAATCAAAACTACAATACTGAAATGACGGGTAGAAAAAATTGAAGTTACATTTGGGGACTTTCAGACACCTCTCTCAATTATTGTTAGAACAACTAGACTGATAATTAGTGAGGACATGGAAGAATATATCACAAGACAGGATCTAATCAACATTTATAGAACTTGTATCCAAGAACAGCAGAATTCATATTTGTACTGTGTCCCTGATATAGTGACCATAATAGACCTTACCTTGGTCCATAAAACAAGCACCGATACATTCAGTAAAACTGAAATTAAACCCAGTGTTTCTTTTCTTTTTTTTTTTAAATTTACAATAATGGACACAAACTAATTCAGTAACAAAATATAACAGGGACTTCTCCGAACACTTGGGCACTACAAGTCACATTTATAAATATTCAGTGTGTCAAAGAGAATGTCTCAAGGGTTGTAAAAATAAAATGAACAGAATGAAAATTAATGCACACTTAATCATAATTTGTAGGATAGAATACAGCTAAAACAGTGCTGAGAGGGACATTTATAATGTTAAATACATATAGTGAAATGAAAACTGTTTCCCAGCAATAACCCAAGTTCCCCTGAAGGAACTGGGAAGAGAGCAAGCTAACCCCAAAGCAAGCAAAAGAAAGAGACTAATTAAAATTAATAAAAGAAAAAATGATGGAATAAAGTACATGAAATGATAGAAGCAATGGATGTTAAAAAGAGCTATTATTTTGAAAATATCAACACAATTTATAAGCTTCTAAACAGAAAAAAAAAAAAACAGAAGAAATAACACCAAAATCAAGAATGAACAGGAAATATACCTACAGACCTAACAGACATCAAAAGAATAATAAGAGAATACTACAAGCAGTTCTTCATACAACAACCTGGCAAGGGCCTGGGAGATGGCTCAGTAGATAGAGCACTTGCTGCACACCTGTGGGCGCCTGGCCTTGAGTCCCCAGAACCCATGTAAAGCAGAGTGCTGTAGCAGCAAGCGACAGTCCCAGCACACCTGTGGCCACTGATGAGGTAGAGACAGGAGAAGCACCTGTAAGCTCATGGGCCAGGAAGCCTACAGAAGATGGGAGACTGCCTCCAAAAAGGTGAAAGGCAAGGACTGGCACCTGCAGTTGTCCTATGACCTCTATGTGAATGCCATATATACATATATATACATATACATATACATATACATATACATATACATATACATATACATATACATATACATATACATACACATACACATACACATACACATACACACACACACACACACACACACACATACACATACACATACATATACATATATATATACATATATATGGTGAGCAAGTGGGCTGAATACAGAGACATTGCTAAGGGTGCAATACTCAAATGGAAAAGCAAGTCAGTGAGGGAGGGTGGCATTTTTAGGAGGAAGACACATTTGGATATTCATTGGCCAAAAAAAGCACTAGACCTAAGGCGAGTCACCTTCACAAAACTCTCTCAAATGGGTAGAACTTCTACCAACATGTTGATAAGTTGGAGGACTGGGAGGCAGCTAAAGCTGGGTAAAGGAGTCGGTCGTGGTCTGATTCAGGCGTCCCTCATAAACATCGGTGTGCTGCATGCTAGTCTCCCCAGCTGGTAGCAATTGCAAATTGAAGTCTCCTAGAGGTGGTGCACTGTTGGGGGTGGGCTTATGAATGTTACATTCAGTTTCCACATGCCAGTGTTTGGCACACTCTCCTATTGGTATTGTTCACCTGATGTGGGCCAGGGGGTGATGTTCACCCCCTGCTCATACCATTGTTTTCCCCTGCCATTGTGGAGTCTCCCTCTTGAGCCTGTGAGCCAAAATAAGCCTTTTTTTCCCACAAGCTGCTCTTGGCTGGGTGATTTATACCAGCAATGCGAACCTGACTGCAACAGTGAAGTGGTACCGAGGAGTGGATTGCTGCCAGACACCTGACTGTGAGGCTTTGGCCTTTTGGAGCTGATTTTCAAGAGGAATGTGGAAGCATTTGTAACCTTAGCCTAAGAGACACTTTGCAGTACTGTAAGTACAGCTTGATGGACTATTCTGGTCAGAGCTGAAAGACCTGAATGCAGTAAGAACCATAGACTGTGAGGTTTGGCTTATGAGGGTGAAAAGGAGCTTTTCTTGGACTGGGCTAGAGGCGGTTTGTGTGAAAAGCTTGCTGTTATGGCCGTGTCCTGAGAAGTTGTATAGGATTGCTTTGGGTGAACTGCTGCTCATTCAGCTGCAACTGAGGAATTACAACCTTTGAGATTGAGCCAGCTACCTGCGCTGGGGCAGTAGGAAGAATATAGACTCTTTTGAATGTGTCTGAGCGCTCAAGAAGTGTCCTATTCTTCAAAGTCTGCTTTATTTTCCCCTGGATTAACAAACTGGTGCCCTACCTGGTATTATGGAGTATAAGAAGTACAGGAAAGAGAGGGTCATTGAGTTTGCAAAATGGTCCTGTGTTTTGGAAATGGCCATGGGCAGTGTGAAGCAGGTTTGCTGGATGCCTGCATGGAGACCCCATGGGACCTTGAGAATGAACCGTAGGCTATAGCTTAGACCCAGTAGAGATGCCGGGACCACAAGATGACTGCCAAGGAGAGCTGCCAGCCCTGGATGAAGTTTTCCAAGACTGTAAGTAGCCTAGCTGGAGGGGCAGAACTGGAACTCCAGAGACTTGTTACTGGTTAGAATTATGGGACTTGGAGATTTGACACTGACTAGAGTTGTTGGATTTGAAGCTACAGAGTTTGATGTTTGCCCTGGTTGTCTTAAATCCTGTATTGGCTGAATATTTCTTTGCTATGCTCAGTGCCATCTTTTGCAGTATGAATGTATATTCTGTGCCATTATGGTTTTTTTTGGGGGGGGTTGTTTTGTATTATGGCTCAGTTAAAAGATCTTGGACTATGGGGATGTTTGAACATTATTGGGATTGATAAAACCTATGGGGACTTTTAAAGTTGGTCTGAATGCATTGTATTTTATTTCATGTATGGCTATCAGTTTATGGGAGCCAGGGGTGGAATGTGATGGTTTGATTCAGGTTTCCCCCATAAACTTAGGTGTTCTGAATGCTAGGTTCCCAGCTGATGGAGATTTGGGAATTAACGGGTCCTGGAGGGAGTGTATTGTTCAGGGCGGGCTTATGGGTGTGATAGCCAGCTCCCCCTTGCCAGTGTTTGGCACACTCTCATGTTGCTGTTGTCCACCGGATGTTGGCCAGGTGGTGATGTCCACCCTCTGCTCATGCCATCACTTTCCCTGCCATCTTGGAGCTTCCCCTTTGAGCCTATAAGCCAAAATAAGCTGCTTTTGGTTGGGTGATTTCTACTAGCAATGTGAACCTGACTGCACCAGGGTCATACATTTAACATAAAGAGCAATTACTGGAGGGATCATTGACAAATTGGACTCAGAATTTGAATCTTATGCTCCTTGAAAGACTTTGTTCTAGGATGAAAGCTAAAGTAAGAGAAATTTTTGAACAACCACAGGTTGATCTCAAAACACAGCAAAAAAAAAAAAGTAATTTAAGATGGGCAGGTGACATGAGAACAAATGTCACTGAGGAAGCTGAAAATGGTAGTAAGCCTATGTAACCGACAGCTGACACAACCTCAGACTGCAGTCAGCACCTCTCAATTAGTGACAATAACGAATGTTGGCGACAATATGTGTCATGTGACGCGGTGCTCCAAGAAAGACAAGTACGGTCATCTTTATGGGAAGCAGATATAACCCTGCAGCAAACTCGAGATTTGGCCCATTGTTCTGAGTAGTGGGGAGGGTCATCAGCCCCCCACCTGAGAGCTGTAGCACCCCCACACTGCTGTCTGCAATGATGCATGTGGTCTTGTGGTTTCAGCAGGAGGATGGAGTACAGAGATGGTGGCATGTCAGGGCCCAGGGAGCACCATCTCGTGGGGATGGGGAGGAGGCATCCATGCTGGCACGAGACCTTGGCTGCTCTGGAGATACCACACTCCTATAAGGAACTTCTCACCCATGATCTGTGAGGAAGTCCAATAACTTGCTGGTTCTCCAGGGTGATCTCTGGTGGAATCAGATTTCAGTCTGTCAGGGGTGTTCTACCTATGGTGGGCAAGGGCGCACTGGAGTCTCCTCAGCAACGACAATACATTAAAACAGAACTTACACCTGCCCAGGCACTCTGGAAAAGAGTTTGCCTGTTACTTGAAAAACTAAATGCGCAACTATCATAGGTACAGCAGTTATTTCTGGACACTTCTTCCCAAGAAGCGGAGACACGGGTATGACACAGAAGCCCACACCTGAAGTGTTTACAACAGCTTTATTCATAGCCAAAGACAGCTGGAGGCAGCCCAGGCGCCCTTCAACGGGGAACGGTGAGATAGCCCAGGGTGCACCTACTCACGGAGCCCGACTGGGCAGCGAGAAGGAACGCACTGAGTAACACAGCCAGGTGAGAAGCGCAACCCCAGAGACGGTATGCTCTAGGCTTCCATCCACCCAGGACTCCAGGAATGACAAAGTGAGAGAAATGCGGAATGGGCAAGTGGTTACCCGCAGTTAGGGCAAGTCAGCGGCGAGAGGGAGGCCTGTGTGGCGGCACAAGGTGAGCGGCAGGGGTCCTTGCTCTAGTGGAAATGCACTTCCTTGTCTGTGTCCATGGCAACGAACAAGTTCTGATGCTGGGCTGTTGCTGTGTAAGATGTTACCACCATGGAGAGGGACAAGAGAAAGGGCACATGGAACTTTTTGCGACTTTTTTTAAAATTGCATATGAGCCTATGATTGTCTGAAACTTTTTAAAACCTTTAACTATGAACAGTTCCAATGCCACCACCACTCTACACCAGAGTCAATCCGTCTGTCCCCTTGTGCTTTCTTCTTGGGCTAGCAGAAAAGGGAGGGAAGGCCGGTCTTGGGATCTGTGGTCTTGGATTTCATTCTTTGTTCTTTCTTCATATATGTGTGTCAAAACCTTGAGTAGGCTATTAGCCCCTCCAAGCCTCAGTGCCCCAAGAGTGGACCTAGAGATAGCAACTTTGAAGGACCCCAAGGTCGAGGAGAATGTGGTTGGCAAGTACATCACATATGTATCATGTATGTCACTGATGACTAACAATCACCTAGCAACTCATAACTGTTACCATCACCCAGTGTTTACCTTACTTGATGCATGACACTTCCATTCGGTCCCATAGATGGAAATTCCTTAAGCAATGTACTACTGAGGCTCTCTGGTCATTTGTTTTTCCCTCCAACATATATCATCTTTCACAGAGTGAGTGTTTCATAAATGCATGTTGGACTGAATTCACAGAATATGGGGATGACATGGGCAAAAAACAAGAGTTGATACAGAAAGAAACGGAAATTTAATAAGGAGAAGAAAATCAGCGTTTTTAAATGAAACCCACTGTGTCTCAGCAACCCAAGGAGCATATGATACCTGTACCTCACGCATGTTCACCTCTGACGCCACGAGCTACATCTGAGGTCATTTTATATGCTGCCTCAAAGAGGGCACATGGGGGAGAGCAGCCAGCAGTGCTCAGGAGTGTTAGTGAGGCGATCCAGGAACTCTTGCTGTAAGGGTCTGCCAAATAGTGAGGAAGATGGCCAGGCACCATAGTGATGGTGATGTGACCATAGTCGAATGCCAGTTCATTTGCTAGAGCAAGACAGCATCTATTTTCTCTCCCTGGCTCTTGCAGCCACTGCTCCGTGCCCTCTCCAGTCATTGGAGATTTATTTGCTGGGAGTGGTTAAGAAATTGGAAAAGTGCCCCGGGGTTGAGAGTGGAGGAACTAAGTGACAATGCCCATGATGAAGGTGAAGCTCAGGCTGGGGGTGGTTGTTCAATTTTGGTTGATCTTTTAATTGAAGAATCTCCAGGCCAGCCAGCCAGAAAGAACTTTGGGGGAGAGAATCCTTTGCAAGAGCGCTGAGAGCAAGCACCTCCATCTCTTTGGTTCACTGCCATCTTGCCGGTGTCTGGAACCACACAGCAAAGACTCAGTAAATATCCACTGAATGCATAAAGAGTTCGCCTTGTCATCTCCAAGCATTGGGGTGCTGATCACGGCACTAAGTGGAAAACCTTGCTAACTTTCCACACACTGGTCCTGAATTTCTTCACAACACCTGGACAAACACAGCCACCACAGAAATGGGCTGATCGGTCAAGAACATCTTCCTGGCAAGTCCAGCAAGGCTGGAAAGGTGGTCCTTATCCCAGAGGTCTCTGAGCAGAGGTGAAATCCAGCTATGTTGCTCTAGGCTGTTTAACCCAGTGATGGCTGTTCTTCAAGGCACACACCCAGCACTGACCACCTCTCTTTTAAAAGGGAGAGAGCCAGCTCTGGTTTGATCCAAAGCCAGAATGAGTCATGCATGGCAGGAGATGTTGGTATCCCACTGCCCTATAATCTGAGCATGTGGCCCATTGGCCTGTCCCTTCCCACCTGTCACATCTACCCAGAATTATAAGAAAAGTGAAAGCATCAAGTCTTTGCAGAGGAAGAGGATGAAGTTGGAGGACCAAATTCTGCATGGCCAGAGTAAGTAACTCCATCTCTTGAGCCTCTGTTTCCTCTTATGTATGACAGGGATAAACTCATCGTCTATGCCTTTAAGGATACTGTGAGAATTAAATAACAGCCAACACACTAAGCTCTTGGCATACCATTGCAATGCAGCAGGAGGAAGGAAATGCTTTCAATAAGTGGTTCTGGGTCAACTGGACATCTGCCTGGGGGGAAGGAATGAAGCTTGACCCCTGCCTCACACCATAACACAAATCAACTTCAGAAAAGCCACAGACCTAAATAAGAAAGGTCAAACCATAAGGCCTCTAGGAGAAAATGGGAGACTATTTTCATGACTTTGGAGTAGGTAAAGATTTCCCTAAAAGAGTACCTGAAAGCATTGATTTTCAAGTAAAAGATAAATTTGACTTCAGAAAAAATCAAGACCATATTCATCAAAACACACCATAAAAGAAAAGAAAATTCAAGCCATAGTTAGAGAAAGGATATCTATAATGCATATATCTTATGCCCTGAATATTTTAGGAATGCCTACAAATAAGCAAGAACAAGCTAGAAGGCACAATTTAAAACCTGGCTGAAGGATTTGGGAAAGCATTTCCTTAAAGAGGGCATCTAGCAAGCATAGGGACAGACGCAGGCGCCATCCGTCTCCACTGTAACTGGAGCAAGGAGACAGCAGAAGTGCGCAAAAGAACGCGCTGGACAGTGTCCAGGTCTGCAGCAGACAAGGGGCAACCCCAACTCCCAACACTGCTACAGGTAGCAACTTGGGAAAATATTGGACCTGAGTCACAAAACAACTCTCCATGTACTTTCCCTAGGATGCAGTCATCCCTTTTCCTGGCATGTGTCCAAGAGAAATAGATTAACACGTCCACACAAGACACACACGAGAACATTTGTAGCAGCTTTGTTCCTAACAGACAAACAGTGGAAATGGACCAAATGTTGACCAGCAATGGAACAGATTGAGAGAGACAGGTAGGTAGATAGGATGACAGACAGACAGGCAGACAGATGATCAATACACAGACGATAGATGGCAGAGACAGTAGAGAGGTACACGTGGGTGGATATAGACAATAGATAGGCAGAGATTAGAGACAGAGAGAGAGTCATGTGATGGAGTACTAGCCTCTGTGAGAAAGAGTACTGTGGGGCTGGAGAGATAACTTAGCGGTTAAGGTATTTGCCTGCAAAGCCAAAGGATGCAGGTTCGATTCTCCAGGGGCCACATAAGCCAGATGCACAAGGTGGTGCATGCATTTGGAGTTCATTTGCAGTGGCTGGAGGCCCTGGCATGCCCATTCCTTCCCCTTCTCTCTCTCTCTCTCTCTCTCTCTCTCTGTTTCTTTCTTTCTCTCAAATAAATAAATAAAATTATATTTAAAAACAAAAAGAAGCCGGGCGTGGTGGCGCACGCCTTTAATCCCAGCACTCGGGAGGCAGAGGTAGGAGGATCGCCGAGAGTTCGAGGCCACCCTGAGACTACAGAGTGAATTCCAGGTCAGCCTGAGCCAGAGTGAGACCTTACCTCGAAAAACAAAAAAAAAACAAAAAACAAAACAAAAAAAAAAAAAGAACACTATGGCATCTAACACAGTAGGCCAAAGTTGAACTTCCGATACAATATTAAGCAAAAAGAGTCCAGAGTACATGTTACATGATTTTGTTTCCATCGAGCTCAAGGTCAGGAAGAATCTAACACAATAGGTAATTAGAACGGGGCAACCTCCATGTGGCACCTGGAGGCAGTGGTTACCGATGAGGAAAGGACATGATGTGGCCTAAGTGGTTGGCCGCATTGGCTTTTGCTCCGCGTGGCGGTCACAGGGCACGCACACATGTGAAGGCACCCAGCCACACTCACTTGTATGTGCATCGTGCACGTGGCAATATCCCACTAAACATAATAGAGACCCATTAAGCACAGTGTAGGATATATAGTGATTGCTGGAAGAGCTAGTGATCTATCATTTTTGTTAATTTTGTCATCACGATGATGGATTCCTCTTCCGGCTCATTCCCTGCTACCAATTTTCTCTAGAATGTTGCAGAGACAACACAATACTTTTTAAGCTAAAAATAACTTCTGTTTTCCCCCTTTGTCTCAGAAAATGTGTATGGAAGCCAAAGAGACTTTTATTTCAAATCACAGCTCCTGCTGGTGACACCTGGGCAAGCTATTGTGCAGAATGGGGGCATAATCAAGCGAACGTCAGAAGAGAGGTGGCGGTGGCAACAGGCAGCACAGAGCGGAGACCCAGGGCTACAAGCACCTGGTTACCCCAGACGGTGCTTGAGCCCCTCAGCACTGGCCTTCCTCCAGGGTTTTCAGAACATCTCCTCATTCAGGGAAGGCCATGTGACTGTGGGGCACACAAAAGAAGCGACTTCTGCCAGGATGTGCCCTCTGAACGTTATCAGCAGCATCTCCCCTTAGAAGCAGGCAATGAGACAAAGGAGGCGGGGCTGGGGACAGCTGCTCCCACCTGGCCCATCAGCATTTCATTTCTTACTAATTCACAACCTGACTTTGAGTTAACCTTGCATGTTTACAGGATAAGTGGATTGGGCTTCGCTGGGAGGGAGTGGTAAATGAAACACTGAGCACTGTGGCATCTAAGTGCCACCTCCTGACAAGCAAGGAGCTGGGAGGTTGGTGTGGCGGCACATGTTTGAAATACCAGCACTCAGAGGACGGTGGCAGGAGGGTTGCCATGAGTTTGAGGCCAGCCTGAGCCATATAGCATACACCGGGTTAGTCAGAGCCACAGTGTCAGACCTTGTGTCAAAAACAGGGGACATGGCTAAATGGTTAAAGATGCTGCCTTGTAAGGCCTCTTGGCCTAGGTTTGATTCCCCAGTAGCCACAAAAAGCCACATGTACAAAGTGGCACATATGTCTGGAGTTCATTTTCAGTGATGACAAAAGGCTTACAAATAAATGAATATATTTTTTTAAAAAATTGTTTATTTTTATTTATTTATTTGAGAGCAACAGACAGAGAGAGAAAGAGAGAGAATTGGCGTGCCAGGGCCTCCAGCCACTGTAAATGAGTTCCAGATGCATGTGCCCCCTTGTGCATCTGGCTAACATGGGTCCTGGGGAATCGAGCCTCGAACCGGGGTCCTTAGGCTTCACAGGCAAGTGCTTAACAGCCAAGCCATCTCTCCAGCCCTGAATATATATTTACAAAACAAAAAGAAAAGAGAAGAGATGGAAGGAAGAAAAAAGGAACTGGGAGAGGCTGACACATTGGTTTATGTTTCTTTTCATATGCTTTTATAAATTAAACTAATGAAGTCACTCTGGTCAATGCAAGTGGCATGAGCATCAGATAGAGATGCTGACCACCATAGGTACGTGGACATTCTTGTCTACATGAGTGGTTAGTTCAACTCAGAAGCAGCTCATTATTACAGACAGAAATGATCATATTCCACAAAGGTATCACATTAATGTCTGAGTCAATCTGTGATTTTAACTTGCCATAAAACTTGTATAAAATTGTATGATTTGGTGAATTTCTGTGAACTTTTGAAGACAGTCAACCTTTCATGAACCAAAACTGGTGAAACATATCTCCTTTGAATCATAAATGAGTCTCCACTTTCTGTCACCTAGCCTGTAATCAAGTTACACCGACCCAGGCCAAAATGACCACGGTTGAATGCTATGTCCCATAACAGTTACTTCAGGTTCTCAGTAATGAAAAATAATTATATTCACCATGTGATTGGTGCAATTGAAGATGCCAACCGTGGGCACCCCAGAGATACTGGGACACTCTAGCAGGGGCTAGAGTGGCATTGAGCGAGGACTCAGCAAGAGAAGCCCTGTGGCACTAGCTACTGCTCCCTTCAAGTGCTGCACAGGCCCCTCCCAGTGGTTACCAAGCCGAGACATTTTGGGATGCTTTTCTAGTTGCAAACTCATGAAATGATCCTTGAAATTATATTACCAAGAGAAATTTTCCTTCATTGCTTATTTTGATATAATTTCAATAAGTGTATAGTATGTGAAATTATTTCTTCATTCCATCCTGGCTCTGAAAATGAAATTCAATTTATGAACCAGGTTACGGAACTCCAGCAGACCCCGGCACACCAGCAGCATGTGGTAAGCTGGAGGACCAGGCTCCCAGGAGAGAATGAACAACCCTTAAGGGCCAAGGTGGCCTTCAGGCTCGCTTCCAAAGGCTTGGAGTTGGGATTCTTATTCCCTAGTGGCAACTCAGACAGCCTATTCCTTGG
Organism: Jaculus jaculus; assembly: GCF_020740685.1. NCBI lineage: Eukaryota > Metazoa > Chordata > Mammalia > Rodentia > Dipodidae > Jaculus > Jaculus jaculus. Next base: position 7,230,128 of record NC_059102.1, on the reverse strand, counting down.
ATCTGTTCTGTGACCTCTGCAAAAGGGGGAGGGAAGGTCTCCTGTGGATATCTCTAGACTCCAACACCAGGGACACCCCTGTGCACCCCACTGCAGCCTCTGACAGGAGACACAGCCCTGAGCCCGACCAGCAAGTCACACTGTCCTGAGACATCATGAAAGTTCCACAGAATAGAGGGGCGTTACGTCCAGGAGCTGTGTTCAAATGAACAGCTCAGGTGATGGGTTTTTGATGAGTCAAAAGCAAAACACATCGTGGGCTGGAGAGATGGCTTGGTGGTTAAGTGCCTGCTTGTGAAGCCTAAGGACCCCAGTTTGAGGCTCAATTCCCCAATATCCACATTAGCCAGATGCACAAAGTGGCACATGTATCTGGAGTTCATTTGCAGTGGCTAGAGGCCCTGGCGATCCCATTCTCTCTCTCTCTCTTTCTCTGCCTCTTTCTCTCCCTGCCTGTCTGTCGCTCTCAAATAAATGAATAAATATAAAACAAAAATTAAAATAGAACACCACCACCAACCAGGCCCTGAGGTTCAGCTCTATAATCTCAGCTACTCAGGAGTCTGAGAAGTTCAAGGCCAGCCTGGCTTCAAAGACTGAATTCAAAACTATCCTGGATTCAAAAGAAAAAGGAAAAAAAATAAGGGACATAGTTCAGTGGTAAGACATGTACCTGCATGCCACAGGAAGCCCTAAGTTTAATCCCCAGTACAAAAAGAAAAAGCAGGTACTTTCTAAGACAGAGGTGGAGTGCATGGCGGACCTCACACTTCCCACACAGACGGAGAAACAGATGTCACTCGCTGGCTTCTGACCCTTCCCTGGGCAAACGCCATCCTTAGTGTGTCGCTCATGCCCGCTGTGGTCTCATAGTAGGTGTGGCTCTTTAGCTCCAAGACAACATATTTACAAATGGTACTATAGTTGAATCCTTCTAGAATTTGCTTTTTGTGCTCAATGTTTTGAGCTTTCTCCAGGCTAGCACTTGTAGCTGCAGCAAATTTCACCACTGTGTAATGTGAATAGGTAATTTCTTTCTGTGGCCCTTTTTATTGTTGCTGTTCCAGTTGCCAAATTGTGTCTAATGAGCAGGTGTGGCTGTCACCACCAGGAAGAGACATCCTCACATCCTTCTCTCCTCTCTTGCTGGTGTTGAGTTGGAAACTTGGAATTGGACTGGACATGTAGCTCAGCAACGCCTTACATTCAATTCTTCCCTGCCACAAGAACATAAAACAAAAATCTGGCCAAGCCAGGCATGGTGGCACGTGTCTTTAATCCCAGCACTTGGGAGGCAGAGGTAGGAGGATCTCTGTGAGTTGGAGGCCACCATGAGACTACATAGTGAATTCCAAGTCAGCCTGAGCTAGAGTGAGACCCTATGTTGAAAAACCAAAACCAAACAAACAAACAAACAAAAACCTGGCATGGAGAAGGAGAAGTGACAGAGGAGTGATCAGCACTGAAATGTCTCTATCACACCTTCCACAGCTCAGGGTTCATTGCGGAAGAGGTGGCGGAAAGAATGTAAGAGCCAAAGGAAGGGTAGGACTCCTTACAACATGCTCCCCCCAGACACAAAATGGCCTGCATATCCGTGACCTCACACTGACCATCACAAGACCATCATCAAAGGAGGAAAAGATCATGACATGAAAATAAAAGAGAGACTGATTGAGAGGGGAAGGGGATATGGTGGAGAGTGGAGTTTCAAAGGGGAAAGTGGGGGGAGGGATGCATTGCCATGGGATATTGTTTACAATCCTGGAAGTTGTCAGTAAAAGAATAAAAATAATAAATAAAATATTAAAAAAGAACCTGGCCAAGCAGGATGGCTCACGCCTGTAGTCTCACACTCAGGGAACCAAGGCAGAAGAATTACGGGCCAGCCTGGGCTATGTAGCGAAACCATTGTCTCAAGAAATAAAAACAAAAGAAATCAGAACCCTCCTTCTCTTGCATACCCTACCTTGCCAGTCAGTGATGACCTGAGTCCCGATAGCAGCCCCTCCCAGCAGCCCTTGTCCCTCCTTGCCCTCAGCCTCTCATCAGGGGTCCGTGTCTTCTTGCCGTGTTACGGGAGTGCCCCTGAGCAGCCGTCTTCTCCTGGCCCTTCCTCTTCTTCTAGCTCATGTTCATCCCACTGACTGACACCCCAGGCCTGGCCACTATAGCTCACTTGCATAACTTTACCAGCTTCATTGCTAGAAAGATTAGATAAGCCTCTAGCTTTGGTGCCAGAGCATCTTTCTAGGACAGAAATGTGATCCTTCTCTACCCCCCCTCACTACCCTAAACTCCTTTCTGTGGCTTCTCACTGACATCAGGATGAAACCCAAACCCCAAAGCATGCAAAACTCCTTGTGATCTGATCTCTGCCCACCTGTGCAGCCTGGTATCCTGAGACTCCTCCACTGAAGAACTGTGAAGCCCTGTAGATGGGCTGCTTGTCACCAGACCTCACACATAATTTCTTCTGCATGGGCTTTCTCTCACCTTCCCTAATCTGGCCTGCGCTGGCTAACGGTCATTCATAGTCCTTCCAAGCATCCCCAGCAGACCTTCCCAAACCCTTAACAGTTTGATGGTCACTTTCCATTGTCCATCTGATGGGACTTGAAATCACACAAGAGACACACCGTTGGGCATTGTGTGAGGGTGTTTCCGGAGATCAATTGAGAAGGAGAGACCTACCCTGAATGTTTGTGACACCATCCTATGGGATGGGGACCTAGACTTAATAAAAAAAAAAAAAAAGGAGAAGGAGGATATGATGTGAGTACCAGCATTCCTCTCTCCCTGCTTCCTGAGCCATCCAGATGAGCAGTCCCGGCCACACACGTCCCACGGCCATGGAGCTGTCTCCCACCACACCTCCCCCCCCCATGACCATATCTCTTCAAACTGTGAGCCAATCTAAATCCTTCCATTATTGCTTTGTCAGGTATGTGTTGTAATAATGGGGAAAATAACCCCTACGCCATCTAAGTGGGGGCCCTGCTCCATGGACCTGAGCACAACATGCCTACAAATTCCTGTGCCCCACTCTCACTGACAGGTGCTCACCCCTTCTCTTCTTCCCTCACAGGTAGATAGCCAGGAGGAAAGGGCTGCTTACACACACACACACGCATGCACACACACACGCCCCTCATACCTCCAGGACGTAGCTCAGATGACACCTCCGCTGACGGGGGAGTGTGGCAAGACTGTGTCAGCCCATCTGAGGAACATGAGAGCTGCACAAAACCAGAGAGGCTGGGCTGGAGGGATGGCTTAGCTGTTAAGGCATTCGCCTGCGAAGCCAAAAGATCCTGGTTCTGCTCTCCAGGACCCATGTAAGCCAGATGCACAAGGGGGCGCATATGTCTGGATTTTGTTTGCAGTGGCTGAAGGCCCTGGCATGCCCATTCTCTCTTCCCCTCTGTGCCTCTTTCTCTCTCTCTCTCTCTCTCTCTCTCTCTCAAATGAATAAAATTAAAATAAAGTTAAAAAAACAAACGAGAGACGCTGAAGGGCAATGATCTCATGACTAGGATTATTGAGAAAATGGCATTCTGAATATGGGGCTTTTCCACATCACTGACACGTTTCCCTCCCAGCTAGAATACCTAGACTTAGTCATTTGAACAGGAAAGTTCTCTAAAACAGCCTCTGCTGGCTGGGTTGTGCCTGGTGTTCTCTGGTGCACACGGTGGGCTGTTTCACCCACCTCTGTTCTCACAGGACACGTTGCTCCACACCGACAGGGTCACTGCTCACTATGCGCCCACTACAGCCCTGAAGATGTTTTCCCACTTCCCGATGCTCCAGTAGAAAGAGCACCCATTCCCAAGTATGAAATCCACCCAAGGGTTTGCCCCCACGTCACGACCCCACGTGGCTCCCTTTTACAGATGTTTGATTTCCTTTCTGTCAATGTCGTTCATTCTTAACTCAGCCATCACCTCTCAGCCAGCCAGGGAAGGTCAAGTGTTTACACCTTGTCTCTTGCCGTGCCCTTCAGAGTTCCTACTGAGCACAGGAATGAAGGCAGAAAAAGGCACATGCACCATTCTTACCTCTGCCTCATTTCCTTGTTGCTTCAGAGCCAGGCAGAGCCTCTTACAAGAGCCACTACTGGTCCAGCCTGGCGGAAATAATCTGGAGATAGGTACCAGAGACCTTGGAGCATCACTGCTCTGTCTAAGCAGTCACCGCTGCCTTAAAAACCAAACCCAGAGAGTTCCCCTTGCTTTTAGGTGATATTGTCTATTTTCTTGGCTATCACAGAATACTGAGACTGGGAAATTTAACAATTATTTTATATATTAGATGAAGAAAGAGCAAGAAAGGGTGTGCCAGGGCCCCTAGCCATTGCAAATGAACAACATGCATGCACCACCTTGTACATGTGGCTTACGTGGGACCTGGAGAATCAAACCTGGGTCCTTAGGCTTTGCAGGCTAACTGCTAAGCCATCTCTCCAGCCCAAGACTGGGGAATTTATAAAGAAAAGGTCATGGAGGCTAGGAAGTCCCAGAGATGGAGCTGGTAGCCATGCGTTGCTTCAACTTCTGACAGAGGGTAGAAGAAAGTGGACCCGTGTGGGAGAAATCATGGCAGGGTATTGACTTGCTTCGTGGCAACCTATTCTTGTGGTGATAAATCCAGTCACTCCACAGTATGAGCTCTATCAGCAAATCCAGGCAGTGATCCATCCTTGGGGACCCTTGTCTTACAACCCAAACTCTGTGTTGGTTTACATGTGCGGTGGTCCCCACAGCCTCATGTACTTGTCACTGAGCCCCATACTTAATCCCTGGCTGGTGGAGCCTTTGGGTGGTGGTCTTGCTGGAGGAGGGGTCCCTGGGTATAAGCCTTGAGGTTTACTAGTACAGCCCATGGGGGGTTTGGAGAGAGCTCGCTCTTGCTGCTACCTCCTAGTGGGTGTGACACGATGTGATACTCCAGCCTCTGCTCTGCCTCACTTTGTCTGCCATGACGAGACTGCCCTCAGAGACTGCAGGGTGAAGTAAGTCCTTTCCTCCCCAGAGCTGCTTCCGGTCAGGTATTCGTGCCAACAACGAGAAGGTAACTGCAACAGCCTTCCCCTGCAGATTCCAGGGCCCAACACAGAGGATCCAAGGTGGTAGGAAAAGGACTCTTGGTGAAGTACTACCTGGTTGGCTAAGATATTTTCTACAAAATACTGACTCAGAGTGGCTTCCTTCAGTAAGCAAGTCAGGAATCTCTTTTCTAGCACTTGCTAACATTCGTCAAGCTCAATGCGTGGCAAAAATGCTAGAGATGAGACCCTTAAAGGCTTCAGAGAACACAATAAATCACATGATTTGTAACAGGCAATAGTAGACAGCTTGGAGAAGTGCACAGAATTTTGCTTTTAAAATCCAGGTCCTGGGAAGGCTGAAGCTCAGCAGTAGGGTGCCTGCCTACCACGTGCAGAGGCTCTGGGCTCAATCCCAGCACCACAAAAAAGGAAAACAAAATAAGGCCCCTTTCTGCTTCCCCTCATGCTCGACCCTCTGAGGAGGTTCGCCTGTGTGGAGGTGGCACACTCCGGTGCGCGACATTTGCCCCTCACAGTAAGTATCCTAGCTCCACATAACCACCAATTGTTCCCCAACTAGCTTCAGCCTGTTCTCTGAGCAAATTCACACAGAAAAGAAATAGTATCCTCCTCACAAGACTGCTCCCACTGGCCACAACTGTTTTCAGAATAAAACCAGAAAGCCTCCCCCAACTTTCATGCAGGTAAGATTGATCAAAAGGTGAAAACATGCGAGTGATTAGAGCCCTCATTTTTAATTTCAGCACTTACTTGCAACGGGGGGGGGGCGGAGACTGAAATTAATTTTCCACTTTACTTCATTGGCAAACTACATTTCACTTTACTGACCGTTCGAGGCACGGTGACCAGTGGCGGATAACACGCTGCCCCTGAGCTCAGCGCACGAGAGGAGGCAAGCGGCTTCGTCAACAGCGCAGTCACAGTGCCGCCCTCAACAAGCCTGGAAGTCTTGTCCCCTCCGGACTCACAGAGACCATCAACACCACCGGAGGCCACAGGTCCCAAGCCAGCGTGACCTTTCCCATGCTCATGGCCCTGAGTAAGAGGCTCTCGCACAGTTCAGTTCTCTGGGAGGGGGGCTGAGGAGGGACCAAAGGCCCCCAATGGAAACTGCTCTGCTGTCCCAGGGACAAACACGGACGCAAAGGACCAGAGGCAAACCGCCAACCGCGCACACTTCATGGCCACACCAACATCGTTGTGGCTATTCAACTTTGCCACAGTGACAGGGAGGGGCTGCGGCAATATGTAAATAAGTACACTTGGTCATTAACAGCATGCAAATAGATGGGCACGGTCCTTGAACAATATGCAAATAGGTAGGTGTGGCTTAGGGGCGCTGTGTAGATGAGCATCGGCATATGCAAGGGAGGGCCGCCATGCTCCTTTCAACTTTACTTCTGGACAGTTGGATGTGAATTTCATCCAATTTTTGCACACCACATAATGTTATGCTCTTATTTTTTTTTCTCTCTAAGCATTTAAAAATGTAAACGACATTCTGAGCTAAGAAGTCTCGCCCCAAACAGGCAATAGGACTTTCTGGGTTATACAAAGCCCATGTTCCAGGGCATTCCTCAAGTCATTTGGGTTAAACTTACTCCCACAAGGAATTCCACATGTGAGCAAGATGGGCTCCTTCCCCCCACTTCCCATCACTGGCTTTTGCCCTGGCCTCACTCAGTGAGGTATTCCTAGTGGACCAAAAATCACTTCTTGACCTTTTGGCTAAGGTCAATCAAGTTCAAGGTGGACCAAAAATTGAGTCAACACATGCAGTGAAAAGTACCAGAACAGCTGGGGACATAATCGGGAGATGTTCTGGAAGAAAGAGTCTATGCCAAGTACACTAAGACTATAATTCATAGCCTGCCGCCGGCTCCCAAGCGAGGCCCTCACCCTCTAATTAATCTTAATGGCAGCACTGCCTGCTTCTGCTCACGGAGTCCTGATGAAAATTCACCACACATTTCATTCAAGCCTGCGCGAGGCTGGCGTTCCTCAGGACACAGTGACTCCATGGTGATGAAATTGAAATCTGGGGGGCTGGTTGGAACTCCGCAGCGCACAGAGGCAGGAGTGGGTGTGAAATTGTAGGCAATTACATTTTATCATCACGACACAAGTTTCAGCCGAATTTATTAAAATTTGCTCCCAGAACCAGGCTGTGATAGTGTGGGGGTTTTGGTGATGCTGGTGACAACCAGGAAGAATGCTCTCTGTGCTGTGGGGACCACATAGTGTCCACAGCCCAGTGAGGCTTGGATGTGACCCAGCAATGTCACCTCCTGGAACGGCAGCTACAGATTCAACAAGGGGGCGCGCACAGCAGCAATGCCAAAGTTCCAAGCAGAACCAGGGGCAGGAAGTCAGGCTGCCAGAGGCCTAGGCACACAGAGGACCTGCCCGGTCCCCAGCCCTGTCCTCGCCCCCACCGCCAGGTGGCTAGCTAGTACCAGATAGGCATGCCAGGGAGAGAGGAAAGCTGTAAATTTGGAAATGAACAAGAAGCCCCTGCCCACCCCCACGAACCATGGAGATAAATGCTGTGCCCAGGAAGTTCTGGGGCTCTGAACACAGCGCCTGGTGCACTGCAGCCTGGCACAACCTTCATGTCAAGCGCTCCTTCCTGGTGGCTGAGAGCGGTCGAGGCTTCTCTCCAAGCGCAGTGCTGCGTGCTGTTCTGTCCCCTGTGGTAGCATTACAGGCTGCCCAAGGAAAGCCACTGACCCGGGAGCTGCCAGTCAGCATTGGTCTGTGGGGCTTGGTGGGCACAGCCCAGAGAAGCCCCGAGAGGGTGGGGCAGCCTCTTCCGCCAGCTCACCTACGCTGGCATCACCAGCTTTCTAGGTCCAGCAGGATTTGCCTGGCAAGCCTTGGGAGAAAAGTTTCAGAGCTGTGCCCCTGCTGGGGTAGGCTCCCGCTTCTTGCTAATGCCCAACATTCTCCCTGTACCAAGGACACAAGGTGCACCCAGGAAGGGAGCTTCTGAGCCCCTCAGGTTAACAGGCAGCGCCTGTGCACGTTTGCCTGAGGCTGACAGACATGGCAGATGGAAGCTCTGGCTTGGCTCCGAGCTGCCCGTGTTCTGCCCAAGCTAGCCCGCGTGACTTTGCCGGTGTGCGGGCTGACTTGCCTGCAATGGGCACAGAGCCATCTGCATTAAGCAGTCAGTGACTCTGACCCTATTACTGAAAGAACCACTTGGGCTTCGGAAGCCACAGTCATTTTTCGTGGACATGAGCTGCAGGGTCAAAGACAGCTCCTGTAACAGCCCCCTACCGAGAGCGCCCTGTGACTCCCCTGAAGGGCTTCCTGCCCACACAGCTGCCCAGCCCCACGGCCAAACTCTTGGGAACACCCCACCTTTCAGGAGTCACAGTGCCCATCACCCCGCCAGCCAGCCTAGTCTGCCTAGTCTGCAGGATCTGAGATTTCCAGAGTGTAGTGGGAACTTTTCCTGAGATGTAAACAAATGCCTCTTCACCCCAGAGAGAATGCTCACACCTGACCAAAGTCACAGTTCCACCAAAATCCAGCTAGGTGCAGCATGGAGCCCCTGGGCTTCCTTACAGCGTGGATGACAACTTTCCCATAGCTGCATGGGTGGAGCTCTCCCGTCTTCAGTGCTCCACTCTCTGTGAGTTCTAGTCTCTCCCAGGGCTATGTGCAACAGGGCACATACCGCTGGTAGGGAGCTACGGGGGTAGCTGAGACCTCGGGTGAGGGTGGGGCAGCTTCCCCAGCCCTTCCTGTGGAGGAACGGCATCAGGTCTGACGTCGGGGCTCCTGTGCACAGTCACGGCTGCTCTAAGAAGCCAGCACAGCAGTGACCTGCCGATGCCGGGACAGATTCCCAACCAGATGCAACTTAGTGGAAGGAAGGAGCTTACTTTGGCTTGCTACTTTGAGGGGAAGCTTTCAACATGGCTGTGAAAGCATGAGTGGAGCGGGCAGCTGGGTGTCACGTTGTTTACCCTTCAGTAGAGAGTGAGCTATGAAAACCCAGTGGGGCTGGACTAGTAAACATCAAGGGCCATGCCCAGTGACACTCCTCCTCTGGCAAGGCTCCACCAGCTGAGGGTTCCCTGTAAGACTCCATCACAAACACATGAGGCTCCGGGGAGCCTTTACACTGGCCCAGCATGGACGATAATGGTTGTTATGCTCAGAGGACAGAGCTCTGCAACACGGGGAAGGGTCTGATTCCATTGGCTTCTCTTGAAGTCCTGTGTTGTGGCCTTGGAAGACAAAGGCGTGGCTTCCTGGCGCGGAGTTCAGGGCCGTCATAGAAACTGGATGGAAGCCGTGTACAGTTAACAGCACAGGAAGCAGCAGACGTCAGAACCGGAGCACCCGGCGCCCCGCAGCCGCCTCGCGCTGAGCACGACAGGCACCCGCTGATGAGTCCTGGACTGCGCGTGAGGACCCGCAGCGCGGCGGTGGGCAGCCCAGCGAGGGCCACAGCGCCCAGCATGCCGACCACAGCCGCCCGCAGGTAACAGAACAGGCTGCGGGTGGCACAGAGACCAACAACCCAAGGGATGCTTTCCACAGCTTTACCAGGGCTTAAATGGTGCAAGGCCTGGTTTTGCACTGTGGTGAGAAGGGTGTAACCGTCGCCTATTTTCCTGTCTGCAATAGGGAGACAGATGTTGGGGCTCAGGGAATACCACTTTATAATATGGCTGTGGAGGACCAGAACATACCAAAAATGAACTTCATCAAATTTTAAGCAGGTTATTCTGAGAAACTGCAGGCTCAGGAGGGAGCTTTCAAAGCTGTCCTTTTGTAAAAGAAATTTACGGATTTAAAGAAAAGCTACACATATCTACACTTATACGTATCTGCACCAGGGAGGGGACATCCTAGAAAATGCTGGTTCCTGGATCTGCAGAAACTAGCTGCAGAGCAGGTCGAGCCCCTCCCAATTTGCCTCCCTACCCAGAAACCCCAAGCCCTTGCCCTGCTGAGGCCCAGGATGCCGAGAAGCCTCCCTTATCGGACCCTGTTTCCAGCCTCCCGCTTAGTGGGACTCCCATGTGTGTGCACACAATTAAAATGGGGTTTCTCTTGTTCATCTGTATTTTGCTGATTCAATTTGTTGCCTAGCCAAGGAACTCTCACTAGCATCGTCACAGTCGCCTCCTTTGATATTGTCATGCAGATCACAAGAGATTACCCGTGTGAAGACACACAAGCCAGCAAGTGTCATGGCACTCAGGCCACTCTGATGCTGGAGGTGGCTGTGATGAGTGGCATCCTGCCAGTGCCACGCAGAGCAGCCCATGCGCTCTAAACCCAGGCTGTCCTGCATCCCAGCTTTGCTCGTTTGGTTCTTAGACCAGACAGGTCGGCTACAGCAGCTAACATGGAAGGGAAACGGTCCATGCATTAACCACCTCCCCAGGAACCAGCCAGATGTAGCCCCTGTCTTCTGAGGGGCTTGTGACAGGGCTCTGAACCCAGCCCTGTTACCACTTGGGATCAGAGCGTTCCCGGTGTGGTATGACATGTTTAGCAGCATTGGTGGCCTCCACCCACTGACAGCCTACAGGGACAGAGGAGGGGGTCTGAGCAGCGCAGCCCTCAGGATCTGCAGGCTCAAAAGATACCGGGAAAGAATACGCCAAAGTAGTGGCAGCTGCCAGTCTTTCTGAACTAAGCACTTGGCATCCTTCTGACTAGCAAGGATAGAGTCCCAGCCCGCCATAGTTGGGTGAGTTCTAGTACGCCAACCAGTCTAGAGGTGGCGACCTGGATCTGGCTCTTTAAGGTGAAAACCCCCCCCCCACACACACACACACAAGCAAAGGTGATAAAAATGATCTACCCAGGGCTGGAGGCATGGTTTACTGGATAAGGCACTTGTCTGCAAAGCCGAAGGACTCAGGTTCAATTCCCCAGGACCCACTTAAGCCAGATGCACAAGGGGGCACCTGTTTCTGGAGTTCATTTGTAGCAGCGGAATGCCCTGGTGTGCCCATTCTCTCTCTCACTCAAATAAATAAAGTAAAAATTTAAAAAGATGGTCTATCCAGAGTAGCAGCAGAGACAAAGCCCTCCATGGACACCAGGATTGAGTCAGACCCAAGGTGCTCAAGAGTCAGTCTGGCCTGGGTAACGTGGGGACAGGAAGCCCACTGGATTTGGTATCCTGGGCACTCACCCCGCGCCTGACTCCCTGTTGGTGCGCCATCACTGTGGGGTGAAGGAATCCTTTTATGCTTGCAGACATTGTGTTCCCCAAGGCAATCTCTGTAAGGTCTCAGACTTTGTAAATGGTAAACCAAAAGGAGAAATGGGAAAAACCATGACGCATGATAGCTACACCCACTGTAGTGCTCCAAGGCACTCCCGGTGGTAGGCATGAGGTTTTGCCCTCCCCTCACATGACAGAACTGGAATCAGGACGCATGCTCATGATGCCTATCCAGGCCACATGAATGCCACCCAAGGAAACAGGGAGGGGTAGGCGGGGCCCAGCGCAGGAGGGTGACTCACACAGGCTTCTAGATCCAGGCTTACATGACCCCCAGCCCTCAGCTGTGACTCTGCTGCAGTGGACATCTGCGTCCATGGAGCTACCTGCTCTCCAGGCTCCCACCTTCAACAGGAAGGAAAGGGGCTGTCACAGGAGAAGGTGGCAGTTGGAAACCATAGCAACCCCCTCCTCGCTCCTGAGCAGCATGCCTGAGAGAGCCCTTTGCTCCCATCCTGCCCAGAGGCACTCCGTTCTGTAGGAAAATCAAGACCTCTTTGTGTTGACTCAATGCTAATTAGCAATGAGACTTTAGACCCAAGATTCGAAGAGTCACACATCAATTTTTGCTGATACTATCCCTAAAATCAAGAAATGAGGCCCCCTGGGGGCACCAAGCTCTGCTTTTCCTGAAGTCCTTCTTCAGTAATGTGTGGGAAATCAGCACAGTTCCAGCGAGACAGGCAACAACTTACCAACACTCAGCGTCCCAGGTACCACACTGGGCGACTCCAGTGTCGGGCACTGCACTGGGGCGGCTTCAGCATTCAGGGAAGTGTGCTACGTGGATTTAGGCGCTTTAAGACTGGCTTTGTGAACAAATTAGAAACAGGAAACAGGGGTGGTAAAGAAGCTATCGCATGCAAGCAGGCTCCATCCAGCGGGGGCAGCCCAGGCTCATCAGCCATGGATGTGACCCATGGTCATTTTCCCCCTGAAGGTTTCCAGACCCTGGTCCCAGCATCCTTCCCTGTTGCTTGGAAACGGAGCTAACACAGCCTCTCAAGTCTCTGCCAACCGTGCAAGCAAATGTACCTATGCATCTCACCTGCATAAATGTCTCTCGGCAGAACTTCCCCACCACGCTAGCAACCTCACCCAAGAAGCCTGCTTTCATTCCAGTTGGGCATTCCAACCTACTCTGCCGTCATTGGTCATAATTTCCCCAGTGGTCCTGTCAGTGAATGGGTGGGTCCCATAGCCAGGAGCAGGGCTAGCCCGCGCTTGCCAGAGCCAGAGTGGCTGGGTTCAAGTCCTGCTTCCGGCAATCTTGCAAGAGCAGACCTTGGACAAATTATTTCTTTGCATTCCAACCCAGTTGCATTGCCTCTTATTTATCTGTCTGTTTTAACACTGATTGATTGCTATTCTGGTTCCTTGAGCATACTCTAATCCTAAGTCCTGTTTCTTCACCTTTTAAAATAGTTTTTATTTTATTTTATTTTATTTTATTTGAAAGTGACAGACACAGAGAGAAAGACAGATACAGGGAGAGAGAGAGAATGGGCGCGCCAGGGCTTCCAGCCTCTGCAAACGAACTCCAGACGCGTGTGCCCCCTTGTGCATCTGGCTAACGTGGGACCTGGGGAACCGAGCCTCGAACCGGGGTCCTTAGGCTTCACAGGCAAGCGCTTAACCTCTAAGCCATCTCTCCAGCCCTTTCTTCACCATTTAAATACTGGTGATCATGACATCCAGGTGATGAGGTTGAGTGCCAAATTTCCTTGCTTGGAAGATAACAAGACAAGGAATGACGTAGTTCATCATTTTCAAGTCAGCTCACACACTCAGTGTGCTGGGCCCTGTGCTCAAGGTTGTGGCTCCAGCAAGGAAGAGAGTAGACTCCGTCCTTGCCCACCAGAAGCATGACAGGTGACTCATGTCACTGTCACAATGCTGTGCCATCGCACAGGTTCTGCCCAGTCTTGGGGAAGGGGTCAGCAGGGTGTGTATACCAGGGGCAGGTTCTCAGAATTCTGTTTGTAGAGAAAAGAAAGACAAGAAAGGGGTAGGGATATTTGGAAGCTCAGTGTGGAAAAATAAGAAACTTGGGTGCTCTTTGTGGCTTAATTTCTTTTAAAATGTTTGATTTATTTATTTATTTACTTGGGTCCTGGGGAATCGAACCAGGGTCCTTAGATTTTGGAGGCAACCACCTTAGCCAGTAAGCCATTTCACCAGCCCTGTGGCTTAATTTTTCATGTATTATGAGACAAGTTCATCTGCCTAGGAAGTCAGACAGAGGAAGGAGAGAAAAGGGGGGGTGGGGAGAAAATGAGGAAGTTGAACAACAGAAGGGCTAGGTTTCTGGGGGGCAGAAAGGAAGATGGGGCACATGCTTTGGGCATGCATGGTACAAACAGCCAGGGGATTGGGTGGTAGCAGAGTTATGGGCACCTAACTCAAGCAGGACTTGTGCAAGAAGGCAGGAAGGAAAGTGTGGCGGTAAGAGCTGGAGCCGAGTGGACCAAGGACTTTGAACTCCCAGCATGGGCACTGCAGGAAGGGTGGCCAGGAGACAGCCAGGCTGAGCGGGCTCTGTGCCCTCCCATGGTTCAAGAGTCACTAGGGACACTATCTCCTGCTGGGCTTCCATGGGATGCTGGCTTCCTTTATCCAAACAGCCAGATGCCCCTTGGGAAGTTCTAGGGTGACTGTCACTCATGATCCATAAGATGCGCATCACTGCAGACCTGCACTGGCTTCTTTACTGAGTACAGAGGTCTTGAGAGAGCTGGCTGTGCCCTTGATCTGAACAAAGCACAGGTCACAGAACCCAGCCAGAGAGCTTCGGTGGGGGCGGGGAGGACCGACACAAAGCCAGTATTCATCAAGTAACACATGAGAAGCAGAAGACAGGGTGAGCAAAAGGCAAGGTGTATGTTGGGAAAATGACTACAGTGATATGGACGGGGGTGTGACACCTTATCTCTCAGAACAACCTGTCGGGCATCGAATATGCTAATGAGGTTTATGAGAGCACTACAGAGCAAAACAATACCCAAAGTGGTTCTTATGTTTGTCCCCATTTAAGCCGACTCTTAGCAATGGATAGATCGATTTAGAAAGACCTCTAAAACTCTTGAAGCACTGCTGAACCACGGAGATAGCAGGTATGGGGCTGGGGGTGTAGCTCAGAGGCAGAGCACTTGCCTAACACACACACAAGACCCTACGTCCCATACTCAGAACATCGGGAGAGAAGAAATCAAGTACGACTCACTTTGAGCTTTCAAATACATGTAATAAAAAGAGGAGAGAAGAAACATGATGCTTCTTTTTAGCTGGCTACTCAGCATGCTGCAAGGTGGCTTTACTAAACGATTCACTGTAGTCCTTGCAGCCAGAGGCAACGGCATGCATCTAAAAGAAATATCTCTTTAAAAATTAAATAAAGACCCAAACTCCCCATTAGGGCTGATGTTGCTCTGTTGGCCATACTCCATGCTAATCATCGTCTCCCACTTCATGGAAGACTTGAGTGTAGGCTGCGTTATCTTTCTTCTTATAATTCTCCTGCCTGGCATACTTCATGCCTGCAGCCCTGGGAACTCCTCAGGGCAGCCACTTCATTAAGGTTTCTGCCAGTCAGCAGAGAGTTCAGTGAATTTTTGGCAATGCTGCACACAGGGAACATTGGGCACTGCCTCGCTTTCCTCCTTTTACTTCCCATGGAGCCAGCTTCCTCTTTACGTCAAGGGACTCAAATGCATTTAAATGGACCACAAGAAGTTAATATATTATTACCCAGTTAGTGCAGTTTTATTTCATGGTACCGTAAATGTAGTGCTCAACGATTTTTTAAGCAATAAAAAGGATGACTTTAAAACTTAATTAGGAAAATTTAGAGACTGTCTAGGGTTCTTAGTGAATTTCTAAAAACTTTGGAGGAATGCACCGCGGGTTCCTGAGATTTAGCTCACAGAAATCCCAGAAAGGGTTTTCTGAGTGCCTGCAAATCACTCTCAGGGGTGCTCTGTCTCACAGACTCACTGAAGGTATTTTGTTAAAAAAGAAATAAGAAACCAAACAAGATGCCTCAATTCCTATGAGAAGCAGACCTCATAATTTAGTCTCCTGTCTGGGTTCTGTGCACAGCGCTGTCGGGTTCCTTACACCTGCTAAGTTAGCCTGCTGGCCACACTTCCAGCTTCTCAGTCTTTTAAACTATGTCATCTCATTTGAAAGGGAAAGAAATGTGAATCTATTTGAGTCATAATAAAATCTTTTTTCCGAGATTCCAGAAATGCTTTTCCTCCACGCTGCCCTCTGCTAATGGAAATCCCTAATGTTCATTCCTTCCCTCTGATCAAGCCCATCTTTGGCCACAGTTTTATCTATTTCCATTAAGATACATGCACTTGCCAGCAGGCAATTGCCAGGGAAATAAATGTTAGGTTTGGCAGCTGTTCCTCCTGGAAAAGTTGTGAATGGGCATGTGAGGCAATTAGGTAAGGCAGCCAGAGATCTGTGCTCTTAGCCACTGCTCTGACAGGACCTTATGGACCATGACGACTGCATTCTGAAGCAAGCAGTCATTTTTCAAAGACCAGAATCCTACGTTCTCACCCACAAGAGGCTCCATAGCTTTCTTTCAGACCAAGGGGTCAACAGGACCAGGGAAACCTGCCACTCACCTAGGGCGGCGTGGTCTGGAACTTGGACAGCCATGCCTTCCTGAAGCAGAGACCGGGTGCTGGGGACATCAGTCACCTGTTGTTCTGCCTGGAGGAAGCCTCTGGGGTTTCCCAGGCCTGGGAGGAGGCTGAGGCAGGAGGCCACACATGAATTGTGAATGCGTGCACTCCCATCACAAACGAGGCAGCCATTTCTCTCCTCAGCGTCAAAGGAGACCTACTAACCTTAGGAGGATGGGCCAGGGTGACCTGGAAAGAGGAGACCCCAGGAAGACCTCCCTAGGGTTCACCCTCCACCCCTCCTGCAGGCCCCTGACCACCAAATCCAAACCACATAGTAACGATGTAGGAAATCAGGGACTACTCACGTTCAGTACTTTGAGCCTGAACGTCTGTGAAGAGGTGCCTGCTGGAGCTGGCGGCACAGGCCTTCTGAGAGCGCCCTCTCCTGGCATCTTCCCCCAACTATATGTTTGTAGCCTGTCCTGCAGAGATAACCAGGGACGCTCTGGTCTTACACCTGTCCGGCAATGTCCCTGGCCTTGACCATTCTCAGCTTCTGTACAGACTTCGCCTCAAGGGGGCGCAAGAGAGCACATGCGCTGCCTGGAGACACGCAGCTCTGCCGGGGGATGGGGAAGCGTTCTACCACTGAGTGAACACCAGTACAGGAATGCTCTCAGATAAGAAAATATGCTTAACTTCGGTGCAAAGAAGGAAATGGCAGTTATCACCACAACCTGAAAAGGTTATTACAAGAATGCTAATATCAAAGACCACCTTATCTCTATCAAAGAATGAAAACAAATTAAACAATCAGAGGGAATATGAAAGGGATGATATGCAAAAATGAAGTGGGGTTTGTTGCAGGGATACAGGGATGGGCTCCACATAGTCCTCGCTGTGGATGGACACCATGGAAGGCTTTCCCTCTGGGAGTCAGGAATGAGATAAAGGTCCTTCTGCAGACCCTTGTACACGACCTGCCTCTGGGGGCCAAGCCCAGGAAAATAAAAAGAATAGAGAAGCCAAAGGCAAGGAAGAAAAGAAGGAAGGGAAGAAGGAAATAATATTCTTATCATTTAGAAATTACAGGAGTATGTGTTTAGAAACCCTGAATGATCCTAAAAAGAAGTAAAAATCACTAAGTGGATACAGCAGGGTTTCTGGGTATAAGAAAATACAATGCAAAACTCATTTATATTTCTATTTACTACCAAGAAACACAGAAAATGGAAAAAAGTTATAACACTTTTATCACATTTAAAATCATAAATGTGGGGCTAGAGGGATGGCTTAGTGGTTAAGCATGTGCCTGTGAAGCCTGAGGACCCTGGTTTGAGGCTTGATTCCCCAGGACCCACATAAGCCAGATGCACAAGGTGGCGCATGCATTTGGAGTTCATTTGCAATGGCTGGAGGCCCTGGCACAGCCATTCTCTCGCTATCTGCCTCTTTTTCTCTCTGTCACTCTCCAATAAATAAATAAAAATAAACAAAAAAAATGAAAAAATCATAAATGTAAGAGTAAATCAGCAGCTGTGCAAGATCTCTGGGCTAGTCTTTTTTTGATTCTTTTTTTTTTTTTTTTTAGGTAGTGTCTCACTCTAGCCCAGGCTGACCTGGAATTCACTCTGTTTTCTGAGAGTGGCCTTGAACTCATGGCAATCCTCCTACCTCTCTCTGCCTCATGAGTTCTGGGATTAAAGGTGTGAGCCACCACACTGGCTTTCTAATTCTTGAAATAGATAAGACATACACAATACTATGTTCATGGATTAGAAGATGCTACCTTGCAGGGTTATTAATTCTCCCCAAATTGGTCCATAAAACCATCAAAACACCATCAATATCCCAGCAAAATTCTTGCAGGATTTTTTTTTTTTTGGACACATGATGCTAAAACTCATATGGAAATTCCAGGCAATCTTGAAGAATGAAACTGGAGGATTTAGACTACTAGGCATCAACTCCTGATGTTTTAACAGAATGTGGGACCAAGGAGGACTGCCAAGTAACCAACGGGAGTGAATGGTGGCAAGAAGCAGGCCAGGCTCTCACTTAGCTCACAGGCAATGCAGCGCCAGGTGCAGACACGGTGGTCCTTCCACACCAGGGACAAGTGCCAGCACGTTTTCAGGATGAGAAAGGGGTCTGGCCCCCATCTCTTACCGCAGGAAAACCAGGTCCGAACGGACCTATATGTTAAAGTTAAGAATAAGTAACCAAAGGTTTTACAAAAAAATTTAGACAATAACCTTCAGGACCCTAGAGAAAGCAAAAGCCCCATCGACAGAAGGTAAGCTCATTCGTCCTGCAGCATAAACAGTTAGCAAGTTGGACCTTAGTTGATTAGGAACAGTTGATGAGGACTCCCTATTGTGGGAAAGGTACCTGTTATGCACACATCCACACAGATTTTGTTCTCTGAATTTTTAGAGAATATCTGTGGATTAAGGAAGAGATGAACACCTGCTTCATTTGTTTTTCTTTGATACAGGGCTTCAGAAACCCCAGGATGGTCATGAGCTTGCTACAGAGCTGAGACTGGTCTTAAACTCCTGATCCTTCCTCCTTCACCTCCCAAGTGGATTACAGGCACATGCCACACACCTGGCTCATACGACCTAGTTTTAAGTGAATTTAAACACACACATAAGAGAATATCCTAATGGTTAATAACAGGGAATGTGTTCACCCTCATTAATCATCAGGGAAGATAATTAATCCCACCTGGAGAGCCCATCACACATCCATCGGAATGGCTAGAACGCAGCTGCTGGAAAATGCCCAGTGCTGGTAAGGTACGATGGGATTCGCTCTGCGGGGCGGCTGGTGCGCCAGAGGAATCGCTTTACAAGAGGCATGTCCTCTGTCCCAGCAATTCACTCTTGCCGATTCCACAGAGCGCGCCCCAGAGCATATGTGTGAGAACATGACAGTAGCCTTGTTCCTTATAGCCCCAAACTGGAAGTTATCCAAACAAGACATCAATAACCATGCGTCCGCACAGAGGAGTCCTACTTAGCCGTGACCCAGGGGACCCGTGACACTATAAGCTGCGCAGCCACAAAGCTGCGTGAGGGAAGCCAAATTCCTGAACAATAGGAGGCACTCTGCAAGTCCAGTGACAGAGCAATGTGACCGGGACATGGATCTCAGGAGAGAGGGACTGCAGAGAGACAGAGGCACAGAGGTCTCTTTGCTGATGGGGTCCTGGTCGCATAAGGATGGTCATTATAAGGAAACTCATGGACTGTGTGTGCACACGTACAGTGTTTGCACGTGTGTGTGTGTGTGTGAGACAGGGTGGTGGGGGCCGTGTGAGTGCATGAGTTTTCTAGATCTATTTCCACCCTCCTCCCTCTATGGGAATCTCCCTCCACCCCCACCTCAGACCAGCTGCTGGTGACATTGTCAGTTTTTCCTCTTTCTCCCACGTTCTTGGCCCTGCTCTTCCAACATCATGATTGACAATCCAGTTGTTGAAGGAGACATTAATTTAACTTTGCAACACAAAACTACAGGTTTTCAGCCAGCCACGGGGCACATACACAGCTTGTCTGAGCCAAGACGCATCTAGACAGTCCACTTGCTGGGCAGAGCAGAGGCCCTGGGAACACGCTTGGTGGCACCTGCTGCAGCCGGCCCAGCCGGGCCTCAGGTGGACCAGCTTTCTCACTCTCCTCCCTCATGTCACCTTTGCCAAGTGGGACGAATAGAAATGCTCAAGTGAGCCTTTATTTCTGAAGAACGCAAAGGAAGTGAAAAAAAGTCCTGCTAGGGTGGGAATTCAGCCTGAGTTCACTTGACCAGTAAGGGTATACTGGAGGGGAGGGGCAGTTGGACCTTATCTTGTTGGTCCATTTCCTGGAAACGCGGCCTCTATGTGGGATCGTCAGGACAGAGCTGTTAGATAGCTTCCTGATGGTGTGGACGCTGTACCAGCTGTTCCACCTTCGTGCTTTTGGCCACGCTGACAGTCCCCACAGTGCTGGAGTGCCCTGCGGAGAGATCTCAGATGGGCTACGACCCCTCTTTTCCACTCTTAGGGGCTTGGGCTCCTCACAAGCTGGCCGTCCTCCACACAGGGACAAAACTTATAGTCAGGGTCCAGGGTGGACAGCAGCCCACACTTGCTAGCGTCAATCATGGGTGCCATCCACAGGTGCCGTGTGCGATGTGTGGCCACCTAAGATAGGCTGAACACTGTGGGTAGGACCTCAAAAGAGAGAGGAATGATTTCCCAGAATGCTTTGGTGCTAGAATACAGTCATGTGTCTGAGGCATATCGGACAGCCCTGCACTCCAAGTCAAAAGAGAGGATAGAAAAAGACCCAGAGACCACCATGCTCCTGTGTAGTGAGAGAATCCCAGTCCCAGGATGGTAATGGGATCCTGAAGCTGGTAGCAGTGATAATGGGCCACGCACCCAGGAGGAGGCGGAGCTTCCTGACCGGGGTGCGGACAGCACACACCCTGCACCTATGCTGGTCCTTTCTCAGGGCCCTGCACAGCGGTTCTGTAACTTGTTCCAAGAGTGAGTCTATAGGCTATTCCCATGGCCCCCAGTGATGTCTTTTAATATTTTATTTATTTATTTGACAGAAAAAGAGGGAGAGAGGGAGAGAGAGGGCACACCAGGGCCTCCAGCCATTGCAAATGAGCTCCAGGCACATGCACCCGTTGTGCATCTGGCTACCATGGCTCCCGAGGAATTGAACCTGAGTCCTTTGGCTTTGCAGCCAAACGCTTTAACCACTAATCCATCCTTCCAGCCCCATACTTTTATTTTTTGATATTTTCTTTTTTAATATTTTATTTATTTATTTATTTGCAAGTAGAGGGAGATAGAGAGAAGAGCGAAAGATAGAGAGAATAGGTAGGCCAGGGCCTCCAGCTGTTGCAAACAGATTCCTTCCAGATGAATGTGTCACTTTGTACATGTGGATTTGTGTGAGCAATGGGGAATCAATCCGGGGTTGTTAGGCTTTGCAGGTAAGCACCTTAAAGCTGAGCCATCTCTCCAGCCCTAATTTTGGACATTTTCATACACGTGTACTTTGATATGTGCCCCACATTATCCTCTTATCCCCCTCAGCCCACTTCTTTGCATTACTTACCAGTGGCCATGTCTCGAAGAGAAGGACTCCCTCCCTTAGCAACCACACGCTGTGACTAACTCATTAGAGAGGACTGCAGCCCTCTAAGCCCCTCCCCATCCCTAACCGTGTTTACTGACTCCATCACACGCTGGTGGTGTGGAAGTGCCCGCAGTGTTGTGAGTCCATCCGTGAATGGTGCTGGCACGCCCAGATGACCGAGTACCACCGCACTCTTCCCCACCCTCCGTCCCTTACACTCTTCCCATTGTGTCTTCTATATGTGCCTTCAGTCATATGGAGGGAGATGCATTTGTCAGTACGGCTGAACACTCATTAGATACTCAATGTCAATTCTTGACCAGAGTTCTACGCTTTTGACTTCAAGTGTACAATTTTCTTCTATTCTTTAATTCCATATGCCATCTTTTTTAATTTCCTTTATGTTTTGCCACAGCCACGTGAAACCGAAGGACTCTGATGACGCCTGCGTTAAGGTATAAAACAAAGCATGAAGACGCACGCAGGCGGAGCCTCCCCAGCACACCAGCCAGCCGCGTGGGGCATCTGCTGTGGTCTAGGAGGACAGCAAGCATGAGGTAGCTCCACGTTCCATTGAGTGATCAACGGCTGCTTAGGTGAGAAGCGGGCTTCTTATATAATAGTAACTTTCTTATATAATAGTAACTACGGAAGTGGATAAGATGTCTATCTTTCCTCTTGGGTCTCTTTTCTTCTCATGATCATATTACCTTCCTGCTTTCTAAATGCCATAAAAGGGGTAGAATCCAGAGATATAAGGATTCCATTCTATCATTTTGTGAACTTAGCTGAAAACTTGAACTAGAAGGCGGATTGGATCACTTCCCACTGAAAACTGTCTTAGTCACCCCTGTTAGGATGAGGTGGATGGCCGCACAAAACCCCACGTCAAGACACTGTTCCCCCAGTTCAGCAGCACTCAATAGAAGAGTCCCTTAGCCTTGGTTGACACCATTGACATTTTGGGCTAGAAAATTCTCAGTTGCATATCACAGGATGATTATCAATACTACTGTCACTAGATGCCAGTAGAACCCTCCCCAGGTTGTGTCCCTGCAGACACAACCATCCCCAGGCAAGAACCACTACTTAGATGTAGGAAAAGTAAGATCTGTTGCCAAAACAAAGTCTAGGAAAGGTGCGTGCGTGCGTGCGTCTATGTATGCATACATGCTAATTTTCTAACTAAAGAAAATTCAAGAGTTGTCCACTAAATCTTATGATAATTTTCTTTTATCTCTAAAACATTCAGAGAGGAAAATGATTATGAATTCTAGTATAAAGTCTTCAAAAGTTACCTCCTTCTACTTGGGATTGTATATTGGAAATAGATACCAGGTTGTCTAGTAGATCCTTATCCAACTTAATATTTCAGGTATAAAACTCTGAATTTACATTTTGAAGTTTCATTCTGCTTCATATTTATGAGGATGAGTGTTATCTGCTCTGTTCTTGAAATAATCATCTTGGCATTTTTCTGCCCAGACTGCAGCTGAGTAGGTGGACAAGTTACTTATCACTTGGAAGGTGTCCTGCCCTGACAGAGCCCGAGACCATGGGGGTTGCCCAACAAAGGTGCCTTTGTACCCAGCTCAGTACAGCTGCCAAGAGTCTGTACTTAGCATTGCCTGCCCTCCTTGTGATCAAAGGCCACCGGAAGACTCTCAGGTAAAGCAGGCTAGCCACCCACTTCCCAGTACTAGACAGTGCTATGGAAATGAGAGACAAGGCTGAGTAAAAAGTTCAGTGCTCTGTGCTGGACGCAAAAAAAAAAAAAGAAAAAAAAAAAAACAAAAACCAACCACATGCAGGTGTGGATCTGCTGAGCCAGTGCACATCTCCATCTGAGAGGGAGGCCAGAAGCACTAACTGCACCAGGTTCAGGCTTGGACATGCCTCGTGGGACATGGAAAATGGCAAGTGAAGCCAGCCTGGTTCTCTCCACGGAGGGAAGACACCCACATGGCTGCTGGCACCACATTCTGTCCCTCTCCCGTGGTGCTCGACAGCACAAGTGACCACAGGACCTACTGTGGCACCTGTCAGGACCGAGCTGGCTTGACAGGAGCTGACACTTCTGGAACCGGAGGTGGGGTGGAGGAGTAACAGCCTCACTTTTCAGAATATTTAGGTTGTATTTCATTGGAAGAATTTTAGGCTGGGCCTGGTGACACAGACCTGTCACCTCAGCTACTCAGGAGGGTGAGGGAGGAGGACTGTGAGTTCAAGGCCTTCCTAAACAACTTACTGAGACCCTGTCTCAAATCAAACCCTGGGCTCAATCTTCAATATGCAAAAAACCCAGATACTACTTTGTACAGTTTTTAAAAATTCTCATTTCTTTCTCGATCCCCAAACCTTTCCCTTCCCACTCCATATAAACACACACACACACACTCATCTTTCACTCACACAATACTTCTACCAGGGGTGAGGGGGCAACCATTGTGTGAACAACGCAGTCTCTGAATAGCAGATATGCTACCCAATTCTATATGGCAGGTGCCTTCCCTACTATATGGAGGGAGGATGGAGGGAGCCTTGCTGCAGCTAGACATCCACCCAGGAATCCCAAATATTCAGAGCAAAGATGAGGAGGGCAGGAATTTTGGTGGTTTGATTCAGGTGTTCCCCATAAACTTAGGTATTCTGAATGCTAGGTTCCAAGCTGATGGAGATTTGGGAATTAACACCTCCTAGAGGGAGTGTATTGTTGGGGGCGGGCTTATGGGTGTTATAGCCATTTTCCTCTGGCCAATGCTTGGCACGGTCTCCTGTTGCTATTGTCCACCTTATGTTGGCCAAGGGATGGTGTCCACTCTATGCTCATGCCATCATTTTCCCTGCCATCGTGGAGCTTCGCCTCAAGCCTGTAAGCCAAAATAATTCTCTCTTTCCCAGAAGCTGCTCTAGGTTGGGTGATTTCTACCAGCAATGTGAACCAGAGTACAGCAGGAATTAAGAGTCGGCTGTATCCTTGGGGGTAGAGCTGAGGCCTTAGATCAGAACTGTGAAGGGCAGGACAGAGGGGGTGAGGAGAGAGGGAGTGAGGACAGAGGGGGTGAGGAGAGAGGGGGTGAGGAGAGAGGCAGGAAGAGGAGGTGCAATGCGCACGCTGCAAGTGCAAGGACTGGGAGGCATCTCGTGGTCTGAAGCGAAGGGTGTGTGAAATGCAGGCCAGGTGGGCGAGGCCAATGAGGGCCAGAAGGAAAGCTCGCCATGCCAGCTGCAGGCCTCGGAGCCTTGTGCCAAAGCTACTGGTTGCCCTCGAGGGTCTGTCAATCATTGCCTGAGCTGCAGGGTGCTCGCTATAGATGTGGTTTCCCAAAGGATTCTCCCCGTGCTCAGACCCATGGCATCAGAACCTCCTGGGTGGTCACACCCATCCGGTGAGTCTGAAGTTTTCTGAAGCTTAAGGCTCACAGCTACCAGCAAGCGGGAGTCACTGGAGATGGCCGAGAAGAGAAGCAGCTTAGCCGTCACCCAGACCAGCGTCTCCAGCTACAGAAACTATGCCTGGCTGGTTACAGTGTAGGTTGTTCATGTCCAAACCCCGTAACTTCAAAGTTTCTAAGTCCTCAGTCTTTATTATTCCAGGAATGGTTGTGCTTCTCAATTTTCAGGGCTCGAAACACCACAGACCTGTGCCCAGGCGATGACGAGAACTGTGGCGAGGAGACATGCAGATGCTGTCTTAAGACCTAAGATCCTGAGCCGGGCGTGGTGGCGCACACCTTTAATCCCAGCACTCGGGAGGCAGAGGTAGGAGGATCCCCTGTATTTTGAGGCCACCCTGAGACTCCATAGTGAATTCCAGGTCAGCCTGAGCTAGAGTGAGACCCTACCTCAAAAAACAAAAAACAGGCCTAAGCCCCGAGTGTCCACAGCGCCGCGGACACCTCCACCGTCGTTAGCGAAAGGGCGCCCATGGATCTGGGCTTTCAGGGCTCAAGTCTACTGCATGGGAAATCAGGCAAAAGAAGTCCAGTCACGTCCTGAGCCAACAGGACGCCACTTTGTGCGTCACCAGGGAGGTAGTGTGCAGCTGTGGGAGGCACCTTTCTTCACTTCACACTTCACAAAGTAACAGGTGAGAAGCCAGGATCAGTCATTGCTGCCCAGTACTTCAGAATGGCCACTCGCGTCCTTCTCTTCCCTGAAGGTCTTAAACTTCATGCCACGGCTCCAAATATGCATATGGAACATTTTCTTAATTGGATCCCTTAATCCCCAGGGTCAGGGGTGTTAGATGCAGGGGGTCAGAGGCTCAAGAGACTTCTCAATCCCCTGGATAACAGAGGGTGAGGCAAACACCAGAAGGAAAACAAAACATGGGCTTAATGAGGCTCTTAAATTACAAAATGTGTGTGTGGGGGGTCTGCCCACTACATGCTGATTGCTTTTCAATGGCTTAGCTTTCTTCTGCTGGACCTCAGGATCTGACTCTGGGCACCACGGTCCAAACCAGGCAGGTTCTGAGAGGCCCAGACTGAAAATCACTCCCACAGTTTCTGTTCTATCAAGGAGGAAGACTACCATGCAGAGGGGTGTCACCTAGGTGGCCTCATGGCCACCCGTTTTGTTCGTTTTGTTTTTCACGGTAGGGTCTCACCCTAGCTCAGGCTGGCCTGGAATTCACTCTGTAGTCTCAGGGGGGCCTCGAACTGACGGCGGTGATGCTCCTAGCTCTACCTCCCGCGGGCTGGGATTAAAGTCACGCACCACCACGCCCGGCCTGGCCGCCGTTTTTATAGCAGCAGCAACACAGCAGCTGACGGGAGGCCAGCTGTGAGATTTCAGAGCAGCAGGGGAGCCCCCGGGGACATCAGCGCCTCACCGTGTTGCAATGACATCTCAACGCAGGAGCTTTTTTGTTTCACTTTCTTTTCTTTCTGACACTTTCATATATGTATATGTATATAGTATATTTTTATTTTTGTCTTTCCTCCAATTATACTTTCTTACCTCCTCTCCTCCTTCCACCAAACCCTGCTTCTTCCTCATTAATATCCCTCCTACTCTCAAGCCTTTTTGACCCACTGAGCTAAACTAGGGTCGCTTGCATGAGCATGGGTGGGAGTGGTTTTTGGTTTTTTCTTATTATTGGGCAAACTTTTAGAGGCCACTGAAAACATGACTCACACTCTCCCGCAACTACTGGCTGCCACAGCCAGTCTGGAAAGCATGGCATGAGGTCTCATGAGCCCCTCTCCCACCCATGATGGAATGCTGACGGGCTCAATCTGTGCATGAGGCCACAGTTACTGTGGGCTCACGGGTTAAACAGCCATGTAGCATGCAGAACCCAGCATTGCACGGCTCCTGTCCTCACCCTCCTGCTCTTAGATGCGTCCTGCCCTGCTTCTGCAAGGCTCCCGCAGGACCTAACTTTGAAGGAAGACTTGGTCGGGCTTCCGCATGATCAGAGCAGGACCTACCATAGCACCCTTAGGAGAAGCGCAAGTGGGTTTCTCAGTGCAGATGCTCTGGATCTGAGCAGCCTGAGAAGGGAGTGTGTCGTGTGCTGTGTGGGTGCACTGCTATGGCTGACTGTGGAATTTTCCCACAGGCTCACAAAGTCTCATTGGAAAAATAGGTGTTGCAGTCAGGTTCGTATTGCTGGTATAAATCACCCAACCAAGAGCAGCTTGTGGGGGAAAAAAGAGGCTTATTTTGACTTACAGGCTTGAGAGGGAACTTCCATGATGGCAGGGAAAACAATGGCATGAGCAGAGGATGGACATCATGCCCTGGCCCACATAAGGTGGGTGGATAACAGGAACAGGAGACGGTGCCAAACACTGGCATAGGGAAACTGGCTATAACACCCATAAGCCCACCCCCAACAATACACTGCCTCATGGAAGTGTTAATTCCCAAATCTCCATCATCTGGGAACCCAGCATTCAGAACACCTAAGTTTATGAGGGACGCCTGAATCACACCACAATAGGGTTCCCATTAAATGATGTTAGAATTCTATCCAATCTCGAAGGTATAAAGCGGGGAATGCTTCTCCACTTCTGTGTATACCATAAGCTTATTCTGTTCCCCTGCTGGTGGCACTGACTTGGAAGGTTCTAGAAGGCACAGTAGGAAGTAGGTCACTGAGGACAGGTCCTTCAAGTTATCTCCTCTCTCTCCCTTCTCACTCCCGCTTTCCCTCTCTCTTTCTCTCATCTTTAATTTAAAAAAAGCACTTCCGGGATGGAGAGATGGCTTCGTAGGTAAGCTCTTGTCTGTGAAGCCTAAGGACCCTGGTTTGAGGTTCGATTCCTCAGGACCCACATTAGCCAGATGCACAAGGGGGCACACGTGTCTGGAGTTCGTTGGCAGTGGCTGGAGGCCCAGGCACACCCATTCTCTCTCTATATATATCTGCCTCTTTCTCTCTGTGTCTGTCACTCTCAAATAA
This sequence comes from Jaculus jaculus, assembly GCF_020740685.1. Taxonomy (NCBI): domain Eukaryota; kingdom Metazoa; phylum Chordata; class Mammalia; order Rodentia; family Dipodidae; genus Jaculus; species Jaculus jaculus. Next base: position 7,202,599 of record NC_059102.1, on the reverse strand, counting down.
ATAAATAAAAATAAACAAAAATATTTTTAAAAGCACTTCCATCAAATGCACCTGCCCCCATGATGTTCTGCCCAAGCACATGGTATCCAGTGACTATGGACCAACCCCTCTGAAACTGTAAGCCAGCATAAATTCTTCACCTAAATTTTTTTGTTGTTGTTGTTTTCAAGGTAGGGTTTTCTAGCCCAGGCTGACCTGGAATTCACTGTGTAGTCTCAGGTGGGTCTCAAACTCACAGCAAGTCTCCTATCTCTGCCTCCCGAGTGCTGGGATTAAAGGAGTGTGCCACCACGCCTGGCACTTTCAGTTGTTCTCATGAGCATTTTGGTCACAGCAACAAAAAGTAACTAGTACAGGTCCTTTAAATTTCTCACCAAAATATAAAGTTTTCAAAGACAAAGTGTTGAAAATGGGGGGGGGGGGGTGTGGTATTATAAGGTCCTGCCATCTCAAATTCTCGTTTAAGGACTCCAAGAGCTCTTTGGCCTTGCTCTGCCACTGTGGGATCCAGCCTGTGCACCTGCCTGCCCTTACCATGATCAGTTAGGTGGCGGGAATGCAGAGCCTTTGGAAATCCAAGCAGGTTATTGGAATGTCAGGCCACACTTCAAAAAGCAAAGAAAAAAATTCTTTAATTGATACCCATGATGTTGACCTCTGTTCCACGTGGTGTGATAGATTGGGCTTTTCCCCAGAGATTCAGGATGTGCTTGGGTAGCCTCTGGATGACTGCCACCCCTCCTGACAACCCGTCTTTTATCTCCCCTGCAAGTGACAGCGTCAGGGAAAAAGGATGTAAATGATTTAGCTTCACGGCTCGTTCATTTTCCTTGTTTAAAATGCTGAGAAAGCAAACCACAAAATGAGGGCTTGGTGGCATCTCCACAGCTCTCCACCACAGACGACGGCATGAAGAGAGGAAGAGGAAGCAGGCTTGGGCAGGAGGACACCTGGCTTCTAGAGGCAGTTCTGCTCTGGACCCAATGGGGCAGCCTTCACTCTTCCCTGTGTTCCATCTTATAACTTAGGGACTGGGCAGAAGTGTCAGTGTGAGGTGTGAAAACTATGTTCCAAATGCAATGATGAAGCGTCATGGGGGGCATGGTGTGGAAACCAGAGGGTCTGGGGGTTCGCAGGGTAGCACACCACCTTCATCCCCACTACAGAGCTCATCATGGATCTTAATATTAATGCCTCTCAATTATCATACTCAGTGCACGAAACCAGCAGGGGAAAATGAACCCTAACCCTTACCTCACACCATATACAAAAATTAATTTGGAATGGATTAAAGGCTTGAATACAATAGTTACAACTATAAAATGATGAACTAGGGCTGGAGAGATGGCTTATCATTAAAGTGCTTGCCTGAGAAGTCTAAGGACCCATGTTCAACTCCCCAGGTCCCTTGTAAGGTTGCACATGCATATGAGGTGACACATGCCTCTGGAGTTTGATTGCAGTGTCTGGAGGCCCTAGTGTACCAATTCTTTCTCTCTTTCTCTCTCATTAAAGAAAATTACAAGGTAAAATGCAGGGGAAGTCTTTGTGCCTTGGGAGAGGCAAAGATGTCTTTGTCAGGATGCCCAAAATGATAACTACAAAAGTAAAAGTAATTAGATTTCATCAAAATCAACATTTTCTGCTTTTTGAAAGATACCACTAAGAAAATAAAAAAGGCAAATCACAAAGTAGAGAGATTTGCTTTATGTATGTTGGACAAAAGATTTGAACCCACATATGTTAAGAATTTTCATAATGCAATAAGATGGCAAATAAGTTAATACTAAGAAGATAGCCAGTTAAAAAAATATTTTTGAGAGAGGAGTGAGAGAGTGGCAGAATAGGCATCTCTCCCTCAACTCAGAGCTGTTATTGGTCAATGAGCCCTAGTGATTCTCCATTCTCTACCCACGCTATAGACTGAGGTGATGACGCCGCTGGCCACGCTCAGGTTTTTACATGGCTTCTAGGCAGTCAACTTGGTGGTTTCTGGCCCAAGAGGCCCTCACATGTATGTAGCATCCTTACCCACTGAGCTTCCTCTCTAGCCCCAGACATGTTCTAAGGGCGAGGTGATATGGGTACTTCACATGATCAGATTTGCATTTTAAAAGGCAGCTCAAAGGTAGGAATGTAACTCAGTTGGCAGAGTGCTCACCTAGCATGCACAAAGCCTTGTGTTTGATTCCTAGAGCCATATAAATTGTGTATGGTGGCTCACCTCTGATATCTCAGAACTTGGGAGGTAGAGTCAAGAAGATCACAAGTTCAAAGTTATTCTTGTCTACAGGGTGAATTTGAAGCCAGACTGGGCTAGATGAAACCTTGTTTCAAAAAAATATATATCAGGTCTGAAAAGATGGCTCAACTGCTAAAGGCACTTGCTTGCAAAACCTGACTGCCTGGGTTCGATTTCCCAGTACCCACACAGGGCCAGATGCACAAAGTGGTACGTGCATCTGGAAATCCTTTGCAGTGGCAAGAGGCCCTGTCACAGTTATTCTCTCTCTTCCTCTATGTGTGTGTCTTTCTCTAAAATTAAAAAGTAAAAATACTTTTTTAAAAAAGACAGTTCAGTTAGCTAGTGGGAAGAGAAAAATTGGAAAACAGCAGAGTCAGAGGTATGGGAACAAGTGGGGTACAAGAGACAATGACAGTGGGGAAGGAATGGGGGTCCTGGAGAAGTGAGTGCGAGGGAGACAGCTACAAGAGGGCAAATAGTGCGTGCCACAAACCTTGATGACTGGCCAGAGGGGTGGCGAGGGTCCCACTCCTCCCTATGAGGGCTTCTCTCCTGGCTCCTAGGCCTCCTTTGGGAAGCCATCACCTAGCGCAGATGCAGCTCCTGACAGTCCTCCCCAGGATTTGATCAATTCTGACCAAAGCATCTGAGTCTATGTCATGGATATTGAAGCAAGCTGAAGTACTCTGAGGGCCAAGAGACCCCCAACAAGTTGACTGGAAACACCACCTTCGATGTGCCTTCCATCCTTCCATAGAGAGTATCGTGAGAGAGCTGGTCACCCTGCAGGGCACCCTGATGCTTCTTTCCTGTGGCATTTCCACAAACTGTTGCTCTAGCAAACAGATCATCAGACAGGAAGAAGGATGCTATCACATGCCGTTACCTGGCAAGCTGCCTGGGCAGAGCTGGCCCCATACTCAGGAGGTTCAGCTCCCATCAGCCCGACCCTTTCTCAGCAGCACGAGGTCTACAATGACAGTTCTGACGAAAGGCTTTGGTCCTCCTGCACAGTGTACTGTGAAGAGGTCTGTAATCACATCGGGTGAGCTTTTCTTAGAAGAAATAAAGCAAATCTGCTGTGTGTGTGTGTGTGTGTGTGTGTGTGTGTGTGTGTACACACATCACAGTCTGACCACATGGGAGCTAATATATCTGAACAGCAAATCCACTGAAAGTAGGTATTTAGAACAAAACCTGCCTTGCTCTCCAGCTATGCCACCAAACAGGTTATGATTTAAGTGCCCATCACACCAGTCTGATATCATGCCTCCTGCCTGCCTGCACTCTTCGTGGGTCCACACACTTTCTGTGTCTTCCTCCCCCAGACCTGTAATTAAGCCGCTCTCTCACCGCAGCATTTCCCCCCTACTTGACATGTGAGCTGGGCTTCTGGAACGGAGCAATCTGCAACTCACAGATGTGCTCATTCAGCAGTGATATTTCTAAGTGGATTTAAGCCACTGTCAAAACGGAGTGACATTAATGAATTTACTAGGGAGTGCACCCATCCCTGACATTGGGATAGAAAGGTGACGGGAGCAGATGAAACTGGAGGAAACAAATCTATAAACCCAGCTTCCCACCCTCCCCCACCCACATCAGTACCATTTCATTGCTAGGACAAAACAGCTGACCTAAAGCATTTTGGGGGAGGAAAGGGTTTACCTCTGCTTACAGTTCCAAGGGGAGGCTTCATCACGGCAGGGAAGCACGGCAGGCTGGAGTGGGAAGCCCAGGTCACATCTCCACATCAGTGGGAAGGAAGTGGCTTGTGTGAGCTAGCTGTGAACACCCAGCGGGCTGGGCTAATGAATTTCAAGTTCCCCCTCCCAATGACACTTCCTTTAGCAGAGATCCACCTCGCAACAGCTACGCAACCCTCACAAATTGCCACCAACTGGGGACAAAGCCAACATAAGAGGCTATGGGAAGCACTCCACCTTCAAGGTATCACACACTCTCCTTCCCCTTCCCTTTCTCCTTTCCCTCATCTTTTCCCTTTTTAACCAGTGGCTTGCTGGTTCCTAGTCATCTTGGCTCTGTCTTCAAAGCTACCTGTCATATGCACATACTAGCAAACTTCTCATTGTTAAATTTTGTTGACCATGACTTAGAAACTGTAAGACAGTTCTACTAGAGATCCTGGGCCTCAGCTTAAACCTGAATAATATTTACCCCCTTTGCTATTCTGGGTGGGGTCTCCCTTGCCCAGGAAGCAGATCGCTCATGCACTACAGTGACAGGAGTATTCTACACACCGACTAAGCCTTGTGAACTAGGTGGGTGGGGGGAAGGACAGAGCACCCTGGGAAAAACCCCGGCAGTAGGAAGCCCACAGGCATTTCTTGGAGATGTAGAGGCAGAACACTGCCATCACTTGTCCCTCAGCTTGCTGGTGTTGTAGAGCCCTCCCGATCCCGAGCTCCACTTGACACACAATGAGGTGGATTAGACAATGGCTAATGGGGGATTTGAAGACTAATCCCTTTCCAGTTGTTAATATTAATTAAAGTGCTTTTTCTCTCATTATGCAACAAACACTAGTTCATTAAAGGGAAGAAAGAGAGAATGCTGTCTGGTAGGGAAGTAGCTGGCTTAATGTTTGCCAGGCAGGAAAGGACTATTGTGTCTTCTTTCATTTGTGGAATCCAGACTTTGTGATAGGTGTGGGGCACAAGGAGGAGGGAGAGAGTGAGGTAGGAAGGGAGAGAAAGGGAGAGAGAAAAAAAATATGATTTACTTTCTACCATGTACTTAGTCAGACTTTTGAAAGTCTCAAGATATGTCAATCTTTTCCCCCAAACAATTTTACTAACAAGACAGATGGGGTACAATTGAGGTGAGTGGACTCCTGTGGGGAGCATGTGTGCGTGCATGCATGCGTGCGTGCGTGCATGTGTGTGTAACTTCCTTCATGGCCAACAGGGCCAGCACAAAGTGGGCTAGCTGGCATAGCTGTTCACCGAGCACAAACTTCCGGTGCTGTGTGGTCTCGGCTGCTCCTGAGAGATGTAGGGAACATCTGGGAGGCAGGCAGGGGATCCCTGCCCTGGATGCTATGTGCAGGGCGGGGCTGCTCAGGGAACAGGACTGAGGCAGTGGTGTGTTCATGGTGACCATGTGACCACAAACCCATGATACAAGACTGAAGAGATGGCCATGATGAGCCACCTCCCTCCCCCTCACGACCATGCTCGCTTCATCTGCTGGGCTCTGAATTTAAAATAAGTGAAAGCTATCCCTGGCCTCCTCTCGGCTCTAACCAGAGAATTTACAAGATGCACTAAGGCTCAGGGGTACTACGAGATTGAGTGTCTATGTGCCCACGCATGTCCCCCCCAAATGCCCGTGTCCTCAGTCATGCCTGTATGCATGTACATGTGTGTGCACACATGTCTGTACATGCAGTATGTATATGTGCATGCACAGGTGCATGCCCAAGCATGTGTGCATGTTGGTGTGTATGCAGGTATGTGTGTGGGTGTGTTTCGTCAAGCATATGTGTATATACACATGTAGACATGCACATGTTTGTAGTGGAATCTTTGTGCACATTTATGTGTGTGCATGTATGTGCGTGTGTGTCCTTAGGCACATGTTTAAATGTATTTTCTTAATTTAGTTATGAGTCACTAGATACAGGGATGTTTCCTTCATCTTAAACTCTGTGAAGCATCCCACGTGATACTTGGTTTTGAACAACTCATTATTTCTAATTTCTTGCCATTTTGGTGCCTTTGTTCACCAATTATCACATTTGCCTTATGTGACCTTGTTCAGTTTTAATGGAACAAAGTGAGTTTTGTAGTGACATGTAGAATTCAGGGGCTGGCAAACTTCCATGCCAGGAGCTTCCCAGCTCACTACCTCTCCTTCCTTCCTAGATCTGGAGCAGCCAGCAAGTCCATCTCCTGAGGAGGATGCAGACAGGACCCTGGACAGGAGGGTGCTGAGCTGGGCAGACCGTCGCACAGAGGGTGCGATGTGCTCTGTGCTCAGCCCTGGGTGCAGGCACAGGAAGGCACATGCCACTTCCTCTCTCCACTCTGAGCTCCTCTTGTCTTCTGCAACTGGCCCAGCCCACCGCACCAAGAGGCTGGTCGGATAAACAGTCCACATGAACCTTATAGTGGGGAAAGATGGGGTACTCAAATAGCTATCTTCCATGTGCCTCGGTGGGTGTACTGTTTAAAACCACTTCCATTGACGAAGGCACAGCCGGTCCTCCAAGGAGACGAGGTCCTCACTCCAGGAAAAGGGTCCCCCAAACCTCTGCTCAGGTTTCAGAACTAATTGTTGTCCTTGTCAAGAGTCACATTTCTGAACAGAGACATTATGCTGGGGTCTTCATCACCTTCTCTTGGACTCTGAGCTTCAAGTGGGGCCTGGATTCCCTGAGGGGAAGCTCCCCCCTCGCAGCCCCCTTGATAAGCCAGGAGCTGAGGGCACAGCGATTACTCTAACAGTCATTACTGGCATCCAGTGAGCAGCAGTCTTGACCTGCCTCTGGGGGCCATCTGATCTGCTCCCCACACAGGGAGATGGGAGAGCATGGACAGCAAGAGGGAGACACCCCCCAAAGTCAGCAGCTGGAAAAGGGCTTAACCTGTCAGCAGGGTCTCACCAAAGACCTCTGTTCCAAACTGTCCCTTCAGGTACCTGTGGGACTGGGACCTTGAGCCTGTTAGGTATGTGCTGTGGACGTCCCCATTTTGGACAAAGCCCACGACAACATGGGCACTTTGGAGGCGACTTATCTAAGTGCACCTGCTGATGCTGACGGCAGCAGGACATGTGTCATGAGGGGCGGCAGTCACTGTTGGGAAGGTTCTTTTCCCTTTGGTTTTCTTTAGTCCCACATAAAGCAATGGCAAACCTTACCACGAGTTGAACTCCGATTTGGTGGAACACACCATTTGTCTGTTCACCTACTGCTGAGATATGTTCTAAAGGGTGGTTTTCAAAAATCCAAACGTTTGGGAATATGGGTGATGCCAGCCACAGAATGGCAAACAGAAAGTGCCAAGGGGAAGCCCCTCTCCATAGAATGACAGCCTACATTGAAAGAAGTTCCAGGACAAAAGTGGGAATTTTGCTGGCCTGCCTTGGCTCTTCCCTGGTTCCTGTGTCTACCTGTCACCACTGTCCTGTGTGCACACTGGGCCCCAGCAAGGGGTCCCTATCCATCCTGCTGGGGGTTAGAATATCAGTCTTCAGACATGGACTGATGCCCAGTGGCTTTCCAGGAATCCCCCAGGCCTTCAGTGCCAGGCTGGGCCTATGAGACAAACCGACTCATGGTCTGAGCAGCTAACCAGGTCCTTGGTTTCTCCAGCCTGCAGACAAGACAGCCATTGGGGGACTGCCCAGCCCATATCCTGGAATCTAACCTAGCAAGTCCCGTCTGTAATACGTATTCACTGTATTGGATCTGCTACTCTACAGACCCCTGACGAATAAGAGACATCCCCCTTCCAGGCAAAGCCAGCTCCATCCAGGAGCACGAGTTCAGGGAAGCCACTTGACGACCTCTCTCAGCACTGTTCTACTGGTAATTTTCTCGTGTGCTTTTCCTCAGTTGACACTCAGCATCTCAGAAAACAACAGAGCAGAGGGGAGGCATCCCCGGGCCTCACCCAAGAGCCCCTCCGCCGCCGCGTTTCCCCAGCGCAAAGGTGGCAGGACTCCTGGCCAGCCAGCCAGCGCATTTGCCTGCGTCGGCTTGTTTGTCTCGCCTTCTCATTTTCCTTCTCAGACTTGAGAAAGAAATTTTTCTTTCTTTCTTCAAAGGAGTAAACATGAACCCACATATGTGCGCCTTTTCAAAGGTAGTGAAAGCTGTTTCATCAGAAAGCTCTCCTTCAGGCAGAACCAAGGCTCTCTTCTATGAAGAGGGGAAGAAAACCCCTAAGACCCCAAAGGGCACATGGGGGAGAGGCATCTGCCCCTCTCCCCAGCCCAGAGAAGTGCACGTGGGGAGCACTTGCCCCTCTGAAGCATCTCTCAACAGCTGAAGGGTCAGAGGGCTGAGACTCTACTAATAGGCACAGATCTCACGGAGGCAACAACTTATTTCCATTTCCCTGCATGCTCCGCCAGCCTGGCGTTGCCTTAGCTGCACGGATCCATGTTAATCAGAGCTGACAGTTTAATCAGGTAGACAGGACACATTTTCATAATGGGTCACCAGCACGTGCATATTTTTCCCTTAATGGATCTTGGGATTTGCTTACGGTGCTGCAACACAAGTCATGGGCATTTCACCTGGAACACCCTTTTAAGCTGGTGCCACACCAGGAAAGCTCAGGAAACAACCAAAACTAGTGGCAGAAGAGAAACGACCATGTCCCTGATGGCACACATTACAAAAAATCGATCTTCAAGTGAAGGTGGTTTCACATCTTCACTCACACTAATTTTGTTTTTTGTTTTTTTTTTTTTTTTTTTGAGGCACAATCTCTGGTGGTTCCAACTACCTATGTAGCCAAGGCTGACTTGAACTTCTGATCCTCCTGTGTCCACTTCCTGAGTCCATGATTGCAAGCATGTGCCACCATGCCTGGTTTTCAGTGGTGCTGGGGCAGAATCCGGGTTGCATACATTGCAGGTGAGCACTCTCCTGACTGGGCTGCATCCCTGGCCCTTCACGGTCACTTTCAACCTTGTAGCAAGGACACAAAGAAATACTTCACTCTGAAAATGGCCTCATATCATTTTCTAAGGACAACTGCAAGCAGACTTTCTTATTTTCCCCCTTTTATTCCATCTAGCCACTGACCTACAGGACAGTGCTGCCCATGTTTCAGGCGGGTCTTCCCTCCTGAGTCAGTGCTCTCTGGAAACACGCTCACAGACTCAGCAGGGTGGGGCTGTGCTTACTAATCCCAGGCATGTCTACAGCTTCAAAGTTGCCACACTCCAAAAAGCACACGCTTTAGCATGACACACCCAAGGCTGTGTGGAAGCCAGAAGGTTTCTTAGACTCTGACCTCTCTTCTCTCAACCCCATGCAGTCCAGGGCCCTCCTTTGATGGGGATGGTTAAGGAGGACCCTGCAGAAGAGATGTCCTTGGAGATGCCCTGGCTCCCGAGTGGGAAGAGCCTATGAAGTAGTCCAGCACAGGACACAATGAGGAAGGAAAAGATGGGTGATCCCCTGCCTATATCCCCAGACAGCATGCTAACAACCCTTGCAGCCAAGGTCTCCAGCAGACACTCAAACTCATCTGTACTAAGAGAGAGAAAGAGACTGCTCATGTGCAACCCACCCAGACTTGGGCAGTTAGCAGAGTCTGAGATGAGAAACTCAAAAGCCCAAGATGAGAGGAGCAACCAGAAGTCTGGAAAAGGTGAATTTTCATGAAACAGAACTCTGAGAGGACACAAAGGAAAACCTCTATCCAAACAACTAACTAACTGAAGGAGATAATGAATAACGCTGAAGCATTAAGAAGGGAAAAGTTGGGGCTAGAGAGATGGCTCAGTGGTTAAGGCATTTGCCTTCAAAGCCTGTGGACCCAGGATCCGTTCTCTCTAGTACCCATGTAATCCAGCTGCACATGGTGACACATGGGCCTGAAGTTCATGTGCAGTGGCTAGAGGTCCTGGCATGTCCATTCTCTTTCTCCATCTGTCCCTTTCTCTCTTCCTCTAAAAAGTAAATTAAATATTTAAAAAAAAAAAAAAAGAAGGAAAACTAGCCGGGCATGGTGGCACACACCTTTAATCCCAGCCCTTGGGAGACAGAGGTAGGAGGATTGCTGTGAGTTCAAAGTCACCCTGAGATTACATAGCGAATTCCATGTCAGCCTGAGGTAGAGTGAGACCCTACATTAAAAAAAGAAAGAAACAGGGCTGGAGAGATGGCTTAGTGGTTAAGTGCTTGCCTGTGAAGCCTAAGGACCCCGGTTCGAGGCTCGGTTCCCCAGGTCCCACGTTAGCCAGATGCACAAGGGGGTGCACGCATCTGGAGTTTGTTTGCAGAGGCTGGAAGCCCTGGCGCGCCCATTCTCTCTCTCTCCCTCTATCTGTCTTTCTCTCTGTGTCTGTCGCTCTCAAATAAAAAAAAAAAATTTAAAAAAAGAAACAAACAAAGAAAGAAACAAACAAGGAGAGAAAACTGTCTCTAATTGAAGTGTCATCTGTAAGTTGGGAAACCCCACCTATGCACTGAAGGAGAGGATGACCACCACCGAGACTCACACATCTTCAACAACTCACAGGAAGACCTGGCTGGACCGTGTAGCTGTTTAGAACCATTGTGGCCTCTCTTCCAATCCACCCTGAGGACCAGGGCACTTGCAAGAGCTCACCCGCAGCACAAGGCAGTTGCCAAGGTAGAACACTTGTGTGGAATTGTACTGAGGTTGTGATTTTAAAAATGATTATAACCTTTGAGACATGCAATGATATTAGATATATGAGTAATGTCATACTTGTAGGTTATTATTACAATAAATAATGCTGGACTTAAAACTCTCGTGGAAGAAAACAGTGATGGCCTATTTCCACAGCACCATTAGCCAGTGGAAGCCCCACCACGGGCTGTCGGGGTGCTGCGCCTCACTTGTGACCCAAGAATAGCTGGTGGTTGGAAATGTAGGTGAAGGAAGCAGTGCCCCAGCTGCTCATGCACACTGCACACTGCACAGTGCACATCGGCAGCCTTCACACAAGATGGAGCACGATGTAGAGCTTGTATTTCCTGGAGCTGTGGGTGGGCCTGCGTGAACACACTCAGAGTGGAGGACCTGCGTGAACACGCTCAGAGTGGAGGACCTGCGTGAACACGCTCAGAGTGGAGGACCTGCGTGAACACGCTCAGAGTGGAGGACCTGCGTGAACACGCTGAGTGGAGGACCTGCGTGAACACGCTCAGAGTGGAGGACCTGCGTGAACACGCTCAGAGTGGAGGACCTGCGTGAACACGCTCAGAGTGGAGGACCTGCGTGAACACGCTGAGTGGAGGACCTGCGTGAACACGCTCAGAGTGGAGGACCTGCGTGAACATGCTCAGAGTGGAGGACCTGAGTGAACACGCTGAGTGGAGGACGATGGAGCTGAGCGGCAGTGCCAGAAGAGACCTAAGAAGAGCATCCTGGTCTTGTCCCCTGGAACCATGCTGTCCCCTAGGGCTCCGGAAGTGTGGCAGACCTGCTCTGAAATGCCTTCAAAGACACCGTCTTGCCTTCCTCTGCCTCCCCTTCTCCTTGGCGAGCGGTCACTCGGCCTCACCTGTGGTTCTTGTAAGTGTACCTTCTCGTGAGTATTAGTTTTTTAACTCAGCATCCTGGGCGGTCTCCTAACTCTCTAGGAAGTCAAGGGGGATCTTCGACTGTTCATCCTCCTGCCTGCACCTCCCTAGTTCTAGCATGACCGGAGTTACCATGTTGGTTTTATGTGGTGCTATAGGGCTGGAAGTCAGGGCTTTTTACTCACCAGGCAAGCACCTTGCCAACTGAGCCGCATCCCCAGCCTAAAGTTGTCATTGTTTATGTAGCCAGGCTTCAAGCAAATCTGCTCTGCTTCTCTTTTGATTATGAATGCGCACTTTCCATCGTTTCGGTCCTCTTGCCTCTTCTGGAATGCTGTTTGGAGTAGCCATGCAGCGCAGCCACTTCCCCAGGTCTCTGAGTCCATCACTCTGAATTTCTACCTTCCGCCACGTTCTAGGACATGACACAATTCTGTCAGGTTCTTCAAAACTGTGCAGCAAGGACAGCCTTTCTCCTGGTCTCCAGTTCCCTGTCCCTTGTTTCCATCTCCAGCCTCATTTGAATTGCCTCCACTGACCACCTCATTTACTTTCTCCTTGCTGTGAGAACGCCTGACTGGAAGCAACTTAAGGAAGGACAGTTTAACTGGACTTCAGGTTTCAAGGGAACATTCTGCCATGGCGAGGAAGGCATGGTGGTAGGACGCGAAAGCTGGCTCAGTTTGTCACTTTGCAGGCAGAGGGCAGAGGATAAACAGGACACAGGGCTGAGTTATGAAGCCTCAAGAACCACGTCCAGTGCTCCACATCCTCCAACAAGGCTTCGCCTCCTAAAGGTTCCACGACGTTCCAAACAATGCTACCAGCAGAGGAACAAGTTTCAGCACATGAGCCTACGGGTGAGGCGGAGCACTTGATATTCAACCATAGCACTCTGTATTTCCAAAACTTGGTTCATAGCCTCGAATGACCTCTATGGAGTTCCAAACACTTCCAAAATCTCTTCTTGGGATCTGTCCCCAAAATGGCCCTTAATGCAATATTCACAGTGGTCTAGATGTCCTAGCCTGCTCCTCAAAAGCCCTCCAGCTCTGCCTGTTATCCACTTGCAAAGCCACATTCACATATTCAGATATTGGCTAGAGCAACAACCCCACTTCCCTATGGCAAATTTCTACCTCATAAATTTCCTGCTGTGGTCACAGTGTACAGCTGATGGATAGCTTGGTTCTGCTGTGGTCACAGTGTACAGCTGATGGATAGCTTGGTTCTGCTGTGGTCACAGTGTACAGCTGATGGATAGCTTGGTTCTGCTGTGGTCACAGTGTACAGCTGACTGGATAGCTTGGTTCTGCTGTGGTCACAGTGTACAGCTGACTGGATAGCTTGGTTCTGCTGTGGTCACAGTGTACAGCTGACTGGATAGTTTGGTTCTGCTGTGGTCACAGTGTACAGCTGACTGGATAGCTTGGTTCTGCTGTGGTCACAGTGTACAGATGACTGGATAGTTTGGTTCTGCTGTGGTCACAGTGTACAGCTGACTGGATAGCTTGGTTCTGCTGTGGTCACAGTGTACAGCTGATGGATAGCTTGGTTCTGCTGTGGTCACAGTGTACAGCTGACTGGATAGCTTGGTTCTGCTGTGGTCACAGTGTACAGCTGACTGGATAGTTTAGTCTGCTGTGGTCACAGTGTACAGATGACGGGATAGCTTGGTTCTGCTGTGGTCACAGTGTACAGCTGATGGATAGCTTGGTTCTGCTGTGGTCACAGTGTACAGCTGACTGGATAGCTTGGTTCTGCTGTGGTCACAGTGTACAGATGACTGGATAGTTTGGTTCTGCTGTGGTCACAGTGTACAGCTGACTGGATAGCTTGGTTCTGCTGTGGTCACAGTGTACAGCTGACTGGATAGTTTAGTCTGCTGTGGTCACAGTGTACAGCTGATGGATAGCTTGGTTCTGTTGTGGTCACAGTGTACAGCTGACTGGATAGCTTGGTTCTGCTGTGGTCACAGTGTACAGCTGACTGGATAGCTTGGTTCTGCTGTGGTCACAGTGTACAGCTGACTGGATAGCTTGGTTCTGCTGTGGTCACAGTGTACAGCTGACTGGATAGCTTGGTTCTGCTGTGGTCACAGTGTACAGCTGACAGGATAGCTTGGTTCTGCTGTGGTCACAGTGTACAGCTGACTGGATAGTTTGGTTCTGCTGTGGTCACAGTGTACAGCTGACTGGATAGCTTGGTTCTGCTGTGGTCACAGTGTACAGCTGACTGGATAGTTTAGTCTGCTGTGGTCACAGTGTACAGCTGATGGATAGCTTGGTTCTGTTGTGGTCACAGTGTACAGCTGACTGGATAGTTTAGTCTGTTGTTGTCACAGTGTACAGCTGACTGGATAGTTTAGTTCAGTTGTTGTCACAGTGTACAGCTGACTGGATAGCTTGGTTCTGTTGTGGTCACGGTGTACAGCTGACTGGATAGTTTAGTCTGTTGTCGGCACAGTACACAGCTAATGGATAGTTTAGTTCTATAGCCTGGGAAGGACGAGCCTGTAGGCCTGACAAGGAGGTTCTTGCTCTGCCATCCCATGGTGGAAAGTGGAAAGGTAGCAAGGCATAAGCGAGCATGGGATGAGTGAAATAAAATCACTTTTGTACCCACTCATGCAGTATCTAACTTGCCACACACTAGTGATATCAATCCATCCATGAGGGCCCCACCTCCTGACACTGGATATGAAGTCTTTGAGTCTACAGCACATGACCTTGGAGAGGTACAGTGAGACGACAGTGCCTGCAAGCCTGAAGCACCTCATATTGTAACTATGTCTGTGATATTACTAACATTCCTTGCTATCGTTTCCACTGAGGGGTTATGTCAGTAATGGTGGGTAAGGCCACTAGCTCTTTAACATGAGGAAAGTCTGGGACATCAAATTCTACAGTAGTCATTCATACTCAGAGATTCAAAACCAAAACTTCCCAAGTGACCCAACTATATTCCTGATGAAGCATGGAAAATTATTAACTATACTATACAGGTGACTTTGAGTAATCATCCTTTGATTATCCTGGGTGACACAGTGAGAAACTCTGTGCCCTGCCTCAATGAAAAATGCATGTGTGATTGTCGATGATTGCCACTGCAGACAGAACTAGCCACTGTTTCCATGGAACATGATCTTAACTTGAAAGAACCACTGGCAGACACACCACGGCTTCTCAGGTGCATTTTCTTTTTCAGAAACAGAGCCTGTCATTTTAAAGAAAGCAGTGGATAATCTTAGCTGTCGACAATCAAACTTGAACTTTTTTTTAAAATTTTGTTTATTTATTTGAAAGCAAAAGACAGAGAGAGAGAGAATGGGCACACCAGGGCCTCAGGCCACTGCAAATGAACTCCAGATGCATGTGCCCCCTTGTGCATCTGGCTAACATAGAATAGAGCCTTGAACTGGGGTCCTCAGGCTTCACAGGCAAGCGCTTAACTACTAAGCCATCTCTCCAGCCCAAGCTTGAATTTTTAAGACAACTAAGAATTTTAAAAGTCTGTGTGTGTCTCCTGGAGCCAGACAGCATCTCAATAGTTAGAGGTCTTTCTGGTAAGTTTGGTGATGGCAATGAGTTTATTTTTATTTTGTAAAATAGAGTATGCCAACATGCTGAAGAGCTCTGTTACTATATTTTCCAAATCACTAATGCAGGGTGTTAACAAAACCATATGCAGTTAAGAGACCTAATTAACAAAAACATATACGGATAAGAAACCCATTCACAGCATGAGATACACCAATGGTTGTTAAGGTACCAAAGTCACGAAGGTTTCTTGACATGGTTTCATAGTCAACATTACTACTAACATTTAAGAAGGTATCTCTTACTACACCATGTAATGTCCAATAAGCCAGTCACAAAAAAGAAAAATACTGCCTGCTTCCACTTACACGAGGTACAAGATAGAAGGTAGAATGGTGGTTTCCAGAGGTTTGTGGTGAGTGAGGGTGAAGAGTTAGTGTTTGATGGACACAGAGTTTTGGCGTAACCAGATGGAAAGTGAGAGAAGTGTGGTGGTGAATTTAGCATCCCTGAACTGTGCATTTAAAAACAGTTTGGGGCTGGAGATATGACTTAGCAGTTAAGGTACTTGCCTGCAAAGCCTAAGAACCCATGTTTGTCTCTTCAGATCCCATGTAAGTGCAAGGTCGCACATGCCCATTAGGTGGCACAAGTGTCTGGGGTGTGATTATAGTGGTGAGGCCCTGGTGTGCCAATTTTCTCTCTCTCCTCTTGCTCCCTCGCTCTAAAATAAAAATAAAAAAATAGTTAAGCTGGGCATGGTGGCACATGCCTTGAATCCCAGCACTTGGGAGGCAGAAGTAGGAGGAACACCATGAGTTCAAGGCCATCCTGAGACCATATAATGAGTTCCAGGTCAGCCTGGGCTAGTGTGAAACCCCACCTAAAAAACCAACAACAACAATAACAAAAAATAGTTAACATGGCTGGGTGTGGTTAATGCACATCTTTAATCCCAGCACTTTGGAAGCAGGGGAACAAGGATCTCCATGAGTTCGAAGTCATCCTGAAACTACATAGTGAATTCCAGGTCATCCTGGATTAGAGAATGAAACCCTACCTTGAAACCCTACCAAGAAATGCTTAAGATGCTAAATTAGAAGCCCAGTCATCTGTAGCTAGGATCCACATATGAGAGAGAACATGTGGCACTTGGCTTTCTGGGTCTGGGTTACCTCACTTAGTATAATACTTTCCAGGTCCATCCATTTTTCTGCAAATTTCATAACTTCATTTTTCTTTATCGCTGAGTAGAACTCCATTGTATAAATGTGCCACATCTTCATTATCCACTCATCTGTTACTTAGTAGCAGAGGCCAGTAAGTTAAAAAGGAGACATAAAGGGTAGAGAAAGGAAGAGGGGAGGATACTTAATAGGTTGATATTGTATATATGTAATTACAATGATTGTAATGGGGAGGTAATATGATGGAGAATGGAATTTCAAATGGGAAAGTGTGGGGGTGGGGAGGGAGGGAATTACCATGGGATATATTTTATAATCATGGAAAATGTTAATAAAAATTAAAAAAAAATTGCAAAAAAATTAAGATTCAGAAAGGAAGGGAGGAGGGTACTTAATAGGTTGATATTGTAGATATGTAAGTACAATGATTGAGATGGGGAGATAATATGATGGAGAATGGAATTTCAAAGGGGAAAGTGTGTGTGGGGGAGGGAAAGAATTACTATGGGATTTTTTTTATAAGCATGGAAAATGGTAATAAAAATTTTAAAAAAAGATGCTAAATTATATTTGGTTATTTTACCACAAAAAAAAGTACAAAAAGAAAACTCCCCTTGTCAAGTTTTGGTGTAGCATGGAGAGAATGCCACACACTATCAAAAATGACTATCATGCTATGTCTCCTTTGGGTGTGCCCCTGTGTGGCATCTGGTTTCTTGTATCTAATTTATCCCAGAGGACAAGCTGCAGAAACAAACCTGAGAATCTAACTGCTTCTATTGATGCAGACAATAACACCATGCATGGAAAAGCAAAACAGCAGCAGACTTCTCATTTTTTGACTTAATAAAAATGATCATTTTTATTAAAAATGTTTTATGTCAACATAAATAGATTTTTCTTAACCTACTCATTACAAATAGTAATAAGTTTATTCCTATAAGTAGAGGAATAAATGCTTTAATTCCTGGTTCAGTAAAATGGGGAGATTCCAGACTGCAGTGACCAAAGCTCTTTAAGTTCCCCAACAACTTTTTAAAGAATGTGTCAGAGTCCTGACCAGAAACTCAGAACACCACTGTCTCTTCCACTTGCAGCTTGACTGGTCTTAGGCTGGAGCTTTAAGCCTTTTTGCCTCAGTTTCTGTGATTTGAAGACGGAGGTCCTAACAGGACAATGTGTGACAGTCCTGTGGTACAGTGCCTGGTCCATGTAAGCGTCCGCAGGTCGTCACCTGCTGCTGTCTTCCTAGTTCTTGAGCACCTGTGGCCAGCAGCATTCTGGGTGCTGGAATGACCAGAGCAAAGAAAAGCAGAACACTTTCCAACCCTGACTCCCCCAAGGTAAGCCAACGCAGAGCCACACAGGGCAGAGTGAGCATGTGCGGATGGGGTAAGCGCTGTGGGAGAGGCTGGCAGTGTGCCTTGGGGACAGTGATGTAGACCAGGCTGGGCAGGGCAGGGCTGGCCTTTCTGAGAAGGCCACGTGCCGGTGAATAGAGAGAGAGGAGGGCTCATAGGAGGTCACATGGGCTTCCTGGGGTGGCCCATGTGGTGGGCAAGAGCAAGAGGACTCTAGTTCATGTTGAGTGAGACATGAGGCCCAGGGTATATTAAGCAAAAGTGTTCTGGGATCTGTACCCAATCTAACCAGATCTGGGGGACGTGCACCTCCAGACTGCCCCAGCTCAGCCAGCAAACCCTTCAGGACTCTTCGCATCACAGGGTGGTGGCATACACGGCCTTCCCAACAGCCTCTTCCACAGCCCTGAAGAACACAACGGTGTGGCTGGGAGCAGTGCCTCCCCGCCCGGGGCTGGCATGTCGCACTCTCCTTGCCAGCCTTCTCTGGGCTGCCTGAGCTCAGGCTCTGCACGAAGCCCTTTACCCCTCCCAGACCCCTCCACTTTACATCCCGATGTCACTCACCACTGTCAAAGGACCAGGAAGACGGCTGACAGCAGCCCTTCCTTCTGTGTCCTTCCCTGTCCATGGACTGCAAATGGTCCTATTTTAAAACAGGCCTCTGGCTGGGGACTCCTGTGCGGCCCACGCGCAGCCTCAGGCAGGGATGGCTCTCAGGAGAGCTCAGGTAGCTCCTTTGTCCTGCGCTCCTCCAGCGCTCAGCAAACCTCACGGCACATAGTACACACTCATTAAACACTTATTACATGAGTGCATGAGGAATGAATCTCACTGTGAGTCTCTTCACATACCAAATCAAATGCTTCAAAACACTTTAGGATGGGAATTAATTGCCTCCCCTAGTCATTATTTCAACCCACAGCTATAATCAAATCTCCACTTACCCAGAGTTAACAAACGAAACAGACACACAGCGAATGAGCTCCGTGGAGAGCATGCGTGAAGCCGCCAGATCCGCACTGCAGACTCGGCACTGACCGCAGATCCTCGCACAGCGGAGGTGCGGCGAGAACCTCTGAATTCTGCTTTCTCGTGCTGCTTATTTGTGTTTTATGTTTACTTATGGTATCTTTAGCCTACTTAATTGATGAGTAATCCACATACAATGCAACATTTAAAATATGTGAAATGAAGGTTTAAGTGTATTTACAGTGATGTGTAGCCTGTCACTTCTATCTAGCTTGATTTCTAGTATTTTTGCATGCGTGTGCATGTGTGGTGCACAGGCACGTGTGTGTGCTTGGTATGTGTGGTGCTTGTGCACAGTTATGTGTGTTCTTATGCAGCCCGGAACTGATGCCGGGGTCCCCTCAGTCGCTCTTTGCCTTGCTTGTTGAGACAGGACCTCTCTGAACCCAGACCTCGCTGATGCAGGTAAACCAGTGAGCCAGAGAGCCCTGAGGATTCTCTTGTCTCCTTCTCACCAGCCCAGGGATGGAAGGCAGGTGTTGCCACAGCCACAGCTGGCTTTTTCATGAGTACTGGGGACCTCACTCAGGTACTTGGGCTTGTGTAGGAAGCGCTGTATCCACTGAGCCGTCTCCCCAGTCCTTGAGTATTTTCATACTCCACACAGAAACTGTACCATTCCCAGTTCTACCTTCTTCTTCCCTCATCTCCTCAGCCACAGACGTCACCCAACCTACTTCTAACTCTGGATTCCCTTGTCCTGAACATTTCACGTAAGTGGGATCATGAAATGTCATCTATTATGTCAGTGTCTTCCACAGAGCATAATATTTCAGTTTCATCCATGAAGTAAAATGAGCCAGCCCTTCACATTTTCACTGCCGAATGATATTCCGTGGTCTAGACAAATCACATTTTATGCATCCATCTATCAGTTGATGGGAATGTGAATTGTTTCTACTTTCGAGCTATCATGAATAAGGCTTTGTGTGGGCATATACTTCCATGTCTTGAGGAACTTGCTGGATCATATGGTATGGGAGAGGTGATGCATATGATCATTTTTGAGAAACCAGCGGATTATCTTATGTTCCCGCCTGCATGAGGACTCTGACTTCCTCAAATGTTCCCAACTCCAACCATTATTTGTTTTTCCTATTAGAGCTTCCTGTTTACTGTTAGGCATTCCCCCCCCAAAAAAGAGGGTTTTCCTTTGCAGGTGGCTTCAGCCATCTGTCTGAACCCCACTGTATGACCACATGTTGAAGGTTCATTCTACAATAACTTCCCCAGCAGTTGACCACCTGTAGAAGTTACTCTTGTCTCCAAGGCACCAAGCAGTGCGTGCAGAATCCAGACAGATCACAGATAGGAATCCCACATGCTCTCAAGCTGCCCTGTCCAATATGGTAGCCACTTCCCATGTGTTAAACGGGCACTTTATCAGTCACAACAGTGACATTTCAAGTGCTCAAGACTCATGGATGACTTCTATAATGGCTTCCATACTGGAAAATGAAGACGCAACCCATTTCCATCATCAGAGAAGGGTCCACTGGACACCACTGGAGGAGACGGGTAATGGGCACTGTCCATAGCCATACTGTGAGAGATGTTAACCAGGGTGGCTTTGTCCCTAGACCCCTCCACCTAAGGTCCCCATGGCCCACTCTGCCAATCACCTACAGATGCTCAAAATTCTTGGGGATATCAAATAAAAGGAAACTGGTTGTGTTTATGCAGAAAATGGACTTTAAGAGCCCTCAGGCTAATGATACTTTCTTCCAAACAGCTCTGCATTGAAACTATTCTTTTTGCTTCTTGAAGTTCAACTTCCCAAACTTCAATGCCTAGGAGGAGAAATATTAAATGTCTCAAATAACCTCCTTCAGAAATCCCTTCTGCGAAGGATTGCCAACATGTATTCACTTCCAAACCAGGAATCCACTGCATATGGGCTATTAATAATTAGCAGTCAATTAACATTTTTCTGCTTCCAGCATGTTAGAAATGTTAACTAAGTTGTTCATGGAAGAAAAGCTTGCCCTTGCAGCGGCAATGTGTGTCATATACGAGAGTGGTGCCAGCCTTGGATTCTGGGCCTGATAGCTGTAAGGCATACCAAATGCAGGATTTTATATGCCTTTGATGATTATTCAAAGAGTTCATTCATTTACTACTTGAAATGAAGGCAAACACTCTTAGCATCTGCATATAAGGAATCACTGGTCATTAGACCAGTCTCTAAAATTATAGTTCCACACTTAGCCACAGTTCAGCAATGCATAAGGACCAGAGCTACAGGTGACCACTATCACAAAAGTTTGCAATTACCAACTGAAATATGAAAACACTACCTGAAGCATCTTCAAAGACAAATTCTCTACCAAACTCCCCTCCCTTTAAATTAAGGTGGATAAGTGAGCTCTTGCTGGATGTGGCTATAAAGAGATAGCCAGTAACATTTCCATCAGGTTCACAGTAAGTGACCTCCAGGTAACCACGGAAGGGCAATAAGGACTCTTCACTCAGGATAGGGGCCACTGTTTTACATGTCTGCGGAGGTCTCGGTGTTTCACAGTGGAATGGCACACCCTGAGAGGTGTGGTCCTAATTTGAGAGATTTGGGTGGGAAATCCAGCCTTCCTCAAAGGAAGCTGGAAACCATGGAAGCCAATGCCAGTCTCTATTAAGGACCCAGGTTGCATTTCTCATGATTACATGTTCCCATTGCCCTTTTAACATCCTTGGGCTGTGGGTCCCAAAACAGAGCCGGACATCAGGAAATGTTACACAGGTTAAGGAGCGGGTTCAAACATGGCTACAACCTGACATCATTTAGGGACGGAGAGCAGGCTGAGTAACAGCACAGAGGTCATTGCAGGGAACCCCTGGATTCACCTGGCCTGTTTTCAAGGAGACAAGATCCTCTCACCTTTGTCCTGTGGAAAAGCCACAAACGTGGAATGGGTCATTCAAGATCACCAGAGAAAGACAGAAATCAAGGCATCTTGACACCATAAATGGGATAAACCCATTATAACAAATAGTGATCACCTTCAAAGGCTTTCCGAAGGTCGAGAACATGCCCCGTGGACTCAAAGAAAGGCAAAGCAAGCCCACGGCATCTTGTACCTCCTTCTGCTCAAGCCCAGCGAGGTCAAGTTACCAAAGCCTATTGCCTGAGGGTGGCATGAAGGGCATAGAGGAGACGAGTTATCTCATTCTCAGGGTGTTCCATGGGCCAAGACTAGCCTCTAACAGGTCTGTAGGGCTCTGACTTTTAACACCAGGTAAGGTTAGTCAGACTTGAAAAGTAGCGATGACTAGAGAGAAGAATTGGCCCCAAAAGTCACCATCCTTCTGATGGGTAACATAGAACCAGAATGCAGCAGAATAAGCTCAGGCCTAGTGCATCCACACTGAAGATCTGAGTGTCTGTGAAATGTCTGTCGTCACAAAAGTAGTCTTTTCTGATGTCAGCTTTGGGCTCAGTCACATATCAACTGGCACTTGGCAGCTGAGTCCCCAGAGACAACACACGCTCATTTCTCCTGCATTGTGTGTCCACTGGATGCTGCTCGTGTTCTTGGCTTGATTCAGTTCAGTAGTTGATAATGGCCTTGCTGAGGTACCTGCGTCCTCAGCTGGGTACTGCGTACTCCTCCAGTGTTCTCTCATGCTCCGCTCAGTGAGCCTGAGCTTAGCCACAGGGAAGTATATGGCTTCTAAGAGCCTAGAGAGGCAGATCCCCACACCATTAAGGGTTTTCAGGCCTCCCTTTTAATAGATAATGTCCCCTTGACCAAAATGAGCCCCATTGCCTAGTCTAAGGTCAATGGAAAGAACATTATATTTAGATTTCATGTAATTGGAAATTCCCCGAGCAGTTTCCATCTGGCTTCATTCTACCCATGACTCCCGTGGTCCCTCACTGCTGTGGCTTCATGGGATTCCCCAGGCAGTTTCCATCTGGTTTCATTCTGTCCATGACTCCCATAGTCCCTCACTGCTGTGGCTTCATGGAATTCCTGAGCAGTTTCCATCTGGTTTCATTCTGTCCATGACTCCCATGTCCCTCACTGCTGTGGCTTCATGGAATTCCTGAGCAGTTTCCATCTGGTTTCATTCTGTCCATGACTCCCATGTCCCTCACTGCTATGGCTTCATGGAATTCCCTGAGCAGTTTCCATCTGGTTTCATTCTAACCATGACTCCCATGTCCCTCACTGCTGTGGCTTCATGGAATTCCCAGGCAGTTTCCATCTGGTTTCATTCTGTCCATGACTCCCATAGTCCCTCACTGCTGTGGCTTCATGGAATTCCTGAGCAGTTTCCATCTGGTTTCATTCTGTCCATGACTCCCATGGTCCTTCACTGCTATGGCTTCATGGAATTCCCCAGGCAGTTTCCATCTGGTTTCATTCTATCCATGACTCCCGTGGTCCCTCACTGCTATGGCTTCATGGAATTCCTGAGCAGTTTCCATCTGGTTTCATTCTATCCATGACTCCCGTGGTCCCTCACTGCTATGGCTTCATGGAATTCCTGAGCAGTTTCCATCTGGTTTCATTCTATCCATGACTCCCATGTCCCTCACTGCTGTGCTTCATGGAATTCCCTGAGCAGTTTCCATCTGGTTTCATACTATCCATGACTCCCATGTCCCTCACTGCTGTGGCTTCATGGAATTCCCTGAGCAGTTTCCATCTGGTTTCATTCTATCCATGACTCCCATGTCCCTCACTAGCTCTGTGCTTCATGGAATTCCCCAGGCAGTTTCCATCTGGTTTCATTCTATCCATGACTCTAGTGGTCCCTCACTGCTGTGGCTTCATGGAATTCCCCAGGCAGTTTCCATCTGGTTTCATACTATCCATGACTCTAGTGGTCCCTCACTGCTGTGGCTTCATGGAATTCCTGAGCAGTTTCCATCTGGTTTCATCCTATCCATAACTCCCGTGGTCCCTGACTGCTGTTGCTACATGGATTCCCCAAGCAGTTTACATCTGGCTTCATTCTACCCATGACCAGGACCTTCCTACCAGGCCCCAGTCACTATTGGCCTTGGTGACCAGGGACTTCTGTGTGTCCGTTCCTGTTGTTTGGGAGAGCGGCCTCGGGGATGGCTGGAGGTAGGGCTGATCACTGTCTTGGGAAACAGGGCCACATCCTTTCTGCTGGAATCTTGCCAATACTCTGCACACACCCTCCTCTGCTGGTGCTGAGGGTCTGTCAGATGCTGTCCCTGCTCATCTCCTTCCCTTTTGGAGCACCTTATCTGTTTTAGAACAGAATAAACAGACCTCGAATTCTGCTTGCCTCACCCATAAACCAATGGTTTTTGAACCGAATAAGCAAGTACTTGCCACTCTCTACGCTTCCGGTTGTATGGTGGTTTTCTCCCGATAAGCAGTAAACTAAGCTGGGCTCCCTGTCCCAGGGAAATGATTTCTGGGATTCACCTGGAGAATTTGATGGGCATAGGGGTAGGAGGCCCAAGATACGTATATCCATTAGTGATCTCATCCACCTTGTGCATCTGCCAGATAGCCTTGCATCCCATCCATACCTGCTCCTGGATCAGGTTCCTGTGAGGGGCCCTTGGGATGACTTCCAGGAAGAAAAGCACTATTGATGTGCGTGACAGCACAAATGGAGACCACGTGGCAAGAAGACCCGGCAGCTTGTCCAGCATTTTCTTGGTCAGTGACCTGGTAATGTTTTGTCCAGCTTAACCCTTGCCAGTGATGGGCATCTGATTCCCCATCTCTCCAGTCTTCACCATCCATCTCCTTAATGCATAGCTACTCATGTCTCAGCCTCAGCCAGTGACAATTCTTGTCTCTTCAAGGGCAAGACCTCTGACCCTTGCCCTTCACCTGTGTCCTCCTAACTGAATCTTGGGCAGAAAGACAAATGACAGCAGATCTTTCCTTCTGGATTCTGTGACCTCCAGTTCCCCAGCAAGGTAAGAACTGTACACTGATGCATTGCCTGCCTTCGTGAGTTTCCACACCTCTCCTTTCTAGCTGAACCTGTTGAACTTGTGGGACAGTGGAAATCCCTGGATTGTACTTGTACCAAATCGGTTGGACATCATTGGCTTTCAGAAAGCCAAACTCTCCCAATTCCTTGCCTAAGAAGCTCCCTTCTCTTCCTCATAACCTAGAGACATAAAATAAAACAAAACACATTGCTCTCCATTAAATACTACAAACTTCTGTTTGTATATCAGGTTAATTTTCTTTGATCTTTTTCCTTTTTTGCTTCCCAAATTTATAACCCTAACTGAGAAAATTCAGGTGCATGGTCTCATTTGATCTCCAACCTTAGAGTATCATAAAAGTGATGCTTGATCTTCCATGCCTTCCCCAGGGTGCCAATGAGAAGGTTCTACTTGCACATTGGCAGGAATGAGTATCCTGGTATATCTGTCCCACAGCAAGACATCACCACCCCTGATCTAAACACCCAGGCAAGAAAAGCTATGGCTTCCCACTTGTCATGAGCAGTTTTCTAAATACCAAGTTGAATCATTATGATATGGGGTCTCAGGCTACTCCAACCCTGATCAGGCTTCACAGCCAGTCTTCTTGGCCAGTG
This sequence comes from Jaculus jaculus, assembly GCF_020740685.1. Taxonomy (NCBI): domain Eukaryota; kingdom Metazoa; phylum Chordata; class Mammalia; order Rodentia; family Dipodidae; genus Jaculus; species Jaculus jaculus. The sequence continues at coordinate 7,177,433 of NC_059102.1, read as the reverse complement.
TATTTATTATGGTTGAATATTCAGTCTGGACACACACACACACACACAGATACAGTCATGAAAATGCCTTAATTAATTCTCTGAAGGAGAGCATTCTCCAACCCTCTCTGCCTCATCTGCAGGAGAGACTCTCAAGGTCTTTGCTAGGGCAAGGGTCTCTGATATCAAAGCCTGTGTTTCTGTCTCTGAGTCTCCTCTCACAGGTAAGATTGAGGGAGTTGATCAGCTTCTCCATCTCACTATTCATCTCCATAGCAAAAGGCATCTGCCAGGAGCACTCCCTCTGCCCTGCTTTGAGTGTGCTATTATATGCATAGATTATACAGAGAGAGAGAGAGAGAGAGAGAGATCATCACCATCGTTCACAAAACCCATGAGCAATAAATGTTAACGTATGCCAATTTTTATTCAGAGCTGGCTCTGAGTCATGGCTTGATGCTTAATATTTATTGAGTGCCCATAATGGACGAGGCCCCTTCTGACCCTCTTGGGGAGCTGTCCTCCATAAGGATGAAAATGCCTCCCTAAGGGAATGAGCCTCCCTCACTGTGAGGCTCCGAGGCAATCTTACAGCTGGAAGTAACTCTATTACCATATTTCATCACTCTGAAGGTGCCTTTCAATCTTGCAATCTCATATTGATGTGCCATTATTTTTGGTCCCAAGAAAGAAAGACACTACCATTAATTGTAAAGGCCAATGTACTATAAGGTGCATCTCAATTACAGAGATGTTTTGCTGTGACAAGATGTACATAAATATGCTATTTTTATCTGGCTTTGATCCTGACATTGGCATGGAAACTTCAAGCTACTGGTACTGATGCCCACCCCCCTCACTGAGGAGCAAGAGGCAGAGAGCAACCCTTCTCCCCAAACCCTTGTTAGACATGAATCATACATTCTTAAGAAATTCTTCCTCCAACCCAGCCACATTCTCCATTATTTTAATTTATACTGTTTGAACATCCATCTTCCAGAATATAAGCTAGACGTCTCCTTCCTTTTATCCTAAATAAAGTCTTCTATCTTCTTAAAGATGCTCCTCAAGCACACGATCTTGCCTCGCACAAGTCAAACAATCTCAGTTCCTTTTTAGTGAAGCAGGACTCAGGTGTACAAAACGGGGAGGGTGGTCAATCATCAGTGCAGTGCGTAACTTGAGAAGTCTGGGCTTCCCTCATGCCTCCCCTTCAGGCCCCTTGCCAAGCTGATCATTCTGACTTCCCCCAGGTCCAGAGCTCCTGGAGCCTCACTTTGCCGGCTTTCCACCAACCAGGAGGAGCGTGGTGTGTGCTCCCGCACACTCGCTCCTCGAGCTGAGCGTGCTGCACGCCCCCTGGCAGTGGCTGCCAGTGCTTGATGGCGCCTGGGTGCTGCAGCCCCGTGCTCTCCCATTTCGTTCCTGACGGACCTTAGAGTTGTGCCCATCGGTGCCTATTCTGAGTAACACTGGCACAGACATTCTAATGCCTGTCTCCCCAAACACAGCAGAGTTCCAGGGGGGACTCCACCAACAGGTTCGATCATCTGATCTCAGAGCATCGCCATTCAGCCCCAGCGCCAACCACCCCCACACTGCCCCTGGCAGTTGGGTCAATGCACCCTCCCTCGAGCAAGTGAAGCCGTCCACTTGCTTGGAATGCTTATCGACCGGAGGACATCTGCGTTCGGCTCCTTCTACTCTTCCCTGATGATTAAGGATCACGAGAATGTCTTCATCTATTTATTGACCTCTTGGATGTCCTTCATGTTGAAGGACTTTTTCTAGCCTGGAGCCATTTAAAAAGCTGTATTGTGGTCAGGAATAGTGACTCACACCTGTAACCCCAGATCAAGGGAGATGGGGACCTGAAGCTCATTGCAAGTGCAAAGATAGCCTTGGCTACATAGTGTATTCCAGGCCAGCCTTGGCTATAGTATTTTAAAAATCCAAATAAAGAAATAAATATTACATTGTCCTTTACCATTGACTGTTAGAGATTGTTTACACATTCTGAATACTGAACATAAATCATTTGTATTAGATATGTATATGTTATATATATTCAATGATACATAATTATATATTCATATAACACTTGGTTATCTCATAAACTACCTTCTGGAAGCTCATAGCTTGTGGCTGTTTCCTTACACCACATACTTTGAGAAGCAGAAGCCCTTAATTTTAATTTAATTTGAAAAGAATTCTCCTCAGCAAGTTTTTTACTTGTGGCTAGTATTTAAGTTTTCCCCTTCCCAATAATTATAAAAACACTTTTCCATTTCATCTTTTAAAGCCTAATAATGTTAGCCTTGACATTGAAGTCTGCAGAACTGGACTTCTGTGTAAATGCCTGACTGGCTCAGGACCACTTCCCTCACTGCTGTTGTTTCTGCTCTACTCCAGACAACTGCACTTGTAGGTCTGGCTGGGAATGGCTCTTCTGAAATTGCACAGGTAGTTATAGTAATCTCTTGATGTTTTACCTTTATTGTTTTAATTCATTATCAAAATGTTTTATGTTGCCAAATTATCACCCATGAGAGCCATCACCTCTCTGTTCTGTCAAAAGAACACAGTCCAGGGCTGGAGGGATGGCTTAGTGGTTAAGGCATTTGTCAGCAAAGCCAAAGGACCCAGGTTCTATTCCCCAGGACCCATGTCAGTCAGATGCACAAGGTGGCACATGTGTCTGGGGTACATTTGAAGTGTCTGGAAGCCCCTGGCATGCCCATTCTCTCTCTCCCTCTTTCTCTCTGTCAAATAAATAAATAAAAATAAAAAATATATTTTTAAAAGAACACAGTCCATGGAGATGAGAGGAATTTCAATCACATGATGGCTTCACTACTATTTCCTGGACAGTGGGGCAGTCCCCTTCTCATTGCTGGGAAAAAACACTTGGCCAGAAGCAGCTTATGGGAGGACAGGGTTTATTTCTGGCTTACAGAATCCAGGAAAACTCCATTGCAGAAGAAGCTGGCTCACTTCCACACATCCATAGCAGAGAGAGAAAGAGCAACACAGGAAACACAAACAACCAGAGCTCAGACTGATTCTTGACACATGGAGTAGAGCTGTACTGAGAGACACCCCCAGTGACATGCCTTTTACAGGGCTCTGCCTACGAGACACTTAAGTAGGAAGCTTAATCCTAATCAAAGATATCTGAGTCCATGGGCCCATTCATATTCAAACCACAACAGATACTGAGATGTTTAAGTTCTGTTGTCAATTTGATCAGATTAGGAACCCACAGACATTCCCCTTGTGTGGGTCTCTGAGGTTGCTTCCAGGAAGAATTAACTGAAGAAGGAAGTCCTTCCTCCAGAGTGGATGGCTCTCTTGATGGTGGGCTATATCTAAGGAAACCAGAGAGGACAAGGCCCCTTTTCCTGCCTGGCTGACCATCCTAGTGGGTACCTTTTACCTGGCTGTCTCCCTACCCATTAGTTACTCATACATGCATCTGTTCCATTTGGCTATCATTCATTGACATTGGAATCACGCGCTATCAGCTTTCCAATGAGGACTGAAGGCCAGTGGCTCTCCAGGAATCCTCCAGGCCTCCAGCGCTGGATTGGGACTGCTGAGGCATCCAGCCATGTGGACTGAGCAGCTACTGCATTCCTTGACTCTTAAGCCTTCAGACTGCTGTTGTTGGACTGCCATAAGCTAATGCCATAAAGCCCCTTTTTATACAATGCATTCTATTTGTTATTCTCTCACCACAATTCCTTGCACCTAGTCCACACTTCTAGCTTCCATCTCAGAAGCCAGAAAAAAAGAAAAGACAGCTCTCCTCAGAGAGTGGGGGATGAGAAGAAGTTAGCAAATGCAGGATAATCTTCACTGCTCAGGGAGGAGGAAAAGCCCAAAAAGATGCTCAGCTAATCAGTTCTTTGCATTTTTCTTGCTTTCAAACTTAGAGAAGCAAAAAGAAAATCTCATAAATTCCAATAGGTGGTTAAAAAAAAAGTGAGTTCTCTCTCACAACCTCAACAATTACAATGTTGATGCGTTTCGGTCTGGGGTTTATTTCACATCTATAGTCAATCATTGCTTTGTACTTTGACATAGCATTATGATACATTTTGCATATTTGCAACTTCATAGTTTCTGCTCAAAATGAAATACAATATCTGATTGAATATATTACCAAAATTTACATAATCTTCCCGCTGCCATTACTTAGGGTTGGCCTTAGAATACAGAGCACCACCATGCATCTCTTGAGCTCCGTAGCCATTCTCCTCCTACCAAGCGCTTCCCAACGGATGTTTGCTGCAATATCCTGTTCCTATGTATTCCTTGTGAATTAATTTACATCTTAATGAGATTAAAGATTTCTCCACGGGTTTTCCAGATTCCACTTTTCTTTTCTTCATTTGTACATCGACAGAGTGTGTTTTCAGTCGATCTCATATTGATTCGTATGGCATTCCCTGACAAAAATCAGAGTGATTTGTCTTTAAGCAGACCTTGTGGCTCTTTGGGTCAGGGAGAGCATGGGATTCATCTCCATGCCATCATGGGTGACTGGTGGTGAGCAGACCGCGCGTGCTCCAGCGGCATTTGCCGAGGGAATGAAGTCGTGCCCATGGCACGTGCGCTCCTCCCTGCATTGTCTCCATCTGCACCGTGAGCGGAGGAACTAATCAATGCTGACTGTTGATTATGAGAACGATGACATATGGCATATTATTTTTAGTGGCATCTGTCATGAATAAAAGCCCTAATTTGATTATTTCAGTCTAACAATCTTATGGATTGTTTTGCTGAGATAATTTCAGTCATTCTTGGCATTAGTTTTTTTTTTAATCCCATAACCAGGGCCTAAAGGCCCACACACACCTGTAGCCTCAGCAATTGGGAGCCTGGGGTAGGAGGATTATCATGAGCTCAAGGCCAGCCTGGGCTACAGAGTGGAGTGAGACTGTCTTAAAATTTTTTAAGTTCCTCTATATGATTAAAATTGCATAACTGTGGAAACTACAGAGAGAATCCCCTAGACTTGACTCGAACTCTTCAGTACACAACTCTTTGCCCTGCGCAATGGCTCCACCTCTCAGCAAGATTGGGTGAATGACACATCACTTGATCTGTGGCCTCCCTACCCTTTCTACCACCCTCACTCCTAACTGCCTCACCCCCAGAACATTTAGTTTCTTTGTATTTATTTATTTGAGAGAGGGAAAGGGAGAGGGAGCGGGAGAGAGAGAGAAAGCAAGAGAGAGATTGGGCATGCCAGGGCCTTCAGCCACTGCAAACAAACTCCAGACTCATGTTCTACTTTGTGGGTCCTGGGGAATCAAACTTGGATCCTTTGGCTTTGCAGGCAAGTGCCTTAACCATTCAGCCATCTGAATCCTTTAACTCCTCAAATAACCCATATCCTCATGGCCCAGCCCTCTGGTGGGCTGACTGGAGTGGCATTCCTGTTTCCACTCAGGTCCCTACTCCATCACCATCTGTACGAAATACTAGAATCATCGGCAGGGAGTGTGTCTGCTTTACTTTCCTGTGAGCTCTTACCTTTCCAAATCCCCCAATCATAGTATCAACCTGAGTTGTTGTGGATCCATGAGAATGACTGAAATAGGGCTGGCGAGATGGTTCAGTGAGTCAAGTGCTTGCCATGCAAACATGACAGCCTGAGTTCAGATCCCCAGCATATAGGTAAGAGCTGAAAGTGGGCACACGTGCCTGAAATCTCAGTGCTGGAGAGGTAGAGATGGGGCTTTATAGATGAGCTGAATAGCTGAACTCCAGGTTCAGTGAAAGATTCTGTTTCAAAAAAATAAGGTGGAGAGTGAGGAAAACGCCCAACATTGACCTCTGACCTCCACACAAGGACACACAGACATGCGATGAACCTGCACACACACCAAAGACATACAAAAACAGAGATGGAAATAAGCATTCCACACCCATCCAGATCTGACGAACTAGCTGAACTGACGAACAGTCTTGTCAGAAAGGAGACCCGGGCTGGAGAGATGGCTTAGCGGTTAAGCGCTTGTCTGTGAAGCCTAAGGACCCCGGTTCGAGGCTCAGTTCCCCAGGTCCCACGTTAGCCAAATGCACAAGGGGGCGCACACGTCTGGAGTTCATTTGCAGAGGCTGGAAGCCCTGGTGCGCCCATTCTCTCTCTCTCCCTCTATCTGTCTTTCTCTCTGTGTCTGTCGCTCTCAAATAAATAAATAAATAAATAAATAAATAAATAAATAAAAAGAAAGGAGACCCAGACCCAGGTTCCCACTATAGCAAACCACTGCCTAGTGGCTGGCTCCTGTCCCTCACCCCTAGGAGCCAGAGAGACCCTTGGGTATATAAACCTTGCTACATGGCAGAAATTCTCACCCAGCAGGGATGCATCCCCACCAGAGTGTATCTGCCAGTGTCTAGAGGCGATTTTGGTTTTCATACCTGGGCACAGAAAGCACTACTTGTTCTAATGGTCAGAGGCCAGGAATATGACTAGTGTCCAGTGTCCAGGACCGTAGTTCCCGCAAGAAGTATCTTATTCCAAAGGTCAACAGTGCTGAGTGCAAGAAACTCAGCCCGTCCCCATAGCACCAGCCCTTGATGCCTTTGCCTACCACTTAGCAGTCTACCTCTCCTGGAGTTCTGAATGACAGGGTGACATTCCCTGAGACTGACCACGGTGCTCCCCTTGCAGCTGAGAGCATTGGTCTCCCAGTGCCAGGATGATGTGTAGTCAGAAAGGGGTTCATACTCCTGTCACACAGACTCCTCCACGACCCTTCAAATGGCTGCTTGTCACGAAGTCATTTCATTTACACATGTGAACACATATTTTGGTACATAGTCCTCATTGCCACAGAAAGCCTCACATATGGCAGTAACAATATGATTGGCTTTCAAAGTGCTCTTGTAGCAGTCCTTCCCAGGAGACATGCAAGCTAGAAGACACAGTGCAGCCCAGAGCATGAGGCCCAGCCTCCCCGCCAGCGTGGTAGCAGTTGCTTCCTCATGGCTGGGACAAAACACCTAGCCAGAAGCATCTCTTAGCAGAAAAGGCTTTGCTTCAGTTCATAATCTCAAGTGGAAGTTTGCCATGAGGGGGGAAAGCGTGGCAGGAGCAGACAGCAGAGCATCACATCTGTGTGTATGTATATATATATATATATATATATATATATATCTCAGCAGGGAGGAAGCAGAGAGAGTGAGCTGAGTGCAGCAAAATGGGCATGGGCTAAAACTCCCCAAATCCCGCCCCTGGCAACACACCTCCTCTAGCGAAGCCCCACAGGATGGAGAGCGAGTTTCCTGATCAAGAGGAAGGGAAAAGCATCATCTGACAAGCCCATAGTTGACTTGAAGCTCCATGTGTGTTTGTGGGGAGGTACGTGCACACATGTCACCACCTTGGGTGTCACCTGTCAGCAGCATCTACCTTTCGTGAGAGTCTCTCATTGGCCCGGAACTCACCAAGTAAGCTAGACTGCCTGGCCAGTGATCCTTGGGGATTCTCCTGTGTCCACCTCCCAAACACTAAGATTGCAAGCGTAAGCTACCACACCACGTTGACTTATTTCATGCGGGTCCTGGGGATCAAACTCATGTTCTCAGGCTTGCACGGCAAGCACTTCACCCACTGAGTAATCTTCTTATTCCCCTGACTAGCAACTTCAGTCAAGCTCAGTGGGGCTGGGTGCTTGGGATCAGTTCAGAAGCCCCTGCACCCAGCCCCTTGCCTGGCCGTGTGAAAGTTCACTGATGTGATGATAAAAACTCACCCTGGATTTCTGATACATTCTTCAAACTTAAAAAAGAAGGGAACGCTGTGCCTTTGATATCACAATTAAAATGGATCAGTAGAGAGGAATGATGATTGATCTCTGAACTATTGTGCTGAACTGTTGAAAGTGTTGGAATGTGCCTTTAAGCAGAGGCATGAATCACTGGGATCAATACCACGAGCTATCTTGGCGGATGGCTGTGGGCTGTCTGGTAGACTGGTGCTTGCAATTAAAGAGACAGGGTGGACCTTAGAAGTGCTTCACCAGGACCACATCACCTTGATGTTAAGAATCAAGTGAATGTGTAGCTATCCTTGGGGCTGTCAAAATTTCCAGATTCTTCTCTGCCTGCAGGGGTAGTTCCGTGGGGCAGCTGGCTGCACCACTGTGATGAAGGCCAGTCTGCTGAACTGAACAGAAGGGTTAAAAGCAGGGGAGAGGGAGGGGAGCCATGCAGAACAGAGACATTTACAAGGAGAATGGGGATCGGTGGAGGCTTTAATTTCTAAGCAATGGTCCCGCCTTAGCATGCCTTGTGGGTGACTTGGGGAACTTGTTGTGGTCCCCGTTGGTGAGACAGCAAAGCAAGGCATTGACTTTCTGAGAGTGAGGCACAGTCGAGAAGGAAGACTTCTCATCTGCGAGTTGCTCATGCCTCCAAACCAGATGCAGTTACTGATTGGTTTGTTGTTTGTGTGCATTAGTGCTGAGGCATGAATCCAGAGAGAACAGGTGTGATCAAACCATCAGTCCTAGCTTACTCTGACCTTTTGCCAGGCAAAGGGAAAGTGGGAGGCTAATAGGCAAGGGTGGGCATTTTCATTTTTTCTCATGCCCACATCAGAGGAAATCCATACCCCAGCTGCTGAGACCATCCATCTTCATGTCAGAGTGAATATATGTGGTTTATTTCCCCACATACTGAACCACTGTTCCCTGACCATGAGGCCTGTTCATTCTCATCAGAAACAGGACATTGGGGTTGCAGAGATGGCTTAGCAGTTAAGTCACTTGACTGCAAAGCCAAAAGACTCAAGTTTGATTACCCAGGACCCATGTAAGCCAGATGCACAAGGTGGTGCATGTGTCTTGGCATGCCCATTCTCTCTATTTCTCTCTCAAATAAGTAAATAAAATATATAATTTATTTTTTTAATATTTTATTTATTTATTAGAGAGAGAGAGGAAGAGGCAGATAGAGAGAAAGAGAGAATGGGCATGCCAGGGCCTCTAGCCACTGCAAATGAACTCCAGACACATGCATCCCTTGTACATCCAACTTATGCGGGTCCTGGGAATTGAACCAGGTCCTTTAGCCTTCATAGGCAAATGACTTAACTGCTAAGCCATTTTCTCAGCCCAAAAATATATTTTAAAAAAGATATGTATCTTGGGGAAATGCATGCAATGATACCCAAGTGTAGATCTTAAATGGGTTCCTTACATGAAGAGGGGCCCCACTACTGTATGACCATAAAAATACCTTCATCTAGCAGCAGGGAGGCCTGGATCCCCACCCTAGATTCCAGTCCTGAATAGGCCATTCATCAGCTTTGTGGTCTGGTTTTCTTACTGGTCATATTTGAGGAGGAGATCACTGATGATATCTTTGGCTTTGATACTGCCCATTTCCTATGAGATATTCAACATATCAAAGCATGTGTCCTTATTTACTCATGCATTGTAAGACCTTTTTCAAAGTATCCACCCGTGGTGGTTTGAATGCATGGCTATGGCCATAGACTTGGGCATTTTTTAAAATAAAAATACAGTTTATTTATTTATTTGAGAGAGGAAAGAGATAGAGAATGGGCACACTAGGGTGTCTAACAACTGCAAACAAACTCCAGACCCATGTGCCACCTTGTGCATCTGGCTTTATGTGGGTACTGGGGAATTGAACCTGGGTCTCTAGGTTTTACAGGCAAGTGCCTCAACCACTGAGCCATAGCTCCAGATTGAGCTTGCAGCTTGAGTCTCCAGCAGGCTGAGAAGAGTGTGTCAGCAGGGCAGATCTTACACTCCAGCCCTAAGGTCTGTAAAGAGCAGCTCGAGATGCAGCTGGTCGTGTTGGCTGGCTCTGTGGTGGTGTCTCTCTGCTAGGATCTAGGAAGGGAGCCAGCTTCTTCCGCCATTGATGGTGTTTCCCTGGACTCTGACATAAACCCTTTCCCCCAAGAAGCTGCTTCTGGCCAGATGTTTGTCCAGTAATGTGAAGGTAAGTGCAACAGCCCCCATTAGATACTGGATGAATAGGAGGATGGGTAGGTGTGTGAGTGGGTGGACAGATGGACAAGTAGTTGAGTGAGTGTGCAGATGGGGTGAGAAGTGGGGGATGGGTGGGTGGATGGATGGATGGAGACATGGATAGGTGGATAGGTAGATAGATGGAGTGGAGGGACTGGATGCTATGCTCACCTTTATTTCCTGGGTTTCTTATCTGTAGAGACTGTGAGGACTCCCTTCAAGGTCTGCCTTCTGTTACTTGTCTAAAGAGAACCTAGGGGAAGTGCCAGCCTTGCTGAGAGGCAGCCTCTGGCAGGAAGATGCCTCTACTCGGATCTGCCTCTCAGCAGTGAAAGCAAGTCGATAAGTAATTTAGGGATGCTTTTCTCTCCGTGCACAATTTTGAACTCTGGCAGCTCGTGTTGTGGCTTCGGTCCCTCTGTAGTCACTAGCATTCCTGCCTGGCCTTCACCCCCGAGTCCCTGAAGCCTCACTGGAGGCCAGACATACCCACATACCACTTACTGTCCACTTTCTCCTTGGGCAGGAATCACTTGGTGACCCTTGCCATCCCAGTGAGTCTGGGATCTACACTGTGCTTACTCTCTTGTTTTTAAACACATGATCTCTTTGTCTGCTGAATAGACAGCCATTTTTTTCTGCCCTGCAGCCCACCCTGGCTTTAGAAAAAAAACACCATGAATGGTCATTCTGCAAGCATCTGGGGTCTTAAAAGGACTCCATGTGACATTGCAAATGGAAAATTAAGATTCCAAACACAAGCCAGTGCTTCATACAATTACATCCTTCTCAGGACCCAACGGCAAAGCAGCCTTCAAACGTGGCATTTAGGCCTTAACTGCTCATGAATGATGAAGGCTGATTTCGGCAGCATTAATCTCCCATCATTGACCTCTTCCTGCTTTAATTGTGAAGGGTGAAAACTTTTATGACAGCAGCCTCTTAAGTGCTAATGTCATCTCTTTGGCAAGGGAACAAGAAGTCCAGTTTATCCTATCTAATGGGATGGCACAGGGACACTCCCTCCGGCAAGGATTTCTCTTGAGCTGTACTTGATAGATACATTTGCATGGAGGCGAAGCAGCTGGCTGGGGACTATCCCTTCCGCACCCTTGAATGAGGCCCCTGCCTCACACATAGCACATCTCAATTATCAAGAAATATCTGTGCAGAGACAAATGGCAGGTGTTAAAATAAAAGGCAGGAGTGGAGCTTCCAGTGGCCTGGCAGATGCAGGTGTCTAAAAGGATCTATGCTTTCTTAAAAAATAAAAATTGTGTATTTATTTATTTATTTGAGAGCAACACAGAGAGAGAGAGAATGGGCATGCCAGGGCCTCCAGCTACTGCAAATGAACCCCAGACACAAGCGCCCCCTTGTGCATCTGGCTAACATGGGTCCTGGGGAATCAAGCCTCGAACCAGGGTCCTCAGGCTTCACAGGCAAGCACTCAAACTCTAAGCCATCTCTCCAGCCCCAGGATCTATTCTTTATTCCGTGACATGATAGTAGGAGAGCTTTCAAAGTAATCTTAAGTTCTGTACATTTAAATTTTTAGTTAAACATGTCTGGGGGGGGGAAAAGATGCTCACAAGAGGTTTGTGGACAAAAGGGTTATGTACTGTATAGCGATTGATGCTTTGTGTTCTGTGTGGACACGACATCTCTCTCCATGAGTACGTTCTGACTGAGGATTTGGTAAGATGGGAGCCAGCAGCCCTACAAAGCACGGTGCAGTGATGGAGCAAGGCAGAGCAGGGCTTGATAAACACTGGCCCTAAGAGAAGCTAAATGTGCTGGGGTTTCCACAGAAGCCTTGCTTTTGCATCCACAACTTCGGTTTTAACTTCCAAATATACTTCTGAGTTTTATCCAGAATGATCTACATGATATTGATCCCATTTATTTCTTCTTTTTTTAATTTTTTATTTATTTATTTGAGAGCGACAGACACAGAGAGAAAGACAGATAGAGGGAGAGAGAGAATGGGCGCACCAGGGCTTCCAGCCTCTGCAAACGAACTCCAGATGCGTGCGCCCCCTTGTGCATCTGGCTAACATGGGACCTGGGGAACCGAGCCTCGAACCGGGGTCCTTAGGCTTCACAGGCAAGCGCTTAACCGCTACGTCATCTCTCCAGCCTTATTTCTTCTTAAAATATAGAAAATAGGGGCTGGGGAGATGGCTTAAGCAGTTAAGGCACTTGCCTGCAAAACCTCAGGAGTTGGGTTTGATTCCCCAGGACCCACATAAGCCAGATGCACAAAGTGGCACATGTGTCTGGAGGTCGTTTGCAGTGGCTGCAGGCCCTGGTGCCCCTATTCTCATTCTCTCTCTCTCTCTCCCTCTTTCTCTCTCTCTCTCAAATAAATAAATAAATACAATTTTTTAAACTAGGCATAGACATATATGCCTGTAATCACAGCCACATCCCTGTGGCTCATTAGTCAAACAGTAGGACCAAAAATGGTAGTTCTAGGTTCTATCTCAAGAAAACAATATGAAGAGCTATAAAAAGGGCACCCGATGTTATCCCTAAGCCTCTACATGTGCATGGGTGCACATACCTGCACACATATGTGCATATAACACACACACACAACATATTGTATACACTCAAATATATAAATAAAAATACATACAGTAAAAATGGTGACAGTCTCATGTACTCTGCATGCAAGGCCATATTCTGCCATGACCTCCTGGAATCCGCAAAGTGTCTCTGAGATACAGGGAATGTCATTGCCCTAATTTAATAAGAAGAAAACGGAGTTGTGGGACTACCTTGTGTGCAGCACTCCTGCGGGAGACCAGGCAGCAGAACCTGAGCAGATCCCCTGCATCAAGCTGAGACGGCGGCCCCAGGGTGGCCACCGTGTGAGTGAGCTGAGGGGCAGGGGAGACGTGAGGGAGGAAGGAGGGGTGACTGCCACTGACGAGATGGCCTAGGCTGATGTCTGAGAAGGAGCAGGGGACCCTGGAACTGGAGATGGTGGGAGGCTGGGGTGCAAAGGCCATGGAGGGAGGAGAAGAGAAGGAAGGACAGACAGTGTGAACAGACATGTCTTCTCTAAAGTCAACAAGGAGATGGGTGTGGTCTCTGACCTCTATAATCCCAGCACTTGGGAGACTGAGGCAGGAGAATTAGGTGTTCAAGGTGAAGCCCAGGCTACACAGAGAGTTCAACACCAGCATGGGCTACATGAGGCCCTGTCTTGAAAACATAAGAGTACAGCATTCATCAATCTCTGCTGTCTCCCCTCCTCCCGCTGATGTGACGACACCACAAACTGCCCCTCTGTGACCACAACCATCTGCTTTTGTAACCATCCTAGCAGGAATGAAGATGTGCTGAAGAGACATTTGTGCTCCTCCCTTTGACCACCTTGCAGGAAAAACCGGAATCCAGACACTCCTGAGCTGAGCCGAACCACACCTTGACCAAGGATTCTTGGCTCTGCATACCCCCAGCCCTTTATTTCAATTTAAACCTCATGTCAGGACCCTGGAGATAGATTTAGGGAAGGGGAGAGGCCACAGGAACTCTTTGTTCCTCTTCCTAACATCCCCACATTGAATAAATCTCTTTCTGCTTTTCAAAAATAACAATAAATGGGCATTTATACCGCTTCTCTCCCAAAGCTGTGGTCGGCTCTGGGGCTGCTATGACCAGTGTGATGTTTGTGAGCCCAAACCAGGGGGAGATGCATCCCCTGAGCCCTCAGCAGGTTCCACACACGGCGATGCTGGGCACTTAACACTGCCACACAGACCTTGTAGTAGGAAACAGGATAGGACCTCTGTCTTCTGGAAAAGGAGTTTCACCACCCAGTGTGTTGGCGTCTCTGGGGAGGGTTTGCAGGAAACTATAGATCCTTCCAGTGCCCTGTGAACTGCTGGGGTGGAGTCGGTTCCACACATGCAGGCAGCTGTAAGGCCAAAGGGCAGCACCCGGAGCTCTGGTTCCCCATTCCCTCCTCCTGGGTGGAGGCACCCCTCTTTTTGATGAACTTTCAGGGGCTTCCATCAAGAACTGGGGAGTGCCTTTCCATCTCTGGAGCCCTGTCATTTGACTGGCTTGGCTAGGGCATGAACTTCTGTTCTCAGCCCCGGCTTCCACCTTGGAGCCTTTCCAGATGCTGGAGGGAGTAGAGACAACACCACGGCTGCCATCCTGCTGACCCCAAGCACACAGCCTGCTGACCCCAAGCACACAGCTGGAGACCAGCAACACGGCCATTGCCAGCCCTGACAGCCCAGACATCCACTGGGCTGCAGCCAGCAAGGGTTGGTCTGGGGCATTCTGATGTTGGTATAGAATTGAACTGAACTCTGACTGTGGTTCCTAACTCAGTCCTCAGCACAACTCAGGTCCTTGGACAAAATGGTACATCTGGGGCTACGTGGAGCTGGGCCTCTGCTATCCTGCTAACCTGCTGCTATCCTCTAGGTAGTTCCTCCTCCATCACCTTCAAGGACTAAAGTCCATCCAGGGAGGATGTGGCACCAGCTGACCTTGTGAGGCATAGGCCAAGACATTGGACAGCCACCATCCTGTGGGTGGCTAGCCAAGATGGCCAAGGTCGGGCACAGAATCAATAATGCCAGGGCCCCTGAACAGAAGAGGTGTTGTCCAGGACAAGGCTGGGGAGATAAAGCAGGCGGGAGGCACAGGACTCGCTGTGCGCATTGCTGTGGAGTGCAGAGCTGCCCGACTCTGACGTGGCCACCAGCAGCCAGCCCACAATTCGTCCAGCACGTTGTCCCCCACCCGTGCTCCTGCTCGGAGGTCCCCCTCTCTGCCCCTAACTGCTCACTTCCCCAAAGGGCAGTGCATATAGACTGATATGCGTTACGGGGGGAACTGATATCGAGCAATGCTAATTTAAAAGCCAGTGATGAGGATTAGCCACCTGTCTTCAGAGAAACCACATCAACACTATGCTAAGTCTCGAGGTTGGCTAGGACTGAAGTCCCCGAGTGAGCAGTTTGGCTCAGGGGGGTCTCACCCACAACGTGAACCGCCAACAATGTGCCTGAGGGCAAGGCCATGAGCTGGTGACACAGATCTTAGCCCAATCTCAAAGTGCACATTCTGAATCCTCACACCTAGGGCAGCATGGCTTTCTGGAAGAGGAGAGGCTGCCCCCAGCCCTGGGTTCTCTTCCAAAGCTTTCTAGGAACAGTCCTTGACCAGAACTCTCTCCAGGAAGCCTGTCTCAATCTTTAATCACCATCAGAGATTGTCTCCTAAGTTCCATCAAGAGAACAGATCAAAATTAAGCACGCATAAGGCATCCGAGAAAGCCATGTTCCGAGCTGAGTGAGGACCTGGACTCCTGCCAGGGAGGGTAAGAAGGACCTGGAAGAAGCCATAAGCTGGAGGTCTTTAAAGAAAAGCTATTGGATATGCAGAAAAGGAAGGGACCTTTTAAGGCACCGTTTAAGGGGTGATTGCTCTGTCCCATCTGTTAAAACCCAAGGCTGGTTTTTATTGCCTCTCCCTTCATGAGAAGTGGCCTAGGGCTCCTGACAAGCTGTGACGCCACACCCCGTGAGCTCTGGTTTATAGAGCTAAGATGACTGAGCAGTAAGGTAGGCTCTGGTGTCAGGAGGGGGTACAGATCTATAAGGCAGAAGAGGTGTTTCTGGGTCAAACTGACTACACAGAGTGAAAACCTATGCATACTGAGGGACTCTAGGTTAATGCTGGGAAATGTCCACAATCAAAGACAAGCAACAGTTTCCATCCAAACAGCCCCTCCCTCCTTTCAGTCCAGTCCTGTGCTCATTTTTAAATTGAGCTATCAGATGGCCCAGCTCCTCAGGGAGAAGCGCCCACCTAGGCCCAGGCTCACAGCACCCCGTTCTGCCAGTGCCCCTCTGCTTTCATCTGCTTGATAAATTGTCTTCCCAAAAGAGTCTGTTTTAAGAAACTTCCTCTTAGAAATAATAGAAACCGCTTTAGGGGAACTCAGGCCTCTGTGATCTGTGCTCACCCCAAATGGGCAAGGCAGTTTGCAGAAAACAGAAACTTCACAGTGGAATCTTAAAATATCGCTCAGGAGCTTTCCTCTGTGCACAGAGGTCAGAGGTGGGGTTGTCAAGTACCAGCCTGAGGGTAGAATGTTCCAGAAGTTTTTATAATCATAAAGTTTCCTTTTGTGCCCAAGGAACACACATGACATGAAACCAAGGCTCTTTCAATAGCCACGGCACCACGGTTGAGGAGGCGGCTCGTTCAGTGATGTGCTGGCCTTGCAAATGTGAGGGCCTGAGTTCAGCAGTCAGAACTCACCACAAGTTCCAGGTGTGGTGGTGCACACTTACAAGCCAACGCTTGAGACGTCAGTCCCTGGGGCTCACAGACCAGCAAGTCTAACCTACTTGACCCGTTCCAGGCGAGGAAGATCCTGTCTCAGAAAAGGGTGGCCAGGCATGGTGGCACACGCCTTTAATCCCAGCACTCGGGAGGCAGAGCTAGGAGGATGGCCTGAGACTACCTAGTAAATTCCAGATCAGCCTGGGCTAGAGTGAGACCCGACTTCAAAACAAACAACAACAACAAAAACAGATGGACAGTTCTTGAGGAATGACCACCAAGGTTGTCCTCTGGCTTCTACATACAGGCACACACATGTGCGTGTACAACCACACATTGCGCACACACAAAGAGCCATGTCACCTTTGAGAAGGCAACTACGTCCTCCTGGTCTCATGCTCAAACACGGGAGTACAGTTAGCTCGGAAACTTTGAAAGCTGGAGAGGGAGGCGCGGCTCTAATCACAGCCTCTCATGCTCATGGCAAACGCTCTCAGCCGGGCTCAGGACTCCTGACCCACGGCTCCTCTGCTGCCGTTGGCTAAGGACCAGTTGCCACGCGCGCCTGCGTAGAGCACAACCCGTCCCTGAGAAACACAAGAGAGCCAGGAGCTGGCAGGGGCGTCATTTGCTCGAGGAAGCGTCTAGAGCGACCTTGTGGCTGACATGCTGGTGTCACTGCCGGGATGGGGACCTGGCTTCAAGTGAAACTCGCTTTACCCAGTGTCTCCACGCCCCTGGCTCTGCCACAGTTCAGGTGGCACGTAAATGCTGCTTTTGTTCTGGGAGCTGGATGCCGTTGGGAGTGCTACATCAAATACCCCAACAAGCGTCATAAATTGAGTACATTTGCTCTGAGGTGTTGACTTCAGTTTATGTTACACTTATTTATGTATCTTATTTCTTTATTCCACTCTAGTGTTTTTTTTTTTTTTTTTTTTGTCTTTTTTGTCTTTTCAAGGTAGAGTCTCACCCTAGGCCAGGCTGACCTGGAACTCACTCTGTAGTCCAAGGCTGTACTCGAACTCACAATGATCCTTCTACCTCTGCCTTGTGCTGGGATCAAAGGCTCAATTGACCCATCACACTTACCTCTTATTTCTTTATTTCTCTTTGGAAGTGCTGAGGACTTGGGCCTGGATCCCTGCGCCCCCCCCCCCCCATAAATGCCAGGTGGAATGGCAACCTGCCTGCAATCCAGGGAGGGGAGCTGGGGCACTTAGGGAAGCTGGCTATGTAGCCTAGCTGAGTCAGCAGGTCTGAGCACCAACGAGAAACCCTACCTCAGAAGTAAATGTACACATGCACATGTACACACACACACACACACACACACACACAAGCACCCCCCCCCCAAAAAAAAATCCTTCCTTTCTTTCAAGGCCACCAGATGAGCAATGGGAAAATCCCACTTTAGCTTGAGATCAAATCCGTTCTTTCCATGTCTTAGGAGCAATATTTCACCCAAACAAGCAGCCTTGTGCCCAGAAAGAAATATGAGTTTGGACACGTGCCTGCTATGTACAGCCTTCTCCTAATAATATACAGTCCCCGGAAGGAGAGTGCAGCTCTCAGAACTGATTTGTGCTGTTCCTTTCTGTCCAGAATCAGGTCATGCTCTAAGCCCAGGACAGGAATCCCCCCTCATGCATGGCCTGAAGAGACATGTACCATGTCATTTTTATTGGACATCATTCTGTATAACTTTTATTTGGACTGGCAAACATTTCCCCTGTATTTGTTTTATTTATTTATTTTTATTTTGAGAGAAAGAAGGCCACACCAGGGCACTCAGCCACTGCAAATGAACTCCAGATGCGTGCGCCCCCTTGTGGCACGTGTGCGACATTGTGCACGTGCATCACTGTGCGTCTGGCTAAGCGGGACCTGGAGAGTCAAACATGGGTTCGCAGGCAAGCACCTTAACCATTAAGCCATCTCTCCAGCCCTCCTCCTTATTTTTTAACAAGTGTAAGCTTCATGCATTAGTCACATTCCTTGCTGCTATGACAGAAACAACTTAAGGAGAAGTTTGTTTAAGCTCACGGTTCAAAACGGGATGTAGCACATTGTGGTGGAGAAGGCAGGGCAGCAGGCGCCCAGGACAGCTGAATCACATGGTAGCACAGCCCAGCAACAGAGGAGACAGAAAGTGGGGCTGAGGTATAAAATCTCGAAGCCTTCCCCGGTGCCACACTTCCTCCAGTGAGGCCCCACTGGCTACAGGTTCCACAGCCTTCCAAAGCAGCGCTACTAAGCGAGTGAGCCCATGGGGGACATTTCACATTCAACGCACAACCCTCTCTGAAGCCTAAATAGGAGGCTGGGCGAGATGCTTGCAAGCTTGAGCTGGACCCTGAGCCTAAGATACTGAAGGTCTGGTGGTACTCAGAGACCCACCCCAGCTGCGGGAGGAGAAGGGCAAGAGACCACACACGCCTGTAACCCAGCCCTTAAAAGGAAAACAGAAACAGAAATCATCCAGGGGCATGAAAAAGCAGCAAGGCCTATATCGGGAAGAGACTCCAGCTCAAACGAGGAGAGGTGGAAGAATGACAGAACAGGGGCTGGAGAGAAGGCTTAGCCATTAAGCACTTACCTGTGAAGCCTAAGGACCCCGGTTTGAGGCTTGATTCCCCAGGACCCATGTTAGCCAGATGCACAAGGGGGCGCATGCATCTGGAGTTCGTTTGCAGTGGCTGGAAGCCCTGGTGCACCCATTCTCCCTCCCTCTCTCTCTCTCTCTCTCTGTCTGTTGCTCTGAAATAAATAAGTAAAAATAAACTAAAAAATAAAAAAGAAAAAAGAATGATAGAATAGGACACCTGAAGTTCAGCTTCTGCCACTGCAGGTGAGCACCCCTCATCTCAAGCAAGCACATAGGGTGTTGCAAGGTCACACATATGTGTATATACCACACACCACATACACATATATACAAGCAAAAGGAAGGAAGGAAGGAAGGAAGGAAGGAAGGAAGGAAGGAAGGAAGGAAGGAAGGAAGGAAATTATGTGTAGGTTTCTCATTCTACCCTTGCAAGAATGAGACACAGCAGTCCTGCCTCATGAACCACACCCGTCTCCTCCCCAGCCTCTGATTCCCAAGCTGTAGGTGAGGCAGGTCCCGTGGCCAGTCCTGACGCAGGAACAAGCTATTCTGCCTTTGGGAAGAAATATCAAAACCCCACATAGCTCCACCTGACACTCAGCCACAAGGCTGGGAACCTGCCGCTGAGCCCTTCACATCATACATGATTTTACCAACTATTTTTTTAAGTTAGATTATGTAGCAGGTGATGGACAAAGATGTAGCTACAGGCAGAAACTCACACAGGGGGAAGAGTCGCTTGTTGCACTGTTTATGGGTGATGACAGCAAAACACAAGGTCAAGGGTGAGACGGCTACCAGGCAGCATCCGGGAGGGGCATGGGCGTCATGCTGGTTCATGGAAGAGCAGGAAAGCCTGTCTCGCAGAAAAGCAGAGCCCCGGTGATGGGTCTGTGTCCTTTCTGAGCCTCCCTAAGTAGGCACAGTAAGCTCACACGTGTCCCCTTATGTCTGCTGCAGGAAGACACGGAAAATACGTACGACTGCTCAACAACCAGAACAGCAGGAGTTGGCCTCTGTTGCAGTCAGCTTCATGGTGCTGACAGAAAACACATGACCAAGAGGAGCCTGTGGGAGGAAAGGGTTTATTTTCACTTTCAGGCTCGAGAGGAAGCTCCATGATGGCAGGAGAAAATAATAGCATGAACAGTGGGTGGACATCACCTTCTGGCCAGCATCAGCTGGACAACAGCAATAGGAGAGTATACCAAATACTGGCATGGGGAAATGCTGGCTACAACACCCATAAGCCTGCCCCCAACAATACACTACCTCCAAGAGGCTCCAATTCCCAAATTGCCACCAACTGGGGACCTAACATTCAGAATGCATAGGTATATGTGGGACACCTGAATTAAACCACTACATTATGTCCCTGGCCCCCAATCAGCTGATAACCATTCATGATGAGAAATGCAGTGCATTTAGTCTAACTTTACCAGTCCCCATAGTTTTTATCAATCCCAGTGATGTTCAAACATCTCCATAGTGTAAGGTCTTATAACTGAGCCATAATGCTCCCCCAAAAAAGCCATAATCACACAGAACAAACATTCACACTGAAAAAGATAGCACTGGACATAGCAAATAAATATTTAATCAATTCAAGATTTAAAACAAACAAGGCAAACATCCATCTCTATAGCTCCAAATCCAACAACTCTAGTCAATGACATGTCTCCAAGTTTAATAATTCTAATGTTAAGTTCCAATTCTACCCCTCCAGCTAGGCTACTCACAGTTCCAGAAAGCTTCATCTTGTGCCAGCACCTCTTCTTGGTGGCCATCCCATAGTCCTGGCCTCTCCACTGGGTATCCACTGCAACCCATAGTTCATCCTCATGGCCCCATCAGGCCTCCACACAGGTAATCCAAAAAGCCTGTTTCACACTGTCCATGGCCGTTTCAAAAAATAAATAAAACTATGTTGCAAATTTAATGACCTTCAGCCGGGCGTGGTGGCGCATGCCTTTAATCCCAGCAATCGGGAGGCAGAGGTAGGAGGATCACCGAGAGTTCGAGGCCACCCTTAGACTACATAGTAAATTCCAGGTCAGCCTGAGCCAGAGTGAGACCCTACCTCGAAAAACAAAAACAAACAAAAAAAAAAATTAATGACCTTCTATTTCCTGCCTTTGTTATACTCCAGAGTACCAGATGGGCAACCAACTTGTTAATCCAGGGGTGAAGAAAGCTGACTTTGAAAAACAGGACACTCCTTCAGCACTCAGACCGCTTATTTTCAAGAGAATCCATGTTCTTCCTGTTGTCCCAATGCAGGTCAGCTGTCTCAGTCTCAATGGGTGTAATCTCTCAAACACTAGCTGCTGAATGGGCAGCAGTTTCAGGCCAGTGATTTCATTTCTTCATGTACTATATCACTCTGCTCACACCAATTCATTTCCATGCCATGCAACCCTGCATAAGTTCTTAGGACATGGCCTTAATAGCAAGCCTCTCACAGAAACTGCTTCTAGCCCAGTCCAGGCAAAGCTCTCTCTCACTCTCAAAAGCCAGATCTCACAGTCCTTCATTCTTATTGCATTCATATCTTTCAACTCTGACCAGAATGGTCCATCAAGCTGTACTCACAACACTGCAAGGAATCTCTTCGGCCAAGGTTTCGAAGCCTTCTAGTTCCTCCCTCAAATCCATCCCAAAAGGCTAATAGCAACACGATCAGGTTTCTAGCAGTACCTCTGGTACCAACTTGCTGTTAGGGTTAGTTTTAAATTGCTGCACAAAGAACCCACCTAAAAGCAGTTTATGGAAAGAAAGGGTTTATCTGGCTTACAGGCTCAAGAGGAAGCTCCACGATGGCAGGGAAAACAATGGCATGAGCAGAGGGTGCACTTCGCCCCCTGGCTAACATCAGGTGGGTGATAGCAGCAGGAGAGTGTGCCAAACACTGGCAAGGGGAAGCTGGCTGTAAAACCAGAAACCAGCCCCCAACAAGACACTGCCTCCAGGAGGCTCCAACTCCCACATTGCCACCAGCTTGGGACCTAGCATTGAGAAGATACAAGTTTATGGGGGACACCTGAATCAAACCCCCACAGCCTCCCTGCACAGTGCAGAGCAGGGTGGACACTGGGCAGAGGATATGATCAGCAGAGCCAAAGCAGCCATTGATGGGAAGCCCCTGTATCACTTGCTTAGTCATAGGTCAAGTTCCCCCTCAAAAGTAAGTAAAGAATCTTAGAGAAACCCAAAACCAGATTTTGCCCTTTCACATTTCAGATTTCTGTCCTGGTCCCTCCTGGAGGGGTCTGGGAGAAGCCGATGAGGACCTCGACACAGAATGTCTCCAGGCTGCTGCTCCATATACAAGTCATGCCTGCCAATCCATAGAACAACGCCTACACGCCAGTCCAACTTGGGGACACGGTGACAAGAAAAACAAGGTCCTTCTTCCCTGGACCCAAAGCCTGGAGGCAAGAAAGACCCTTGGCCATGGGGATACTGAACAGCTATGATTGTGGAACCAACAACAGCCTCTGGAGGGGCTGAATCATAGGAAACTTCTGGCAAAATGACAATTTCAATCACAGGAAGAGATGGCAATACAAGTGGAGAATAATCTAGAAGGACAAAGTACGGCCTAAGTTTGGAGGTCTCTGTGCTATGCTCAGAAGCTTCTTGTTCTCCTTCGAGGACTGATGCCATTTTTATCTGGAGATACTCTGTGATGCTTGAAGATGCTCTTGTGAGTTGGTCAGCAGGTGGAAACTCCCCATGGCCAGGGAGGAGCCCATGGAAAGACAACAAGGAAAAAAGGAAAATGGCTTCTACAGAGGGACTGATCTTCACAGTCAACTCCTACAAGGAGGACCACAAACCAGGAGGCACAGAAGCCCTGGCGTGGTTCACCCCATGCCTTCTGAGCCTGTTCCTGGAGAAGCTGCCTCCACAAGTGGGTTTGTCTGGAGCAGAGAAGAACTCTGCACTCTATTTAAGGGACGTGGAACGGTGTCCCTCTGAGCAGGACTAGAAGCTGTGTTCTGTTGCAGAAACAAACTGTTTGACTCACACTAATGAAACAGAAGCCACCACTGGGGAACTGGTGAGTCTCTGCTCTCCTAAAAGTTCGAATAAAGAAACGATTATCCTCTGGGTTTGAATGAAATATAAGAACTTGAGGCTTTCCCATCAATCACAGGTCCACCCTTCAAAACTGCCAGCTGTAAAGGGTGGGCTTAATTGATCAGGAGGGGCAAATTTCATGCCGCCCCATTTTCTCCCCTAAGCTGCTTTCGTCAGTAATTAAAGATTCTAGTAGACCTTCATCGATTCCCATCACTTAACTGTCTGCTGATCCATTTCTCCAGATGTGATCTCGCTAAGCACCTGACCCCTCCATCTCTTTCCTGACACCAAGAAGCCTTACAGACAGGTCACACGGTCATGCAAAAGTGAAGAGCGGAATCTGAGCAGAGCATGTGGAGCTGGAACTCAAAAGGGACTTTCTACCTTCCTCTGGTCTCAAAGGCAGATGTAAGTTTGAGTAGAAATAGCCATCTTCCCACATTCCCTTTCATTTCATGTTCAGATCCTATTGATGAGACTGTAACTTTCACCAGCCAATGGATTTCCAAGGCTTTGCCAAGAAAGCCATGTCACCAGCCGCCACCAGCTCCCCACCCAGAACTGAATTTCCAATGGCTGAGCACAAATGCGTGCATGGTGCCGATGGATAGAGGAGCTGGGCACAGATCTTAGACGGGACTCACTTCACACTGACTGCCTGTGCACCAGGACTCCAGATCAATCCTCTGCAGCAGGGGCTACTGTCCACATCACTGAACTTTAGAATGCCCCACCACATCCAGAAAACCCTAAACCCCGCTGTCTGAGGAAAACCAAGAAAGGAAGCGAAAGGCCTAAAGAAGGAACCCAGTTGATGATCAGGTCTACTGCTGGCACGGGATTTGCCTTGACTGAGAAAGCAAGTTGGGGAAGCTGGGTCTGTGATTCCCAGGAGCACATTCCTCTCCACACATCACGTGGACTCCTTTGGGTTTGCAGCCCCAAGCTCTTCCCGGCAGCTCTGCTCTTTGCTGGGCTAATCTCAGCAATGAAGGTCTCTCCTACGTCCAAACCTGTAACCCTGTCCTGAGCGCTATGCCAGGCTGCTTCCTGATTCCTGGACATCTGAGTGGACATCAACAATGGCCTCTGGCATGAAGTGCCGAACCTCACAAACCCAACATGAGTGATCTTTTAGATATCATCTTCAGCAATCCTCCCTCCTCGGTGAGTCTGAGCATTGCAACCCCTAAGCCAGCTAACAAACAACTCTATGTACAAGAAGTGCCTGAGGGCTTGGAAGAAGCCCAGTGGCAGACATCTTGCCCAGCATGTGTGTGGCCCTGGGTTCAATCCCTAGCCCTATCCAAAAACAAAACAAAGGTGAAAGTAATGCTTAAGAGATGATAAAATGATCTCTTTCTCTCTCTCTCTCTCTCTCTCTCTCTCTTTTGCTTAAACTTTGTTTTTTTGAATCTTTGAAAATATTCATCAATTATATCCTTAAATAATGTGACATTGAAAGCCACAAATTTATACCTTGCTATTGTTCAAGCACTTATCCTTCTCTCATCCACACCTAGGGTGTGCAATTGCCTTTTCGTAACTAGACCCCAACTCTACTTGCCACGGACGGATCTTGCAATGCTTTCCTGTGCTGTCACGGGCCTGGCTGCGCCCAAGTGCGCTCCGGAGGGTCGTTCCTCTGGCTGTGCAGCCAGCCTCTCAGGCAGTATCAGCCCTGGCTGCAAACACGTCCACGGCGGCTTGGACCTGCAGATGGACCACCAGCCCCCCGCCTCTGGCCAGCACATGTTGGGTTCTGTGGTCAGTAGACCACCGGGCTCTGCGGAGCGATATCTAGTGGTGGAATGCCCAGGTGGGACCAGCTGACCTGATCCAGTCCTGACAGAGACCAACCTGCGCACACTTGTCCTCAGGTCTGGCAGCTTGCACAACCGCCCTGACGGTTCTCTCGCGCACAGTGTTCCCACATGTCCCCTGCACGCGGATGGCCACTCTGCTTTCCGGGCCTGTGTCCATGCACAAGCAGAACCAACTGTTGACCGGGTCACACATTCTCACTACAGGCTGTTTTCAAAGGGTCCTAGACTAGGTAATTGCCACTATTAAAGGACACGCCACTAGCCCTGTTCTGGAGCTTCCAGAGAGAATTAAGCATGAAGACTTCTTTCCAGTCACATTTTTGTCTGAGCTAACTATGTTGGTTGTAGAAGAAATTCAGAGCCAGGCGTGGTGGCACACGCCTTTAATCCCAGCACTCAGGAGGCAGAGGTAGGAGGATTGCCGTGAGTTCGAGGCCACCCTGAGAGACTCCATAGTGAATTCCAGGTCAGCCTGGGCTAGAGTGAGCCCCTACCTCGAAAAAAAAAAAAAAAAAGAAATTCAGGTCTTTCTCTGATCTTTTTGATATAGGTGGGTGGTAGCAGATAATGAAAAGAGAAGCTATAAAATGTATATGCACATATATGTACACATGCACCTGTGATACAGACATATGTACATATACACATGACATATGCATACATATTTATACAAGAACATTATATGTGCATACATATTTATATAAACACATGCTTATTTGTCACCTACAGCAATTCATGTGCCACATTTATGAATTAAAATTAAAATGAGGATTAAAAACACAATCTGCTACATTGAAACATTCTTTTAGAATTTGTTTTTGCTTGAGTCTCTGAATTGAATATTTTATTAACCCAGTGGTCTTATTATTCAGAACCATCAGAACATTTGACCTAAATCCATATGATTTCTAGCAGAAAGGAGGTGGGGAGAACTGCTTTCACATAATATATGCTAACAAACTTCACAAAAGTTATGAACTGTAACCGTCTCACCTACTGTTTTCACAGGGGAGTGACTGTGAACGGGAGCATCATAAAAGGTGATTTATAGACACATAGCTACTGAGCCCATTGAAATGGCCACCACTACCTTCTGGGAATATCACATATTCTCCCTGTAGTTCACACCTGGGTGAACCTGGCTCCATGCTGGCCTGATCTCTCCATACTCAGCTGCCTGTGGTAAAGGCTCTCCCTGAGCTGACCAATACCCCAGTTACATCACTTTTTCAGAGACTGCTGACCCAAGGCCTAGGAATTCAAATCCCATTGGAACTTCAGAGGTAACATCTTGTGTTTGTTTTTAATATTTTATTTTCATTTGTTTATTTGAGAGAGAGCGAGGCAGATAGAAAAAGAGAGAATGGACACGCCAGGTCCTCCAGCCACTGCAAATGGACTTCAGACACGTGTGCTAGCTTATTCGTCTGGCTTATATGGGACCGGGGGAATCAAATCTGTGTCCTTTGGCTTTGCAGGCAAGAGCCTTAACCGCTAAGCCATCTCTCCAGCCCCTAACATCTTGTGTTTAAATGAAAACTCTGCTCCAAAGTACAATTCATTATTAACAAAAATAAAGAAGGAGGAGCTGGGAGGGAAGGAAGGAAGGAAGGAGAGAGTGAAGGAAGGAGGAAAGGATTTGAGCAGTCTAGTTCTTTACCTGTGTTTGAAAGATTTTTATTTCTTTCCCAGGCAGAGTCATCTTTGGGGGGTGAGAAAAGTCTACTGTGGATCTAGAAAATAAACAGAAACCTTTCTTCAGTTTTGTGCTCACACTCACCTGACATATAACCCTCAGTGGTGCACATCCCTGAAATCTCTCTCCTCCCAAGAACTTGGATACGTCCATCCTGGGCTAGCACTGCCAGTGAAAAATGTAGCTTTCTGATGATTTTTAAAAGCACAGGAGGGAAGGGAGAGAGATTGAAATTAGCCAACATTCATTCGCTGTGAATTTTGTCAGATCAAAGAATCATATCTAATGTTCATGTCCCAGCCACTCACAGTGCCTAGTGGGTGTTGAGCTAAAACTGAACAGTCAATAACTATTGGTAAATTGACTAACTGGGAGCAATTAAATTTCAAGGATTAGCTTTTAAAGTCCAACAAAAATAAGATGGTCCCCAAAGTATTGTGGTGTGTACAAATGTGTTATCCAAAAGAAGATAGGGTTTTGAAAGTCTACAAGTGTTTTGGAAACCGGTTGGCTATGCTTGGCACTCTGGGCCTCAGTTACAATGAGGCTCTAGGGCGTGGCGCTCCTGTGGACCTGCCCATGTCTCCTTGCCCAGAGAGTGGACTCCTCTTCTGACAGTCCTTCTGTACCCAACCATGAGCTGAAGGGCTGACCACTTGGGGAGCTCAAGCCTGGCTCTTGTAGTGAATCTTGGTCCTGAAGCTGAGGTCAGCTTACTGGTGTTCATTTTAGATCCTTTCTTTTGTCTTTTGTTTTTAATGTGTGTGGGGGGGGTGCATGAGCTTGTATTGCACATGGGGAAGCCAAAGGATAGCATCAGGTGTCACTTCTTAGAAATGGTGTCCATCTTTTCTGAGGACAGGGTCTCTCACTGGCCTGGAGCTCACCAATTACCCTAGACTGGCTGGCCAGCAGGTCTCCCCCTCCAGCACTGTGAAGGTCAGCACACACTACCATGCCCCAACACGGGCTCTGGGCTCAAACTCAGGTCTGCTGGTGTGTGAGGCAAGCGCTTCACTGACTGAGCATGTCACTGACTCGCCCTCCACACCCTTTTTGATCTTGGGCATCTGGGCAGCGTATTTGGGAAGTGCGGAGGGAAGCTTAACTCAAGAGTCTCCTAAATTCAGAAGAACCCTGGTTTCCCCTGACTCCATGGGGCTGGAGGAGGAGTGGACAGGACATGCACGGGCTGCACTGAGACCCAAAACTCAGTCATTATTGCCCAGCTCCACTCAACCTCTGCCTGCACCAGCATGACCGCTAGTCCTGAGACATGCTGGCGGCCACTGAGATGTCACAGGCGCTGGTGGTCACTACTGAAATCCAGGCACCACTCTACTGCTTGGTATCCCACGCAGAGGGAGCTGCTGGTCAGCCCAAGCCATGTCCTCAGTGGCCAAGGACAGCTGTCCCCATCTAATCAAGGCTGGCTGCCCTAACTCTCGGAAGCACAGGGTGCTGCTTGGAGAAGGGCGCAGCAGCAACGATGTGCCAAAGACACACAGTGGGGACAGGATAAGGCCCCTTTCCAGCCGCCAGTGACCCAGAAGCTGGGTCACACTGAGGCCGTGTGAGGGCCACAGCAGATGTGTAGTCACCATAATGCACTCCTCAGTAGCTCTGTCGGAGGGACAGCAAACCTTTATTTCCATTTACACGTGGGAGATGGAGACGCAGAGAGGTTAAGTAGCATATCCGAGGCTACACATATGCAGGAAGTACGTCAGTGTGCCCAGACTGGAGCCCAGACAGCCGGGGTGCTTTCTCGGGTAGAGAAGCACGATTAGGACAAGCACTGTGGCCGCTCCTGAGACGACGTGGGAGCTCCAGGGGCAGAGACACTTAGTATTTGTTAGCGAGCTTTGAATCTCCAAAGTCCATAAGAAGTTTCCAGGACACGGAGCGGGTTGTTTTGCTTGTGTGTGTTATCCATGCAATTACAGGTGTATATGTTTGTGTGTGTGTCGGTGCGTGTAGTATGTAGGCTCGTGGAGGCCAGAGGACAACATTCACCGTGCATCTCCTTTTGATACAAGGTCTCTCTTTGGCCTAAAGCTCACCACTTTCGGCCCACAGCTCAGATGGACTGACTGGCCGCTGAGTCCCAAGTATCCTTCTTGTCTTGCCTGGCATGTTTACATGGGTTCTAGGGATCAAAGTCAGGACCTCGTGTTTGTAAGGCAACCACTCTACTGGCCATCTCTCCATCCCCCATTTTTAATTTTTCTAGCTAAGGAGACTAAGGCACAGAGAAGAAGGGCCGAAGTGCCAAAGGCTCCGTCACCTGTATCAGCCCTCTTGCCTTAAGCCTCCCTGCACGACCTGCCCCTCACGGAGGGTGGCTCTGCCTGCAGACACCACCGCACAGAAGTGCTGAGCTCAAGCCTGGGCTCTGCTAGCACAATCACAGAGAGGGAAAACAGCCTTCCAGTCCCATGCGAAGCGGTGACCTCGTGAGCTCTGACAGAACCTGGCAGACGCAGTAACGGTGAGATTCGGTGATGGTGAGCCTTCCCCGGGGGTGGCACTGTCTAGCCCAGCCTCCCATTTCCCCCACGTTACGCTCTCAAGCCCTGCCACTGTAGTGAGGCTCCAGGAGCGTACATACTTCGGCTGTTTTTATTGTTTCCTGACCTTCCCTTTAAGATCCTTGCATACACACTATAGATCTTGTCATCTGCAGCCCTGACGCACCCACTTCTAAACGCTGCATTGGAGTTCTCTGTTAGCAGCACACTGATCTGACAGCAAACCTAAACAGCAAGAGGACTCTTTATAATACTAATTTATTCTGCTTGGTGGGTACATTCATGGATTTTACGGCAAAAGCATCATTGAGCTTAATTACAAGGCATCACCTCAGACTCCTCCGGGAGAAGTCACAGATTCATCGTTTGAAAATCCAAACACTTGCTACTGAGCCACATCTGGTATTTGAGTGTGGGGAGGGACTGCAGGTCAGTATGTGGATGTCATTTACTGAGCACTTGTCAGCAGGCTCTGGCTTTGGATTTTTCCATCTGTTCCTCGTCTGGTCCCTAAAGCCCTCTCACACCACAGGCTTCCCCCTACATGTTCCAAACAGGGGCACTGAGATCAGAGAGGTGAGGTTATTTGCTCAAGGTCAAAGATCTATTGAGCTGAGAACCAGAAGAAGCCCCAGCCTGTTTCCAGTGCCCCCACTTTACCCCATACTCAAGTCCTTGGACATTGCTTTCTGCAGCTAGAATGAAGAGTCCATGAGTATGCAGAATGCACACCCACGCGAACGCCTGATAAGGGAAGAGAGGAGTCCTGAGCTTTTCAAAGTGTTGAGCCAGCAAGTCAGGGACTGAAGGCTCAAATACCCCAGGAAAGCAGAGAGAGGAGAACACAGTTGGGGATGACCAGGGCTACGCAGAACCTCACAGCCCATGCCTCACTGCCCCACCTTGGCCTCTCCATGAGTATTGATCACTTTTCCTGTTGCTGTAACAAAATTTCTGACCGAAACAAGGATGGAAGGATTTGCTGTGGCTCACAGTTTGAGATGCTTCAGTCCATCATGTCAGGAAAGGCGTGTCAAGAACACGAGGCAGCTGGCCACATCCAGTCCACAGTCAAGACACAAAGAGAGGTGAATATTAGCATTCCATTCCTTTTGTCCTTTATAGTCAGTCTGAGAACCTAGCCCGTGGAATGGTACCACATACATTCGGGGTAGGTCTTCCTTCTTCAGTCAAACCTCTTCAGAAACATCCTTAGAGACAGTAGTGTGTTTCCATAGTGATTCTAAATCCAGCCAAGTTTACAATGAAGATTGATGAAGATCCAGATATGATTTACAGAAAAACTAAAGGACAGGTCTCAATTCTAATTACATCTCAAAGAATCAAAGGCCAAGAGTGGGGCATTGGCTGGGTCTTCTCCTTGGGGTGATAACAGATATTGTTAGAATCCCAGGAAAGGAAGTTTGTCTCTTTGGAGCCCCAGGATGCCTTTCCCTGGGAATGCAGAGGTCCCACTAGGGGGCAGACAGCACTTGGGGTGGCCCATGGCACACATTTTCCAACACCAATCAGAGACATGATTGATCTTTGCTGGTCGTTCCTATTTGTTTCAGTCCCCTGACCTCTCCTCCGCAGCAGAAATTAATGTCAGACAGTGCATTTTCTGGTTAATGCAACCCTGCACCTATAATAGCTCAAATCTGAGATTTCGCTCTCCACCATGACACCCTCTTCATGCTTCATCTCTCCATGTTTACATCTGGTTTAACTTTTTCTAATCTAAAATAAATCAGCATGAAAAGCATTAGATTTTTCATTTAGATTCTCAATTGCCTTTTATTACAGAGATAATATCCCTTATCTGATTGCAAATGGGGACTGTTCCCTTGTCAGGCTCTGAAGGAGAACAGCCAGAGTGGCCTCTCCCCCGTTTCTCCTCCACTCTGGGGAGGGTGGTAGCTCTGAGGGGCTCCGATTTGAAAATGAAAGAAATCAGGATGGAAAGAGGATAGATCATCTCCATCATCCCTCACATGGAGGGCGTCAGCCCCCCCCCCCCCCCCCGCTGTCTAATAGGAAGTGGTCTGCAGGGAGCTCTCGAGCTTCATCTTC
This sequence comes from Jaculus jaculus, assembly GCF_020740685.1. Classification (NCBI taxonomy): domain Eukaryota; kingdom Metazoa; phylum Chordata; class Mammalia; order Rodentia; family Dipodidae; genus Jaculus; species Jaculus jaculus. The sequence continues at coordinate 7,146,291 of NC_059102.1, read as the reverse complement.
CCATCAGGGTGGCCTCGGCCCTCATCTGCTGCAGGTATAAATGACAGCCCCCAACTGGAGATTTCTACGCAAACACCAGGCGTGGGAGGAGAATCGCTCCAAACTACAGCATGTTAATTGCTCGGCTACAAAGTCGAATGTAACTAAACTATTTTGTATATCAAAGAGGCAGATTCCCCTGATTCCTTCAGTGTTCTTCCCAGAATGTTCTATTATGTTAGCTATCATCTGCGGCATTTTTTCCTTACTTCACGATGTGAGGAAATGACTCCAGGAACCAAATTCATTTCTAGTACCATGTGGAAACCTTTTCCCCAGTAATTGTTTATCACCACTTCCGATCACCCCCAAGGACGATCCTATGCAGTGTGAACTACCTCAGAATCAGTGCACCAAAGACTTTGAAACACCTCAGAAGGTTCTGAGAACTCAACAACCCACTCAAATATACAACTTGTTACTCAAATGCTATTGTTTTCCTTCCCTTGAAGCAACAGGGTAGACAGAGATGGTGCAGTGGGTAAACAAAGTCGGGGACCTGAGGTCAGGCATGGCAACACTCACCTGGAATTCCAGGGCTGGGGGACAGAGACATGATACTCCCCGGGGCTTGCTAGTCAGCTAGTTTAACCCAGTTTGTGGGCTCTAGGCTCAGTGAGAAACTTTGCCTCATTATGTATGTGTGTGTGTGTATATATATATATATATATATATATATATATATATATATATATTCATAATATATATATATACATGTATTCATTATATATATATATATATACATATATATGTATATATATATAATTATAAATTATATATATATATAAAGTAGACAGTGATTGTGGAAGTCAACCGATATCAGCCTCTGGCCTCCACATACACACAGCCACACACAGAAAATCAAACAAGCAGAACTACAGAGAGAGTCAGAAACAGCCAGCAGGATGAAGGCAATCCCATCCCACATGGGCCTCCTTTCCTGCCGGGCAGGGGGTGGGGAGGAGCTTTTACATCCCTGCCTGCTTTGGGCAATTCTCTTGCTGTTGTGAGACTAACAGCAATCTGAGAAAGAGCCCCTTATACCTGACTTTCACACATCCTCAGAATTAAGGGCAGCGATGACTTCTGGTTAGTGAAGGATAGCACAATTTGGTCCTTAATGGAAGCTGAGCTCTGGAGCGCTGTGCTAAATGCTCCACAGACACTACCTCATTTCCATGGCAACCCTAGAAGCAAGGGACTATGATAACTCCAGAGCCTAAGCACGGAAGTGCAATCTTGAGTGTTGTTCACAAGACTGTCAGTAGTAACGTGGCCAAGAGCTGAGCACTAGTGAGCTCTTACTGTGACTCAAGCCCGGGTCTGAGTGCCCTCCACACTCAACCTTACTCTGTGTCCACAGCAGAGCTGGATGAAGGCACCATGGCAGAGCCACCTGATACACGAAGCAACTGGCAAAGGAGTGCCACGGTGTAATGGTTAGCACTCTGAACCAACTGATGATAGAGAAAGCAAGAATTCATGGAAAGCTGTAGGGTAAACTGGGAAAAATCCAGCTAAAAGTCCAAATTTTCCTGCATGGAGGCCCAAACCCTTAGTGTTCTGCTGCCTCAGGAGAAGATGATTGATTTGATTGTGACGTTTAGACGTTGTGATGGAGCTGGGTCTGATGACTCACACCAATAATCCTAGAACTGTGGAGGCTAAAGTAGGAGGATCACCATGAGCTTATAGCCAGCCCGGGCAACAGAGTGAGTTCCAGGTCAGCCTGGGGTGGAGTGAGACATTCCTCAATTGAAGGAGGAGGAGAGGGATAAGGAGAAGAAAAAGTAGAAGGAGGGTGAAAAGGAAGAAGAGAAAGAGAGGGAAGGGAGGAGGAAGGGGGGGGAGAAAAAGAAGAAGGAAAAAGAGAAGGAGCAGGAGAAGGAAGCAAGAGAAAAAGAAGGCTGAGGAGAAGCAATGGTGGAAGAAGAGGAGGAGAAAGGAGCAGAAGAAGGAGGAACTTGCAACGGTCAGTCTTTATTGTTAATCTGATTGGCTAAAGAAGCCTCTAGAAGATTGGTACAGCCCATTTCCAAGTGTGTCTGTGAGGCCATTTCCAGATGTGATTCGAGCCTGAGCTCTGACCTAATGAGTGGATTGATCCACTGGTGGGTTTGAAATCGGAACAGACTATCTGGAGGTGGTGGCACTGTGAAGGAGTGGCCTGGTCAGAGGAAGTGGGTCACTGGGGTCATGGCCTTTAGGTCCATGTCTTTCTCTGCCCTCTCCTCCACCCGGTATTCTGGCTCTACTCTGCTTCCTGCCTGTCTCAGCCCAGGCTGCTCTGCCCTGCCATGCCCCCACCCCATAATGGACTAAAACCTTCCTCCTCTAAGTGGTTTCTGGCAGGTATTTGGTCACAGTGACACCATTATCACAGTTACCATAACACAAAAACCCAAAAGCCTACAGGATCCCACTATACAACTGAGGACAGACCCAGGAGCACCCAAAAGCAGATGTGGGGGGGCTTGGAGAGCACTGGACAGGAGGACCCTACAGGTCAGTGGAAATGTCCTGGATCATGAGTTGACACTAGTTACACAAAAGCATGTATCGCCAAAACAAAATGAACTGCGCCCTAGTTAAATACATGAATATTCATGCGTGTAAATTTTAATAAGGCTGAGTTTTATAAAACACTTCATGAATAAGTTCTGATTTAGCTCAGAGTTTTAGTTCAGCTAACATCTAGTGTATGAAATAAGACCCCAATGAGACATTGCCCTCAGGGTCTTACCACCTGCTGGGAGAACTACAACTGAGGATTATCCTGTGAGTTCAGGCTCCTTAAACACAAATGAGCACAAGACTAGTGGATATGGGACCTGTGTACTTACACAAGCATCTGCTCACAGGGGAGCCACACAATTCACTGAATGTTGCCATCATGAATAGTTTCTTATGGTGGCAAGATATGTGCAGAATAAAATTTACTATTGTAACCATTCATATGTAGGTATATGTGTGTGCACGTGTGTGTATGTGTGCCCATACACATATGCTGGGGAAGGCATGTTTCATAGCACACATGTAGTGGTCAGGAGATAATTTCCAGGTCAATCCTCATCTTTCCCCCTCACTGGGGACAGGGAGTCTCTCTCTGGACCTCACTCTGCATCAACCTCTGCTGTACTCATGAGAAATTTCCAGAACATGCTCCTACCTCAACCTCTTGTATCGCCATCAGTGTGCTGGATTACAGAAGCCCCCCACAACTCCCAGTGTCTTACATGGGGTTTGAGGGACGAACATGGGTACTCAGACTTGTGCTTTTCCCACCGAGCTGTCCCCCAGGCCTTGTAACCATTTTTAAATACATAATTAAACTCTTTCACCATGTTGTTCCATCGTCACCATTATCCATCTCCAGAATGTTTTCTCCCCCAAAAGGAAACTCTGCAGCCATGATAAAAGAAGTTACTGTGTCCCCTTTCACCCCCGTGCCCTCTGTTCAACCCTATCTTTGTGACTCGACTATTCCAGCTACTTCATGTGAGTGGCGTCCAGTGATATCTGTCCTTCTGTGTTCTTTACTTAACATGACGTATTCCAGGTTCATCCATGTTTTAGGCAAGTTTCATTTTCTGTCTGTTCATGGTATTCTTTCACGCACACATCTTTAATTTTGATGAAAGCTAATTTATCCATTTTCAAAAATAAAATGTGCAGACCCCTGCTTTGGACCATTTTGAAAGTTTTGAGAATGTTTTGCTTTGAACTTGCATGCATGCAAGTGTGTGAGTGCATATGGAGGCTACAGACAATCTTGGATGTCATTCCCAAAAAACACTATGCACCTCTTTTTTTAAACAGGGCCTCTCTTTGGCTTGGGTCTCACGAAGTAGGCTAGGTTGCAGGAATCCACCTGTCTCCACCTCCCTGGCATTGGGATTACAAGAGTGCGCCGCCACGCCCAGCATCTTCACATGGGTTCTAGGATGAACTCACGTCCTCCACTTACAGCGTCAAGTCTTTTTAGCCCTTTCTCTGTGCCTGAACAAGGAAGGGCACATTTCTTTGTGCAACTGTTTCCACAATTTGTGTATCCAAGCATAAGTGACCATTTTTATGGACAGTTAAGAAAAGCTTTTGAGTTTTTGTTCCTAGTTATCCAGCTTGTTTCCTTCTGGTCACTTCAAGAGTTTCTGTGAAAGCCAGCTAGCCCTCCTGGATATCCCTCATAGTGGTGGAAAGTGCTGTAGGAGCTGCTGGGAAATAATGGTCACCAACAGTGTGAGTAAGCAGGGAACCCTGCAAGCTACAAAATCAGCCAGTTGGGTAAGAAGTACACACCTGTGCAATAGTGACACACAGCCTTGGTGGGTAACCAACTGTTCTCTGATTGGACATGAGGACCACTCAGTGGGGGAGAACTTGTACTTATTACTGAGCTCCAAGTAAGAATTCCATAGCCAGGAATTTCAAAGATCCCAGAGAGAAGCCTCCATTGCTCTCTGGATAAGAAGAGTGGGTATACACAGCAAAAAGTCACTCAAATAACTCTATGTTTTCTCCTTAATCCAAGCTACTCTCACTTTTGGTTGGAGAAGCTGTTGGCAGATAATACTGGGGAGAACCAAGATCAATCAATACAGCAATAAAAGATAGCCAACTGCCTATCACAAGATGCCTCCACCACATCTACCAGGACCCAGAGAGATGGCACAGGAAGCAGTGACGCAAGTGCTGTTCTTTTTTTTTTTTAAATATTTTTTTTTAATTTATTTATTTATTTGAGTGACAGACACAGAGAGAAAGACAGATAGAGAGGGAGAGAGAGAGAATGGGCATGCCAGGGCTCCCAGCCTCTGCAAACGAACTCCAGACGCGTGCGCCCCCTTCTGCATCTGGCTAACGTGGGACCTGGGGAACCGAGCCTCGAACCGGGGTCCTTAGGCTTCACAGGCAAGCGCTTAACCACTAAGCCATCTCTCCAGCCCAGCAAGTGCTGTTCTTACTACTAGTCTGACAACCAACTCCAGGGAAACAGTGACAGGCTCCGTGGGCAATCAAAACCCACCAAAGCAGAAATCCAAAGGCTACAGAGATCACGTGCCAAATCAGACTGCCAACAGGCCCACCAAGGTTCAGGGACCACTGTAGAAGAGGGTGCAGAAAGATCACAAGAGCCACAGGGTGGGTAGAAATGCCCTGAAGCACAGCCCCTTCCCCTGCAGAGACTAACGGCCTTCGTCACTCCACAGTAAATACCAATAACTCCACTGAGGTAGGCCCTCAGGCAAATGGGAGTGGGGAAGAAGATATATAAAAGTATAACTTTTTAAAATTCTTTTTTAATTTTTATTTATTTATTTGAGAGAGAGAGCGAGAGAGGGAAAGAGGCAGAAAGAAAGAGAAAATGAGCACACTAGGGCCTCTGGCCACTGCAAGTGAATTCCGGACACGTGTGCCACCTTGTGTATCTGACTTACATGGGTCCTGGGAAATCGAGCCTTGGTCCCCCACCACGGCTCAGCTGCACAGGGCCGAGCAAACGCAGCTTTCCCATCTCTACCATCATCTGCTTTGGTCATCTTATAAGAATAAATGAATGCAGCAATAAGAAGTGAACAAAAGAGGGATGGAGGGATGGCTTAGAGGTTATGGCATTTGCCGGCAAAGCTAAAGGACCCAGGTTCAATTCCCCAGGACCCATGTAAGCCAGATGCACAAGGTGGCACATATGTCTGGAGTTCGTTTGCAGTAGCTAGAGGCCCTGGTGTGCCCATTCTCTTTCTCTCTCTCTCTCCATCTCTCCAGCCCAGTATAACTTTTTCTTTTTCTTCTTCTTCCTTTTTTTAATTTTTGTTTTTGTTTTAGTTTTTATTTTTGTTTTTCGAGGTAGGGTCTCACTCTAGCTCAGGCTGAACTGGAATTCCCTATGTCGTCTCAGGGGAGCCTTGAGCTCATGGCAATCCTCCTATCTCTGCCTCCTAAGTGCTGGGATTAAAGGCATACACCACCTTTTTTTTTTTCTTCAAGGTAGGTTCTCGTTCTAGCCCAGGCTGACCTGACCTGTAATGCACTGTGTAGTCTCAGGGTGGCCTTGAACTCATGGCAATCCTCCTATCTCTGACTCCCAAGTGCTGGGATCAAAGGTGTGTGCCACCATGCCCAGCTTCAGTATAACATCTTTTTTAAATAATTAATTGGGTTACACTCCCCCCACAGTGAGATGTTGGCCAAAGTGATCTGAGATCCCCAAAACAATGTAGGTCACCAAAACACTTGATTACCTGCTAGAGCTAAAAGGTAAGACCCTCTTGCTGAAGAAACCATGGGCTGTGGTCACAGGCATTGGAATACCATGCTGGTACCAAGAGGGAACAAGCTCACTCTTGGTTAGCTCTCATGGTACTGGAAAGCCCTATAGGACCTACTAGAAGCCAACAGTCACCAACAGTATGAATAATCAGGGGACGCTGCAAACTATGAAATTATCCAGCCAGACAAGAAGTACATACTTGCAAAATAGTGGCCCACAGCCTCTGTGGGTAACCAACTGTTCTCCGATTGGACATGAGGCCACTCAGTGGGAAAGAACTCATGTCTGGTACTGGAAACTAAGTCAGAACCCAATTGTCATAACAAAGCCCCCAGTGCTCTCTGGAGAAGAGTGGGCTGGCATATCAAAAGGCCCTTCCCTAGCTCTGCGTACCCTTTTCAGCCCCAGCTGCTCTCACTCTTGGTTGGAGAATCCGTTCTGTTTTACAGAAGGTAGAGAAAATGGAGGCAAACCAATGTCCATTGCTAAGACGAGAAAGTGCATGACTGAGTACCGTGGGGCATGCCATCCCTGCCAGAGCTGCTGGGGCCCAGGGGAAATGGCAGAGGAGGCAGAGACATGAACACTGCTCTTACTGCTGGCCTGGCAACCAGCTCCAAGTGACAGTGCCAGACAAAGCGGTGAACCAAAACCCACCACAGCAGAAACCCAGAAGCTACAGAGACCTCAACAGTAAACTTGACTTCCAACAGGCCTGTCGTGCCTCATTGCGGAAGGGGTGGACAGACTGTAAGAGCCAGAGAGGGTAGGAGTAGCCTGCAGTCCAAGGACTGACTGAGGCCTTCATGACCCCACAGTGAATACTATAGCCCACTGCGAAGGGACCCAGGGAAATGGGAACAGTGGCTAGGGATAAAAGAGTATACCTATTAGAATATATATATGGAGAGAGAGAGAGAGAGAGAGAAAAGAAACAGAGATGAAAATTAAACTAAATTAAAAATAAGTTTCCTTGAGACCCAGGCCAAGTGGGAGAGCCCAGCCACCCTGCTCCTGAGCGGAGGCAGCCTTGCACCAGTCCTTCCTGAGCAGGACTAGAACAACAAGAACAGCCCCTTCCCTTTTAGGAGCCTGGAAGGACCAGAGGCCTTCTTCATTTCCCGCTCTCCATAGCCTCTGTGGCTCCTAACATATAGACTGAGTCACAACCTGCCCCTGTCCCCAACACTTGTAAAAGTGAACAGTCTTGCTCTGTTTTGCAGAGTTCTGGCCTCTGTCTCTGTCTCTCCTCCTCTTCTTATTCTTCCTCCTCCTCCTTTTCCCTCTCTCTTTGGCTTTGGACCCCACCAGGCCACCTAGGCACATCCCTCCCCTAACAAAGCTTAATTAACTAAAGGCCACTCCATTCCAGCTCCTCCCTCAGACCAAGTTGCTCTTCCCCACCATACAATCACCACCCAGTAGGTGGAGAGGATGACACGCTGCTTCTTATTGGTGCTTGTGAAGCCCTATTTGCACATCACCCCCAGCCATTGACAGGCCTTGCTCCTCCACAGCCCAAGACTACCCGGAATGGAAGGCAGCAAACAGAGCCCGCAACACCCAGAACCCATCAGTCAGAAGCAGAGCACATCTGTGACTCAAGTCATGGTTTTCATGAACTTCCTGTAAGTCCCGAGCGGAATCAGAGGCATCTGCGCCCTGAGGCAGATGAGTCCCTTGAGTGCCCAGACACTGCTCTTGGCTGCAGGCCGCTGTGCCGGGAAGTGGCTTCCTGCCTTCAATGTAAAATGGCAAGCAATTTGTCGTCTACTCTGAGAAAATATCCTCTTCATGTGCTTTCAGCTCTGTTCACCTCTCTGATACATTAACATTTTTGAATCCTGGATTTCTTCCAAGGTACTCATTTTTAGAGATATCTCAAAGTCCTTTTTGGATGAAGAGGGGATATAAATTAGACTCACAAAGAGGAAATGAAATCATTTCACTATTTAGAATTTGATTAATGGAAAGGATGACTTCCATCTTTTAGCTTCAGTTGGGCAAACCAGAGCTGAGATCTGTCTGTTATCACTGAAAGAAGTCTGGAATTCCAGTACTAGCAGGAGTAGAGAGCAGACATCGGAGAGTCCCTAGCAGCTCCATTGTCACTGGCACCCATGCCCTGAGAGGAGCCGCAGGTGCGTTGGCCAGCTCCATTTGCCATCACAGCCACCCTGAGCAGTGAGGCCAAGGCCCAGCAGCCCGCCTGCCCCACTCAGAGCACCAAGCCCAGAACCATGGATAGTGTCTCAGGCCTGGGTGGTCTCGCATCCCGGGCAGCTGCCAGCAAGGTCATTTACAGGAACGTTTTGGGAGCAGCAGAATGGTGCCATGTGAGAAGAAGATCTGGTTCCATCCACAGGCAGCCACCAAGGAAGGTGGATTTGTAGAGCAGCCTGCTGGCGGTAAGGACAAAGTGGCCCGAGAGGTGACCTTGCAGTGTTGGAGATGAGAAAGTTTATGGCATCTGATGCTGTTGAAGGACAAAGTGGTGCAGAAGCAGCCAGTATGAGAGGCCCTGCGGTCAGTTCAAGACAGTACGCATGTAGCCGATGTGACCGTTACAGATGCTACCACGTTGTAGGGGTCCTCCACACATTGGCCAGCGAGAATGACCAGAGCAGTGAGAGAGGCAGAAGTACAAGGAATCAAGCGGCAACCCAGGCCCAACAACCCAGCAAAAGAAAAGGTCCCCACCTTATGCACATGAGGCGATGGGCATCAATCACACTACTGCAACTCTCCCAGGCAGGGAGAAGTGAGGGAGGGCCGACAAGCAGGCTGCAGGAGTGCCAGGTGAACCAGTGGGACAGAGTGATTCTGTGTGGGCCTGCTCACCAGAGACACGGGGAGGGGACGGCTGGCAAGGAGGTGAACAGCCAACTCAGGCCCAATACCTGCGTCTCTATGACTTTAATAACCAAAGAAGATGCCAGAGAACCTAAACCATAAGATGGAAAAGAGTCGGATGCAGCCTACCCACCAGCTGACAATTCACACCCCCACCATGCCTCAGCTGCACAGGGCCGAGCAAACACAGCTTTCCCACCTCTACCATCATCTGCTTTGGTCATCCTGTAAGAAGAAATGAATGCAGCGATAAGAAGTGAACAAAAGAGGGATGGAGGGATGGCTTAGAGGTTAAGGCATTTGCAGCAAAGCTAAAGGACCCAGGTTCAATTCCCCAGGACCCACATAAGCCAGATGCACAAAGTGGTAAATATGTCTGGAGTTCATTTGCAGTGGCTGGAGGCCCTGGTGTGCCCATTCTCTCTCTCTCTCTCTCTCTCTCTCTCTCTGTCTCTCTCTCTCCCTCAAATAAATAAAAAATAAACAAATAAAATATTTTAATTAAAAAATGAGCAAAAGACTAGAGCTGAAAGATCTTAAGCGCTGGCTTTATACCCACTGACCAGTGATCTAGAAATATCTGCAAGGTCTGTGCAGCATGGGTTCTTTTTGTTATTTTTATACCATCTTACATTTTTCTTACTTCTTTTTAGTAAAGAAAAAGTTTTTCTTTGCTATGAAGCAGGATATCATTCTATTTAGCACAGGCTGACCTGGAACTCACTCTGTAGCCTAGGCTGGACTTGAACTCATGGCAATCCCTCTACCTCAACCTCCCAAGTGCTAGGACCAAAGGCATGAACCACCACACATGGCTTGTTTTTTATTTTAAACATTTTTTTTCTCAATATGTTTTTTAAAGTCTAAAATTGTTTCATATCTGGTCAAGCTGAGATTTTTTCAAACTTCATTTTTATTTTGCAATAAAAATTTTCAACTTATCTGCAAAGAAACATCAACACATACTGTTTAGTAATGTTCTTAAATTTAAGAAGAGAATGATATTTACTTTAAATCCATGAAAGCTATCTAGAATCCTGGATAGATTGCTTACAGTGGAATCAGTATATGATTCCTTATGTATGATGATTTGTCTCTCTTTATGAATATCTTGTATATTAAAGCTTTTAAATATTATCTTCTTGTAAAACACATGAAAGTCAAGTTATGTTAAAACTTGAATTATGGGCTAGAGTGAGAGCTCAGTGGACAAAGCACATGCTGAACAAGCATGAGGGCCTCAGTTTGGATCTCCAGAGCCCAGAAGAGTGGACAGTCAGAGGGGTCCTCACAGGAGGGTGGCCAGTAAGATGTTCCTCATAGGAGGGTGGGCAGTCAGAGGGTTCCTCACAGGAGGGTGGGCAGTCAGAGGATTCTGCAGTGGCTCCCACTGCCTAATTCCTGCACAGCCCATGTCTATAGCCAACTGCGAGCCGTCCATCTAGCTGCTCCTGTCAGAAATCTTGCTACTGTCTTCTCCTTCCTAGTACCTCAAAATAAGACAGGATTCAGATGGAGTCCTCTCTGTCACTGGAGCTGTGTCCCCACACAGCCTGCGTCACCTCTCTGGGCCTTAGAGAGCTTTTATTTATTTATTTATTTCATTAACAACTTCCATGGCAGAGTTTTCTTTTGTGAAAAATGGGGGCTTCTGTGCCCCACGCAGCTGTGGTGAGGATGAATGGGGCGATCCAGAGAGCAGCCACACCAGTCCCCTTGTTCACCAATGCTCTCAGCTCTCCTCACACATAGATGTGTCAGCCTGACCATTTGCATCCACAACACGCCTTTCCCTCCCCGCTTACACACCGGCTCACCTGGAACACCGGTATCTTTTGTCACTTCCCCTGAGTTCTCATAGCTGCAAAATATAGGTGTGGAACATCATCCCAGGGTTTCAGACCTCCATCAGAATCAAGTTCCAGTTAAAAGCATGAGTTTCAGACCAGGCATGGTGGCGCACACCTTCAATCCCAGCACTCAGGAGGCAGAGGTAGGAGGATTGCTGCGAGTTCAAGGCCATCCTGATACTACATTGTGAGTTCCAGGTCAGCCTGGGCTAGTGTGCAACCCTACCTCGGGGGTGGGAGGGGAACCTGAGTTTGCAGAGCTGGTCATGCAGCTCAATGGAAGAGCGCTTGTCCGCCAGGTGCCAGGTTCTGGGTTGAACTCTACCACCACAAAAGTACATTTAACCTGAGGGTCCAGAGACTGCACAACCACTGGAGCTCACTGATGAGTCAGTCTGACCACAAAGCAGCTTTGGGCTCAATGAGAGACCCCTCCACAAGAAACCTCAGAGCCGAACAATAGGGGAACGCTCCTGATCTTCTCCTCTGACTTCCACACACGTGTGCACAGGGTATGTGCACCTGCACACACACATGTACACACCACACATGCACCATACCACACACACACACATGTACATGCAATCCTATCCACCACGCCCAATGCCACACACACTTTTCTGGACCCAACATCAGAAGATCTGCCATTCTAGAACATCTAGAATTCACTAGTACATGAGGGTTATTTAACCCTTTATAAAATGGCAAAACCCCATGTAGGCCTTTGTAAACGTTCCGAGGGAGAAACATCTTTTAGTCAAAATGCCCTATGGGTATTTTCTAACCTCTTCCTGGCATTACTGTGTGGGAAGTAGGTGCCTATGAACTCACATTCTCATGAGCCTCTGGTCAGTGATGGAATCCACCACTGACCAAAGGAGGGTGGGTTCTGAAGGCAGCTGCGGTCTGCTTATGGCCACTTTGTAGGTCATCTGTGTATTTTCTGAGATGTGGGGGTTACCCTGACCCAAGAATATACAGTGTATCCGTCCCCTTTCACCTGCCACGTTGAGTGTGGGGAAGGACAGTGGATTTGAACAAGCCTGCGTGCACAGAGCAGCCCCATCAAGCTCTACTTACAACTTGACCAACAACGTGCTTTGATGTGCCGCCGCCTCTCTGGCTGGCTCTGGCTTTTGTGTGGAACACCAAAAGGAGAAGTGATGGTTCTCATGAACACAGATGAGGCAAGAAGTGCTCAGGGAGGAAAAGAAAATTACCAAGGTGATTCTCTAGCTCCATCCCAGAAAACCCTAATCCAGTGTCCTCTCCCTTAACCCACTGTGGTAGTTTGATTCAGGTGTCCCCAATAAATTTAGGTGTCCTGAGTGCTAGGTCCCCAGCTGATAGCAATTTGGGAATTAAAGCCTCCTAGAGGCAATGTGTTGTTGGGGCAGGCTTATGAGTGTTATAGCCAGCTCCCCCTTGCCAGTGTTTGGCACACTCTCCTGTTGCTATTGTCTGTCTGAAGTTGGCCAGGAGGTGATGTCCACCCTGTGCTCATGCCATCGTCTTCCCTGCCATCACGAAGCTTTCTCTGGAGTCTGTGAGCCAAAATAAATCTTTCTTTTCCCTCAAGCTGCTCTTCGTCAGTTGTTTTCTGCCAGCAATGCGAACCTGACTGCAACACCCACCAACACTTTCCATCCTGTCCTGGCTTTGGCTAAATGTCAACATGGCCTCCCCATCAATGTCTAATTTCCTCATGAAATTATGTCAGACCTCACAAGTCTTGGCTGCAGTGCCCTGGGTCAAGTCACACTTTCGCCTAATGAAACGAGGCATATGCCACGAGACTGGAGACGTCAATCAACAGCTGTGCCTCCCGAGGCAACCAGGCTGATTCCAGGCCGCTGGCCCCTCACACCTCCTCGGGCACCATCCTCGGGCAGCCGCCTCCCGACGGAAGGGAGAGCAGGGCTGCAAGGGAACAGTGAGCAGGGAGCATCAAGGGTCAAGAATGTTGGTCTCATTCCCCGTGCACCTCTGGGATTTCCTTCTTCCTGCATTTGGACAGAGGCCACCAGGAAGTGCCAGTGGAGATTCCCAACTATGGCCAATGGAGGCTCCAGCCCTGAACCTATGATATTCAAAACTATCACCAACACTGCCCACCATCACCAGTGGCGGCTCCCAGCCATGGCCAAAGGAGGTTCCCAGTAGAGACTCCCATGGATTGTCGGTGCTTTGAAGAGAAGCACCAAGCACACACCCAAGTCACAAGTAAGGTCCTGACCTCCCTGTGAAACAGCAGAGCCAATTGCAACATTTATTGTCAACTACAAAACAGCCTTTTCAGGGCTGGAGAGATGGCTGAGTGGTAAGGCATTTGCCTGCGAAGTGAAAGGACCCAGGTTCAATTCCCCAGAACTCACATAAGCCATATGCGCAAGGGGCACATGTGTCTGGAGTTTGTTTGTAGTGGCTATAGGCCCTGGTGTGCCCATTCTCTCTCTCTCTCTCTCTCTCTCTCTCTCTCTCTCTCTCTCTTCTCTCTCTCTTTTTCACTCTGTGCTTGCAAATAAATAAATAAATAAAAATTTTAAAAAAGACAGCCTTTTCTCAGCCTGCTTATGGGGCACAAGTGCCTTTGCTGCATCAGAAGTTGCCAGGATCCCACTGTGGGAGACATGTTTGAGTCCAGGGAAGAACTGTAAATTCAGACAACTATCAAGCGATGTGGCTCCAACCCATCAGCTGAGTTGGGAAATAGGTAAAGTCATCTTGCACTGTTAGGTAGCTATGAGAAGAAAGAAAATGCTTTTTTGTTTGTTTTTTTATTTTCTGTTTTCTTAGTGACCTCTTTCTTTCCTGAGTTGAGTTATCTTGATGCCCATGCATTTAAACTGAGAGGGCTTTCCTTTCCCAATCCCTCAAGACCTATGCCAGCCACTGGCAAACCTTCACCAAAGCCCAGGGCGAGTGAATTTCTCAGGCTCGTGGGGCATCTCAACAACGTGGTGGAGATGTCCACTTCTGGCTGAGAGGAGGTAGTCAGGCAAAACCCATGAGACAACGGTTTTCCAGCGTGGGTCGCCAGCAATGCAATACCCTGAGACCTGAGAGAGGGGAAGTGAGAGGAGCCTGTAACTGTCCCTCCTGAGGTGCCTTCCAGGCTGTGAGTGGGTGAGGGAGGGATAGGCAGAGCCTGGGGTCTCAGCGAGCAGAGGAGGTGTAAACAGGTCTAAGGGTGGCTGATGTCGACAGTGTCGGTGACAAGCAGAGAGCTTCAGGGAAAGACAGTGCCAGAAATCTCCAGGAAACTGCTCAAGTTTTTGGCTAAAGGCTGATCTGGCTCTGTCTGAAAGAAAACTACGTGAAAGCAAGTGGAGTAAATGACCACAAAGTAGTAGGTAAAGCAAATGCAAGATGTCAGACAAAGCGGGGAAGAGTTCCCACCAGTCCAAGGGCAAAGGCCTCATCACACCTGGGACCCAGCTGAGTCCTCCAGAGGGCTGTGTCTTAACAAGGGAGCTGCTTGTCCTCTGGTCAGGGTTCTCACCCTCCACACTATGGGCGCTTTTAGGCTTGATAATCTCTGTGCATGTTCAGAAATCAACAGTGTCTCTGGCCTCTGCCCATTAGAATCAGTGGCACCTTCCTCCAAACTGTCTCCAGACATTAACATTACTTAAGAGAAATCTCCTCCTTGGATAAGAACCACTGCCCTGCGCTAGAGCCTGCCTCGGGCCCCTCCCACACACCTCCCAAATAAGCCCTAACAGGGCCACGCTGTATGCAATAGCCAGACTCCTACCAGACCCGTGCAGTGCTCCTCACAGGAACACAAACGGGCAAATCCAGTGCCTACCTGCAGAAGTCACCCCATGAGAACGCCACCTAACACTGCCCAACACACGAGGAAGAAGAGGTGACGTGCAGCCAGGAGGAAAATCACCACCAAAGGCAAAAATCACAAATAGCAGAGAGAGTGATCGAGTGAGCAGACGACAGCCTTAAAAATCCTGTCATGAATAAGTTCCATGTGCTCGAGGAGGTGGGGGTGACCCTGAACTGGATCTGGGAGACAAAAGAGGAAGAAAAGGAAGATGGCTTTGTTTGCTGCAAATGCTCTGACACTACTCTGGGCCTACTAAATAACAATGGCCTTGGCTGGGGCATGGGCCTCTTAAAGCTTACCATGGTCTTTGCTTCTAGCCAGCGCCAAGTACGGCTGGACCCTGCTCCCTCTCCCCTAAACACACACACACACACACACACACACACACACACACACACACACAAAGATAAATGGAAGCAAAGGTCAAGTAATAGCAGGCTTAGGGTAAATGTGATTTCTAAAAGTGAAACCTTCCCTGGCTCATCTCATGATGAGTGTGTCAGACCCTGTCACCTATCAGAAGACTGATGGGCAAACCTTAGCTTGCAAGCCCCAGCCTGCACCTGTCTCTAGAAAGGTCTCAACGATCCAGTAAGAGAAGCTAATTTGGGCTGAAGGGATGGCTTAGTGGTTAAGCGCTTACCTGTGAAGCCTAAGGACCCCGGTTCGAGGCTTGATTCCCCAGGACCCATGTTAGCCAGATGCAATAGGGGGTGCATGCATCTGGAGTTCGTTTGCAGTGTCTGGAGGCCCTGGCGCACCCATTCTCTCTCTCTCTCTCTATCTGCCTCTTTCTCTCTGTCTCTCAAATAAATAAATAAAAATTAACAAAAATAAATAAATAAAAAGAGAAGCTAATTCACATGCACACTCAGAGAGATTCAAGTGCTTCATAAAACTCTGTGTCTTCACTTCCTAAGGCTGGTGAAGCTGTCTGAACTCAGTTCCTCGGGAGTCTCAGAACAAGCAAATGCTTTCAATGTGGACAGCAGGTGTAGCCAAAGGCGGGACCATCCGTGGTTTGGTTATAGCTTTGTTCATATCTAAAGCTTATCAAATACATACATATACCAGGAAGAATGACCCTTCATGTACCATGTTTCTGTTAGCTTGCGCATTTTAGCATTGAGAGAGACGCAGGCTATGTAGACGAATGCACACTAGCCTCCACTTGCTTCTGGCCCTTGTTATCTCTCAGCACAACAGCTTCTATTTGTCACCCCAACCAAAGGCAGCTTAGGAAAGGAACAGAAGTAGTTCAGCCACTCCTGAGCAGGAGTTAAAACCAGCCACTGCTGTCCCAAGTGAAGGGGGTTGAGGGTGTGGAGACGCATCAGTGGTAAGAGCGCTTGCCGCGCAAGTCTGAGTGGGGTAGCTTCTCGAAGCATTAACAAAGCTCCAGAGCAGGATCTTAGTTTTGGAAAACTCCCAGTCTGAGGCTGGAAGGATGGCTTAGGGGGTAAGGTGCTTGCCTGTAAAGCCAACAAACCCAGGTTCAATTCCCCAGGACCCACGTAAGCCAGATGCACAAGGTGAACCATATGTCTGAAATGTGTTTGCAGTGACTGGAGGCTCTGGTGTGCCCATTCTGTCTCTCTCTCTCTCAAACAACTAAATAAAAAATAAATAACTCCCAGTCTGTAGACCTTGCCCTCACTTC
The DNA here is from genome assembly GCF_020740685.1 of Jaculus jaculus. Classification (NCBI taxonomy): domain Eukaryota; kingdom Metazoa; phylum Chordata; class Mammalia; order Rodentia; family Dipodidae; genus Jaculus; species Jaculus jaculus. The sequence goes on along the minus strand of NC_059102.1, from coordinate 7,129,777 downwards.
AAGTAGATTTGTAGGTCTTCACAGGAGTGACTTGAGCTCCAAAAGGCTTTTCATAGGAACAGAACCTCCCGCCCTTATTTTTATTGGAGAGCCAATCAGCTTCTCTAATCTAGCACCTTTTTGCATCAGAGTTTATTCCAGGATTCTTGCTTAGTTTTTCACCCCATTGGGCACTTCAAGGTCAAATCCCAGAGCAGGTTAACAGGAGACCTATGAGCTGATCAAAGGTGGGGAGTCACAGGACTAAGTCCAGGAGCAAGCCAGGCATTGGGATGTCTGGTGTGTTTAGTTTGGGAAACTTGGCATAGAGGTTTGCGTCTTGCAGCATTCCTCCTTCTAAATTGTGCTGATATATCCTGGTGGGAATGATCATAATATAGTTTAATGGATGTCAAATATTTTAAATTCTGAAATCTTTTCCCCTGAAAGCCAAGCAAAACTTAAAAGGGGGAAAAGTGACCAGCTCCCTCCTAGTGATTTTCAAATTTGGTCTAGCTTTGAGTCCAAGGAACAGGCCAGCCTGGACCACTTGTCATCGACAGATGGAGCTAATAACACGATGCTGGCAAAACTGGTTGTCAGGGGAGGAGCCTGGGCTGCATGGAACAGGAGTAGCTCAACTGCTGGGAGTGGAGGATAAAACACCAAGTTGCGTAGGTACATGATGATCAGCAAATTTGAAGGTATTTTACAGTTTTCTGAAAAAAATAGACTTTATCACTTTATTATCCTCAGTGCAGCTCTAATAATGAAGGAATATATGAAGATTTTTAGATTAAAAAATGGCAATGCAAGTGTGAACACTTGCTAAAGTATTTGCTAAAGGGCTTACATGGAGCCACGAACACCCTGTAGAAGAACGTACTGATGGAACTCAACAAGTTTTCCCACTCTGGAGGGATGGAAAATAACTTCAGTGAAAATTATACAAGAAAATGCTGTCCCCATCCGATTAATTACTAGTGAATAATAACATCTCTGGTTTCTTTCAATTATATTCTAATTGCACACCTTTTGCTCTGGCTGATTGGGCAGTGGAGTAATGAACAACGATTACTGAATTTAATTAACACCATTATTCCTGCAGCTTTTACATCTCTGTTGCGAACATGGAAATTTCCCCTCCCAGGGCTGGAGCTGGAAGAAGCCAGCCTTGAACCCTGAAAAACCTGTTTATTCCACTCTGGGCTGGATCCCTTCTGCCAAGTTTGGAAGACAAAAGATCTGAAGTGTTTCCCAGTATTCATGGGAAGGCTTTCCTAATAACAACATCAATATTCAGAAAGGTTACTTTTTCATAAAGCATTAGCAATTTGCATGTTACATTCATCAAAAGAGATGGGTAAGTGAGCTATCTGAGTCAATTACAGTGTCATTCATAATTTATTCCATGTACAATAAAGAGCTGATCAGATTTCATGTGTGTTTACTTTCGGAAAAGGTAACTGCTTATGGCTGATAACAGTTGCAGAATACAAATATCTTTCAGGGTAATGTGTTTATCTCAGGCTGACATATTCAATCTCCAAGGTTCTCCGTTTTTCCAAAAAGTTGTCTGTGTTTGAAAATTAGAGCTCACCCGTAAACAATGAAAGACCATGCTGGAATCATGCTATCTTAACTTGATCAAGGCAAGTCATGCATATTCTCCCAAAGAACACATCGGGGAAACAAGCAGGCATTTGTTTTTAAAAACAGATAACTGCAAACGTACAGAGCTAACAATATTGAAATCACAGAATGAATGAGGGTATCAGTGACCCATCATAGAAGTTTTTGAAGTGGAAATTTGACAACTGCCAATTATATTCATCCAATAAGCTGTCCCCACCAACATACTGCACAAGTCTATTTGAAGTCCCATGGGAAAAGACGACACACACATGTGATGAATTTGCTAGAGCAGGTAAGATGCCAGGCTGGCATCTCACAAGCACACGTTGATCTACCCTCTCCTCCAGATGCGGTGTGTGCCCACGGCGCCACCCGCCCGGCCCCAGCTCTACCTCGTATCTGCTGGCTGGCTGCTCAGAGGTCTTCAGGCCTGGGCACATATGGACCACACAAACTTGGGCTCGTCTCTGGGAGGGGAACCAGTTACTTTGGACCAAATCCATGACCATCACATGGTTTTTCAGCTCGGTTCTAAAGGTTGTTATGTGAAAAGTGCAGCGAGGCGCTTGTCCTGCACGGCCGGTCACACGCGCCTCCCGGGGAGCTTTCACAGGCATTCCAGAATGCTGCATGAGACTGAATCTCGTGACTTCGGCTCGCCAGCCCGGCAAACACAATTTCCTTTGTTTCATCCAGGTATTGAGTGCAGCAGGAAGGGCTTGGGAAGCGGCCGGCACAGGCCTGTCCTGCGGTTTTCCAATGCACCTGCCAAGTTGTTGCGAACTCCCAGTAACAGAGGAGCAGGATGCGGCCGTAAAAACCTCGTGGGTCACTTTTATGCTCCATGACGAACCTCCTCACTGCAATCGGACCCACTCGAGCCTCCCACCTGAGCTCGTGGGCTCTCTGCCGTCTCTGATTTCAAAGAAAACAGCTTTCCTTCTCATTGCATTCAAGTTCTGAACACTGAATTCACCTCCTTACCAAGGGGCTCAATATATTTTTCCATCTCTAGAACCTCAAATCCAAATAAATTATTTACAGTGCTCTGCACAAAGGAAGCAGGAGGGATAATTGCTGCCTTTTAGAATGGCTACTCTTTCTGGCCAGGCCTGAAAGGAGCAAGTGCAGGCTGCCTCCCAGCACAAAGAGCGTCCTCAGCCAGAGGAAAGATAAGCGAGCATTCAGAGGCGAAAGAGACTCCCTCACACAAGTGATGGCGGCAGGCGGCCGCTGGAGAGATGCTGGGCCTGGGGGGACACTGGCTGCGAGGTGGGCCCCAGTTTGTGGAAGTCACAACCCTGAGCCTCAGTCTTCCCAGGTAGAGGAAACTGCCCTGCTTTCCCCTCCCGAGCTTATAAAGACGTGGCGATCTATATATTGAGAAAAAAGTAGCATGTGACGTAGACATCACTCTCATAAACAATTGCTCATTTTCATCCCAATTTCTTCTACACAATTCCCTCTCCACACATACAACATAGTAGAGAGTTACCTATCACTAAAAATTATTGGACATGGAATTTCATATCCTTTAGAGTACAGAACCGTGGCATTCTTGCCTTCCTATGTTTCATGTGGTGAGGCTGTTTCTATTCGCTTGAAGTGGTGCAGATGGCAATGCTAAGTCTTCAGTCAAGGGTGAGCATGAGGGTGAAGCAGGCGGAAAGACAGAATCTCTTCTTTGCACATGACTTACTCCTGGATTTCTGCGAAGAGGAGCCCGTAAATATTTTAACTCAGCTGGGCGTGGTGGTGCACGCCTTTAATCCCAGCACCTGGGAGGCAGAGGTAGGAAGATTGCTATGAGTTCAAGGCCACCCTGAGACTACATAGTGTATTCCAGGTCAAGCCTGAGCTAGAGCAAGACCCTCCCTTGAAGAAAAAATCACATTAACTCAGGGATGAGAATAGAGCTCATTTGGTAGAGTGCTTGCTTAACGTGCACAAAGCCCTGGGTTCTTTCCCCAGGCCCCCAGCGCCACATAAAGCCAGGGGCGGTGCCACAGGTCTGGTGAGTGCCAGGCCTTTCCTTCTACAACCACGGTGCGCCAAAGGCCCCAGGGCCATGTGAAGCCATCAAAAGTGCTCCAAGACCAGCAAAAGGAGCTCTGCTGAGGGCTGCTATGGAACCTATGTCCCAGGCAGCACCAGTGCAGCAAGGGCTAGACCTTTACCGGCCAGCATGATCACAGGACACAGGTGTGGCATGGCCTTGACAAGGTCTGCAGGATCCTCACCCAAGAGTGCTGGACAGGAGCCTTGGTGCATCAATTGCTTTCTTGTTTCTGCCACAAAATGCACAGCCAGAAGCAGCTTAAGGAAGGAAAGGGTTTGTTTCGGCTTACAGCTTTGAGTGAAGTGTCCGCTGGGGTGGGGAAACACGGCAGAAGCACACAGCCGCTTCACGTCAGCGCAGCAGCAGGGAGGAAGTAGAGCGGGAAGGCCGGGCTGGAGCCCTCCAGTGACACACTTCCTCTGGCAAGACTGTATCTCGTAAAGGTTCTGCAACCTTCCGAACAGGCCACTTTACCAGGGAACAAGTGCTCAAACTCATGAGCCTATTGAGGGGGCTTTTACATCCAAACTACTGCAGCTGCTAAGAAACATTCCCCACATTTCCTTCCTTTTAGCAAATAATGATGCAGGGTGGCTCCTCGGGTGACTTGCATAGGAGTCTGATGAGGTAAAGACCGGCAGTTCACAAAGGGTGACATGTCCTTCACTGACAGTAATTTCTTGTGAGAGGACTAGGAAGCTGTAGGGTTAGAGCTGGGAAAGGAGAAAGGCCATATTTAGGCATATAGGCATATATGTTTAGGCCTCAAGCATGGCTCATTGCTATTTTAACATTCCTATTTGAAATGCTATTTTAAAAAAAGGAATACTTTAGGGTCAGGGGGGATGAGGAAGAGAAGGGTATAGAGAAGAGAAGAGTTAGTCAAAATTAAAGATGTTATAAATATGCCAAATGAGGGCTGGAGAGATGGCTTAGCAGTTAAGCACTTGCCTATGAAGCCTAAGGACCCCGGTTCGAGGCTCGATTCTCCAGGACCCACATTAGCCAGATGCACAAGGAGGTGCATGTGTCTGGAGTTCATTTTCAGTGGCTGAAGGCCCTGGCACACCCATACTCTCTCTATATATGCCTCTTTCTCTGTCTGTTGCTCTCAAATAAATAAATAAAAATAAACAAAAAATTAAAAAATAAATATGCCATATGAAAACCTTCCTCACCAGCAAAATAATATAAATGTTAGAGAAGAAAGGGTTTGAGCAGAAGTTCCCTGTGGAGGTGGATAATTCTGAGCCCAGAAGCCATACATTGTTACAAGAAATAGTCAGCACCAGGGTGTGACGTCTTCCTATGAGTTGATGGTCAGAGAAGCATCCGGTGCCCCCAAAGCATCTTGGTTGCCCACTAGAACTCTATGATGCAACCACGTGCTTGGGCTGCAGGACACCGGAGAATCAAGCTGGAGCTGAGCTGGAAGCCTCCTCTCTGTTGACTCATCAGTGGTGTTAACCAACAGTGAACCCTGCAAGGTTTACCTTGATAGCAGTTGAGGCCCACGGAAAACGCTTCCTGGTACCGAAAAACGTAACCAAAAGCCTATAGCTGGGGAGATCAGGAACCCTAGTCGGGAAACTGCTACTGTTATTTGGCCAAATGAATATACCCACCAAACCTCCATCAGAATACTTACTTTTATGCCCATAGGTTAATGCTACTCTCAGTGTTACTTAAAGAAGCTTCTCTTTTCAGATGGCAGTGACCACTGAGGAAACTCAAAACTTAGCAAAGTGCTGAGAGGAAATGACGATGCAAGGTTTATCAGTAAGTGAGATCTCTCTATCACACCCTCTGAGGCCCAGGGACCATTGCGGAACAGGTAAGGGAAAGAATGTAAGCCTGAGGAAAGGGAGGAGTGCTTTGCAATGCTGTCTTCCAGACACAAAGTGGCCTTGGCACTCATTACCTCACAGTGGCTGACACTGCCTAAGCAAGAGCTGCAGAATAGGAGGGTACAGGGGAAATGATGACATCAAAATAGAAAAGAGAGCCGTTGGAAAGAAAGAATTTGGTGGAGGCGGGGCTTGGGGAGGAAGAGGGCTAGTAGGAAGGATTATGATCATGAACATCTATACGTATAGAGGTTTCCATACAAAGTCTTTAAAAGAGGTGCTGAACCTGTGTAGACAACCTTCACAACAAATTTTGATAACTAAACTGGAATTCTTAACTCTCAGCTGCTGAGGCTTCCACCAGACTCTGGAACGTGGGGCTCCTTTCTGTTCCCGTGTCCCCTTACTTTTCCTTGTGTTTCTAACCTGCTCAGTGGCACCCCCTGACCCGGCTGCCGGGAGCGCTCAAGGAGCCGCGGAGGCCGAGGCCTGACACCAGGGCTGCGCTGGCTCCTGAGCGGCTCCGCCACCACCCCGAGGGCAAAGGCCAGCAGTGGGGACTGGACAGTCAGGTTATGAAGGAAAACTGCCAGAGAGAAACAGGAAGTGGATTGAAGAGATGGCCAGTGGTTAGGTCAAGTGTCCTCCTGCGCGAGCTCGACAGCCCGAGGGGCTTGCGTCCAAATCTCCGGGTCTCTCGCGGAGCAGCTGGGGGTGGCTCGCCTGGAGCCCCAGTCCTGCAGAGAGCGGAGAGCTGCTGGAGCCTGGCGATCTCGGGGGGGGGGGGGGAGAGATGCTTCAGCTCAAAAACAGGACCAGGTGGGAGAGCAATGAAGCAGGACACAGACGTTCCATTCTCACGGCCGCAGAGCAGCGTCTCTGCTTACGGGATGCAGCAGGGCACCTACACATGTATACACACCGCACACATACATGCCTACAGCACATATACCACACACACACACACGCATATACCACACATGCATATACACATACACCACACACATACATACATGCCTACAGCACACTCATATACATATACCACACACACATGCATGCACCACACACACACACGCACACACGCATATACCACACATGCATATACACATACACCACACACACACATACATGCCTACAGCACACTCATATACATATACCACACACACATGCATGCACCACACACACACACACACACACACACACACGCATATACCACACATGCGTATACCACACACATACACCACACACACACACACACACACACACACACACACACACACACACACAATTCTAAACAAAAAAAAGAGCACTAGAAGTATTCCTAGTTCCATGGCTCCCTCTGCCCTGCAGTGATGCCCAGAACTGGGGCAGGCTGTCAGCCTTGATTTCCTAATGTGGGAAACGAGATGGCACCTCCTGAACAGACAGATGTACATGCTGTGTTAGGCACTGATGTGTGTGGACTTGTTTACTAGATGATATACTTTTAAACTGCGCAGGTAGATTTTTAATCTAATGCGTGTGGGCTGTTTATTAAATGATATATTATTTTCAAACTATGCAGGTCAGATTTTTAATCCCAATAACTGATTCATTTTAAAAAGTAGGAAAATAGCAGAAGAACTTGTCGGGCCAGTTCTTAGGCAAAGGACAGAGAGTCGGTTACGTCTGCAGTCACACATGAGTGGCAGCGCCAGGCTGTGCCGCGCCTCCACAGTGGCACCCAGTGCTTGACGAGGGGAGGCTTCTCATCTGCTCAGAACCCTGCTCTCCTGGCCAGACTGCTCACGTGTCCACCCCAAGCCTACCACAGGGGCTGCCTGTTCTGCTGACTGGCGCAGGGATGGACATCTGGCTCAAATGGACCAATCAGACACCACCCCCATTTTCTAAATGTTTGTATGCCCCCAAATTCTAGTTTTGCAGTGTTGTGTTACTGAGAAATGGAGCCATTGGGAGATAATTAGGGTTAAATTGGGTCATGAGGACAAACTTTCTTGATATAATTAGTGGGCACATAAGAAGAGAAATGGGGGGCTAAAAAGATGGCTTAGTGGTTAAGGTGCTTGCCTGCAAAGCCTAAGGACCCATGTTTGACTCTCCAGAGCCCATGTAAGCCAGATGCACAAAGATGAGGCAAGTGCAAGGTCACACATGCCCACTAGGTGGTGCAAACGCCTGGTGTTCGATTTCAGTGGCTGAGGCCCTGGCATGCCCATGCTCTCTCTCTAAAATAAAAAAAGAGAAGAGAAATGGGAATCTCTTCTCAGGTCTTCACACTGGGGCATGGCAGGGGGGTCCTATTAGGACATAGAGAAAAAGTGGCCACCTGTAAGCCAGAAGAGTCCCTTGGGATCTAAGTGCACGTGACCCTGCAGCCATCCAGCCTCCCACACTGAGACGATCTCTCCAAGTGCTCAGCCCCAAGTCTACTTCTTCAAGTCCGCCTAAGCCGAATGAGACAATCCTGGGGGATCTTTCTACTGGGGTCCAGGGAGTGGCCAGGCGTGGGCACCTAGCCCACCTGTGTCCAACGCAAGTCTACCCTAGAGAGTTCTGGCGTGGGTGACGGGTGCTGTGACACGAAACATATTAGGCATTGTTAGTGTGTGGCAGCTCTCATGGAGAGGTTGGGGCCAGAGATGGGTGTCCTGGGATGGTGGCAGTACCCTGGCTCCTCTGTCTTCTTCTGTGCACCCACCCTAGTCGTAAGATATTTGGTTTGGGTTCCTGCTATTATTACTTACAACCAACCGTTTTGATTCAGCTTTGAAAAATCCATTTATTTTCTGTGCCAAGTGCTAGACCTGGCACCGGAAACACCGAGATGGAAGGGGCATTCCACTTGCACAAGGGTTCATGGCTCAGCAGGGGAACAGAGCCCATTAGAAGCAGCTCCTTTGAGCACAACAGCGCCTTCTACGAGAGTCTGTCCAACTCTGCTGGAGCCCTCTGGAACCTTCGTAGAAGATGGGGCGTGACACAGAGGCTGGAGGGTGCCTGGCTCACAGCTGAACCCTAGAGTCAGCGTTCCACAGACGAAGTCCAGCACAGGCCCTTCCTCTTCCCTCTCCTGCATGCATCTGTGCTAGACCAGCCACGGGTGAGGGGGAAGAAGCAGTGGCAGAAGCACATTTGCTACTTACTGTTGAAAACAGCTTCCTGGGGCTGGAGAGAGGCGCAATGGTGAAGGAGCTGGCCTACAAAGCCAAAGGATCCAAATTCGATTCCCCAGGACCCACATAAGCCAGATGTACAAGGTGGCACATGTGTCTGGAGTTCATTTGTAGTGGCTGGAGGCCCTGGCATGCTCTCCCTCCCCCTGCCTCTCTCTCCTCTCTCTCTCTCTCTCTGCCTCTTTTCCTCTCAAATAAATAAAAGAATTTTTTAAAGGCAAGAAAACGGCTTCCTGAACACTTTGTCTCCTTCTCCTAGAGCAAATAACTCAGTCAACTATGAAAGTTAGATCTCGTGCTCTGTCCTGCAGGAAATTGTATTGAACCTCCTTAAATTGGTCACTGGGGTGACTAACTAAAAGGGTGACCTTGTCAATAACACCGCATGACGCCAAATCACAGCTGTGGGCCTTGAATGCGTTTATGGTTGAAGTACATGGGAAATCAGTCTTTTACTCCCATTGCCCCCGATTTGATATACAGGGCTGCATAGGACATGCAACGATGTATTTAAATAATGAATTATTCAAAAAGAAAAGGAACTGTGGATACCTGAGCCAGAAATGCACAACTCTGAATTCTTAATCTGTTCTCCAATGGGATTAGCATTTGCGACCATGAAAGATGTCCTAATTATGCAGTTTCAGAGTTGATTTTCTGCAGAGCCTGTGCAGATCTAAAGTGCATTAGGCAACAATTAAAACAGACCACTGTGTATTTAGGAATTCATACTTCAGTTTCTCTTTTGGAGGGTGGGGCATTGACATCTTTATTTATGGGTGCCTCGCTCATCAGGTGGGACTGAAGTTGCCCTCCTCCACCCTCCGAAGCATGGGGCTTGCTGCCCCAGCATCCGGTCCCTTCATAACAGACCTGTATAGGTCTGAGCAAGCCCCATCACCCCCTGTGAGGCGAGGCCCTGCTTGTGGGGAGCAGATGGAAAGATGAGGACTGAGGACGTTGTGGCCTTTCAACTCAGCGAGGAAGCAGATTTGAACCAACTTGGTGGCTCTGTCCCACAACTGTTCAGGTCCACTGCGGCCTGGCCTCGGTGGAAAACGGTGATTTTTCAGTCATCAGAAGTGAGTTTTCAACAACTACTTGTTCTGTGGATGAAGGAAATAAAAGCCATTGTGTAGGTATTGTCTTGTGATGAAAACATTTCCTCCTGGAGGGAGGAGGGAAGCTCCTAAGCTCAGGAAGTTCAAAAAACTCGAACACAAGACTCCTAGGCCCTTCCCTGACATGTAACTAGTAAGCAAGTCCTGGGGTGGGGAGATGGGAGACTCTTCCGCAGAGCTGCCTACAGGTTGTGTAGAGAGCTCTAGGGATACAGCTGTCCTGTCACCCATGCTGGGGGGCCTTCTATTGATACAGTGCCTTCAGTCACTCATGCTCCTATCAGTAACTCCTCACTCACATTGCTGGTAAACAACCCCAAGAAACTCACAGATCCACCAAGCTACACTGGGTGGAATTACTTATTTGTCCGGCATGCCCTAGACTGAACAGACTACGTCTCCCCAGAAAGTTACACAATATACAAAGATCTAACACCATTTTCTCTTTTGTGAACAGAACATTTTTTTTACTACCTTTTTCCTAGTGTTTGGAAGTCATGACAACTTGATACTGCGGAAGTGTTAATCAGGAGAAACCTACAGCAGGAACACGGCAATGGGGCCACATGTGCCCACCGTGTTTACTGTCGCCCCCTTTTACAATCGATGATCATTTATTCATCACCCTCTCGGTGTTCAACTCGGTGCCAAGGTGCCAAATGTTTGGATTAAATATTCAAAACTACTTCTAAAGCTGCTGAAAACCAATCCACAATTGGGGCAAGTCATATATCTCTCCTTCCCTCCTCCGGGAGGAGTGAGTTATTTGAAGACCACAAATAGTATTTTCTATTTTCCCTCCAGTAGATCTTGAATAAAGAAAATCAATGACTGTTAGAGACCACATCAGATTTTGAAGAGTGGCTATTTGCAGGTCGGACATGGAGAGGAGGAGCATGCTTGAAGTTTCAAGAACTATTAGGCTCAATTTCTTGTTAACATCATGCTGCAATTGCGCAAAAGGGAAACCCGGCGGCATCCTCCTTCCATGAGGGACAGGGACATGCTGCTGTGTCCTGAGAGGGGACGTGCCGCTGTCCCCCGTGGACTCCCACACGCATCACTACCACTCGCTGCCGTGTTTCCTTGTGTGGGTGAACGAATTTTTCAATGAGTCGTGCTAAATACATTCCTGAAGTGCGCTATTTATCATACGCCTAGGGGAAGAGCAGGCTTCGTTTCCTCGTCTTTGTAAATAAAATGGTATTGGTATACCGGGAAAAGTAGCAGGCTTAGCTGCCTCAGTTTTGTAAATAAAGTTTTATTGGCATGCAGTTACTACCAGCCTCCTGTACTCCCTCCCTGGGGACAGCTTGGGTGGCAGCCAGACCCACACCTGAAGAGTGGGGCAGAGGGCACCTGGTAGATAAGCCCTAGCCTCCCAGGCCAACACTGGACCTTCTCCTCATACCTGTTCTAAAAATTACTTTCCATGTGCCCCACCTATGAGTCAGGCCCTCATTCCATGCCAGACAGTTCTGTCATGGCTGGGAGAAGTGTTCCTGAGCCCCCAAAGGGTCTGCTTTTTCAGGACTATACGGTTGTTACTCCAAGATCATGGTGGGAGGCGGGGGGACATTCATATCTTACTGGGTCATCCCTGTACACCAGTGTTATCAAGGCATAGGAATAGAAGCTTAATTTTCCAAACACAATTCTAAAAACCAGTTCTCTGTCATTAACAATTTGTGCCTTTAAGTGAGAAGACAAATAAAACTAACACTAAAATATACACCTGTATAGCCACAATGTGAACACATCAAATATATCCATAATGTAAACAGATAATAGTTTGCATGCTTTCTGAAAATGAGATAGTCCGTGTGCTGGTTTGAATATAAGCTGTCCACAGTAGCCTCACGTGATTGTGACTAGGTCTCATGCTTAATCCCCAGGTAATAGAGTGTTGCTGGTGGAGGTGTGTCACTGAGGGCAGGCCTTGGGGTTGACAATGCAGCCTTTCTACCAGTGCTCACTAGCTTGCTCTTGTTCCTCCTTGCTAATGTGTGATGGTGTAAGCCAGCTTCCTGCTCTTGCCACCATAACGCAAATTTCCCTTAAACGCTTTCCTCCCATCAGCTGCTTGTGGTTGGGTGTTTTGTCCAGGCAATGAGAAGGCAACTGCTATAGCCTGTTAAGATTTACTGTGGAGGGGGAAGACAGAGAGGAGGCTAATGATGGGCCTAACATGACTATGTACACAACTAATAAAAAATAATAATACAAATGATTGGACTTCTGTGTGAGTAGGAAGAAAACTCGAGCTGGGCATGGTGGTGCATCCTTTAATACCAGCACTAGGGAGGCAGAGGTAGGAGGATCGCCATGAGTTCGAGGCCACCCTGAGACTCCATAGTGAATTCCAGGTCAGCCTGGGCTACAGTGAGACCTTACCTCGAAAAAAAAAAAAAAGAAAAAAAAAGAAAACTCAGTAGCAGAGGCCAGTAAGCTAGAAAAGAAATATAAAGGGACTAGAAAGGGAGGGGAACTTACTAGGGTGGTATTGTATATATGTAAGTAGAAAAACAGATTAATGGGGATGAAAAGGCCTAAGTGAGGTCAGGGGAAGAGTTTGAGTAAAGGAAAGGTGGAGGGTGAGCTAATCAAAATCTAAGAGGACATAAATAATTCACATGGAATCCTATTTTTTTGGACAATTGAACATACAGGAGCCATAGATTGTTACTAGAAAATTTTCAGTGCCAGGGATGGGATACCTTCCAGTGAATTGTTGGCCAGAGAGGTCCCTGATAACCCCAAAACATTATAGGCCATTGCCAAGGCCCTTGATTTCCCACCAGGAATAAATGGGAAGACCCTATTGCTGAAGACTCCACATACTTGGGCTGCAAAGTCACTGAGAAATCCTGCTGGAGCTGAGCTGAAAACCTCCTCCATGTAGATCAGCTGACAGAAAGCTGGAAAAAGCTACACTGCATGCAGTTCAATGGGAGAGAGAGAAATCACCAGTGAAGATACTCAACAGTGGACCCTGCAAGCCTTATATTTGGTCAGCCAGGCCAAATGAGCCAATGGGTGCAATAGTGGCACATCTATTATGGGGGAAACCAACTGCCCTTTTGGTGGTTTGATTCAGGTGTCCCCTATAAACTTAGGTGTTCTGAATGCTAAGTTTCCAGCTGATGAATATTTGGGAATTAATGTCTCCTGGAGAGAATGTATTGTCAGAGATGGCTAATGGATATTATAGCCAGTTTTCCCTTGCCAGTGTTTGGCACACTCTCATGTTGCTATTGTCCACTTTATGTTGGCCAGAGGGTGATGCCCACCCACTGCTCATGTCATCATTTTCCCTGCCATTGTGAGGCTTCCCCCTCAAGCCTGTAGGCCAAAATAAACCTCTTTTTGTCCCAGAAGCTGCTCTTGGTTGGGTGATTTCTACCAACAAGTCAAAACTGGCTACAACAGTCTTCTAATAGGACTGGAGGCCTGCTGCATGGGAGGGAATACATCCCTGATTCTGAAAACCTACAACAGGGGTAGTCATGAGCCCTAGGGGTGTAACGTCTGCTGCTGTCTGGCTAAATGTATATACTATGCTCATCAAACTGCCCAATAAGCACTTCTCTTAATGTTCATACCCATATATTAAGGCTACGCTCACTTTTGGTTAGAGAAGCTTCTCTTTTCAGATGACAGTGACCTTGGGATGACTCAGAAGGCACCATGGTGCTGAGAAGAAGTGACAGAAGAGTGCTCAGCACTGCAATATCTCTATCACACCTTCTAAGGCTCAGGGTCCATTGCGGAAGAGGTAGCGGAAAGAATGTAAGAGCCAAAGGAAGGATAAGACTCCACAATATGCTCCTCCAGACACAAAATGGCCTGGATATCCATGACCTCACAGTGCCTGACACTACCTACACAAGACCATCATAATAGGAGGAAAAGATCATGACATCAAAATAAAAGAGAGACTGATTGAGATGGGGAGAATGGAGTTTCAAAGGGAAAGTGGGGAGAGGGAAGATATTACCATGGGATATTTTTTACCATCATGGAAGTTAATAAAAAAAAGTTTTGAGAAAAAATAAAATAAAACAAAAAATAAAAAACAAGGCTAGAGAGATGGCTTAGTGGTTAAATGCTTGACTGTAAAGCCTGAGGACTCTAGTTTGAGGCTCAATTCCCCAGGACCCACATTAGCCAGATGCACAAGGGGGCGCACATGTCTGGAGTTCGTTTGCAGTGGCTGGAGGCCCTGGTGCGCCCATTCTCTCTCTCTATCTCTCTACCTGCCTGCTTCTCTCTCTGTCTGTTACTCTCAAATAAATAAATAAAAATGAACAAAAATTTTTAAAATAAACATAAGTTTAAAAAAAAGATTTACCTTTGGGATGGCTCATAGAAATATCAGAAAACACTAGAAACCAAAGCGGTTCAGCTGTGACTGACACAAGAGGTCTGCAAATAAAGACCCACAGGCCAAACGCTTCCTATTGCGAACTTTTGCTGATAAAGTTGTACTGGAGCATGGACACACTCGTTGGTGTGCATATTACACAAGGTGCCGTCACTCGTCACTGAATGGCAGGGTTGTATTGCCACCCAGGCTATATGGTGCCCAAAGCCTAGACAATTTACTACTTGGCCCTTTCACTGAAATGTTTTTCCTCCCTGAAATGGATATTTATAAAAAAAAAAATTATCATACACAAGGAATCACATACCAAATGAATCATTCCAATATATGATTCCACTGTAAGCAATAAACAATCTATTCAGAATTCTATGGATTTAAAGCAAATATCATCCTCTTTTTAAATTTAAGACCTCTATTAACAGGTGTTTGTGGTGGCACAGTGGCAGATGCATCCAGATATTCGAATGAGAGCAGGTCCCGTGTGCAAGGACACATTCATGGCTATGTCAATCCTTGTCACAGAATCGTTCAGGACATCTGCTGTGACCCAGTAGCCTCGGGTCACGCGCTGCCAGACCTGCCTCTGCAGCTCCTTTCCCAAGAGGCCTGAACAGAAGGACCACATTGCCCTTGGGACAGGGACCACAGTGAATGGTCACAGCACCCTTGACACAGGGCTACCACAGATGACAGCACAGCCTATTGTAGTCACCTTCTTGTTGCTGGGACAAAACACCTAGCCAGAAGCAACTTATGGGAGGAAAGAGTGTATTTCAGGTTCAAGAGGAATTTTCACTGCGGTGGAGAAAGCATGATGGGCAGGAAGCCTGGGTCACATCTCCACATCAGCAGGTAGGAAGTAGTCTATCTGCTAGGCTCAGAGCTAGGCTGTATTATCCCAAAGCCCATACCCAGCAACACACCTCCTCCAGCAAGGACCCACAACTTTTCAAAGCTGCCATCGTTGAGGACCAAGTATTCAAAACACGTAAGCCTATGGATAAAACGAACACATTTCATTCAAACTACCACTCCTCACTTGGCATAGGGGATGTTTAGAAAGGGACTGAAGTGACATCCTTGGTTTTGTTTCTGTTTCAAACTGACCTCAAAGTGGCTATCCACATAAGGTGTTCCTAGACACGTGCAGACCATGGCTGAGCCTACTTAAAACAAAGAAAGACCACCTGCAAATTCACCACCATTTCAGAACAATTCTAACAGGCTGAAGATTTCAAGGTGTGGGTTGTCTCAACCCTTTTACCTGAGCCTGGCCCAGCAACAATGCAGAATGTGGCACATACTGGTTTAATGGATAACCATTCCTTCATCACAGGAGTGTGTTAGGCACTTCCCATCACTGTAACAAGATACCCAAGGAAAAATGTAGCAGAGAAAAGATATATTTTGGTTCACAGTTCCAACACTTCCCACTGTGCACCAAATCTATGGATTAATCCGTTCATGACGACAGAGCCCTTGTGACCCAATCACTTCCCTAAAGCCCTGCTTTGAATACTGTTTGCCTTATGCCTGAACCCTTAACCCACAAGCATTCTGGGAGTCACTCCATACCAAACCATCACAGGTAGTCTCCTTTGCTACGGGGGCAACGTGTTAGCAAAGCAAACACATCCCAGCAGGTCCGATCTCTGTGCCGTGTGCGAGCTGATCTCAGGCCCTACTGGGAAACCCACAGTGCCATGCAGTGCCACAGCTGGAGGAAGGAACCTGGCTCAGATCTGCGTGAAGTACTCTCTCTCTTTCTCTTTCCCACTTCCTTTGCTCGGGTACTAAGGCTTGACGAGAGGCCCCTTCACCACGGGAACTCTTCTCTCTTCTCCAGTGACACCGGGCTCTCCGCGGGACAGCTCTTCGTTCTCAGCTGCATGGCCAGCCTGTTTTCCTGCCAGCGCTGTTGCCAGGGGGAAGTGGGCCTCGGATTGGGTTTCCGCTCCCTGCCCATGGCTCACAAAGCCTCCCCTCATCAGGTTTCCACAGCACTTTCTCTGGGCCAGCTTCTGTTTCCCTGATCGGGGCCTGCACAGCCACGGATCCCTCTGTTCCTCACCTTGCAGCTAACATTCAAATCGGATGACAGCCCTATTTTTTTTTTAAGTGAAAACAACCTTCTAGTGGATGAATTGTCAAATACAACGCCAGGCCAAGTGAGAGCCCGGTTCACAAAGACAGAGTTAGGAAGTCCGAAGGTCTGGGCTTCTTTTGTTTTTTTAATGGAGAACCCATAATCTTCAGCTACCTGAAAGATGGAGGGTCTTCCCTCCCCAGCTAAACGTCTTTGGTGAAAGCCTCATAGACAAAAGTCTACTAAGTGATTCTAAATCCTGTCAAGTTGACAATCATGATCAAGCATCACAGCTGCCCTTGATATTTTTTTTAATATTTTATTTTTCTTTATTTGTCAGAGAGAAAGGGAAAGAGAGAGAGAATGGGTGCACCAGGGCCTCCAGGTACTGCAAACGAACTCCAGACGTATGTTTCACCTTGTGCATCTGGCTAATGTGGGCCCTAGGGAATCAAACCTGGGTTCTTCGTCTTTGCAGGCAAGTGCCTTGACCTCTAATCCATCTCTCCAGCCCTGATATATTTTTAATTACTATTTTTCTCTTTTTCCATTCATTTCCTCACTGTCAATCAGTGTTGCCCTTAAGCTGCAGGGACTCTTCTATGGGCAGAATATAGTTGGGTCTTGTTTTTGTGTTTGTAAGGTTTTATTTAATTAATTTATTTATTTATTGCTTGCTTATGCATATGTGTGTATGCATGTATAATGTAGGGGTGTGTGTGTGCATATGTGGCGTGGTGTGGTGTGTGTGATGTATGCATATTCATGTGCCCTTGTGGCTCCCGCTGAGCTCACCTGCAGGGGTGAGCCCTCACCTGCAGTGGCAACAGTTGAACATCAAGATATCCTGTTCTGTTGCTTTTCCACCTGCTCTTGTCTGAGCCTGAGTCCCTGACTGATACTGCCACTCGCTGATTTTTGAAAGCCCAGGGGATTCCTTGGTCTCTGCGACCCTTTGAGGGACTGGGTTACAGGTGCGTGGCCACACCCAGCTGTTCACATAGGATTAGAGATTCAAACACCAGTGGTTTCTGACTCCCTTAACTCCTGATGCTTACACAGGAAGCCTGCAACCACTTAACCATCTCTCTCGTCCTATGTTCTATTATTATTTTTCATCCAGTCACTCTGTCTTTTGATTGCAGAATTTAATGATCCAGTTTATATCCAAGGTCTTTATTGGAAGATGAAGGCTGATGGCTTCCATTTGTTCATTGTTCTGGTTATTTTATGAATCCAAGCCTCCTTTCCTCGCTCTCTCTTTTTGATGAGGGAGAAAGAATTGGCACACCAGTGCCTCCAGCTAATACAGTCAAACTCCAGACATGTGTGCCACCTTGTGTGTATGAGCAACCTTGCACACATGTGTCACCTTGTGTGCCTGGCTTACATGGGACCTAGAGAGTAGAACATGTGTCCTTAGGCTTCGCAGGCTAGCACCTTAACCACTAGCCATCACTTCAGCCCTCCTTTGCTCTCTTAGTGGTTCTCTGGAGATAGAAAGAGTGGGGTGCCTCAGACCCATTTCATCTTCTAGGTGTGCTCTCAGCTGTGGCTTTGTAGTAGTTGTCATAAAACCACTTAAAACACACTTTGCAACATCTGGTCACTATTTGTGGTGGTTTGAGTCAGCGGTCCCCCATAAACTCGGGTGTTCTGAATGCTAGGTTCCCAGATGATGGAGATTTGGAACTAACACCTCCTGGAGGGAGTGTATGGTTGGGTGTGGGCTTATGGGTGTTATAGCCAGTTTCCCTATGCCACTGTTTGGCACACGCTCTTATTCCTGTTGTCTACTTTATGTTGGCCAGGGGGTGATGTCCACTCTCTGCTCATGCCATCATTTTCCCCTGTCATCATGGAGCTTCCCCTTGAGCCTGTAAGCCAAAATAAACCATTTTATCCCACAACCTGCTCTTGGTCAGGTGATTTCTGCCAACAATGCGAACCTGACTGCAACATTATTCATCCTTTACTTTCAATGCCACTCCTAGCTACTCATGCCAAACCACAGAAGAGACAAGACTCTGTACAGACTCTGGGGCACCATAAGCTCAGCCTTCGCCATGAGGCTCGCTTCATTTCTCTCCGTTGCCTCATCTCCTTCATCTCTCTGGCAGCAGACGCAGGGACGTTCTGAGTGTGTTCCTGCATCTCAGCCAGGAGTGTGTTCCTGCATCTCAGCCAGCTGTGTGCACGGGGTGCAGCCTCAGCCTTGATCTTTAATCCGGCTGCTGGGCTGAGGTCCTGTTGTTACTTGTTCTGGGCTGCTTTGGTTGTACCGGGTCACTGCGGATAAAGTGACCAGACCACAGCAGCCTGGGCTCCTGGTGCCATTCATTAGCTGCTTCCCTCTCACCTCACCTCCTTCAAGGACTAAATAAACATCCACATGTGTTAAATTAGACAAGAGGCAACCTCATAAGAAGAGGCTTTCTTTAGCATAAAATTCTCCCACCTGACAGCTTGGTAAACTTGGAGACAAGACAAGCTTCGCGGTGAAGCTCAAGGCTGCTTCACAAAACACAGCTGACATCTGCCTGGAAAATGCACTGTGCGGGTCACATTAAAATGCACCAAAGGCCTTGGAGTGTTTAAAAGGTAAACTTAGCAGCGAGCTATTTCCTAGAGTAAAGAAAGAATGCTTGTGGAGCCGGGCGTGGTGGCGCACGCCTTTAATCCCAGCACTCGGGAGGCAGAGGTAGGAGGATTACCATGAGTTCAAGGCCACCCTGAGATGACAGAGTTAACTCCAGGTCAGCCTGGAACAGAGTGAGACCCTACCTCTAAAAACAAACAAACAAACAAACAACAAAAAAAGAATGCTTGTGGAGCCCTTAACTTGTTGCAAAAGTTCAAATTGTTGGGCTCCATTTTCTTTGGGTTGAGGCCTTTATTTGGGTTGTTTTGCATGTACATGTATGATGATGTGCGCAGGTAAGTGTGTGTAGAGGCATGTGTGTGCCATGATGCATGTGTGGAGGTCAGAAATGCTGTGCGGGGTCTGCCTGGTTTCCCTCTGGGAAGGCCAGACTAACTACTTGTGAGATTTGGTATTATCCCAATTCTGCCTCCCCTTGCCAATGCTGGAATTACAAACCTGCGCTATTCTGTGTGTCCGGCTTTATGTGGGTACTGGGGACCTGAACTCCAGTAGATACCTTTACCCACTGAGGCATTTCCCTGAATTTTATTTTGGTTTACTTATTTATCTATTTATTTATGTATTTAATGAGAGAGAGAGAATGGGCATGCCAGGGCCTCTAGCTACTGCAAACAAACTCCAGACACATAAGCCATCTTGTACATCTGGTTTTATGTGAGTGACGGGGAATTGAAACCTGGGTCCTTAGACACAGCAGGCAAGCCCCCTAACCACTGAGTGATCTCTCCAGCCCCTTTATTTTGTTTTTTGAAATAAGGTCTTACTGTCTAGTCCAAGTTGGCCTGGAACTTGCTGTGTCGGTCAGGCTGTCCTAGAATTCATGACAATACTCCTGCCTCAGTCTCCAAAGTACTAGGCTTATAGGCATGAGCCACCATTCCCATCTTTTCAGCACTGCTTTCTTAAGAAAAGTCTAGATGGTAGCCTGTCTCTCTTAGGTCACATGAGCCAGATTAGCACAGATGATTGGGTAAAGATGGAGATTTGATTCAAGTCAATTTGCTCCAGAAGACCAGTCCGCCATCTGGGGCTAACAAGCAGAACCACATGCGTGGAGAAGCTAAGTGAAGCAAGGCTGCAGCTCAGGAAAGAGTATCCTAGCAGCGACAACATCCAGGCATGGAGAGACAGGCCAGAGCATCTTGGTGGGCCTTCCAGCACTCACTAATGCTCTTCTACTGACCGTAAGTTCTGCGTCACTTGCGCTTACACTAGACTTCCGGACCTGGGGTCAAGCAGGCTACGACCCCTGGAAGATGCAGATGGCGCAACGTTACACCCACCAGCTTCTTCCCCCCATCATGCTCAGCAGAGCTTCTCCCAGCCTTGCCTCTCCATCCTTTCCTTTTCCTCTCATTTATCAGCTGTTCACGTGCGGCCTCTGGAGAAGGCTTCAGGGACACACAGCCAATTATTTTCTGAGAAGAAGCCGGAGTCCTCACGGTGGGAATTTGCAAGGATTAGTGCACTCATGCCTTCGTTATAACAGAACTGCCACAGTCAAAGGAACTGTATTCTAAAGGACCATCTGGTCAAAATTTACAGGATAATCTTGATCTCAAATATTCTGTTTGATTTTTACAACTAATCTAATTTGATATTTGTTTCAGAAAGTGTTCCCTTTCCTTCTGCTGGGAATCAGAGGATAAATACATGCCTAGGAAGTAATCAAGGCTGTCTCCCTTTTTCTTTCTTTCTTT
Organism: Jaculus jaculus; assembly: GCF_020740685.1. Classification (NCBI taxonomy): domain Eukaryota; kingdom Metazoa; phylum Chordata; class Mammalia; order Rodentia; family Dipodidae; genus Jaculus; species Jaculus jaculus. The sequence goes on along the minus strand of NC_059102.1, from coordinate 7,109,125 downwards.
TGCTGGAGATTAAACCCAGGGATTTGTATATGCTAAGCAAGAGCTCTACCACTGAGCTATATCTCATGCCTCCAAGAAATCATCACAAAGCTTGCAGTAGGAGAAAGTTCAAAGTTTACATGTTAATCAGGACTCTTGGATTGCACGTGATAGAAATCCACTTATCCTCCACGGGAAAAGAAGGTTTATATTACTTTTCTCAACCCTGTGGCCAAATACCTAATAAGAAACAACTTAAGGGTGAACAGGTTTACTTTGTCTCACAGTTGAGAGGCAGCTGGGGTGCTTACATTGAGTCAGATCAGAAAGCAGGAGCTGAAATATGAGCCATGTCAGCTCACCCACCAGGGACACGCTTCCTCTGCAGGCTGCACCTCCCTCAGCTTCCACGCTGTCTGCTGGGACCCAGGTGTTCAAACACAGGACCCTGTGGAGGGCAGTTTACATTCCAAGTGTGACTGATGGGAAACCACCAGCTACAGGAATCCCAGGACACATCAAAGGACAGAGCACTGAAAATGCCAGGACTCATGAGGCAAGCACAGTGAGCTGGGACCTCTTCTTGGACTCCAGCAATGAGGTGGGAGGACAATGTCCATCTTAGGCAGGCGGGGTAATGATTGAAAGGTAAATATTTCAGGGAAGTGTAGGGGATGATGTAAAGTAGGAGCTTAATAAAATGTCCCCATTTTCCTTTATGGATGTCTGCTGCAGTCAAGCTTGCATTGATGGCAGAAATCACCCGACCAAGAGCAACTTTGGGGGTAAAAAAGGTTTATTTTGGCTTACAGACTTGAGGGGGAAGTTCCACGATGGCAGGGGAAAAATATGGCATGAGCAAAGGGTGGACATCACTACCTGACCAGCATAAAGTGGACAATACGAACAGGAGAGTGTGCCAAACACTGGCAAGGGGAAACTTGCTGTAATGCCCATAAGCCTGCCCCCAACAACACACTGCCTCCAGGACGCATTAATTCCCAAATCTCCATCAGCTGGGGACCTAGCACTCAGAACACCTAAGTTTATGGGGAACTCCTGACTCAAACCACCACAATGTCCCACTGGGTTTGCAAGACATCATGAGACAAAGAGCGTGCAGTTGCGACCAGACATGCTTTAGGTGGGGTGAATTGAGAAACAGGGGCTGAAAAGAATGGGGGAAACAGAAGCAAAGGAGTTTTGAGCGACTGTGAATTTCCCAGGCGTCTTTTAGTCTCGTTTATTCTGTCCTCATAAGGCCAGAGATCTATTCAACCTCTCTCCTTCCTGGGACAGTTATAGGAAATTATCATAAATGATGAGTTATCAGAAAGCAAGTCACTCCTAAATTCCCAACAACTGCCGCATATATAAAATGTGAGAATGTGACAGCCAGAACTAGAAGAGCAGGAAAATGTTCACAGTGTCTGTGGGTCAACTTGGAAACATTCTAAAAAGTCATAAATGAATCTAAAGTCACTCAGAGGTGCTGGCAGTTCTCTGGAATTAGCATGTAAAGTAAGCAAGATTTCTGAAATTAAATGGCTCAGAACTGGAGCTGATAGTAGATCTGAAGTAGAAAATCTCGGGGCCTGCTGAGGTGGAAAAGAAGCTGAAAGCTGGACCGATGCACTGAGTCACTGCGAGAGTTACTGCTAAGGGGCTGGACTTGCCTGTCAGCAGCTGAAGGAATCCCAAAGAGAGAACTGTCTAGGGGGACCCAGAGGGATGACAGGAGGGAAGGACAGTTTAGACTAAATTAGAGTAAATCAGAGCTCACGTTTAGGGCAACCTGTCTCCATGATCCGTATGCATGTTGATTCCTGGGTATGTTCTGAAAAATTGCTTTGAGTCATACAGACTGCACAAGCTGTCACGTCCCGCTTCTGCAAACCAGCCGCCCGCTGGCTCGCTCACCCCTCCCCTGGCTATGAACACTATAAAATGAAAGAAAAATCTCAGCTCAACACCGAAGTTCCTTTGGGGAGCGATTCCTGACATTGTTCCCGGGAAGTACACTCCTCTATGTTCCCTCGTGCTGGCGTTGGAGTGACTTTCCAGAAAAGTCCTGCCACGTGGGAGATGGTTCCATGCGGATAAAGTGCTTGCCTTGCCGGTGTGTGTACCTGAACTTGAATCCCAACACACATGTAAAGCCTGACACTGTGGCAGGTACCTGTAACCCCACACACCTGGGGTGAGAAGGGAGGCAGAAGCTCGAGAATGTGCAGGAAAGTCATGGGCTGGCTGGCCTGGGAAAGCAGTGGTGACCAAAAGTTGTCCTCAGAACTCCACATGTGACGTGTGGGTGTGTGTATACATATGTATGCACACTCGGGCACACACACACAGGGTGAAAATAGCAATGAGACAAAAAGGATATGAAAGGACCCAGAAAAATAACTCTGTCCTTGACCATCTCTCGCTAAGGTTTAGACAGAACGATAGGAAAATAGTCTGAAATGATAAAAAAATGATAAAAATCTGATTTTGAATGTCAAGAGTATTATTTGTATTATAAGAAGACAACAATGGAAATGTCTAAGTGTTTTTTTATGTATACCATAACCTTTACTCTCGCAATGCAAGCATACCAACAAAGCTGCATGATGAGACGTGCTAAAATCTTAACCACAGTGGGGGACAGTGATGCAAGTTCTTGTATTTTCTCCCATATAATGAATCTGCATTATTCTTTATTAAAGTAACTTTAGGAAAAACTGAAAAGTGGTTCCTGTTGTTGCTGAGAGAGCAGCTGCCAGGTCAGCTGGGTACCAGTGAGGTGGGGCAACACTCAGGCGTGACCCGACCAGCCAGTGCCCAGGCTCCAGGAGAGCCTTCCATGCGAGCGTCTGCTCATTCGCGCCTCCCAGCGGCCCCAGGATGCTCGGCACTCTTCTCCGCGGTGAGCACAGAAGGGGAAACGGCATGCTCCGGGCCTGCCTCCTAGACTGTCCAACCATGAGGTGGAATCCATAGTCTTCCCAGCTCTGAACCGGGCCCCAAACCCCGCAGAGGACCAAGTCCTTGCATCCAACCCGTCCGTTCAGATAAGATTGTCCACTCAGCCTACCACAAAAGTTCTCCTTCAGCCCTCTGTCAGCAAGTCCTGGGGACTCAAGGAACCAGAGTGTCTCAGCCTGTGCCGGCAACGTGCATCGACAGCCTCCTTTCCTCGCTGTGGCCTCCCCCTGGGACCCCAGGCAGGCTGGAAGTGTAACTGTTCTTTCCCTCCCCCAGCCATTGCTCCTGGAAACTTAGCAGCACATCCATCAATAGCCATCCTCCCAGGTGCGCATCACCAGGCACCTAAAGGCAGAGGCAACACCCTCTCTCAAGGAAGCACTGTCTACTGGGGTGGAGAGCATGCCAGGGTCATGGGAACGGTAACAGGGCCTCACGGCCGCAGGGTTTTTAAGTCTCCCACAGGAGAACAGAAGCGGGCCCAAGTGTGCTGACAATGCAAGGAAAGAAGCGTGTGATGAGCCAACCCAGGAAAATTCATTGTCTTATCAAACCAATATCAATGCCCTTGAGCTGGCGTGGTGGAGCATGCCTTTAATCCCAGAGCTCGGGAGGCAGAGGTAGGAGGATCGCGGTGCAGTGAGTTCAAGGCCAGCCTGAGACTACATAGTGAATTCCAAGTCAGCCTGAGCCAGAGTGAGACCCTGCCTCGAAAAACAAAAAAAAAAAAGAAGAATGCCCTGAGAGTCTGTGACCAGGGTACCTATAAGAGCTATTAACGTGGAATCCCAAGGCGTATCTTACCTCGCTTTTGCTCCCTGTCCTCCCCTGCATCCGGTTAGCACCCTGAGTATTTGAATTTCTTCTACGTCTGTGTCGCAGGCGACATGTCACTTGTAGTTCTAAGCTTGACAGCCAAGCCAAGCCAGGGAGAAAGCCAAGACCTCTCCTGCAGCTCGGGAAGCCTCTGGAAGACCAGAGACCAACCAGGCGTCCTCCATTCTCCCTCCCTCCCTCCCTGCCTGACTGGACCCTGTGTTAGTGACTTTTCTCATTGCCCAAAGCAAGTACCTGATGTGAGGGAAGAAGGGAAGAAGGGTGTGTCCAGGCTCATGATTCGAGGGCGCAGTGGCTCCATCGTGGCAGTGCAGGGACCGTGAGATGGCTGTCACAGTGCACCCGCAGTCCAGGAAGTCCAGAGAGATGAGTGCTGCCCTCCTCCTCCCCCTTTTAATGAGTTAGGGCAGCCCTCGCTGGTGCCACCCATGTTCAGGTTGGGGCTCTCCCTCCTCAGGTGAACATCTCTGGATAACCCTCACGACAGGCCCAGAGGCTGTCCCCAGGGACTGCAAATCCAGTAGAGTTACAACAAAGATGAAAGGTGGCAGTTCCTACCTCCTGCCTGTCTTCAGTGGCTTATCCTGGCCCCCGGGGTTAAGTCCAGGTAAGGAAATGCAGGTTTCTGGCCTGAGGGGATATGGGCAGAACACAGTCCCCAGTGAGCCAGCCAATCAGAGGTGGGCGTGCTGGCGCTCGGGTCCCACAGCTGAGTTTGCTGTATGGAGCAAAATGGGAAAAGATTTTTCTTACTGAACTTGGAAAACCTCCTATCAAATGAAAAGGCATTTTGACACCTAAAACCATAAGGGACGCTTTCTGACAGCAGATACGACTATATCGTAACAGAGGAGAGATGGAGCTCAACTTCAAACAAAGTATGGCCAAGGGCTAGGATAAGGGGTCAAGTGGGTGCCTGGAAATATTTGGGATAAACTCAAGGGTCAGGGAGTTCTTACAACATAGGCCCAATGAAATCCTTGTTAAAGGTCAAGGACCCAAACATCAAAGGAGGGAGATAGAGAAGTTGGTCAAGTATCAGGGTTGAGACATTCTTGCTAAGACCGGCCTGGGCAGGTTCTGAGAGACGAAGTTGCAACTGGTCAAAAAGGAGGTTCAAAAGGGCATGACTAAGAGTCTTAGTCAAGCCACAGGAATCAAATGAGACAGGTATTTGTGTTAGTGTGCATATTAGGAAACCATGATGGTTATGCCAACTCGTGTGTGTGTGTGTGTGTGTGTGTGTGTGTGTGTGTGTGTGTGTGTGTGTGTGTGTGGTCTTGCTATTTGCTGTGAGAATTATTTACCAATGTTGGTATTTAATAGCTGTAAAAACACAGGTGTATTTCCAAGCCTAATCAACCCACAATCTTCAGCTCTGGAAACTACCAGGAACAGTGGCTGGTTTCACAGACCACTGGCTTGTTGTGTGAAGCCATCTTCATAGCTAATGGATGCCCGGGGGCTGGTCCTACCATCTGAGTGATGGGTCCAGCCAGCCACTGAAGGGACCTTAGATGGTCCCTCGAGTGAGGAAGAGGCTCAGAGCCCACCCACCCAGGGCTGTGCTAATGAATCCTGTGTCAGGAGCCCAAAGGAGAACAAAAGTAGCAAATTTCTCCTCACACATCAAGAGATCCTTATCATTTTGGCAACTGAGTGCTCTCCCCTGCAATGCCTCACTTCAAGGTACTATTACCCATCAGGGAACTTTGGAGTTTCCAGAAACCAAATAGCCGATTAGCATGAGAAGGTCCAGAAAGGAGGACTCAGTGGTGAATTCAATCCAACAGAGGGCAGGTGTTAGACAGGAGGAGGAACTAACCAGCGCTTTGCGAGTGTGCCGAAGCCTAACGCTACAGGACCCAGGCCAGGCAGCTGCGAGCCATCTGAGCACGTGTGGAGACTCTCCCACAGCCCGAATGCGCTCTGCCCTCTATGGCTTCGACCTCCGTAGCTCTCTGACCTGGCAGAAACACCAATTGGAAGAGGTGGGGCTTCCTGTTGTCATCTCCATGGGGATGCGACAGTGCTGCATTCTTGCATGCTAACAGTGCTCATGGACAACTCTTTCAAGACCAAGAGGGGACTTATCCTGAGTGAAGTCTTCAAGGATTCCCCAGATCCAGTCAAAGGCCCTTCCACACAAACCTCTGACATGCTGCAGATCCTTCTGTGAGCACGTCTGGTTGGTTTCAGCCAGTGCATGTTGGCCACACCCCCGACATTTTACATATTCAGTGTGCTTCGCTGCTTCAAATAAAGTAAGCCAAATCCTCTTACCCAAGCAAATGGCACTTAGAAATGCCAGAAATCAGCTCTCACAGTCTTTCTGAGAGGAGAGCATGTACACAGATCTTTGAGGGACCCCTGTTCTCCCCAACCTAGCTGGGAAAGGGGGCTACTCTCCAGGGAAGGCAGTGCTGTTCTAGAGATTGCAGAACCACTAGGGGATGGACTCTTGCTGGAAGAAGTAGGTCACTGCGGGAAGGGGATGAGACAGGTTGCAGCCATTCCAGCAGGTCAGTGGGGTCAACTTTTGGGACCTTCCTGCCCAACCTGGATGCACAGGGATCTGGTTCCGGAGGGTTGCCAGGTCCCAGAGCTTCAGATGTCAACTGTGAGGGTTTCATTTGTTGCCCAGGAAAAAAAGCTCTTGAGAAAGCAGAACCTGCCGTTCCACCCAGGTCTCTCCTGTGAAGATAAGGGACGTGTGGACATCAGGTGCTAACTCATGCGTGGAAATGCTCAGTAACAATTGCTTTGATCCTCCCGGACATGAAATATCCCAAAGGAAGAACAATGTAATCCACCAGTGAAATCTGATAAGCAGGCCACTGGAGCGCACCTGTCCTCTGCTCCATTACCCAGAAGCAGAGCAGCCAGCAAGTAAAGACCCGGCAGTGGAGGGCTGTGCCCTGGAGACGTAATTCCATTAGCCAGCTGAGCCCCATATAAGGACACCCTCTTCAGAAAGGAGCACAGATACTTATGGGAAGGGGCAAAGCGTATCCCTTGGGAGTCAGGTGGGGAAACGTGTGAAGCTGTGATAAGCAGACAAGAAAATGCTGTAGCGGCCACTCAGCTTGTTCGCGTAACTTCAGTGAAAGGGAACAAGGACAGGTGCACTTGTTAACAGAAATGTTAGGGTAAAAGCCTGGGCTCCAGAAGCCCCCTCAAACTAGGCTCATGCCTGTCCCCCATCCACCAACTAAAGTAATGCTGACAAGCACGGAGAGGAGCCTTATTCAGTGAGTCGTGTTGGGAAAAGGAAGAGATAAAGGGGGGTCCAGTGGCCCCAAGTCCATCCTCAAGATCCTGATGTGAGCTTCAGACTTGCCCAAAGGAGTGGGGCCGAGGGACAGGAGGTCCGGATATTTAAACACTTTTGAGCAAGGCGTGGTCCCACCCAGTGTGTGAGCTGTGGTCCTGCGAGGTGCTCCGAAGAAGCCCCGATGGGTCCCTTAGCTTAGCGGGGTCAGTCTGGCTCTCAGGAGATGAGCACTTCTGCTCTAGGAAGCAATGTGGGTAACTGTGCTCATGGGGCAGGGGAGCCCCGTTTGTGCAGGTTCTGTTGTCACTGGAACCCCATGGCTGCAAGCCAGGCTGAGACATGACTTCAGACTAGAAGGGGTGAGAACTGTCGTTGGGTCAGTATAAAATGTCCCCCATATTCTCGTGTGTTTGAACACTTGGCCCCCTGCTGGTGGCACTGTTTCAGAATGTGCGGAACCTTTAGGAGGCAGAGCCTTGCTGGAGAAAGTGGGTCACTAGGGAGCGGGCCTTGATGTGATGGCCAGGTCCCATGTGTCACTCTGTCTCTGCTTCCTGTGCTGGTGAGACGTGACATCAGCTTACGGGGGGCCCACCCTGCCACGCCTTCCCCACATGACGGACGCTACCCTCTGAAGCCATAAGCTGAATTCCTTTTCCTTCTGCAAGTGGCTTCTGGCAAGGCATTTGTTTCCAGCCACATAAAATCAGCTCTGCAGAGGATGGACACTGCTTGACAGACGGACATGCCTGTGTGTGGGGGTGAACAGATGACCGGGCATAAGAGACGCGACAGCGCAGCCAGCGCTTGTCAGCAGACGCAGCTGCTAAGGCCGCTTCGTCCAGATCAGAGGGTGACCAGCCCAGGCCCCTACGCCTGTGTGTCAGTGGCCCTCAAATTCCAAGTCTCAAAGCCCCAGGGCTGCCTAACGCAGTGGGGCTTAAGAGGGGGCGAGACCATTCACAGATCATGTCTAACACCCAGCTGCCTCTCTCTTCTGAGGTGACCCGGTTCCAGTGGCTCGGCAAGGCACAGTCCCTGACCAGGGGCTGCCAGCACTGATGCCGAGGCCAGATGCCAGGGAAAACAGGCAGGGAGAGTATGGCAGGCACAGAGAGCCGGGAGCCAGAGATGTTCCAGGGCAGAAGCAGTGCGGGGCAGGGAGACAGCCGGAAAAGCAGGGCCACCCGCCCCATGGGAGTGGTGTTTGCTTGGAGCAGGGTTTCCCCAAAGTCATGCTCCGCTCCCACCCCTAGAGCTGCAGCTTGGGGCTCAATGCTCCCACCCAGGTCCACAGCCGGGGCCGCAGCAGGGAGCGCTCTGCAGGGCTGGCGATGGTGAGGCGGGCGAGCATAGGACACTTAGGACCTGGGTCTCTGCTTGGTTTGGGCAATAAGCACATCCTTTCCTGAACAATATACCTAGATATTTGTGGGAAACCTGGGACCAGGACCACACCTGCACCAATGATAGGTACACCCCACTTCAAACAAAGGAAATGAGCCACTTTGTTTAGTGACCCTTTGGTAATACCCCATTTCTGTTCACATATGTTCCAAGATATAACAAGGATCAGGAGATGTAAATGCCATCTGACCTGGGCTGGTTGTGGGTGTATACTAAGGAAAACTGTCCTCTAAGTGAACTTTTAGGGAGCATCTCCTGTTTAATCATCTTACAGCATTCATGAGTGATGTACAGATGGTTAAGATCAAATGAATTATGGGAAGGAACATGTGCAGTTGAGGAAAGGGTTATATAACTCAGGTCTGTCAATCAAACTAGTAAATGACCCAAACTGTACCTTTAATAACTGACCCTCCTTTGTATGAGCTCCTTAAAAAGAGCCCCAGGGGCTGCCATCCACAATGAGCTTTTGATCAGAGAAACCTACAAGGTTTCCCAAAACAATGACAGACTTCTGTCAGAGTACTTGATGACCCACCAAAGGCCAGTGGTAAGACCCTATCGCTGAAGACTCCATATGCAGCTGATACGCAAAATCGAATGGCATGGCTGGAAGCCAGGAGAGAGTCAGTCCCCAGACAGTCAGCGTGTCTAGTGCCAGAAGGCGCTACATGGGCGACTGGGGGAAATGACCAATATCTGTCCAAGCAACTCATTGTCTAATCTAATCAGCAATAAATAACCTGATGTGATGCCCACACAAGTGCAATAGTGGCACACAGCTATGGTGAGGAACCATCTACTCTTGATTTGGCTAACTGATCCACTCAGTGGTACTAGACCCATAGCTGGAGCTGGGAAACAAGTCAGAACCATACCCAAACACAAGCCCACTCTACAATATCAAGCTATCATCAATCATGGGGAACAAGAGGGCCTACACCTACCAATCTGTCTATCAAAAAAGTGTTATGTTAGTCAAGAAAGATAAGGAAGGTCACTTTATATTGATTAAGGGCACACTCCAACAGGAGGACATTACAATCCTAAACATATATGCACCTAACATGGGGGCTCCCAAATTCGTCAAACAAACACTATTAGAACTAAGGTCACAGATAACACCAAACACAGTGGTGGTGGGTGACTTTAACACCCCACTCTCATCAATTGACAGGTCATCCCGGGAAAGAATAAACAGAGAGGCATCTGGACTAAATGAGGTCATAGAAGGAATGGACTTAACAGATATACACAGGACATTTCATCCAAAGGCTGCAGAATATACATTCTTTTCAGCAGCACATGGAACATTCTCTAAAATAGACCATATATTAGGACACAAAGCAAATCTTAACAAATTCAGGAAAATTGAAATAATTCCTTGCATTCTATCTGACCACAATGGAATTAAACTACAAATCACTAGCAAGAAAGGCTATAGAGCATACACAAAATCATGGAAACTAAACAATACACTACTAAATGATGAATGGGTCAATGAAGAAATCAAAAAGGAAGTCAAAAAATTTATAGAGTCAAATGATAATGAGAACACAACATACCAAAATCTCTGGGACACAATGAAGGCAGTTCTAAGAGGTAAATTTATAGCCTTGAGTGCCTATATTAAGAAATTAGAAAGGTCGCAAGTAAACGACCTAATGCTTCGCCTTAAAGCCTTGGAAAAAGAAGAACAAGCCAAACCAAAAATCAGTAGACGGGAAGAAATAATAAAGATTAGGGCAGAAATTAATGAAATAGAAACAAAAAGAACAATCCAAAGAATTAATGAAACAAAGAGTTGGTTCTTTGAAAGGATAAACAAGATTGATAAACCCTTAGCAAATCTGACCAAAAGAAAGAGAGAAGAGACACAAATTAATAAAATCAGAGATGAACAAGGTAACATCACAACAGATTCCAGAGAAATTCAAAAAATCATAGGGACATACTATAAAAGCATATACTCCACAAAGTATGAAAATCTGAAAGAAATGGATGATTTCCTTGATCTATATGACCTACCTAAATTAAATCAAAATGAGATTAATCACTTAAATAGACCTATAACAAACATGGAGATCCGAACAGTTATCAATAATCTCCCAACTAAAAAAAGCCCAGGCCCGGATGGATTCACTGCTGAATTTTACCAGACTTTTAAGGAAGAGCTAACACCATTGCTTCTTAAGCTTTTCCAGGAAATAGAAAAAGAAGGAATCATACCAAACTCCTTCTATGAGGCCTGCATCATCCTGATACCAAAACTAGGCAAAGATAGAACAAAAAAAGAAAATTACAGACCAATCTCCCTCATGAACATAGATGCAAAAATTCTCAACATAATATTGGCAAACAGAATACAAGAGTATATCAAAAAGATCATTCACCCTGACCAAGTAGGCTTTATCCCAGAGATGCAGGGATGGTTCAACATACACAAATCTATAAATGTAATACATTACATAAATAGGTTGAAGTACAAAAATCACATGATCATCTCATTAGACGCAGAGAAAGCATTTGACAAAATCCAACATCCCTTCATGATAAAAGTCCTACAGAGACTGGGAATAGAAGGAACATATCTCAATATAATAAAGGCTATTTACGACAAGCCTACAGCCAACATATTACTAAATGGGGAAAAACTGGAAGCTTTTCCACTAAAATCAGGAACAAGACAAGGGTGTCCACTGTCCCCACTTTTATTTAATATAGTTTTGGAAGTCTTAGCCATAGCAATAAGGCAAGAGACACACATAAAAGGGATACAAATTGGAAAGGAAGAAATCAAGTTATCATTATTTGTAGATGACATGATTCTATACATAAAGGACCCTAAAGACTCTACTAGCAAGCTGTTAGAGCTGATCAAAACCTACAGCCATGTAGCAGGATACAAAATAAATACACAGAAATCAGTAGCCTTCATATATGCTAACAACAAACACACAGAGGATGAAATCAGAGAATCACTCCCATTCACAATTGCATCAAAAAAAATAAAGTACCTTGGAATAAACCTAACCAAGGAAGTAAAGAATCTCTACAATGAGAACTTTAAAACACTCAAGGGAGAAATTGCAGAAGACACTAGAAAGTGGAGAAACATCCCCTGTTCCTGGATTGGAAGAATCAATATTGTGAAAATGGCAATCTTACCTAAAGCAATCTACACATTTAATGCAATCCCTATCAAAATTCCAAAGGCTTTCTTCATGGAAATAGAAAAAACAATCCAAAAATTCATTTGGAATCATAAAAAACCTCGAATATCTAAAATAATACTGTGCAACAAAAAAGAGGCTGGTGGTATCACCATACCTGATTTTAACCTATACTACAGAGCCATAGTAACAAAAACAGCATGGTACTGGCACAAAAACAGACATGTAGATCAGTGGAACAGAATAGAGGACCCAGATGTAAGCCCAAGTAGCTATAGCCACCTGATATTCGATAAAAATGCCAAAAATACTCATTGGAGAAGAGACAGCCTCTTCAGCAAATGGTGTTTTGAAAACTGGATAAATATCTGCAGAAGGATGAAAATAGATTCTTCTCTCTCGCCATGCACAAGAATTAAGTCCAAATGGATTAAAGACCTTAACATCAGACCGGAAACTTTGAAACTGCTAGAGGAAAAATTAGGGGAAACCCTTCAACATATTGGTCTTGGCAAAGACTTTCTGAATACAACCCCAATTGCTCAGGCAATAAAACCACAGATTAACCACTGGGACCTAATGAAATTACAAAGATTTTGCACTGAAAAGGACACTGTGAAAAAAGCAAAGAGGCATCCTACAGAATGGGAAAAAATCTTCGCCAGCTATATATCTGATAAAGGATTAATATCTAGGATATACAAAGAACTCAAAAAGTTAAATAATAAGGAATCAAACAAGCCAATCAAAAAATGGGCTATGGAGCTAAATAGAGAGTTCTCAAAGGAAGAAATACGAATGGCATATAAGCATCTAAAAAAATGTTCTATGTCACTAGTCATCAGGGAAATGCAGATTAAAACTACACTGAGATTCCATCTCACTCCTGTCAGATTGGCCACCATCATAAAAACAAATGATCATAAATGTTGGCGGGGATGTGGAAAAAAAGGAACCCTTCTACACTGCTGGTGGGAATGCAATCTGGTCCAGCCATTGTGGAAAACAGTGTGGAGGTTCCTAAAACAGCTAGAGATTGATCTACCATATGACCCAGCTATAGCACTACTAGGCATATATCCAAAGGACTCATCTCATTTCCTTAGAAGTACATGCTCAACCATGTTTATTGCTGCTCAATTTATAATAGCTGGGAAATGGAACCAGCCTAGATGTCCCTCAACAGATGAGTGGATAATGGCACATTTATACAATGGAGTTCTACTCAGCGGTAAAGAAAAATGAAGTTATGAAATTTGCAGAAAAATGGATGGACCTGGAAAGTATTATACTAAGTGAGGTAACCCAGGCCCAGAAAGCCAAGCGCCACATGTTCTCTCTCATATGTGGATCCTAGCTACAGATGACTGGGCTTCTGCGTGAGAATGAAAATACTTAGTAGCAGAGGCCAGTAAGTTAAAAAGGAGACATAAAGGGTGGAGAAAGGAAGGGAGGAGGATACTTAATAGGTTGATATTGTATATATGTAATTACAATGATTGTAATGGGGAGGTAATATGATGGAGAACGGAATTTCAAATGGGAAAGTGTGGGGGTGGGGAGGGAGGGAATTATCATGGGGTATATTTTATAATCATGGAAAATGTTAATAAAAATTAAAAAAAAAACACCCCCCAAAAAAGTAAGTGTTATTTCAATTTTCTGGGTGCTAACTTACTCTCCATTGGAGAATCTGCTTCTCTTTTTCAGATAGATGCAGATCCTAAGGAGAGAACTGCCCCAACATACCTCAAAAGGGGCCCAGCTGAAACTAAGGACAATTGGTGAAACAAGCAAGGGTGATGTTTTCCTGTGAACCGGATACCAGCACAAAGGGGAAGGAGACCAAGGCAGAGAAAAATCAACTCCTACCAAATCAGAGAGCCAGAGCCTCAGAGGCCCCCAACACCTCAGCACTGAAGCAGACCAAAAATGAACCCAACATGGCTCAGGGAAATTTTGCGGAAGAGGGGACGGAAAGAATGTCAGAGCCACATGTTGGGTCATGATATGCAGAGACATTTAGCATACCAATAACTGGGGACTAACTCCACAATGCACAACCCATTTACATCAACAAGGAGGGTCTAATGGGAGGGGGTCGATCATAGATGAGCTTAAACAATGGTACCAAACTGCCTGTATTTGATGAAAAGAAAACTAATAAATCAAATTTTAAAAAATATTTTTTAAAAAAAAAGAGCCCCAGGATGGGCTAGAGAGATGGCTTAGCAGTTAAGGTGTTTGCCTGTAAAGCCAAAGGACCCAGATTTGATTCTCCAGATGCCACGTAAAGGCAGATGTACAAGGTGGCACATGTGTCTGGAGTTTGCAGTGGCCGGAGGTCCTGGCACACCCATTCTATCTCTTCCTCTACTTGCCTTTTCTATCTCAAATAAATAATAAATAAATATTTTTCAAAAAAGAGAAACAGAGCCCCAGTGCCCACTGCCCCCTTGGCAGTGTGCTATGGCTCTGCTCCTATTAAAGTCTCTTGTTGCTTCACCGTGTATGTGTGTCTTTTCCAAGAGACTGGAAATATCTAGAAGAAATCATGTGTAACAGTGGGAGCTGGTCCAAAGACCACACTAAGGAGTGTGCAGGCCTCACAGCCAACCTGGTCTCCTGAAGAAGCAGGTCATCCCAGGACAGCTGAGAAGACCACTGTCCCCGAGATCCATGGCACATACAGCCCCGCCCCCTGCCGTCCAGGGACACTGGACAAAGTCTGCAGCTGTCACAACCAGCATCTGGGGGCAGAAGCCTGGGACGCTGCTAAACTTCCCACAATGCACAGTGTGGTGGTTTGATTCAGGTGTCCCCCATAAATTTAGATGTTATGAATGCTAGGTTCCCAGCTGATGGATATTTGGGAATTACGGCCTCCTGGAGGGAGTGTATTGTTGGGGGCGGGCTTAAGGGCTATATAGCCAGTTTCCCCATGCCAGTGTTTGGCACATCCTCCTGTTGCTGTGTCCTACCTTATGTTGGCCAGGGGGTGATGTCCACCCTCTGCTCATGCCATAGTTTTCCCTTGCCATCGTGGAGCTTCCCCTCGAGCCTGTAAGCCAAAATAAATATCTTTTTCCCAGAAGCTGCTCTTGGTTGGGTGATTTCTTTTTTTTTTTTTTTTAATTTTATTTATTTATTTGAGAGCAACAGACACAGAGAGAAAGACAGATAGAGGGAGAGAGAGAGAATGGGCGCGCCAGGGCTTCCAGCCTCTGTAAACGAACTCCAGACGCGTGCGCCCCCTTGTGCATCTGGCTAACATGGGACCTGGGGAACCGAGCCTCGAACCGGGGTCCTTAGGCTTCACAGGCAAGCGCTTAACCGCTAAGCCATCTCTCCAGCCCAAGGTTGGGTGATTTCTAACAGCAATGAGAACCGGACTGCAACACACAGGATGCACCCTGCTTCAAAAGTCCAAGGTTAGCTGGCCCTGAGTGTCACCAGGGAGAAGGTTAAAGATGTGTCTAGGATCTCACTGTAACCTCCCTTTAGCTCTCTGGTGTGTGGGGCCCCCATCATATGAATTCAGATGAGAGGCCCAGTGATCGGTGAAGAAGGGACAGGAGCGTCTACGGCAGAATGACACAAGGAACTCGAAGGGTGAGAGTCGGCAAAGGAAGAAGGGATGTTGCAGGGAACATTCACACAAGGGTTGGGAGTAGCCAGCAGCCAGAGGGCACTGTGTGGGGCACACTCTTGAGGGGCGAGAGGAGACGGTGGCAAATGGCCCATTTGGCCATCATTCATAGTTTGGCACGCTTTGTATTATTTCTTAAAGTTTCTAGAACCTACAGCTTTCCTGGCAGGTGGTTGGGGGGCGGCTTCCTGTCCAGGTCACTGGTAGGTCCACTTGGAATGAATCTTCCAGAAGGAACAATGGTATGCCTATGTTCTTGATTCGACAGCCTCCAGCAGGATATAATCTTATGGTCTTTCCGGCAGCTGTCATATCTCCACTCAGGCCAAAGATCAGCTCAGACACCACTCTTCTGGCCTGAAATCAGCATCCTGCAGTTTCAGTTCCTGGTCTAACAAGTCCATCCTCAATAAGCTTCAAGCCTACTCAGATCTGAGCCTGTTGCGGTTTGAATGTAAACTGCACCGCATGGGCTTATGTGTTCGAACACTTGGTCTTCAGCCAGTGACCCTGTTTCAGATGGTTGTGGAATCATTAGGAACTGGAGCCTGGCTGGAGGAATTGGGTCATGGGGTGATGAGGGAAGAAGATAAGCATTGAGGTTTTATAGCCCAGTCCCGTTTCCTGTTTGTCGCCTTCTGCTTCCGGAATGTGGATGCGGTGTGACCACCTGCCTCCTGCTCCAGCTGACATCTCCCCCACCCCCCTGTGTGCTACTGTACCTTCAGGGCCGTAAGCCAGAATGATTCAGCTGCTTCTTGTCAGGTACTGTCACGGCAGTGATGGAGTGAGTAATGTGATACACAGCAAGGAGGCCGGCGGAAGACCACCCAGGGACCATGAAGGGGGTCCTCTGGCCGGCTTCTCTGTGGATCTCACCACCTTCCAGAATTCCTTCTTGGCATGCCTGAGCTGGCCAGTACCATGTGCTCAGGAGGCTGAGGTAGGAGGGTCACTTTAGCCCAAGCATTCCAGACTAGCCTGGGCAGTAGAGAAAGATTGTCCCAGGAAAAAAAAAAAAAAGAAGAAGAAGAAGACAAAGAAAGTCCTACCCATAGCCAGCAAAGCACACAGCCGGACTCATAGTTACACCAAGAACACAGTGATTACAATTCCCACGCTGCCAACCTGTCCCCACCTGGCCAGGTCCAAGAACTTGTTCCTGCGACACCCTAAATTTGTCCTAAAATTGCCTAATTTCTGAATCACTTCTTCTTCTTGCAATGGATTCGAAGGACTGTTACTCTACTTAACAGGGATCATTACCTCTGAAAGGTGCCTCCCCTTTTGTCTGACTCTAACCTGCCATTTTTCATGCTAAACACAAGCTAACTGGGAAATTACCTTTCTATTCTTTTATAATACAGATTAGAGAGATGAAGAAAAATCTGCCATAAACAATAGAAAATGCCATTATTCACATGAAGCGTGGCCTGCGGGAGACCTGGCTGCCTAAGCCAGGAGCTCAAGAAGCTGCTTGTGCGGAATGAGCCTTAGTGCTCAGTCTCAGCTACCCACGCGAATCTGTGGGGAAGCCCCAAGCCCCCAGTACCCAGGTGGCGTCCTGACTAACCGCATCAACATCCAGGTTTCCATGACTGTGTCAGAATCCCCGGGAGGGTTCGTCACAGAGTCCAAGCAATGGTTGTCTGGGTGGAATCCTCTGATTTCCATATCCACACATTTCCTAGTGTTGCTGGGATCCACACTTAAGGCCCACCGCCACGGAGACAGGGAACCGGGCCTTCCCCAGGCTTGCAGACAACAGCGTGTGCCGAGCCAGGGCTCTATGCATCTGGCTTCCCCACGGCAGGCAACATGGACTAACAGAGAGAGGTGTGTCCTTTGTGCCTGTTTTATATTCAGTCAGAGCACCCCTAAAAATGAGATTTGCCAACAAGTAAAATATGAAATCGGAAAATGTTAACTGGCAGTATCACTGTCACCAGTTGCCAAGACTGACATCAACTGTAACTGATCAAGGTGCTGTGATAACACCTTCATGTGACATGAAGAAGGGTGCATTCTCTGTGGTATTCTACCCCAAATACACATCTCCAGCCCAAACTCAAACCGAGGCCATTCTAGAACACAACTAAGCATACTTTTCAAGTGGCAAGGTCAGGGATCACACAGGGAAATTGAGGAAGTGACAAGTGAAGACCAGGGGCCTTGGGGATTGTGTGCTATGAGAGTCTTGGAATCAATCTTGGAACCAAAAAGAGGGACATTAGTGAAAACTCTTGGGACACCCAGGTAAGTCCGTAGCTTCATTAACAGCACTATAGCAATGCCAATGTCTTGTCTTGATGAATGTACTGCTTCATTGCGTAGTTGTTCACATGAGCGGAAATAGTGCCAGGCCATCAGGAAGTCTGCGGCCTCACAGCTCCTCAGGACAGTCACCTTTCTTTTACATTTGGAAGTCAGAACATGAGAACTTTAGAACGGTGAGGTTTCTCTCAGCTCATCTCATAACTTGGGAGGAATGATGAGATCCAGTGGCTGTGGGCGCCCTCTCCCTTGTTTAGTCCTTTCTCATTGCTTTTCTGGTTATGAAGAAAATAGTATCAGGTACAAGGTGTGGGACTGGGGGGGGGGGTGCTGGGAGAACTGGCAGCAGTGTGGGCAAATGCTTCAAGTTCATTAAGAAATGCAGGGAAGTTAGAAAAGGAGAGACTTGCGAAGCACAGGCTATGCATTCCTGGTGAGATGCACATAGCGAACCTCAGTTTACCCATTACCACACTTGGGCTGAGCTCCTCTGAAGGTCCTTTCTACTCTCAAATCAGTAGTGCATGTGTCTATTAGAAGACCCTGTTAAGGAGCACGTTTCTTTTGGAATAAGCCATGCTTGTCTTAAGAACAGTGAGAGGAGCTAAGGAATTCAGCTTTGCCAGCATGCACCAGGCCCAAGGTTCAATCCCCAATACCACCGAAAAGCAAAAATGTCAGAAATTTAAAGAAATAACAGGGCCGGGTATGGTGGTGCACGCCTTTAATCTCAGTACTTGGGAAGCAGAGGTAAGAGGAACGCAGAGAATTCGAGGCCATCCTGAGACTACATAGTGAATTCCAGGTTAGCCTGGGCCAGAGTGAGACTCTACCTCAAAAAACAATAACAACAAAAAGAAATAATAGGAATAATGTTCAGATGAAATTTGTGATGATTTAAGTTTCTTCCTAGGACTTTTGTGCGATTTTATAAATCTTATAACCAGTGCTCTGTATGGATTTCTGCTTTATAAATCAGAAACACACACGCACTACAAGCCTACAGAACATGGAGCCAGTCAACACCTTGTTCTGGACAGCGGGGGGACTCGGGAGGCCACGTCTTTCCCTAATGAGGTCATGACAGCTAACAGTTTCCAGGGAAGGGGAGTTGTTCTCTTCAGTGGTAAAGCCACTGATAAGTGATGAGAGGAAGGAGGAGTACGGGGAGATAATTGAGGGTTATGTGGGCACATATGACCAAAATGTAATATATAAGCATGAAACTGTAAAAAAAATTATTTAAATTAAAAAAAACCACAACTTCCATGTTCAAGCCACACAGAAAATAAGTCTCTTGCGAAGGCCGCTAATGATCTAGAATATGAATGAAGTCCTTTCCTAAGCAATGGCTCAAACTCATAAAATGCATAAATATGACAGCCTGAAATCAGCAAGATGCAAAGAAATCTGTCCTTTCTCTATGAAAACAGAAGTGGCTTCAGTCTTGTCCAAAAGTCTCAAATTTTCTGTGTGGAATCCCTGCCACCAGCACCTGTGGCAGGCTGTGGACTTGACCAGCACTTCAAATGCACACTGCGGTTTGGAATATTAAGATAAACCAGAGAGACTCCTCCGTGTCTGGCCGTGGCCAAGCCGTCAGTGTCGGGCTCAACTTCTCACCGCTCACAGCCACCAGGCATGCACGGCAGGGTCCCCGGGTCCCTGTGCTAAAGCCCGATGCCCAGTGTCAGGGTGTTCGGAGGTGGGGCCTTTGGGAGGTGACTGGGTTTAATGAAGTCACAGGACAGCTTCCAAGCTGATATTAGTGCTTTGATAAGAACAGATACCATAGACCTTGCCCCATCCACGAAGAAGTGCCACACGGCGCTCAGCAATACACAGCCGCCTCTAGGGAAGAGAGGCTGCAGAACGCAGGCAGCTGTAAGAGGCCTTCCGCACCTGGCTGTGCTCACGCGGGTCCCAGGGACACTAGGGGCAGGCTAGAGCCCAGCGCGGCTACTTCCATATTGAGTCTCTTTCTCTACTTTGGGCCAAGTTCCTGCTTGACTCCCCATGTGCACGTTAACTGCTCAAAGACTATCTGTCTAAAATCTGGGCGTACTTAACCAACATATCTTATTCCTTAAAGGACTGGAGACACGAAAATAAGAGTCGCTGTCCCAAACCTACAGTTTCCCTTGGAGCAGCAGTCTCCTAGGTGTGGGTCAGTCCACCCACCGCCGCCCCAAATGAGGGCAGTTATCCATGATGGAAAGGCTATGCCATCATCTTATAGGAACCAGAGTGATCCCCTCACGCACACAGCCATCACCGCCCCTCCAGGACCGCCTTGCAGAACCAGAGCTGACAGGGTTAACCTTGAGCTTGACCTTGACCTTGTCCTTGTCTAGGACAGCTTATTTGTGTGGGCCTCTCCTTCCCCTGCCAGAAGTTTTGCTAATGTTAAACCCAAAGACATTTTTGAGGTCACTGGACTCCTTCATTTGTTCCTCTCTGAATGCATTGTAAATCTTCTCTCTCTGGGCTGGAGGGATGGTTCAGTGTTTAAGGCGTTTGCCTGCAAAGCCAAGGACCCACATTCTGTTCTCCAGTATCCACGGATGTGCTCGTGGCCATAAAGTCCTGTTCTACCTGCAAAAGGCATTGGCACAGGATTTTCTCCACCACATCCTCTTGCCTTGCTCCCTCTGGTCTCTGGATGTCATTTATAGCATGTGCAGAGTCCTAGTTTTTAAGAGCCTGAGAGTGATCTGCGCACTGAGCTCAACCAATATGCCAAGGCCAATGCCATGTTCGTAGAGTCACTGAGGACATGTGCTGAAATGCAGGCTGTGAGCCCTCCCCCAGCCTGGGATCTGGATTCCACGGAGTCAGGTGAGCCACACTCCGCACCTTCCTCCTGCGATGCTAGTGTAAGAAGCACGTGTGGAGTGTCAGCCCAAAACACAACTTTCACCTCAGAGGAGTAAGTCTGCTCTTGAGCCAAATATGAGTGACCATAGCTCAGGAGCACAGATTCAGTTGTCCTTCAAAACATGTGCCAATGTGGAAATGATTTCATGGGGTTCTTATTTTTATTAATTTATTTATTTGACAGAGAAAGAAAGAGAGAGAATGGACACACCAGGGCCTCCAGCCACCACAAACGAACTCCAGATGTGTTTGCCACCTTGTGCATCTGGCTAATGTGGGTCCTGGGGAATTGAACCTGGGTCCTTTGGCTTTGCAGGCAAACACCTTAACCTTTAAGTCATCCCTGCAGCCCTCATGAGGCTTTTATAGCCACAGGACATATGTAAAACGTGTAAACCAGGCACTTTTCAAATGCATTAGTAGGAATGTCAGGTAGGCAGGTTACAGCAAAGCAGAGATATGTATGTAGGTCTCAGATGTTATCTGATGGCATTTGGATTGGTAAGCGCTAGTGGACTGCTACATTAGTACATCCCAAAGGTTGTATCTGATGATCATAAGAACTCAGTTCAGACACAGTGTGGACAGTGAGTAGCTATCAGGAGGACCAAAGATCACCCGATATTTTGGCTCTGGAGTTGCAACATTCCAGCTCTCCACAATCACCAAGTTCTGATCAGTCAGCCCTGTAGAACTTTTAACACAGATGAATCTGTTTTTCTGGAAACTTCAGTTCACAGGAGAAACACCAGTCACGATCTTTCTGTCCCTTCTTCCTAGAGACTACATAGAACTCGTCCAGAAAACGAACCTGCTCTGGATTTTCCAACCTTCCTAGAGCCTGAAGGTGCTACTGCAACAGCCGCCACACTTACCCTTGGGGACTTACCCTCGCCCACAGGGGACGTGGTGACGGCAGGGTTATGGCATACAGCTCCCACTTTTCTGCCCAACCACCTGGCCTGGTCCATCTCAAAGCCCTCAGCTTTCTGCACCCCGAGCACTGCTCTGCACCTCCCTGGAGGATTGGACCCCCTTTTCATGCCAGCCGATGTCAGTTTGTGATGCCTGCAAAAAGCACCTGAGCCAACGTGACATAAGGTCTGTGGCCCTGATGAGGCCACACAGGCAGGGACGGGGCAGTGTTTGCTCGAAGGTTCCCACTTAGGGCTAAAGCACGCAGAAAGCAGAGCTGTCGTCTAGGTTTCTGCATTAACAGCTATCGGTATTCAAGCCGCCTTCAGAAAGGAGTGTCTGTGGCCTGTGGATGAGCTTATCCCTGCGCTACAGGCACACGGAGACCAGGGAGCCTCGATCTAGGCTCAGTGTGGAGCGAGTGGGGGTGTGGTGCGGCATGCGTGTCACCCCAGCACCCGGGAGGTGAAGGCAGAAGCACCAAGAGTTCAAGGCTAACCTTGGCTATATGGTAAGTTTGAGGTCAGCCTGGGCTACCTGTCTCAAAAACAAAACAATATTCAGAATATACAGAAACAATATACTGAAAAATATTCCATGTAGAGCACGTGGGACACAGGATGGAGGAGACAAGTGGGACCCAGAAGCCTGTAAGGATGACCCTGTCCACAGTCACTATGCCAGATGCCAAGAACCCTGCCGAGAAAGGCAACTGTGGTGGCTTGAACATGGAATGACACCTACCTGCTAATGTGCTGGGGGCTTGGTTGTCAGCTTTTGGGAGATGGCCGTATCCTGAGGTCTGCCCTCATTGGTGGGTTCAGCCCTCCATGGATTCTTTTCATGATGCTGTTACTGGGAGTTAGTGAGAAGAGCGGGTGGAATCTGGTTGCAGGAAGGTCACAGAGGGGGCTGTCTTTGGGATGTATCTTTCCCTGGCCCTCACTGGCCTCTCTTGCTGAGCTTTCTGTCGACCATGAGGTTAATAGACTCTGCCACATGTTCTCAATGCTGTGAAGTTCTGCCTAAGCTAACGAGGGACCCAGAGGTAAGAGGGTCAGCCATGATGGGCTGAAACCATGAACAAAATAATTCCAACCTCCCTTAAGCTGTTTCTATCAGGCATTTTATCGCCATGACAAAAAGTATAACACAGTGTCCCTTCTCAAAATCTCACACAGAAACTCGGCAGGTCTGAGGGGGCAGGAGGTAGCCTTTCTTGAGGCGAGCAAAGAGAACAGTGATTCCCTTTCTAGGCTCTGAGTTCCACCAGGAGCTTTTCTGGGTATACCACCTTGAAGGACACGTCATGACCAACCTGTCACCCCACCAGGGTGGCTATAATTTAAGAAGGTGACAAGCGTGGTGAGGATGTGGGAGACTGGGGTCTTCCTGCGCCACTGGCAGGAAAGTACAGCAAAGGAGCGCCTCGACTAGCCTCACCGTCACTGTCTGGCCCGGCAAGTCCCCGCCTGGATACAGACGCACCTCCCCACCCCCGAACTAAAAACAGCGTCCAAGAACAGCGAGCTTGAGTGCTCATAGCAGCATGAGTCATGAATGTTTAAAAAAAAGAGGGCACACAAGATGCTAGGGGTCCTTGTTTCTGAGATTTCATATTGTTTGTTGTCTGTGTGTTTGTGTAAGAAAGGGTCTGTCTACATTGTCCAGGTTGGCCTCAAACTCATGACCCTGTGGCCTATGCCTCCCCCTGAGTACTGACATGCGTTTGACTCCACACTGGGCAGGGTCCAGGTGTGTAGAAACTCCACAGATGCATGGCTAAGATGTACTTGACCATAAAATGTGCTTTATCCCTATAACGGGATTTACCTGGTCACAGAAAAAGGTAGTGCTGATACACGTTATTACATGGAAGGCCTTGATAACGTGGTAGGTATAAAAACTGAGACATTAAATTCTTTCTTTTTGTATGCAATTTCCAGAAAAGGAAAATCCACAGAGGCATCAAGTAGCTCGGCGGTTGCCTGGGGCTGGAGAAAAGAGGGAAAGGCCTTAAGTGACAGCCAGTGACATGATACAAGCGTTGGGCAATGAGAGAGCGACGACTGGGCAACACCAATGCATCAAATGCCACTGGAGTCCCACGTGAAGGTAGCGAATGTGGACGATCTTACGCTATATGCATTTGATGTCCATAATAAGATCACCCCGCTCCCCAGAAATCAGCATCTAAGGGAGACCAAAGAGAAAGCTCAGTGACGTTGACATGTTCGAAGCCGGCGGGGCAAGGCAGCGAACCCCGGGCATGACGGCGGCTTTGTGTCTCAGAGGCTGAGAGTCCCGCTTCCCAGCAGAACTCCCATCAGGGCCTCGATGTTCACCAGGGCTGTGAAGTAGAGATGAAGGTTTCCACTTGCCCACCGGCAATGGGGGCCTGGAGGATGAGGACAAAAGCCACTGTGCTGTTTAGAAAATTCCTCTGAACTGAAAGCAAAAACAACTAACGCCAGCTTTATCAGAAGCAGCTGGTAAGCTAGTAAGCCACCCTCAAGATCGGCCGTGGACATTCCCTACAGAAGGCGTGAGGCGGGTTATCAGACCCCCACCTGAGATCAAAGGTACTCCCTGTGCCTGCCATAGGCAACGAGGCATGAGGTCTGGGGCCTCAAAGGGAGATGAGAGTATATAGTGAGCAAAAGATCAAGAAAGGACCAGAGAGACTGCTTAGCAGTTAAGATAATCCAATCTCTGGTACCTATGTAAAGTCGGATGCACAGAGTGGTGCATGCATCTGGAGTGTGTTTGCAATGGCTGGGGGTCCTAGTGTGCCTAATCTTTCATCCTCTCTCCTGTCTCTCTCTCTCTCCTTGCAAATAAATATATATACTTTTTTGAACTATCAAGGGACAGAGAGTTCCATTTAATCAGGTATGGGCAGGTAGTTAGCCAATCTGGAATGAGACTTTCTAATGTTTGGGGGCCTGCTTTAGGGTCTCCAAGTTCCTGTAACACCTCACCCTGCTTTGTAAGTAACTCCACCAGACACATTCGTTCCCCAAAACTGGTTTTGGTGCGATCTACCCTGGTATGTCACCTGTGTCCTATCTGGGGTGAATAGATGTGTGCTTATCCTCTCCAGGGAAAAAGTTTCATGCAACAATTGAATTTGGATATATTTCAATAAATTCACCTGAACCACAAAGATAATAAAGGAGCATAAACTGGGTGGTCTCACATCACCAGCAGGGACAGGGACCCCCGTCCATGGAGTTGGCGGCACTCAGCACACGCTCGAGAAGCGAGTGAGGCGGGCAGTACTGCACGTTCCTTCCCAGCCACACAGGAACCGCTGTCCACCAGGTGTGGTGGTGCATGCCTGTAGTCCCAGCACCCAGGAGTCGGAGGCTAGAGGACCAAGAGTTCAAGGTCAACCTGGGCTAGAGGTGAGATCCTGTCAAAAAGAAAGAGAGAGGAGGAAAGGGATAAAAAGAAAGGGAGAGGCGAGAAAGAAAGTTTCAGAGCTGGGAAGATGACTGAAGCGTGCGTTGCTGAGCACGGGTCCTCAGAACCCGCAGAAAGCCAAAACCGTGCCTGGTGCCTGTAGTCAGCACACCTACGTAGCGAGATGGAAGGGAGACAAGAGAATCCCCAGAAGACGTGTGGGCCAGGTGCCCTGGGAAATGCCGTGGTGAACCTGAAGCTGTCCTCTGCCTGTGCTTCATGGTGTATCACACACACACACACCCCAAAACTGTAGACTTTGAGTCCAGATCGTGAGGCCCATGAGCCCCAGTGACAGTCCTTAAGTGTGCTCAATGCACACTACTTTGAAAAGTAGGACCTCCATCCTTCAAACCTCGCAAGGCCAGCATTGAGCCTGTGCAGGCTTGTTTGATGCTGGGGCCTCCACACCAGATGCCCATTGTGACTCATTGGCCACTGGTTTCAATTGCCATTGTTGTCAAGACAACCCTGCTGGAGTCCAGCTATTTTTCCAGGAAGCTGTGGAGAAAACTGACTTGTAATCTGCGTGGACTGAACAGTTGAGAAAGAAAGGCTATCCCAGCGAGTCCGCTCAGAGCTTTCAGACCCCCAGCGGCTCCTGTGCCTAGTGAGCCAGCCCACATCTGGGACACATCTGCACTCTTAATTCTCACTCGGTGAACCAGACCTCTTCCCAATGGGCAACGCATGCAGAGCCTTCCCCAGAGCTCCAAAAAGGGAGAAAGGAAGCTGGGTTCTTGGCACACTATCAGACTTCATGGAGTCTTTTACACACTCTGACAAGCCACTGGGGCCGTTCAGAATGATGTCAGCTGGCCACTCTTTAATCTGTAAACCTTGGTGTCAAGAAGGTGCCCTGCCCATGTGGTGATGGCCAGGCAAGGGCTGGGGCCCCTGGGAAGTGTTTCTCTCTGCAGCTGTGGGAGACGGGCGCCTCCTGGCACTGACTGGCTTCAGCGGGCGTGTTTTCACATGTCATGTACAGTGATCCGGGGATGTCCAAGCCCAGGCGTGGACTTCATTTAAGGTTACCTTTGAAACGTGAGGAAAAGAGCATCAAAGAGCACAGCGGTTGCCAACCCTTCCTCCTCTTCCACAGCTCGTCCTCCACCAAGAACCAAGAAACCCTATCACGCAACTCTCCCGAGAGAGCCAGCCTCTCTGGCACTGCAACCATCACAATGGCGGGGATTTCCCTGGTGCCCCTCCTCTCGGTGCCACCACTGTGAGTCTTCTCGCTACATGTTTATAAAAGTAAATGCCAGCTTGTTAAAGTGCATGGTCTGGGGGGATTGTGTGTGTGTGTGTGTGCGCGCTATATGTATGAATGTTCATTTGTGCATGGGTGCACATGTGTGTGTGGAGCTCAGAGGCCAACATTGGGTGTCTTCCTCTGTCATTCTCCACCTTCTTCTCTTTTTTTGTTTGGTTTTGTTTTGTTTTCAAGGTAGGGTCTCGCTCTAGCCCAGGCTGACCTGGAATTTACTATGTAGTCTCAAGCAGGCTTCAAACTCACAGTGATCCTCCTACCTCTGCCTTCCAAGTGCTAGGATGAAAGGCGTGTGCCACCATGCTTGGGAGAGAGAGAGAATGGGCATGCCACAGCCTCCAGGAACTCCAAATCAACTCCAGACACATGTGCTACCTTGTGCATCTGGCTTTACATGGGTACTGGGGAATTGAATGTGGGTTGTTAGGCTTTGTAGGCAAGTGCCTTAACCACTGAGAGATCTCTTCACCCCTTAACCACTTCACACCTTAACCACTGAGCGATCCCTCCACCTTATTCTTTGAGAAGTGTTCTCGCTGACCCTAGAGCTCATCCATTTAGTCAGACCAACTCGCTGGCAAGTCCTAGGGACCTGCCGCCCCAGCACCAGGCTCACAGGCAGGCACCAGGGCTTGGGCCCACACTCAGGTCCTCACACTTGGTGGCAAACATCCTACCCACTGGGCTGCCTCCCCAGCTCCGTGCCTTACCTTTAACTATCAAAATGCTAGTCTATTAACCTATAACTTGCCTTTGTTGCTGTTTTTCTATTTCCTGGATGACCTTCCCATGCCCACATATGGAGAGTAAGGACTGAGATCTAGAGTTGGTCAAGGTCATACTTATCTTACTTTTATCTTTTTTTTTCTTTTTTTAAAGGAATTTTTAAATTTAAGAGTAACAGAGAGTGAAAGAGGCAGAGAGAGAGAGAGAGAGAGAGAGAGAGAATGGGTCCATCAGGGCCTCCAGCCACTGCAAACGAACTCCAGACACATGTGCCATCTTGTGCATCTGGCTTACATGGGTCCTGGGGAATTGAGTGTCGAACTGGAACCCTTAGGCCTCACAGGCAAGCACTTAACGGCTAAGCCATCTCTGCAGCCCCATACTTACCTTACTTTTAATTAAAATGCAATGTCAAATTAAACTCCAAATCTCACAGGGCTGAAGTGGTCCCTTGGAAAAGTAGCAGATCCCTCTGATAAGTCACCTAACCGTCCCTTCCTCTGTCCCTGCCTACATCTCAGGGTGGTT
This sequence comes from Jaculus jaculus, assembly GCF_020740685.1. Taxonomy (NCBI): domain Eukaryota; kingdom Metazoa; phylum Chordata; class Mammalia; order Rodentia; family Dipodidae; genus Jaculus; species Jaculus jaculus. The sequence continues at coordinate 7,081,781 of NC_059102.1, read as the reverse complement.
GTAAGAAGGTGACAGCGAGTATAGGCCTCTGTGACAACAGAGCACCCCCAGGACTGGAGAGATGGCGCAGAAATGCCAGGGCTCAGTCACCAGAGCTTCACAGGCAGGCAGCTGGCGGCCTCGCAGATGGGGGTGAGGCCTGAGCGGTAGCCCGCCCACTCCTGTTGCCTGCGATTAGACCCCACACCGCTGCTGTGGCCCAGCGTGGTTTAATGAGCTCCAGTCCTCCTCCACTGGAGAGCGGACAAGCTCGGGCTCAGCCAGGCATACAAATCACTCCTTCTTCAGTAGATTCAGGGCATGCGTCCCGGCATTAATTTAAAATCACTCATTGCACTTCTTATCAGGGGAAAGGACGTTGGTGCATTTTACTGTTATCTTGAAGTTAATTTGAGGCTTTAAATATTTAAGTGTTTGATAACTTGTAGTCTGGGAGGATGAAATACTGTGAGAGCTACAGACTGTATGTATTTATCTCTCGTTAGATACCCGAGCCCCCCCCCACTTCCCCAACAACGCTGATTTTTACAGAAGTCCTTTTAAATTTCATTTTCAGGCTATTGATTCTTTCAAAATGAAGGTACTCTATCAAGAGGCACAAAAATTACTTGTGAATAGCTTCCTAGTCTACGTGCCTCGTGGGCTGCAGCAAACGCTGGGTGATCTACACCATGCGCGAGTGCGCAGTGGTGCTACAGGCCGCTAGCGCCCGAGAACGCGCCCCGGGCCTCAGGAGAGTCTCGGCCCCTGCCATTCTCGGCAGCGAGGCGCGGCCTGGGGCTCTTCTCTCTGTGAGCAATCACACTCCGTGCTGTTTCAGGAAGAGTGACTGCTCTCATGAAAGATGACTCTCTCCCCCGTCAGGCACCTTTTGTACGACTCATCTTTCATTCTTTAACTCATTCATTCATTTGCTCTGAAGGGCGACCATTGTGAGTAATGCCTGCTGGTTAGAGTTGCCCATTCACACTCTCCCCTCTGGAGCTCACCACATGAATGACCTTGGGCCAGGATCTCTTCCACTTAAAGCAGAAATAGGCAGCACCTGTTTCGGATGCGGGTTTGCAATTCTCCCCATAGAGCTCACAGAGGTGCATCCAATGCCGCGCTGCCGTAGATGCTGCTGCGCACCGCTGCGCACGGGGCTCTGTGGGGCACCACGGTGAGAATGACAGTCCAACCACTTGGGTGTGTGAAATGGGGTAAAGCCAGAGAGACTCATAGGGCAAGTTTCAGGGACACTCACAGGATGTGGCGTTTGAATGCCTCAGGACCCTGAGATGTGCATGGAGAGAAACACTGAGACTGACCAGAGACCCCCCTGGCACTTAAATACGCTGGAGTAACCAGGCCCTTAGGTGTGGGCAAGGGCTTGTGGGAGAAAATCCATGCTTGGAGCTCATCACAAGCCCTGCCCATCCCACAGAACAGTGGGCAGTAACCCATGACCCTTGGTGTGGGTGGAGGTGGGGCCACTGGGAGTCTGAATGTCAAGTAGAGCAGTGCTGAAACCTTAGCTGGGCTCTAGCAAGAGTAAATGTCAGAAGAACTGAGAACAGCTGAGAAGATTCTAGAAATGAACTGGAGAGTGGGGTGTCCACTGACACAGAATGGGGCTGGTTAAGTCAACAGTGATCTGTTGTTTCTCAGTCGACAGGATGTTTCCCAGCAGCCTTCAGACATGCTGTGACTTCCAGTCTTGAATCAGGGGGCGACATGAGGGAATAAGGTCCAACAAGCTCAAGGTAAGCTAACTCGAAGATAGACAACAAGCAAGTGGAAAATGTGGACATACGCCTTTCTACTGGGAAAGCAGACATCAGTGATTCAGCTCAGGAAACAATGTCATCCGTCATACCAATGCCGTGATTTGAACTTTATTGCTATTGTAATTTTGTTTGTATTTAATTAATCACTCCATTTACTTTTAGAGTTGGTAACAGCTAGCAACGTAAGAATGCTGTACCTTGGTTGTACGTATGTGACATTCATCATTAATCACATGCTGATGACATCCACATTTAAAGCTCCACTCAAGGCCTCAACCCAGAATTCCAGAGTTGTTTCTCCAATTGCCTCTCCACTTACATGTGCAGTGGGCCTCTGGAACCCAAGACAACTGTGGTGGTTTGACTCAGGTGTCCCCCCAAAACTTAAGTGTTCTGAATGCTAGGTTCCCAGCTGATGGATATTTGGAAATTAACTCTCCTGGAGGCGGTACATTTTGGGGGCGGGCTTATGGGTGTTATAGCCAGTGTCCCCATGCCAGTGTTTGGCATACTCTCCTGTTGCTGTGGTCCATGTGTTGTTTTCCCTGCAACCATGGAGCTTCCCCTCGAGCCTGTAAGCCAAAATAAACCTTTCTTCCCACAAGCTGCTCTTGGTTGAGTGATTTCTGCCAGCAATATGAACCTGACTGCAACAGTAAAGTGGTACCGAGGAGTGGGGTTGCTATTAGACACCTGACTGTGTGCTTTTGGACTTTTAGAGCTGATTTTCAAGAGGAATATGGAAGGATTTGAAACCTTGGTCTAAGAAATGCTTTTCAGTGCTGTAAGTACAGCTTGATGGACTGTTCTGGCCAAAGTTGAAAGGCCTGAATGCAATAAGAACTAAGGACTCTCAGTGAGGTTTGGCTTCTGAGGGTGAGAAAGACCTTTGCATGGACTGGACTAGAAGCAGTTTGTGTGAGAGGCTTGCTGTTATGCCCGCATCCTGAGAATTTGTGCAGGGCTGCATTGCATCGAAATGGACTGGTGTGATCAGAGGGATATGGCATAGGAAGAAATCTTTTGGCTGAAACTACTGCCTGTTCAGCTGCAATAGTATGAGAGATTACAGCCATTGAGATTGGGCCAGCTGACTTGTATTGGGACAACAGGAAGAATGCAGTTTTTTGAAGGGGCCTGAGTGCTCAAGGAGTGTGCATTCTTCAAAGTCACCTTCACTGCCCTCTGCATTAACAAATTGGCACTCCATCTGGTATTATGGAGTACAAGAAATGCAGGAAAGAGAGGGTCATTGAATTTGCAACATGGTCTTATGTTTTGGAAATGGCCATGGGCAGTGGGAAGCAGGTTTGCTGGTTGCCTACATGGAAACCCAATGGAGCTGTGAGGATGGATCATTGGTTGCAGTGGAGACCCAGTAGAGATGCTGGGACCACAAGATGGCTTCCTAGGAGAGCTGCTGGCCCTGGATGAATTTTCTAGGACTGTGAGTAGCCTAGCTGGAGGGGTGGAATTGGAACTCCAGAGATTTGTTGCTGGTTAGAATTATCAGACTTGGAAATTTGTCACTGACTAGAATTGTTGAACTTGTAGCTACAGAGTTTGATGTTTGCCCTGGTTCTTTTAAATCTTGTGTTGGTTGAATATTTCTTTGCTATGCCCAGTGCCATCTTTTGCAGTGTGAATGTTTATTCTATGCCATTATGGGGTTTTGGTGGATTTTTGGTATTATGGCTCAGTTAAAAGATCTTGGATTATGGGTGTGATTAAACATCATTAGGGCTGATAAAAACAATGGGGACTATTAAAGATGGAATGGATGCGTTGCATTTTACATCATGGTTATCAGCTTATGGGGGCCAGGGGCAGAATGTGGTGGTTTGACTTAGGTGTCCCTTATAAATTTAGGTGTTCTGAACATTAGGTACCCAGCTAATGGAGATTTGGGAATTATTGCCTCCAGGAGGCAGTGTATTGTTGGGGGCAGGCTTATGGGTATTATAGCCAGTTTCCTTTTGCCAGAGTTTGGCACAATGTCCTGTTGCTGTTGTCTATCTGTTGTTGGCTAGGATGTTGGAGTCCACCCTCTGTTTGTGCCATGATTTTCCCCTGCCATCGTGGAGCTTCCCCACGAGTCTGTAAGCCTAAATAAACCTTTTTGGCCCACAAGCTGCTCTTGGTCAGGTCACTTTTTGCCAGCAATGAAAACCTGACTGCAACCAACAACAACCAAACCTGAACTTCTCATTCTTCCCCCATCCCCCCTCCACATCTCTCCTTTAGCAAAGCCTGCAAGCCTATTGAGTGGCAGCCTCCTCCTTCCCATTGCTGGGCCAACACCATCTGTCTCTTCTCCCTCTCTCCCATCCCAGCCCATGACTCTCTCAGATCTCCCTCACAGTTCATGTGCCATCCACTCCCTGCTCCCTGTGTCCAATGCTCACCCTTAGCACCAAGCCATCTTCACCTCTCTCCTGGATCATCATAACAGCCTCCTGTGGATGTGCTGGCCCATTCTCTTCCTCATGGCTGTGGTTGGGATAGAGTTTAAGTCTGACTCCAAGGGTTCATAAAACAGGAGCTCAGGCCTTACTTGACTATGTTGACAGGTAGGGGACTTTGAAACCATGGGGCCCAGGGAGAGGTTCTTAGGGCCCTGGAGGGTGCCCCTCAGAAGAGATTAATGTATGTTTATGGAACCCCCTTTGGTTCCAGTGTCTCGTTCTGTCTTCCTATCTGCCATGTGATTTCCCTTCTCACACACTCCTGCCACGGATGCCATCCACCATGGATGGAGTCCCAAGCAGCACTGAGCTGATGCCAGCACAGTGCCCTGGGAGCCCCAGTGGCCAGTCTGAGGCATTCATTACAGTAATGAAAATGTACTGGTATCTCTCCAATAGACTCTTCTCAATACTTCAAAAATGTGGATTATGGGTGGGGAGATTGCTCAGTGGTTAAAGGCACTTGCTCGCAAAGCCTGATTATCCTGAGTTCAGTGTCTCAGTACCCTCACGGAGCCAGATGCTCGTAGGGGCGCATGCATCTGCAGATGCTCGTAGGGGCGCATGCATCTGCAGATGCTCGTAGGGGCGCATGCATCTGCGGGTCATTTGCGGCAGCAGAGGCCCTGCCGTAACGATCCGCATTCTCATCTCTCTCCCTCCCACTCCCTTTCCCTTCAAGTAAATAACTAGTCTTGCAAATGTGTCCAGCATTGCGTCAGTTTTCGTTTCTGGCTTTCCAAAGTCTCTCCACTTTGAGGAAAACTGCAGGGCCCCACTTGTTCCAGCCTTGGGCTGCTTTTTGCCTTTCATCTTAATTGTAATTTTAAAATTCCTAACAAAAACTCTCTCGTATCAACCAACTTTAGGTGTACAGCTCCGTAGCGTTAAGGATAGTCATGTTGAGAAACAGATGTCCAGAAAGTTCCTGTGTTTCACATCTGAAGCTCCGTAGCCACTAAGCAGCAATACTTCCTCCCTCTCCCCCGCCTCTGAGTTCCAACGCTCTCTGCCCCTCATGCAAGTAGAATCGCACAGCATTATTTGTCCTTCGGAGACAGGCTGATTTCCCTAGCCCCATGCTGCCTTTTTTTTTTTAATTTATTTATTTGAGAGCGACAGACACAGACAGAAAGACAGATAGAGGGAGAGAGAGAGAATGGGCGCGCCAGGGCTTCCAGCCTCTGCAAACGAACTCCAGACGCGTGCGTCCCCTTGTGTATCTGGCTAACGTGGGACCTGGGGGACCGAGCCTCAAACCAGGGTCCTTAGGCTTCACAGGCAAGTGCTTAACCACTAAGCCATCTCTCCAGCCCTGCCTTTTAAATTCATTGCTCTCCCTACTCGGTCTGCTCCCTTGCTCAGTGGTTCTTCTGGAGGTCCCTGGTTCACCCATTCCATTGGTTGCACTGAGCTGATGGGAACCCCTCTCCTGCTGTGCATTCTGTGACCTGTGTGCACTCCACTGGGTGGGAAACCATGGGAATCAGCATATGTTGCCAATCAGGCGTCCCCACCCTGGGGAGCTGGCTGTCTTGTCATTGCTTCGCCTGGCACAATCTTTCCTGCTTTTTCCTCTGACCTCTTGGTTTTCCTGAGGTCTCAAACATAGCCTCAGTAGGAGGGTCCTTGCGGGTCATAATGTCTACCTGAGAAATCCCACATGTTCCCTTCGACTTCCCTGCTCTGCAGACTCCATGAGCTATTCACATACTCACCATTTGTATCTTTCTTCCAGAATGTCAACTGTGGTTGCATGTGCTTAGGCCATGTGGCAGGTGTGCATGTGGTGTGCAAGGTGTGTCCACATGTATGGGTGACGCGGTCTCCTGTGGGCTCAGCTGCAGAGGTGGGAGAAGAAAGGCAGAGGGCCCACCCCGCCGCTCAGCCACCTGCTTTGCCTGGCAGCAGTCTTGTACTCGTTCTGCAGCTGCCATGTGGGAGCGTTGGAAATTCCCCAGCTGCTATAGGACGAGGGTTAGGGACCGTGTGGCCACGCCCAGCCAGCTGTGTGCATGTGTCCTGGAGACTCGAACTCAGGGAGTCTCAGCCGCCCTCATGCTTGTGCAGGAAACATGTCTGACCACTAAGCCATCTCTCTAGCTCTAAGAATTTTGTTTTTTACTTCGCCTCCTCAACCAACAGTGTCTGGCCTGTTGCAAGCACCCAATAAATCTTTGTTAAACAAATAACTAATATATCTAATAGGTAATTCTGTGTCTATGTTGATTTTTACAGTAATTATTTAATGTAGTAAAATGTTACACAGAAAATAAAAGTGAAATAGATATATAAATATCAGCATTAAGAGTTATGTAAGATGAGCTGGAAAGATGGCTTAGTGGCTAAGGCGCTTGCCTGCAAAGCCTAAGAACCCATGTTTGAGTCTCCAGGTTCCACATAAGCCAGAAGCACAGTGACGCATGTGTGCAATGTCACACACGCACACAAGGGGATGCATGCATCTGGAGTTCACTCATAGTGGCTGAAGGCCCTGGCATGCCCATTTTTTCTCTCTCTCTCTCTCAAAATAATTTTTTGCATAGATATATAAGATTTAAAGAGCAAGTTGTGATTTGTCATAAGATAATATACATTATACATGCAGGTATAAATACATATAGATTTATAATAATGCCTAAGAATATAGAAGCCTTTCATATTTTAATTTTATATTCTTCCACACTGTGATTCTTAAAACAATGAGCATGCATCACTTTGCTTTTTATGCATTTCAAATGTATAAGATCCAAAATTGAAATCCCACCAGCCTGTGAGCTCCATGAAGGGGAGAGAGTCATATCCATCTGGATGTCTTTAGTGTCTAGAAGCTTTCTGCCAAGTCCTGGGTGTTCAGCAATGCCATGACGGAATGAGTTCAAACCAGAGCTAGCCCAGGCCCGAGCTCGGGAGGAGTGGAGGAAAACAGTGGTGTAGGGTCAAAGGTGGGAACATGGCGGGGTGGGGGGCTTGAAGAAAAAGGGAAAAGGGAGGGCAGAGGTGCAGTCATTTCTGAGCAGATGCGGATACCATCTGAGTACTGGTGTCTGGAGCAAAGCAGTGAACAGGCATCACACGGCCAGGTCTGCAGACCCTAGCACCATGAGCCGGGCCATCAAAGAGAAGAGGAGATGCAGGCTGCAGACGAAAAGCCAGGCACGTCCTCGGAGAAGAGCTGTGCCTGAAGACAGAGCACCCCGGCCATGCACAGGAGGCGGCCAGCACTCAGATGGGAGCCTAGGTATTTGCCTTGGGTCTCCTTACCAATAACGGACAAAGTGACTGCCATCTTGAATCCCAATTCAGTGCACAAGACCATTAACTCCTAAATGCCTCTCTTACAGCCAAGTGAGTTTATAGTGTGAGACATGGACAGAAGTAGACAGGCAACAATGCTTTTCTTCTTGAGGAATCAAGCTGTTTATTCAGGTCCCAAGTCCCTGATGGTACCCTATTACACACACCATTATCTACACACTCAATTAGGAGACAGTTATCTTCTATTTTAAGGAATCTTGACAACTCATTACGGCAGAGGAAAAAATGAGATCAGGCATGCTGTATGATGTGTTTTCCCTCAGTTAGGTCACCATCTCAGCAGATTCACATTTTAAGAGATGCAGGTCATTTTTCTGACCTGAATTCTCATTGGATTCTCTCAGTATTTGGGCAACAGATATTGAGTTAAAAATCAATGATACATGATAAATGTATGCGTAATTCCCTTTTAGAATTTCTCCAAGCCAATTGTCTGAGCCATAATAACTTGATAAAAATAAAGAACCTCCTTTCTAGTATTTTCCCTGGCAGTCTTTGCAGAAGGGTGATGGATATGACAGGAGATGTCTTATGACGGGAACAGTGTGATTCTGCAGCTAACTAGTTGGGAGATTTAACGTAAGTCATGTGCCTTCTCTACTATGTGTTACTTCTTCTGTAAAAAATAATCATCACCTCATGGGCTATTGTGAAGGTTAATTGTGTACTTTATAAACTCTTATGCCAAATCCTAACAAGAACAATGATGACTTGCATTTATTTGTCAAATAAAAATTTTAGTTATGTGGATATGTAATCAAAAGAACCACATCTTGGGCTGGAGAGATGGCTTAGTAAATAAGGCATTTATCTGCAAAACCAAAGGACCCAGGTTCAACTCCCCCGGACCCACATAAGCTAGACGCACATGGATCTAGAGTTCCTTTGCAGGGGCTGGAGGTCCTGGTGTGCCCATTCTCTATCTTCCTCTTTCTCTCTCTCTTTCTCAAATAAATAAATGAAAAAAATTAATATTTTTTAAAATAAATAAAGTTAACATGTGAATCATATTTATTTCCTCAAATGGTCTTAACCAACCAATATCTTCTGCTCCTCATTCTTTTGTTGGTAAGTTCCCACATCCATTATGGGGATATTCTCTACCTGACCCTAGGATTTATCACATACATGGTAAATTTCCAGGTATTTGGTATTCTTCAGGGCAAAGACTACATAAATAAAATGAAAATTCAAGAATCTATCAAGCAAAAGCAGAGAAGTCTATGAGCTGGAGTCTCTGTGGGTTATTCCGTGGTTAATTCAATGTATAAAATCTGGCTCCCAGGGCTGGCTTCCATGAAAGCACATCTCTCTCTCATGCTGAGCAAAGAACCTCCATTCATCCAATTCTGCTCTGAATCAGGACAGCCTGGCCCCAGTGAACCTGGTGAAAAGCAGATGAAGGCGTTTGAAAGGAGTCACGTGGCCAGTGTTCAAGAGGCTGAGGGTGGGGGAGAGGGCTCAGTCAGCAAAGTGCTTGCTGCACACCCACACACAATGCCAGGCATGGTGTCAAGTGCCAGCAATCCCAAAGTGGATAGACAGAGGCAGGGAATCCCTGGGGCTCAGTGGTAAACCAGTCCATCCAAATTGGTGACCTATATGTTCAATAAGAAACCCTGCCCTCACCCCCAAAAAATTAAGATTCAATGCAATCTAAGGAAGACACCCAACATCAACCTCTGGTATACACACACACACACACACACACACACACACACACACACACACACGTATACATGCAAGAACAAACCAACCAAGAAAAGAGAGGCTGATGAGGTGAGCAGGCTTTGGTCCGTTGGCCACACAATCCCTGCTCAGGCGGTGGAGGAATGAGAACCGGCCTCACGTGAGCACCAGCCTCCCTCCCACGAGGCCTTCTCACCCGCTCTCCTCGCATCTCTCTCTCTCCCTGCAGATGTCTGTCCTCCAAAGCGATTTCACGTGTAGAGGAGGAGCGGCAATGGGGCACAGGGGTAACGTGAGGAATCACGAGCTGGTCCCTCGTCCTGACTTTTGGCTCGAGAGTTGATCTCATTTCCTATTTAGTTCTCAGTGCACGCTGGAGCCCCTCTCCTGGGAGGCTGCTGTGCATTTGCCTACAGAGATACTGAGCTTTAAAAGTGACCCTCTTGCCCTTGGCCCTCATGCCAAATGAAGGTGCGGATTAACATTCCACTCTTTCCACCACTGCTTTCTCTAATGAGAAAAACAAAATTGAGTTTGAAGCAGATTAAATAACTCATTTGATGTCATGTGAGGTGAAGCCAGAAGAAGGTATTTGCTAGAAGCAAAGACATGTGGTTAGCCATCTAAATGCTTGAGAGTTGAGGTCGTTTAGTGGTCGGTAGCACGCTGGCTCTCTAGCAGATGCGCTGTTCCTGATATGAAGGACTCGCTCTTATTTCTTGTATCATTCTGATAATACATAGGAGCAGAGAACCTGAGACCTTAAGAAATGTGCTTATTGGCTGGAGAGATGGATTAGTGGTTAAGGCACTTGCCAGCAAAGCAAAAGAACCCAGCTAACCTAGGTTCAATTCTCCAGGACCCATGAAAGCCAGATGTACAAGGTGGCACATGTATCTGGAATTTGTTTGCAGTAGCTAGAGGCCCTGGTGTGTCCATTCTCTTGACTCTCATCTCTCTCTATCTCTCTCTCTCTCACTCTCTGCCTCTCTCAAATAAATAAATAAAAAAGCAAGAAATGTGCTTAGTAACCATATGTAGAAGCCAGCCAGTTAGTTGCAGACACTGGAGCTAACAAGGGCAATCAATATTTTGATCCCTGTTCTCTCAGGTCAAGAAGGCCCAGAAGACAATGGAACAGTCCAAATGTGTCCTAAAACTCTGGTAAGTCACCTATTGGCTTCATCAGAGAGATTATGGAAGCCAGAGGTTGGACTATAAACAATGCACAGTCTGCAGACAGAGAGCCAGAACAGAAGAGGACATCCACATGGCCTGGCCACCCCAGCAGATGGGACAAATGCTGAGTGACAGAGCTCCTCCCAGGCCCTTAAAAGTCACTCCTAAAGAGCCACAGCCGACCATTAAAAGTGAGCATTTAATTAAAATCTGGCTACTTACTTGGTCTTAAGTACTCAGAGGAAAACAGCATGGCCAGAAAGCAAAGCGCTCACTGAGAGTGCACCTGGGCCATCACTGAATTAAATACTGTGGATGCATCTTGATAATTCTAATAACAGCTCAGCGGCTTTGCAAGATCTACGGGAACAGGCAGAGACTGTGTCAGACACCACCTTGCTGTTTGTGAACAGCTTAGAAGTGGACTTCCGGATGAGAAAGAGGATCATGCCTCACATTTCTGGGAAAAGCAACTGTTATGCATTACAGCCTGCATACTCAGCCGCCTCATTAACGATGTCTCTTCTGGCTTACAGTCAGCTCGTGAGCAGGTGGTCCTGGGACAAGCTAACGCCATCTATCTGGGCTCCCTCAATCGCCTTCCAAGGTCTGAAAGTTGGCAAGAATGAGAGCCCTGAAGAGCCCCATTTAGCTCAAGACTAACTTCTTCCTAACTCTTTGCTTTTATTCTCTCCAACATTTTCTTCCTGGACTGTCATTCTATACTCTGCCAATGCATTTTTGGGGTTCCTTAGATATACCCACCAGAGAAATTTTCCAGCTGCCATTGCCAACAACCCCGTTCAGCCCAAAGAAGCCAGGCTTGTCAGAACCCCAATGTTCTACAGCAGATAGGGTTGCTTCTCCAGAGGGGGCACTGTGGCAGGTTAGGGTGATGGGGCCCCCAAAAGGAAAGGGAGGAACTGTCCTTGAGCCTTTCCTGTGGTCCCTACTTTGCCAGAGGTCAGAGAAGGGTCTGGTTTCTCCTGATCTCTTACCAAAGGAGTTCCTTTAGGTCTGTTTTCCCATAAACAACCTGAGTCTCTCACCTTAGGCATAAGTTCTACTTTCCTAGAATTATGACTCCTGGAAGGATTAAACCTGACTGCTTAGCTCAGCCCCCCAAAAGTTGACATGAGGGCTGGTTAATTCAGCCCCCATTCAGAACTTACAAATGATCCAAATTTGGGGTTCTAGGTGGGATGTATTCCGTCCTGCCTTGTCATGGGCATGAGCTTGTCATACTCTCTCCTCTTTCCTTCTCTTAATGTCATACATTCTATCCTGACAAGATGTACACACGCTGTGAGTTCGAGGCCACCCTGAGACCACATAGTGAATTCCAGGTCAGCCTGTGCTAGAGTGAGATCCTACCTCAAAAAAGAAAGGAAGGAAGGAAGAAGAAGAAGAAATGGTGAAGGACTCAGAGAGCAAAAGAAAAAGTTGCATGCACCCCAAAGCAAGACACGAGTAGAAGGCAAGGTGGATAATGCCCAGGCCGAGAGAAGCATGCCCCTCCCAGCCAGGCTGAGAAGGGGAGACAGACTCACACTGTATCAGGAGAAATGACAGGAAGGAGAAGAGGGTTGGCCCTCAGGGTTAGCCTCTTTTATGTGCATGAGACATCCAATGAGGAAGAGTGTTGTTAGCAGACCCAGGTGCATGAGGAGAGACCTGAAGAGTTCATGGACTCAGGAGGCTAACCCAGAAGGGGCCAACACCTGATTGGTTCATGGACCCAGAGGGTTGACCCAGAGAGGCTGACCTGAGAAAAAAGCAGGAAGCTCTTGCTGGGGAGTGTCACTATAAGCCATCTTGGATGAGATGCGAGTTCAAGTTTGTCCAGGACAGGCAAAATGGCATTGCTTTGGTTATTCTTTGGGCTTCTGTCCCTGACTAATTGCCTGTAAAAGGCATTCTTAAGGGCTGGAGAGATGGCTTAGTGGTTAAGCGCTTGCCTCTGAAGCCTAAGGACCCCGGTTCAAGGCTCGACTCCCCAGGACCCACATTAGCCAGATGCACAAGAGGGCGCACGCGTCTGGAGTTCTTTTGCAGTGGCTGGAGGCCCTGGCATGCCCATTCTCTCTCCCTCTCTCTATCTATGTCTGTCGCTCTCAAATAAATAAATAAAAATATTTTGAAAAAATTTTTTTAAAAAGCTATCTTAAGCTGGGTGTGATGGCTCACGCCTTTAATCCCAGCCTTGGGAAGCAGAGAAAGGAGGATCGCTGTGAGCTTGAGGCCAGCCTGAGACTACATAATGAACTCCAGCTCAGCCTGTACTAGGGTGAGACCCCACCTCAGGGGAGGAAGGAAAGCTGCCTCATTCCGGTTCCTCCTCTGAGGCAAGCTTCTATACTCCCAGTTTGCTGCAGCGAGAGAGACTTTCCAAGAAGCTCTCAAATGGAGCATGGAACAGAGCGATCCTGTCTAAAGTGAGGATGGGGAGGGCTGACCACACTGACCCACCTGTCCCCTGACTTCCGCGTGTACTCTGGGGCACGTGTGCACTCGCACTGACACACACGAACACTTACGCACACAAAAATAGCTTTTTGTTTGTTTGGTTGGTTTTTCAAGGTGGGGTCTCACGGTGATCCAGGCTGACCTGGAATTCACTATGTAGTCTCAGGGTGGCCTCGAACTCATGGTGATCTAACTCTGCCTCCCAAGTGTTGGGATTAAAGGTGTGAGCCACCACGCCCGGCAAAAATAATTTTTTTAATTAAAAAAATTCAACAGGAAGAGGAAATCCAAAGTACCAGTCCTTTCCAGGGTTCTTACATCCTCAGCATTTCTTTTGCTACCTATGTCACCAAGCAGGCCCTGACATTCTAGATTCATAGCATGCCCATCTAGTCATTCCATCCACACACACCCATTCCCTGCCACTGCTTCAGAACAGGGCTGGACTAATTTTAGGAAACTGGAATGACATCTCTCGCATTGCCTCCAAGCCTGGCATCCTTATGGTGACTTGGAATGCTTGAGTACGTCTGAGAAAGCATGGGCGGGAGGGGGCACTACACGTTCCCCCATGGAACTGAGCTGTGCAAAGATGCACGCTTTCAACCCTCCAGGGCCACAGCTCAAAAGTAAGAAACTCCCTCGCTCAGGACCAAAAAGCGTTCCCAAGTGAGCGTGATCAGTCATCCCCATCAACGTTAGCCCAGTGACACATTATAATTGCAGAAAGCTTCCTCTGAAACACACTACTGTAACAAACCCTGAGGCTGTGCTCCGCTCATCACTTCCTTGAATTTCTTGATCTCCCACTGTGCCAGGAAATGACGGCAGATGCAGGATACTAATGGATGCATTCCCATAGGGATCCCAGAGGGACTTGCCTGCCAATCTTTGCCTGTGGTGGCCCGGCTGCAGGGACGCCCGCCCGAGGCTGAAGAGTCCAATCATCAGCCTTTAGATTTCTTTCCCATAGTGGCTCCTGTGTTTGACACTTCTTAAAATGAAAAGTATATCCATGTGGGATGGTCGGCTGCAATGTGGTTTTAAAGGAAGGGCCTGCAGTTTTGAAAAGTCCATCAAAGTTGCCTTTGGTCTGAAATGTTCCTGGTGCTCTTGACAAAAGATCTGAGCAGCAGAGAAATTTGCACACCAGTTCCTCACCTGCTGACATCCCCAGGCACCAAACCTGCTTCCCAACAGCTTCTTCCTCCTCAAGCAGGAGCCCCTACAACTCTCTTTGAATGCATGGCCACCTTGATCTAGGGCTCCATGAGTTCTTGTTCCTTTTCAGAGAAAGGCAATCGTCTTTAAAGGAAGCATGGAGAGAACACAGGTCTGCAAGGACTTCCTGACGGGGCATGAAATGCAATTTCATAATTCCTACCGACACTACGATACTCTCACTCCATAAAGGTTGTCCCTGCCACCTGCTGGATCTGCTCTCAGGGAAGCTCCTGGACGCAGAGCAGAGGGGCCACAGGCCATCTGCTCAATGGAGACATCCCCATTAAGGGTATTGGGCTTGAATGCATTTGTCTGCAGGCTGAGCCTCTCAAAGCAAGCTTTTACTAAATCGGTGTTAATCCCATTTGCACAATCCACTGTTTGGGGCTTTCAAAGACCTGCTGCTCCAGGGTAGTAGAAGGCACCTAGGTAAAGGGAAGTGCTGCTGTCAGCCTCAGCTGTGGCACCGAGGAGCCTGCTCCTCAGCTGACGCGCCGCCTAAGCGTCAGGCGACTTGGCAGATGAGAAGGGTCAGAGGCAACCCTTCAGCTTCAAGTCACCAGCTTACCTGAGAACGAGAAGTCAACTGGCACCGGAATCGTCTTCGGATTTCTCCAGTCACATTTCCTCTGGGTTTGTTTCTTCTAGGTGTTTGTTGTTCTCTCTTGTTCACAGTGGGAATCTCTCCACTAACTTAGGCTCTCCCTGGCTACATATTTATAGCCAAGAAGCTGTAACACCCAGGCTTGATAGAACGAGTGCCTGGGGTTGGTAACTGCTGTCCAACAGGGTTCTCCTCAGGGGGCCAGAGCTCCTTTCCTTGTAGTAACACCTCCCAGGACACTGCCTTAGGACACAGCCTGACTGTGCCTTTCTAGAGGCAGAGTGGAGTAGAATCTGAGATCGACAGCTCAGGATGCAAACTGCGCATTCCTTTATGCCAGCCCCTAGCCTCACTCCTGCCTCCTGTAGTCTGATGCTTGCCCTTTTAATACTGCAGACAATGGATGTGCCAGCTCAACACAGGGCAGAGTTTCTGCCAAGTCCATAATCCCTACCTCTGCCTCCCACGGCCCAGGCCTCTTGGCTCTGATTGCTCAGGGTTTCAGCGGGGAACCTGGCTGTTTCTGCCAGCATCACCCCTCTGCAGCCTCTTTCGTTCTGCTCAGTCTCCCCTTCTTTTTCCCTTTTTCTTAGTATCTATATGTGTATGTGCTGTGCATGCCGCATGTGTGATCACATGTGTGTGGATGTACTGTGTATGCCTGTACACGTGTGTGTGTGCACGTGTGTGTGGAAGCCAGAATTTGACACTGGGTGTTTTCTCCAGTTGCTGTCCACTTTACTGACTGAGGTGGGCTCTCTCCCTCGAACCCAGAGCTCACCAACTACTCTAGTCTAGCTACACCAGCTTGACTAGGGAGCCTCTGTCTCTACCGCCTGAGCACCAGGCCTGCAGGTGGGTTGCCACACCTAGCCGGCGTTTGTGTGGGCGCTGGGCTCTTAGCTCTGGTCCTTACGCTTGTGTGGCCACCACGTTACCAGCTGAGATATCTCCCCAGCTCCAGCCTCGACCTCTTGATCCCCTTTCTGCCTAGGTGTAGAGTAGATAAAGCCCTGATTTTTAAAATTTTTTTTACTTTATTTTTATTTATTTGAGAAAGAAAGAGAGAAAGAGGCAGAGAGATGGAGAGAGAGAATAGGCGTGTCAGGGCCTCCAGCCACTGCAAACGAACTCCAGGTGCACGTGCCCACTTGTGCATCTGGCTTATATGGGTCCTGGGGAATGGAACCAAGGTCCTTTGGCTTTTTAGGCAAACACCTTAACGATTAAGCCATCTCTCTAGCCCAAAGGCCTGATTTTTAATGATTTTCAACTAATTCAACTTTGATCATCCCTTTTGGTGCAGGTTATGGTCCACAAGCAGCCCCTTGGCCAGTTGTTAACCCAGGAACAGCAGGGGTTCCTGCAATATGGGATGACTCCACAATGGCCCCCGTATGGTAAGAGTGACTAAGAGGCTGCTGCAATTACATGTTCTTACTTCATACTGTATACTCGATCAGAAGTCCTGTGGGTGGGCCTACAGAAGCCTTTTATTCATCCTAGGTTGATGAACTGATGAAACTGCTCGGAGAAGAGCCGACCAGGAACGGAGCCCGGAGGCTCCACCATGCAGAGGCTAGCGACTGCACACATGTGCCCAGCCTCCTGGCCACTTGTCGTCGCCTCTGGCCCATCAGCAGCCAGGAACTGAGTCCACTTGGTGTTGGCTCTGACTGGGAGGTTCTTGTGCTTCGCCCTTGGAGCAGTACTCCATCGGAGCAGGAGGCAGGGCTAGTCAGTACTCTGCGTGGCCCCGCACGGGGTGAACTCTTCCCAAGGACTGGAGATAAGCTCATTCTTGAACTGAACTCTGGTATCAGCAGCTCTTCCCATGGCTCACATCAGGAGGGAGGGCTACAGCAATGACCCAGGGCTCCCCGGGGGAACCACACACCACCATTTCCAGGAAGAGGCATGCAGGGCACGACAGAAGGTGTGCTCTATCTTAATAGCAAAGTTCCGAAATGACAGAATATCCTTGGAGCCACCCCAGGACCTCCATGGACAGAGATGGGGAAGAAAGGAAAAAGAAGGATGCCCCAGAGTAACCTCAGGGTGACATAGGAGCTGTCTCCTGGGGGTCCCCAGTCCCTGCAGTTCTCTGGACACATTGGCTGAGAGCCAGGCTTCTGAGCATCAGAGAAGACCTGCTGAGCTGTCATCTAACCTCCCCAAAGGACTCCAGCCAACATGAGGTGGTGAGCACAACCTACCAGCATTGATTCCACATAAGCACCCAGGATACCACTCTCTTCACCTACTTAATGGTATATTCCCAGCTGCTAAGGTACTTGTGAACTTTCCCAGGTCTATGCCCAGATACCTTCCCAAGGGCATCTGTCTTTTCACCAAGTGGTGTTTTCACCATGAGAATACAGACTGTGTCCATCACTTCTCCATGTTACTAGATGCTTAATGAATTGCAACACTTCAGTTCTACAGAAATCTGTTCAATAGTCAACATGAGCCAGGTAGTGAGACGTCCTCTGCTAGATGGACACCTGGGCGTACTACTGGGGATGGCCACTGTAGAGAGGATATAGAAAACAATGTAACATTCAGAAATTAAGAATGCATATCAATATATATTGGAGTATTTCAGTTTCTACATATGAACCAAGTCATGGAAGGGTACAGGGGGATCACCCCAGAAAAGTGTCATTGGCAGAAAGAGGGGAGATTATCTATTTTTATTAGACTTAGAAAGAGGAAAGACTTCTCTTTTTGTTTTTTATTTGAATGAACTAATGGGATTTTATAAAATCCCCACTCTCCTATGAATGTCCAGATTGTGACTGGAGGGGTCATTAATACAGTGTGTCCAGGAGACTGGATGAAACCTAGTAGAGTCCAGTAGGGACTGTCCACTAGCTGGCCTGCCGAGAATCAACCCCAGGGTAGAAGCAACCTGAGGGGACAGGCCAGAGTCAGGAGGAGCCAGAGCCCATCAGCGCGGTCCCGCCTTTCCAGTGAAGAAGTTGAGACCCAGAGCAAAGGTCTATCACCAGAAAGAATGACAGAGTTCGCACTGCGAGGATGGATGCCCTGCCGGACCAGCCTGGCCACCAGAGTTGCGTGCACCAACCATCCCCACCTACGGACCACCGCCCGGCAGCCTGGCCTCCGGTTTCAGTGTTCATGTCCTGCCTCTGTGCGAGGCCTGACTTTCCAAAGCACAGTGTGAGCAGCGTGGAAGCAACCCACAGAGGCACTGGCCCGTGCTCAGCCTGCCTGCTCTCCTCCATGAGGTTTAAATCACTTCGTATTTTTCAACATCCCAATCTTGGTCAGAAGAATTTAAAGCCGGTTACATTCGGACAGCTAGAGATAAAAGTAGTTTCCATTACATAATACAATCTTTCACTTTCCCCTCCAAGCCGAGGCTCCCCTTCTCGTTGGCTGAGCTTCCGACTGGCACCTGAGCGTGCATTTAACTAAAACCAACAAGGCCAGGAGGCGTCGGGCTCTGCTTGCAATTCCAAGCAATCCGCTGACCTTTCCCTGACACTACTTATTATATTTTAGTGTCGGAATCAATTGAATGGTGGGTTCTAAAGAGAACAACTGAATATATTTGTGCTCTGGGAAAAGACAGCCTCAGCCATCCTCATCCATCACTGTTAGAAGGAAGGGGGAAATGCCTTAAAGTGGCTCATTTCCCTTCAACTGCAATATGCCAGCCGAGCACATAAGGATTCCATAACATGTAGCAACCACCGTGATTTATCCTCCCAAGGCAATGTCTGAGCCCAAGGAGAATGTAAGTCTCAGCAAAGCCATGGCCCTGTTGGGAAGCTGATGGGGCCATTTGTCCTCCAGGCACCAATCACCTAAAGGTTGGGGTGCCCCCTGGTGGTCACTGCTTTTTTTCTTTGCCTAGCAATCACTGATTCCGTTTTGCCCCTTGGGAGACCAAAGCTACTGCTGGTCATGGTTGCTACATCACCTAGCTGGACGGCCGGGGGAATGCAGCATCCATGAACACTGTGGGTACGGTCCTGGGGAAGACAGCCCGTGACTGGGAGGGGTTTTAATTGTGTTTACTACTTCAGAATAATCTCATCTGAAAAGATAGAGAATATGAGATGAGCCACCATGCATGCTCTATTTTTTTCCTCCTCCAATCCCCAATTTTGTCCCGTTTTCATTCTAATATGCACAGACCCCCCCCTACATCTTTTGGAAATCTTTCACGAGTAATTTCCAGAAAGAGACTCCCTGTCTTAAGTAACCCAACTTGTTCAAAATGACCCAGAGCCTCTCAAGGGATCAAGACAGTCAACCATGTGACCACCAATGTCTTATGTGAACACTGAGCTCGAATGTACAAAATTTGCCTTGGTGCTGTATAAAATAAGCTGTTCTTGATTGGAGTGGTACTTACACCAAGCTACAGATCAATCCATTGCATGTGCGCGCGCGCACACACACACACACACGTGTACATGTAAAGCTGGTGAAATCCAAACAAGCTCTATAAATTTATAGCTCCCTATATATTATATATATTATACTAAGTGGTATACAAGATGTTACCCTTGGGGGAAACTCAGTGACTGGTACATGTGCCTACCAATATCGTTTTCTTTTTGCAATTACCAATGAGCCTATAATTTTATCCAAATGAAAGAATTAAAATAATAATGTACCAGTAAGTTTGCTAAACCCACAACTACTGATGAATATAATTATGTCTTGAGGAATTAGAATATTAAAAATCAGCTATGAACATAAATTCCAGTGACTAATACTTTTTCCCTGAGACTACAGTGCTTTCCTCCATTTTTGCATCTAACAACCTCTTTGAAGTGAGAGGAGCCATTGGTGGGTGGCACGTCATAGTTTCATTAGCTGTGTTTTTCCTTCCTCACTGGCACTGGGAGGTTTCTCGATCAAGGTCTAACCACCTCCTCTAAGTCTCCCTAAAGCTTCGCCTCCGCCTTAGTCCATGAAGACTGGAAATGGTTTTGCTTCGAACAGCTGCGGGCTAGATCCCTAAGGTGACCCAAGCCCCTTGGAGTGCCTGCCTGAGCACACGCTGCAGCCAAGCCCGCCGTTTGTTCCAGCCGACACCCGAGGACAGGACGCCGCCTCACTCTGATGAGCGACAGCCGCACTCCCAGCTGCCCTGACAGCAATGCGCTCTCTGACCCTTTGCGACTTTTCCTTCCTGGACGCCACCCAGCCCTACTCATCCCTTGCCCCCTCTACCTTTCTCTCCTTAAAATGCCTCAATGGGTGGCACATGCCTGTGATCCCAGCACTTGGAAAGCTAGGACAAGAAGATTGCTGAGAGTTCGAGGCCAGCCTACACTATGTAGTGGGTGTGTGCGTGTGTACACACACACACACACACACACCATCCTCTATACAAAGCCTGGTTGGTCTCACTCACACTGCACTCTTCCCCTTCCAACAGTTGTGACTTGCACCATTTTTGCCACATTCCTGTCCTACTTTGTTGATCACCAATGGATGTAACACATGATGCATCGTCCACGGTTGGCATGCTAAATCAAATGACACCTGGTGGAAATGGCCATCCTTAGCACGGTGTGCCCAATACTCCCTGCTCTCTCCTATCCTCAAGGTAGGATTGCCATTCGCTTCCCTCCACAATTCAGCATGGTATGGGGTTGACTTTGGTCAACAAAATGTCAGCAGAGAGCTTGAGAGCTGGCTTAGCAGCTTGCTGGACCAGGAAGGTGGGGCCCCACTGCTCAGCCGTGCCTGTGAGCGGGCAAATCAGGTGCAGGGCACTGGGCACGTGTGCAGGTGCTCAATGAATGGCTTCGGAAGCTCACACACGCGTGCTGGTGTGAGGGTTACACATCAGCCTGAGAAAGAGGTGACTTTACATAGACTAAGATGGTGAGAAATGAGGTTTCACTCTCCGAAGGTCAGCAAGCAGGCGCTGGATCCCTGGGTAATGACACTCCCAGGGAGTCTGATCCATCCTGAGAATGTGTTTCAGCTGGTGAAACATTTGTTTGGCTTGCAAAACCCTGGATAACCTCAGAAAGAATCCAACCTCTAAGATCAAAGCCGTGGTCCTGGCCCCATCAAGGAGTGATCGGCCTTTGTCTCGGTGTTGTAATTCAGCAGTGGGCCAAACCCCTGGTGCCCAGTGGCCCGTGAAGGCCACAGTGTCCACCTGCACTGGCTGTCCTCACTCCCATGCACTTGTAGACAGAAAAACAGAAGGCCAGTTTCACTCAAGACTGCTCTTGAAGCCATAATAAGAATTAATGCCACTTTATCTCTACCTATGAGAGCATGTGTCTCAATATCCCCTGTGGCAATGCTGGAAGCCACACATAAAATACTTCTGCTGTAGACCATAATCTGATAGTTGTCTTGAATAAAAGATCTCATGCAATTGTGTGAGTCATTCCCTGAACTGGCCATTTTTCAGGGAGCACAGTTTGTATTTTAAAGAAAACCTGACAAACCACAGCTGCCCAGACTTGGGTAAGTGGCACACACTTCCTCAAGCGTGAGCGAGGGGAACCTTAATTCCAAGGAAAAAAATTGGTAATATTTGTCCAAAGATAAAATTCAGGCTTTCAAGTGAAAATGAGATTGAGAAACTGCCTATATGCTGCTGTGAGCTACAGACTTCCAGTATTTATATGCTTCCAGTGTGCTCTGTATTTACATGCTTCCCGGTATGTTCAGTGTTTACACGCTTCCCAGTGTGTTGTTTACATGCTTCCTGGTGTGTTCAGTATTTACACGCTGCCCGGTGTGCTCAGTGTTAACATGCTTCCAGGTGTGCTCAGTATTTACAAGCTTCCTGGTGTGCTCAGTATTTACACACTTCCTGGTATATTTAATATTTACACGCATCCCGGTGTGCTCAGTATTTACATGCTTCCTGGTGTGTTTAGCAAGCACCGATAATAAATTTTTTAACTTTTATTTTTTATACACAGAGAGAGAGAGAGAGAGAATTTGCATGTCAGGGCCTCAGGCACTGAAATCAAACTCCGGATGTTTGTGTCCCCTAATGGGCATGTGCAACCTTGTGCTTGCCTCACCTTTGTGTGTGGCTTACTTGAGATCTGGGGAGTAGAACAGGGGTCCTTACGCTTCACAGGCAAGCACATAACTGCTAAGCTATCTCACCAGCCCAACAAATATTTTTTATAATATTTTATTTTTATTTATTTATTTGAGAGAGAGAGATAGATACAGGAATAGGAAGGTAGAGAGAGAGAGAATGGGTGCATAAGGGCCTCCAGCTACTGCAAACAAACTCCAGATGTATGCACCCCTTGGTGCACCTGGCTTACGTGGGTCATGGGGAGATGTACCTGGGTCCTTTGGCTTTGTAGGCAAGCACATTAACTGCTGTTGAAATCAAGTTCATATTGCTGGTAGATATCTCCCAACCAAGAGCAGCTTGTGGGAAAAAGAGGTTTATTTTGTCTTACAGTCTCAAGGGGAAGCTCCATGATGGCAGGGGAAATGATGGCACAAGCAGAGGATGGACATCACCCCCTGACCCGCATAAGGTGGACCACAGCAACAGGAGAGTGTGCCAAACACTGGCAAGAGGACACTGGCTATAACACCCATAGGCCCACCCCCAACAAAACACTCTCTCCAAGAGACATTAATTCCCAAATCTCTATCAGCTGGGAACCTAGCATTCAGAACACCTAAGTTTATGGGGGACACCTGAATCAAACCACCACATTCTGCCCCTGGTCCCCATAAACTGATAGCCATAGGTGTAAAATACAATGCATTCAGTCTAACTTTAAAAGTCCCCATAATTTTTATCAATCCCAATGATATTCAAACATCCCCATAGTCCAAGATCTTTTAACTGAGCCATAATACCAAAAAATAACCTCAAAAAAAAAAAACCAAAATGGCACAGAATAAACATTCACACTGCAAAAGATGGCATTGGGCATAGCAAAGAAATACTCAAGCAATACATGATTTAAACAGGGCAAACACCAAACTCTGTAGCTCCAAGTACAACAACTCTAGCCAGCAACAAGTCTCCAAGTCCAATAATTCTAACTAGCAACAAGCTCTGGAGTTCCAATTCCACCCCTCCAGCCAGGATACTCACAGTCCTGGAAAACTTCATCCGAGGCTGGCAGCTTTACTTAGCAGCCATCTTGTGGTCCCGGCATCTCCTCTGGGTCTCCACCGCAAGCCACGGTTCATCCTCACTGCTCCATGGGGTCTCCATGCAGGCATCCAGCAAACCTGCTTCACACTGCCCATGGCCATTTCCAAAACACAAGACTGTGTTGCAAACTCACTGACCTTCTCTTTCCTGAACTTTTATACTCCACAATACCAGGTAGGGTGCCAATTTGTTAATCCGGGGCAGGGGTGGTATAAAACAGACTTTGAAGAACAGGACACTCCTTGAGCACTCAGGCCCCTTCAAAAGAGTCTACATTCTTCCTGTTGCCCCAGTGCAGGTCACCTGGCCCAATCTCAAAGGTTGTAATCTCTCAATTGCTGAATGAGCAGCAGTTCACCCAAAGATTTTTTGGTTCTGTGCCATATCCCTCTGCTCACACCAATCCATTTCTATGCAGTGCAACCCTGCGCAATTTCTCTGGACCCAGTTATAACAGCAAGCCTCTCAAACTGCTTCTAGCCCAGTCCAAGCAAAGTTCTTTCTCACCGTCATAAGCCAATGCTCACAGTGTAGTTCTTACTGTATTCAGGCCTTTCAACTCTGACCAAAATAGACCATCAAGCTGTACTTACAGCACTGCAAGGCATCTCTTAGGCCAAGGTTTCAAATCCTTCCACATTCCTCTTGAAAATCAGCTCCAAAAGGCCAAAACCACACAGTCAGGTGTCTAGCAGCAATCCCACTCCTTGGTACCACTTTACTGTTGCAGTGAGGTTCGCATTGCTGGTAGAAATCACCCAACCAAGAGCAGTTTGTGGGGAAAAAAAGAGGTTTATTTTGGTTTACAGGCTTGAAGGGAAAGCGTCATGATGGCAGGGAAAGTGATGGCATGAGCAGAGGGTGGACATCACCCCTGGCCCACATAAGGTGGACAGTAGCAACAGGAGAGTGTGCCAAACACTGGCAAGGGGAAACTGGCTATAACATCCTCAAGCTCTCCCCCAACAATACACTGCCTCCAGAAGGTGTTAATTCCCAAATCTCCATCAGCTGGGAACCTAGCATTCAGAACACCTAAGTTTATGGGTGACACCTGAATCAAACCACCACTGATAAGCCATCTCTCCAGTTCCCCAACAAATATTTTTGATTATGGCTAACTCTGTTGGCTTACCTTCTCATTGCTACAACAAAGTAACTGACCAAAACAACAAAAAAAAATCAGTTTAAAAGAGAAAGGTCTTATTTTGATTCACAGGTTGCAGTTGGTCATGGCAAGGTAGGTGAGGTGGCGGGTGCTTGAGGCAGCTGGTCACATTCACACAGAGATGGATGCTGGTGCCCAGCCAGCTCTCTCCTTTCTTATACAGTCCGGGATCTCAGTCCACAGTATTTCAATTAACCTAATGAAGATAATCCCTCAAGGCATGGCACGGTCTATCCTAATCTGGACAATTATTCACAGGTGATTCTAGGTCCTAGAAAGTTGACCATCCACACAAACCTTCACTCTTATAAGATATGTCAATATGTTTAAGAGTTGCCAAGCTTAGGAAGTAAATATGTTCCAAGCGGGTAAGGCACGATGCCACAAAAATCAAGCATGGGTAAAAGAGCCATTCCAAGAACAGAACTGCAAAGCAAGACTGGTCTCCTGTCCTTTTGTTGGAAAGCAGAGCTTGTTTTAGTTAATGTGGTATTATGTGCATATGTAATGGCTTTGTTAAAATAAGGAGGTGATTTTTCATGTCTGAGTTGTGCTTTCTTAACACATGAGGCTCACAGTAATGAAAGCTTTGTGTGGTTCACAATTATTGTGCAATTTGAAAACTGCTGATCATGTCATTACCTACTTAGCAATGTGGTCACCTCACCCATGCATACCGTCCTTACACAGGCTACAGAGGAAGGCTCCAGGCCACACTGCCCAGCAGAGGAAGGACAGAGGGAAGAAGCGGGGTTTGTGGAACTGCAGCCTCTGAAGGCAAATGCTTAGTCCTACAAGTGTCAGGCTAAATGGGCTTCATTTATCTGAGTCAGTTAGGCTCTGGGGGACAGTGGACTTTCTGTGACAAGAACTGTGGTCTTCACACAAAGGTGCAGCCCCTGAAAAGCCTGTCATCATCTCCAGCAGTACTTCTCGACACAGTCCCACTGGATCTCTTTCTGGTGCCATGGAAATGTAACAGAAAAGCAGACACGACATCTGACCTTGCCATTTATGTTGTCGGTGAGGTCTCCCTAGCTCATGGGATGACCAAGATCCTACAAAGCCCCACTCCTCAGGCAACCCCCCCCCCAAATTCCTGTCTTCTCCCTGCAGAAGCCTCCAACCTACAGTGCCTTTTAGGGGATCCACTTTATTTCCCCAGCACTTCTCCCATACTTACATAACATCCCAGCTCTCTTCCCTGCTCCCCTCTGCTAATCACACAGGGAAAACAAAATATACATGCCCCCTTGGAAAGAGAGTAGGAGGGTGGAAATACTCAGACTCAAGTACTTTTTTTACAAATCACTTTATTTCCTAGTAGATAAATGGCATGCAGTTCCCAGGTCTTTTATGTTTATATGACTAAGAGTTCCCATGTAATGTGCTTCTAAAGCGAGACTTTTATTTTTATATGTCTAAGAGTTCCCATATAATGTGCTTCTAAAGTGGGACTGCGAAGACGCAGATCAGCTGGTGATAGAACAGACTGAGAATGGGCCTCGGCTTCTGTGAGACAGCACTCTGGGCAGGCAAGCCCTTCCAACCAGTGATACTGAGCTCTTTCTGCACCATCTGCAGGCTCTGGCTCTGTGGTTTTGGCTGGTTGCTGTTATTCCATTTTAATTAGGAATCTTTATTAGTTTGACTTCATCATTATCACTTTAATTTCTTGTGAGCTACTTGCTTTGTTATATAATGAGATGGCCTATTACCATCAGAGCCTCATTGGTCCATCATTTTCCAGTGTGTAGATTTAGCATAATGTGTAATGGCGCAAATATGAAACCTTCAGACGTCTATTGCTAAGATTTGGGAGATGATCTAGTTAATTATATAATAATAAATATCTCATATATATTATGTAGCTGCTATATAAATAATGCCCTCAGAATGACTTTGGACAATGAGATTTTTGTGGCTAAGTGTTTCTTGGGGCTGGGGAGTGGTTCCGTGGATCAAGCACTTGCTATGCAAGCACAAGGACCACAGTTCAGATCCCAGCATCCCATGCAAATGCCACGCTGGTGTGGTAGCTGCCTAAAATCCAGTATTGGGAGGCAGAGAATCCCCAAGTCAAGATGGCCAACTAGACCAGCCAGTGACAAGCTCCTAGGCTCAAGTGGGAGACTCTGCCTCAGTAAACCAAGTGGAAGGTGATTACAGACGATGCCTGACATGCTCACCCACACATACGCGTGCACATGCATACAAACACAGAAAGAAAGAGAGAATGGGTAGAAAGAAGGAAGGGAAGAAGGGAGGGAATAGTGTGTGTGTGTGTGTGTGTGTGTGTGTAGTTTAGAGCCGGCAAACAAGAGAAAGTGAGACAGAGAAAGAGAGAATTGGCACGCCAGGGCC
The DNA here is from genome assembly GCF_020740685.1 of Jaculus jaculus. NCBI lineage: Eukaryota > Metazoa > Chordata > Mammalia > Rodentia > Dipodidae > Jaculus > Jaculus jaculus. The sequence goes on along the minus strand of NC_059102.1, from coordinate 7,055,380 downwards.
TCAGCCACTGAAATCAAACTCCAGAAGCTTGTGCCACCTAGTGGGCACATGTGACCTTGTGCTTGCCTCACCTTTGTGCATGTGGCTTATGTGGGATTGGAGAGTTGAACATGGGTCCTTAGATAGATAGGCCTCAGAGGCCTGGCCTCTGCTCCTCTTAAAAGAGCACCAATCATCATATTGGATTCACAGACTTGCCTGACCCCAGCCTCACCTTACCCAATGTAATTATAACTGCAGCAAGCCACTTCCAGATAAGGTTGCATGCCAAGGTCCTGAGAAGAGTGAGGATTGTGAGGGAATGCTGCTCAGCCCAGTGTGGCCTGTAACAAAAACGCTCCTCTGGCCAAATAATGTGCAAGTCCCTGTTATTCCCTCGCTGGTTCGAGATCCAGCCTGAAGCAAGTACGCACTCACTTGTTGTACGAAGCTGGTCTCTGCCCGTCTGTCTGCATTCGCACCGTTTGCGCACCGTGAGAGCTGTGGAAACTTTGTGGCTTGTTTCAATGTTTCACTTACCACACATTTAACCTCTGTTCCCTATTTTCTGCTTGCCTTCCTCCAGGCTCTCCTCGCAAGTATTCCTCAGTTGTTCTTCTACATAAATTATATGTGCTCTTCTCATCCAGCTCCTCTTCAAACAATAATGGATGGGCCTCTTACTGAGTCACTGTGGACAGAGAATTCCATCTGTGCTACTTCACTTCCTTTAAATTCATTGAGATCCTCTTTGTGGAGTGAGATGTGGTCCACTTCTCTTGTATTCCACGTTAGTCAGTTTTATCATCACTGTGACCAAAATACGTGAAAGAAACAACGTAAAGGAGGAAAAGTTCATTTGGCTCACTGTTTCCAATGGTTCAGTCATGCTCACTCGGCCCTGGATGCTTGGTCGGAACCTCGTGGCAGGGAGAGCGTCGTAAGAGAATGCTGCTCATGTCACAGAAGACAAGATATGGAGACAGGAAAGGACCGAGGATCCCCCTTCGCCTTGGCCTCATCTTCTGTAGTTTCCATCGCCTCTCCAAATAGCATCGCCAGCTGAGGACCAAGCCTAGTCATAAGCAAACCATAGCACAATTTATACTTCCCAATAAGGCGCCTTATGTGCTGAAGTCTGACTGATACAAGGTTTACCTTGCTGATTATGTTAATAAGGTCTTCTATATTCCTACTAAATTTTTGTCTGTGTGATAGTCTCTCAATCAAGAGTGGATTAAGACTAATATAAATATATTTGACTGATTCTCCTTGAATATCTTATTGATTCTGCAGTATGAAATTGATGTGTGTTACTGATGACTAAATATTAATCACCGTGACTCACTGTGATTGTGAATTGCAGACCTTGACATTATAAATTGTCTTCTTTGTCTGCAGCAATGCTTTCAGATCTGAAATCTATCCTACCAGATAACAACCTTTCTTCCTTGAATTTTAACCATTTTTATTGACAATTTTCATACTTATACATAATACATGTTGATCATAGTTCCCTCCTGTTACTTTCTTTTGCCCCCTCTACCTCATTGCCCTTCCACTGGACTCCTTAATCTTTCTAAGTTGCCTCTCTTCTATTTTGATGTGTCTTTTTCTCCCTACTGTCCACAACATGTTGATGGGCCCAATATTACGCAGGTAATGACAACAGCTGAGAGGTCACAGATACCTTGGCCACTTCATGTCTGGAAGACAGCACACCAAAGCACTCTTCCCCTTTCTTTGGCTCTTATGCCTTTTGCTCACTGCTCCCTGAGTCTTGTGGATATTATAGAGAGGTCTCATGTAGAGCTGGACACTCAAATGTCACTTCTCAGCACTCTGACATTTTGGGTGTTCCCATTAGCAAAAGAAAAGTTTTCTAACAGAAGGTGAGAGCAGTAATAATATATGGGCATAAACATAAAAATTTAGAGGGCAATTTGATGGGCACAACATATCCACTTAGCCAAACAACAGTAAACTTCCCCCCTAGGGCCTACGACCTTCCAGGCCACAGCCTTTTGACAGGTTTTCAGTGCCAGGTATGGATTCCTTCCCATGGAGCAGGCCTCAAATCCAATCAGAGAGCAGTTGGTTACCACCATACCAGTCATGCCACTAGTGCACCAGTGGGCACTTCTTGACTTGCTGGCTGGCTGGCTGGGTCGCTCACAGACTACATTTCAGGTTAAGACTGGTGATGACTTTTCTCCCCAGCAGCCTGTAAAACACCTATAGCACTGTGGTATCAGCCAGCTGGAGATGAAGCTTCCAGCTCAGCTCTGCCTTGATTTCTCAGGATCCTGCAACCAAGCCATGTGGTGTCTTTAAAAAAAATATATATATATGTGGTTCATTTTATTTATTTGAGAGTGACAGAGAGAGAGAAAGGCAGATAGATAGAGAGAGAATGGGTATGCCAGGGCTTCCAGCCACTGCAAACGAACTCCAGATGCATGCACCCCCTTGTGCATCTGGCTAACGTGGTTCCTGGGGAATCGAGCCTCGAATCGGAGTCCTTAGCCTTCATAGGCAAGCGCTTAACTGCTAAGCCATCTCTCCAGCCCCAGCCATGTGGTGTCTTTAGCAATAGGGTCTTACTGTCTAGCTCTGGTGGGCAACTTAGAGCATTGGCAATGGTTTGCAGTGTTTGAGGGGGGGTCTCATGAGCCTCCCTCACCAGCAACCCACTTGGAGACATCCCATTGCTGGCACTGGGATTTTTCCTGTAACAACCTATGGCTTCTGAGTACAGCATTATTCACCCCCACAGGGTACATATGCCTAAACTATTTTAAAATCATTTTTATTTTTTAAGTATATCTTTAGAATCAGCTAATAAGAAAGTAGTTTTCCCTGTAACTTATTCATAATGACTTTTAGTTTTAGATAACTACCCCAACTCCCTTCTCTCTTCCATCCCTCTCCCCTGACCCCACTTAGGTCTTTTTACCTGCAGTATTATGTCCCTCTTTCCACATATCTGCTATCACCCCACTTAGGCCCACTTTGCTCATGCCCCTTCCGGTGCTTTTCTAGCTTCCTGGCCTCTGCACACTCAATGTGATGCAGCTCAAGTTAGCGTCCACATGTGAGAGAGAACACACTCCATTGAGCTTTCTGAGCCTGGGCTATCTCACTTACTGAATATTTTCCAATTCCATCCATTTCCCTGAACATTTCATTTTTTAATATTTTATTTATTTATATGCAGAGAGAGACAGGGAGAAGAGAGACAGAGAAAGAATGGACATGCCAGGCCCTCGCGCCACTGCAGATGAACTCCAGATGCACGTGCCACTTTGTGCATCTGCTTTACGTGGGGACTGAGGACTGAACCTGGGCTGTTAGCTTCTACAGGCAGCTCCTTAACCACTGAGAAATATCTTCAGTCCCAAAGTTCACTTTTCTTTACAGGTGAATTAAAATATATACACATATTCATTTTCTGTTCATCAGTTGATGGGTATCTAGGCCCATTCCATTTCCTAGCTATTGTGAATAGACCAGCAATAAACATGCATGTGTAATATCTCTGTGGTAAAGTATAGAGACATTAGAGTGTATGCCCAGGAGTTGTAGATCTGAGTCATATGGCAAATCTATTTCTAGCTTTTATTTATGTATTTCTTTATTTACATAGCTTGAGTTTTCCCCTCCCTTGATTGCTGACCTCTCTGGATCTCTACATTTCTTATATAGAGCACAATATGACTTTTCCTTTGGTAACCTAACTATAAAAATCTTTTCTTTCAATTGTGAAGTGTTACTTACATTTATTATAATCAATGATTTTTTTCTTTTTTAGGCAGGTTCTCACTCTTTAGCACAGGCAGACGTCAAGCACACCGTCTTCTTTCCTCATCCGCTCCCATGCCAGGATTGCAAGCACCTCCAGACCCAGCTAATCCATGTAGTTTCTTTTCTAGCTTTTGTTTGTGTCATATAGATACCCATGCACATGTATATCATATATATATATATATATATATATATATATATATATATATATATACACATATATATATATGCATATATATACATGCATACAAAATATATAACGATCTTTCAGTGTTTATTTGCATTAACTTCCTATCCTACATTTTGTCTTTTGGAATTTTGGAAGGTTTGTATTTCTGTGCAAATATTACCTTTACGCTTCTATAATATATTTTTAAGCAAATTATCTTTTTATTTTTTTAATATTTTTATTTATTTGACAGAGAGAAAGTATGGGCATGCCATGGCCTCTTACCACTGCAAATAAATTCCAGATACATGTGTCATTTTGTGCATCTGGCTTTACATAGGGGAATTGAAGCTGGCCTGGCAGACTTTGAAAGCAAGTACCTTTAACCACTGAGCCATCTCCCCAGTCCCGTTTTATAGTACTTTTTTTTTCAAGGTGGGGTCTGACACTGGCCCAGGCTGACCTGGAATTCACTATGTAGCCTCAGGCTGGCCTCAAACTCATGGTGATCCTCCTACCTCTGTCTCCCAAATGCTGGGATTCAAGGTGTGTGCCACCATGCTTGCCTTATAGTACATTTTTTTTTAATTTAATTTATTAGTTTTCTTTTCAGTAAATACAGGCAGTTTGGTACCATTATTTAGGCTCATCTGTGGTCTACCCCCTCCCATTAGACCCTCCTTGTTAATGAAAATGGGTCGTGCATTGTGGAGTTAGCCCCCAGTTATTAGTATGATAAATGTCTCTGAAAATCATGACCCAACATGTAACTCTGACATTCTTTCCGTCCCGTCTTCCGCAAGATTTCCCTGAGCCATGTTGGGTTCATTTTTGGTCTGCTTCAGTGCTGAGGTGTTGGGGGCCTCTGAGGCTCTGGCTCTCTGATTTGGTAGGAGTTGATTTTTCTCTGCATTGATCTCCTTCCCCTTTGTGCTGGTATCCAGTTCACAGGAAAACATCACCCTTGCTTATTTACATTTTTGAAATACTTTTTAGGGCTAGAGAGATGGCTTAGCAGTTAAGCGCTTGCCTGTGAAGCCTAAGGACCCTGGTTCGAGGCTCGATTCTCCAGAACCCACGTTAGCCAGATGCACAAGGGGGAGCACGCATCTGGAGTCCGTTTGCAGTGGCTAGTAGCCCTGGTGTACCCATTTTCTCCCTCTCTCCCTCTATCTCTCTCCCTCCCCCCCCCCCTCAAATAAATAAATGAGTAAAAACACGACTACAATGAATGAGCAATCTCGTCTTCACTGTCACATTCTTCTCTCTGGTTTCTTCTTTGAAATGGTATCAATAAGGCAACCATGAGCTCATTCCTTTCTTCAGCCCCTTTTGACAGCTGTACCTGATCGACATGATGGTGGCCTCTGTGGCTGCAGCCCCCGCCCTGACTGCCACCTCCTGGCTGAAGCTCAGCAGCGGTCCCTCTGTCAATGCCCTTCCTGTCATTTTAGTGTCTGGAGTTCCGACTCCAGACGCAGGAGACTCGGGGTAACCACAGTCATAGTCCCTGCACGGTCGTGACAGCCCACCTGTGGCTTTCTCCTCAAAGCAGAGCTTAGCTGCAAACGAATGGCTCGACTCATATTTTCCTTCCAGATCTCTTAAATATGTATGCATTTGCCTACTAGTATGAAACGTGGCTGTAAGAAGGCCTCACTGCATCTGATTTCCCTTCCCTTAAAGCGACTTGGTTCTTCCATCTGAATGTCCAAAGATCATTTTCCTGTCATTTTGCTGGAGTACATTTCTTAAAAGTCTCAACATGACCATGCTATGTCAATTGCCGTACATTACTTGTCCTTCCGATGTGCAGTTTCAAGTAATTTTTATTTTAGGTAAGTAAATTTAATAAAGCATGACTCTGTGGCCCCATTATAAGAGTCCTCCCCAGAGGCCCTTTGCAGTCCCTGAAAACCAGGTGATGAGCTGGGGAGAAACATGTTCTTTGACCCATGCATAAAGCCACCTGGTTTGTTATTCTGTGAACCACTACGTTCTGTTCCTCTCTCACTGGGAGGCAGTGAGTGTTGTCCTTTAAACACAGCCTGGAAAAGCTGGGAGTGGCGCAGGGTCTTCTTCACGCGACTTCACCATCTTCCCCGCGCGCTCTACAAGTGTCCACTTTCCTGTCTGCGCCCCGATAATCCTCCGCCTGAGCCCGCCCTGCATAGGCACAGGCCCCTCACATCTCATGATGTAGGTCCAGTGATACCTGGCTCTGTAAAGAATTCCCCCGATGGAAAGATTGTTAGAGCCACAAGTTGGAACATTATATACAGAGACATTGCCTCTCCCCATAACTGACAGCTGTCCCCACAATGCATGTCCCACAATGCCCACGGGGAAGGCCTGCATCCCCAGCGAGGAGAGCGCCTTCAGAAAAGAGGCGGGGAGGAGGGACAGGATGGTACCAACACGTGTTGTTTACACACTAAGTGTGTCCATAACTAATAAAAATTAATTTAAAAACTTCTGTAAATATATATTTAATATTCCTTTCAATATGCCAATAAAAAGTAAAAGTATAAAAAAAAGAATTCCCCCAAGACTCATCAGCTCAGTAACTTACTTTCAAATGGCTAAGAAACCAGTGTTCTTTGTGTTACTTGTAACTTGATGATAACTTTGCAATTATTTCAAACACTTTTAAATGAACCATAAAAATTGTAACCTCTTTGTTTACCATCTGACTGTACAGGGGAATTCATAATGGTGTTATTAATAATATTCTTCCATTTGGGGCTAGAGAAATGGCTCAGCGGATAAGAGTGCTCAATGTGCAAGCATGAAGGCCCAAGAGGGCGCATGTTCAAGCCCTGGAGCCAGCATCAAAACCAGGTATTGGGCTGGAGAGATGGCTTAGTGGTTGAGCACTTGCCTGTGAAGGCTCAATTCCCCAGGACCACATAAGTCAGATGCACAAGGGGTGCATGCATCTGGAATCGGTTTGCAGTGGCTAGAGGCCCTGGTGCACCCATTCTCTCTCTACCTCTTTCTCTCTCTGTCTGTCCCTCTAAAATAAATAAATAAAAGCAAACAAACAAGAGCCAGGTATGACAACTCACCCATGTAACACCAAGTCTGTGGGGGATGGAAGCAGAAACATTGCTGGAGCTCACTGTTCAGCCAATCCAACCAAAACAGCAGGTCCGTGTTCAGTGAGAGAGCCCGCCTCAAGAATAGCAGCTACGTGCTGGTGGGCTGTTGCAGTCAGCCTCGCGTTGCTGGCAGAAATCACCTGACCTGAGCAGCTTGTGTGAAAAAGAGGTTTAGTTTGGTTTACACACTCTAGGGGAAGCTCCACGATGGCAGGAGAAAACAATGCCATGAGCAGAGGGTGGACATCATCCCCTGGCCAACATCAGGTGACAATAACAACAGGAGAGTGTACTAAACACTGTCAAGGGGCCACTGGCTACAACACCCATAAGCCTGTCCCCAACAATACACTGCCTCCAGGAGGCGTTAATTCCCAAATCTCCATCAGCTGGGGACCTAGCATTCAGAACACCTGAGTTTATGGGGACACCTGAGTCAAACCAGCACAAGGAGGATAGCCAAAACCTCCACACGTGTGTACACAGAGGTGCGTGTACCTTCACATACATGTGCACACACTGTACATACACACACCACATAACAATAATAGCAATAACCTTCCTTTTGAACCTAGTGTGACATGGCCCTAAATGGGTCTGTTCTCTCTCTCTCTCTCTCTCTCTCTACCTCTCTCTCTCTTTTAAGTTTTTCTAGGTAGGGTCTCACTCTAGCTCAGGCTGACCTGGAATTCACTATGTAGTCTCAGGGAGGCCTCGAACTCACCGCAATCCTCCTACCTCTGCCTCCCAAGTGCTGGGATTAAAGGTGTGTGCCACCACACCCGGCTGGTTCCATTCTCTTGGATAAGGAAGATGAAGTCCTTGCCAAACAGGCAAACTGTGCAGGTTTTGACCCGGTTCTAGGTCCATAGCAAATGTTCTATCCATTTATTTACCTGAATGAGTGAATGAACAGAGAAATTCTACACACAGCCATCAACGCACTGGCTGTATGTGCAAATCCATAAGATTTTTCTCTTCATTCCATGAGATTAGGGAAAGATCATGAGTATTCTGAGGTCTGATCTCCCCATTTGCAAAGTTACAGAAGTAGGCTGGGGATGGCGCAGTGGATAAAGCACTCGCTGCGCAAACATGAGGACCAGGGTTCACATCCCAGAGCCGGCGTGCATGCCAGGCCCGGGGGCACACACCTGCAATCTCAGCACTGAGGAGCGGAGTGGGCAGGATCTCTGGCTAGCCAGTCTAGCTGAATGGGAGTGTTCTGGGTTCAGTGAAAGACCCTGCCTCAAATAACAAGGTGGAGAGAAAAGTAAGACACCCAACATTGAGCTCTGACTCCCCTACACACAAATGTACACATGCACCCCCACACACACACACAAATGCACGCACGCACAAAAGAAGTTAGGGAACAAAAAGGAGATCTTCCATCGACTAGAAAACTCGCTTCCTTGCTGTGCAGAGGGATAATTGAAGATTCATGCGAGAATAATGGATTCGATGTGAAAGGACAGGGTGCGTGGATGGAACCTGATACATTGTACAGTGACAGGAGTGACAGTTATTCATCAGAAAAATAAATGGGTTTTCTGGGCTCCCCCGACACTGCCCCCATTGTGATGGTAAGTACACATTTGGCCCAACTTATCTCCTCTTCCCAGCCTCCTTTGCTTTCTGTCGCCTGTCTGTGGGCTCTTCCTACACCAGGTAGATCCTGTACGTGGCCCTCCACATGGCTGTGAAGGCCACAGCAGTGGGGAAAACAAAAAAAAGAAATCCCATCTTTGGGTAACTAGGAAGAAACCACACTGTTACAGGCCAATTCTGCACACGAGGCTCTAACTGCTCTCCCAAAAAGATGCTGTCCAGGGGCCTCAGCAGGGAGACTTCTCCCATGCCTCATGTTGTGGGAAGTCTGTCAGGGGTTCAAGGAGCCTGATTCTGGCCCCAGCTCAGTGCCTGACTAACTTTGGAAAACCGTCCTGCATCACACAGCCTAAACAGCCTTCCGTTCTTCATACTGTTGTCAAGAGAATCAAATGTACATGAAAAAAAAAAATCCCAATATACAAAAATTATTATCAGGGGTCTGGGGAGATAGCTCAGTGAGTAAAGAACTTGCCACACAAGCATGAGGACCTTAGTTCAAATGCCCATCACCCACATAAGAGCCAAACAGGGTGTGATTAGTATAATCCCAGCTCTAGGGAAGCAGAAAGAGGAAGAATCACTGGGTACAGATTGCTAGCTAACTAGTCCAATCAAAGCAGTGAGCACCGGTGTTAGGGAGAAAGCTTATCTCCAACAGTAAGGCAGAGAGAAACTGAGAAAGACACCCAACATTAGCCCATGACCTCCACATGTAGACACACACACATGTACCTACACACATGTGAACACGCATGCACACACAAAAAAATCAATGTGTGAATGTGAAGGCAGTGGTTACAGAGACACAGGCATCGCAGCAAAGGAGAGGCAGAGTGAATGAAAGGGAGTGAATGAGTGGGAAGGAATGTCCGGCCCGGCCCAGTGGCACTGGCCCTCCATCGCACTTTGCCAAAGCATGGCCAGGAAGGGGTTTGGTTCTAAGTGCACAGTCTTCTTTCAGAAAGCACGGATTCAACCCACGTGTCTAAGAGAGAACCTCTCTGGGGTTTGGTGATATTTGAAAGAGCAAATGTGGCTATTGAAATAGTCTGTGCATACCTGCATTTGTCTCCATGCCCAGGAAGGAAAATCTATAGCTTACATCGAACCCCATGAAGCAGATACCCAGACCTGTGCTGGGGCCTCTGATGGCCGAGGAGATGGTAAAGAGGACACTGGTGATCCAAGTGCATGCTTTTCTCCTTGGCAAGGCAGCCTCTGAAGACATCTTAGAAAGCTTTCTGTTGTCTACAGTGGGTAGGGATAACATTTCCCTTCAACTAAGGGTTTCCATGTGGAATCACCAGACCAATTAAAAATTATAATATGCAAATGTCTCTGGCATTTATGCTCATAAATCTGTTTACAAATACTCCATGGTGGCATGTCTTGACTAAAAATTATGCAGCTGCTCTCTTCTAGAGTGCTTCTCAAAATTCTCTTTTAAAGTGACATTACATGACCATAAATAGTTTGCACCCACAGTTTGCAAGACTTCTTAAGTGGAATACCTTGGTAGGGGATCCTATTTCTCTCACACCTGAGAGAGCCCTCCTCTGCTAATTAGAGGCGCTGAGAGCTCCGCGGTTGGCAGACAGGTACCTATGCTGCAGGATCTGGAGGGTTTAACCATGATATAAGTCTTGTGACTCCTTTTGGCTTTGACAGTTTGACTATAGTGACTATCACTTTCTTAGAAGATAATCTTGTGCACTGTGGCATGTTCTTGTTGGTCTTTTTTGTCCATCATATTAATGATGGGGTAGTGAAACTTACTAAACTCAAAGCTGGATCTTCATACATTTTGCAAACAGTGTCCTTTGTGATAAATCATGTTTAAAAGGTGGAGGGGCACCATTCTTTGCGCACCTGAGAATCTTGGCAAGCAGCCTGTGGGCGTAAAGAAAGCTCCCTCCATTCAGGTTGGCTCCAGTCAAATTAACAGACACTGAGTAAAGTGCTCTGCGCTTGAGGGTGAGTCAGGGAGACAGGAGAGGGATGCTGGACGTGAGGAGTCTTAAACACAGAAGAGATACTGTTGCAGTCCGGTTCGCATTGCTGTTAGAAATCACCCAACCAAGAGCAGCTTTTGGGAAAAAGAGATTTATTTTGGCTTACAGGCTCGAGGGGAAGCTTCATGGTGGCAGGGAAACGATGGCATGAGCAGAGGGTGGACATCACCCCCTGGCCAACAGAAGGTGGACAACAGCAACAGGAGGGTGTGCCAAACACTGGCATGGGGAAACTGGCTATAAAGCCCTTAAGCCCGCCCCCAGGAGGCATTAATTCCCAAATATCCATCAGCTGGGAACCTATTATTCACAACACCTAAGTTTATGGGGGACACCTGAATCAAACCACCACATTGGCCCCCATAAACTGATATCCATGCATGATGTATTCAGTCTGACTTTAAAAGTCCCCATAGTTTTTTATCAATCTCAATGATGTTCATACATCCCCATAGTTCAAGATCTTTTAACGGAGCCATAATACCAAAATATAACCTCAAAAAACCCATAATGGCACAGAATAAATATTCACACTGCAAAAGATGGCATTGGGCATAGCAAAGAAACATTCAACCAAGACAAGATTTAAAACAACCAGGGCAAACATCAAACTCTGTAGCTTCAAGTCCAGCAACTCTAGCCAGTGACAAATCTTCAAGTCCGATAATTCTAACCAGCAACAAGTCTCTGGCATTCCAATTCCGCCCCTCCAGCTAGGTTACTCACAGTCCCTGGGAAACTTCATTGGGGCCAGCAGCTCCTCAGCAGCCATCTCATGGTCCCGGCATCTCCACTGGGTCTCCACTGCAAGCCACGGTTCATCCTCATGGCCCCATGGGGTCTCTATGCAGGCAACCAGCACACCCGCTTCACACTGCCCATGGCCATTTCCAAAACACAAGACCGTGTTGCAAACTCAATGACCCTCTTTCCAGCATTTCTTATACTCCACGATACCAGGTAGGGTGCCAATTTGTTAATCCAGGGGGGAATAAAGCAGATTTTGAAGAACAGGACACTCCTTGAGCACCCAGACCCCTTCCAAAGAGTTGACATTCTTCTTGTTGCCCCAGCGCAGGTCAGCTAGCCCAGTCTCAAAAGTTGTAATCTCTCAGTTGCAGCTGAATGGGCAGCAGTTCACCCAAAGATTTTTCTTTCTGTGCCATATCCCTCTGCACACACCAGTTCATTTCTACGCAAAGCAACCCTGCACAACTTCTCAGGACACAGGCATAAGAGCAAGCTTCTCACACAAACTGCTAGCCCAGTCCAAGCAAAGCTCTTTCTCACCCTCATAAGCCAAACCTCACAGTCCATAGTTCTTACTGCCTTCAGGTCTTGCAGCTCAGACCAGAATAGTCCATCAAGCTGTACTTACAGCACTGCAAAGCATCTCTTAGGCCAAGGTTTTAACTCCTCCCACATTCCTCTTGAAAATCAGCTACAAAAGGCCGAAGCCACACAGTCAGGTGTCTAGTAGCAACCCCACTCCTCGGTACCACTTTACTGTTGCAGTCTTGGTCGATTTGCTGTTAGAAATCACCCAACCAAGAGCAGCTTCTGGGAAAAAGAGGTTTATTTTGGCTTACAGGCTTGAGGGGAAGCTTCACGATGGCAGGGGAAACGATGGCATGAGCAGAGGGTGGACATCACCCCCTGGCCAACATAAGGTGGACTACAGCAACAGGAGGGTGTGCCAAACACTGGCTATGGGAAACTGGCTATAAAGCCCATAAGCCTGCCTCCAGTGATACACTCCCTCCAGGAGGCATTAATTCCCAAATATCCATCAGCTGGGAACCTATTATTCACAACACCTAAGTTTATGGGGGACACCTGAATCAAACCACCACAGATACCCTCCCACTTCACACTGCAATCATTTCTACCCTCCCAGCCTCCTTCTGGCCTCCCGAGCCACAGGGGAACAGAGCGAGGGGCCGGAGCCGTCAGTGAGGTCAGCGTGCATCGCAGCCCTGGCGCACCCTGCCTACGTGGAACCTCTGATGAGGAGAAGGGAGGCGGCTGAGGCACAAACTGCCCCGCTGTTATGGTCTCCCTGTCAACATGGCCGCTAACTTTCTTTTGTTTTAATTTATTATTTTTATCTTTATATATCTATTTGAGAGACACAGAAAGAGAGGAAGAGAGGAAGGGAAACAGAGAGAGAGAAAGAGAGAGAGAATGGGCGCACCAGGGCCTCCAGCCACTGCAAACAAACTCCAGAAGCAGGCACCACTGGCTTACGTGGGCCCTAGGGAGTTGAACCTTTGTCCTTTGGCTTTGCTGGTAAGTGCCTTAACCACTAAGCCATCTCTCCAGCCTGACTACTAACTTTCTTGTACCTAAGTTTTTGAGTTTCTTTTTTGTTCTTGTTCTGTTTTTCATTTGCGAGGTCCTCCCCCTCTTAAGGCCTCTAAGAAAAGACCTTATCATGAGGAAGGCTCTACAAGATTAAAGACAGAAAGCCCCCCTCACCTCTCAGTGGGCGCTGCCTCCTGTTAGAAAGCTACACACTGCTCAAACGTTGATCCATGGAGACCCCACAGGAAAGCTCTGCAAGCGTTCCGCACACAGCAGCTGCCAGCCCCTTTTTGGCTTAGGACGTCCTTGGGTCTGCAAGCTCTAGGCCCGCATTTTTCCTCTTCCCTTAACTGCCCCCTGGAAGTCTTACATGTGTTCTCTAAGTGGCCCCTCTTCCTCAGTGGCCCTCTCAACAACCATCCATTTAATGTGTTCTCTGGAAAGAGAGCTCAACTGGTAAGGTGCTCTCTTGCAAGCATGAGCACCTGAGACTGATCCCTGGAACGCATGTAAAAATGCAGCATGGTGCCCTGCACTGGCAATCCCTGAGCTGGGGAGGCAAGCGTAGGAGGATTCCGGGGCTTGCTGGTGGCTTATGTGGCAAATTGCAGAATTCTAAGAAATCCTGTCTCAGAAAAGATAGATGGGGTCTGAGGAAGGACATGTATAAATCCCAGTGTCACCTACTCGAAGCTAAATGGAGTGACTCCTCACTCAGCCATGAGAGATGATGACCAAGGCTATGTCACTCCCGAATCACACAGCAGGAGAGCCTGGTTGGATGGGCCTCTAAGGCATTTTTGAGCCCAGATAAAGAAAATCAAGACAATTCTTACATGTGTGAATAATTTTCTTGCTGAGCAAGAAATTTGTGACTGCATTTCATGTTGTTCCTCATTTCTGGAGAAAGCAGCTCAAGTTCCTTCTGATACCTGCATATCCAGAGAATCCCCCACCCCCACCCATGGAAAGACAATGTTGAAAAAGTGTGGTTGTGAGGTGTGGGCATCACTGCATAGCCATCCTAGACACTGTGATTCTTGTAGGTGAAACTGTGAACTCTGTAGGGCCTCAATGACATGAAAGTGGTTCTCTGCTAACTGGGTGCTGAGCTGTCCTTTGCCAATTTGGTGGCCTCTTGGATCATATAAGGCATCGTACACCAGACCCTCAGGCATACCAAAAATCTAAGGAGGCTCAATTGCCTTGTATAACATGATGCAGCATTTGGGATGGAGATGGCTTAGCATTACGCGCTTGCCTGTTAAGCCTAAGGACCCCAGTTCGAGGCTCGAATCCCCAGGACCCGTGTAAGCCATTTGCACAAGGTGGAGCATACATCTGGAATTTGTGTGCAGTGGCTGGAGGCCTTAATGTGCCCATTCTTTCGCTCTTACACTCTCTCTCTCTCTCTCTCTCAGCTTGCCCCCCCCCCCGCCTCTTTCTCTCTCTGTCACTCTCAAATAAATAAATAAAAATAAACAAAAAAAGCCGGGCATGGTGGTGCACGCCTTTAATCCCAGCACTCTGGAGGCAGAGGTAGGAGGATTGCCATGAGTTCAAGGCCACCCTGAGATGACAGAGTTAATTCCAGGTCATCCTGGACCAGAGTGAGACCCTACCTCGAAAAACAAAACCAAAAAATAAATTAATTAATTAATTAAAAATGATGTGACATTTGAGTGGAACCTACATTTACCTGGCCATTTACTTTAATTCATCCCTAGTTTACAATTATAATACAATATACATGTTAAGCGGATAGTTATTTTACTGTATTGTTTTTGATTGTCAAGAAAATAATTTCTGGCTTCTGGTTAAGATGGCAGCTTAGGTACCACACCAAAGCAGCCTAGCAGGGGAAGCCAAAAAAAAAAAAAAAAAAACCAGCAAAATATACACTTTTACTGAAAAGTGAGGTGCACAGGAAATTGAAACAGCAGCGGAGAAGTAGGAGAGATCCAGAGCATGCAGAGCCCGCATGGGCCTGCAGAAGTGCCTCGGGAGGGGCGGGTCCACGTGCGAGACCGCAGCAGGCTCAGCTTGAGCCTCAGGAAAAGCCAGGCGAGAGGATTTTCCACTCACACCAGAGCTCTCCGCAAACTCAAGGAATGTCAAAGGAGAACAGCAGTGAACAACAGAGGGCAGATCACAAGGTAGAAGAACACGTGGAACAGCAGGTGAACAGAGCATCATCGGCTGCCTCCCCTTCCCCACTGCCAGTGCCCAGCCCTCCGAACAGAGCAGCAGTCCAGGGACCAGGCCACGCCTACTTGAGCTGACAGAGCACCAAAGAGGGACCCAATCAAAGCGCAGCTGAGTCCAAAATCATCACAAAAGGTAACTGGGATTACACCAGGTCAATACCCACCTAATAAACCTGGTATATATGCCTGAACCAGAAGTGCTAATTGCACCTTCCATATCAGGATAAATTATATGTTAAATCAGATGGATGGTCAAATTTGCTATTCTTAAATAAGCTGCATTTTGGGCTTGTTATTTGTTGCTTCATGAATTATAGTGGCTTTGTTTACTCTTCTGTTATACATTAGGGAAGGGTCTACCTGGTCACCAGCTGACTTGGAACCCTCAACAGACCAGAAATCTCAACTGCCTTGTTGTCAGGATTAAGGGAGTGGGTGAGGCACCTTTGGCTCTTACATTCTTTCCACCACCTCTTCCACATTAGACCCTGAGCCTTGGAAGGTGTGATCGAGATGTTACTCGGTATTCTAGTAATGTCTTAACAGCAACATGATACATTCTGAGTCATCACAAAGTCACTGCCATCTGAAAAGAGAAGATTCTCTACCCAAAGTGAGAGTAGCATTAATATAAGGGTATGAATATTAAGAGAAGTGCTTACTGGGCAGTTTGATTAGCATAGTGTATACATTTATCCAGACATCAGCAGATGTTACACTCCTAGGGCTCATGACTACCCCTGTTTTAACTTTTCAGTATCAGGGATGTATTCCCTCCCTTAGACTGGGCCTCCAGTCCAACTGAAGGGCAGTTGGTTTCCACCATGACAGATGTGCCACTATTGCACCTGTTGGCTCATTTGGCCTGGCTGGCCAATTATAAGGCTTGCAGTGTCCACTGTTGAGTATCTTCACTGGTGGTATCTCTTTCTCCCATTGAACTGCATGTAGAATGGCTCCTTTCAGCTTTCTGTCAGCTGGTCTAAATGGAGGAGGTTATCAGCTCAGTTCCAGCAGGATTTCTCAGTGGCCTTGCAGCCCAAGTATGTGGAGTCTTCAGCAATAGGGTCTTACCATATACTCCTGGTGGGAAACCAAGGGCCTTGGCAATGGCCTATAATGTTTTGTGGGCATCAGGGACCTCCCTGGCCAAGAACCCCTTGGAAGTATCCCATACCTGGCACTAAAATTTTCTAACAACAATCTATGGCTCCTGAGTATTCCATTGCCTGAAACCAGAGGATTCCATATGATTTATTTGCATCCTCTTAGATTTTGATTAGCCCTCCCTCCACCTTTCCTTTACTCAATCTCCTCCCCTGACCTCACTTTGGGCCTTTTCACCCCCATTAATCTATTCTTCTACTTACATATATATAATACCAACCTATTAAGTACACTCCTCCCTTCCTTTCTCTCCCCTTTATATCTTCTTTTTAACTTACTGGTCTCTGCTATTGAGTTTTTTCCTTCTCATGCAGAAGCCCAATCATCTGTAGCTAGGATCCTCATATGAGACAGAACATGGGACACTTGGCTTTCTGGGCCTGGGTTACCTCACTTAGTATAATCCTTTCCAGATCCATACATTTTTCTGCAAATTTCATAACTTCATTTTTCTTTACTGCTGAGTAGAACTCCATTGTATAAATGTGCCACATCATCATTATCCACACATCAGTTGAGGGACATCTAGGCTGGTTCCATTTCCCAGCTATTATGAACTGAGCAGCAATAAACATGGTTGAGCACGTACTTCTAAGGAAATGAGATGAGTCTTTAGGATATATGCTTAGGAGTGCTATAGCTGGGTCATATGGTAGATCAATTTTTAGCTGTCTTAGGAACCTCCACACTGATTTCCACAATGGCTGGACCAGATTGCATTCCCACCAACACTGTAGAAGGGTTCCTCTTTTCCCATATCCCCACCAGCATTTATGATCATTTGTTTTCATGATGGTAGCCAATCTGACAGGAGTGAGATGGAATCTCAATATAGTTTTAAGCTGCATTTCCCTGATGACTAGTGATGTAGAACATTTTTTATATGCTTATATGCCATTTGTATTTCTTCCTTTGAGAACTCTCTATTTAGCTCCATAGCCCACTTTTTAATTGGCTTGTTTGATGTCTTATTGTTTAACTTTTTGAGTTCTTTGTATATCCTAGCTATTAATCCTCTATCATCATATATAGCTGGTGATTATTTTTTCCCATTCTGTAGGTTACCTCTTTGCTTTATTCACAGTGTCCTTTGCAGTACAAAATCTTTGTAATTTCATGACGTCCCAGTGGTTAATCTGTGGTTTTATTGCCTGAGCAATTGGGGTTGTATTCAGAAAGTCTTTGCCAAGACCAATATGTTGAAGGGCTTCCTCTACTTTTTCCTCTAGCAATTTCAGAGTTTCAGGTCTGATGTTAACATCTTTAATCCATTTGGACTTAATTCTTGTGTATGGAAAGAGAGAAGAATCTGTTTTCATCCATCTACAGATACATATCCAATTTACCCAACACCATTTTTTGAAGAGGCTGTCTTTCCTCCAATGAGTATTTCTGGCATTTTTATTGAATATCAGGTGGCTACAGCTACCTGGGCTTACTTCTACGTCCTCTATTCTGTTCCATTGATCTGCATGTCTGCTTTTGTGCCAGTACCACACTGTTTTTGTTACTATGACCCTATAGTATAGGTTAAAATCAGGTATGGTGATACCACCAGCCTCATTTTTGTTGCCCAGTATTATTTTAGAAATTCGAGGTTTTTGTGATTCCAAATGAATTTTTGGATTGTTTTTTCTATTTCCATGAAGAATGCCTTTGGAATTTTGATGGGGATTGCATTAAATGTGTAGATTGCTTTTGGTAAAATTGCCATTTTCATAATATTGAATATTCCAATTCAGGAACAAGGGATGTTTTTCCATTTCCTAGTGTCTTCTGCAATTTCTCGCTTGAGTGTTTCATAGTTTTCATTGTAGAGATCCTTTACATCCTTGGTTTGTTGTATTCCAAGGTGTTTTTTTTCTTTGATGCAGTTGTGAATGGGAGTGATTCTCTGATTTCATCCTCTGTGTATTTGTTGTTAGCATATATGAAGGCTACTGATTTCTGTGTATTTATTTTGTTTCCTGCTACATGGCTGTAGGTGTTTATCAGCTCTAACAGTTTGCTAGTAGAGTATTTAAGGTCCTGTA
This sequence comes from Jaculus jaculus, assembly GCF_020740685.1. NCBI lineage: Eukaryota > Metazoa > Chordata > Mammalia > Rodentia > Dipodidae > Jaculus > Jaculus jaculus. The sequence continues at coordinate 7,036,990 of NC_059102.1, read as the reverse complement.
TATATAGAATCATGTCATCTGCAAATAATGATAACTTGATCTCTTCCTTTCCAATTTGTGTCCCTCTTATGTGTGTCTCTTGCCTTATTGCTATGTCTAAGACTTCCAGTACTATATTAAATAAAAGTAGAGACAGTGGACACCCTTGTCTTGTTCCTGATTTTAGTGGAAAGCTTCCAGTTTTTCCCCATTTAGTAATATATTGGCTGTAGGCTTGTCATAAATAACTTTTATTATATTGAGATATGTTCTTTCTATTCCCAGTCTCTGTAGGACTTTTTATCATGAAGGGATGTTGGATTTTGTCAAATGCTTTCTCTGAGTCTAATGAGATGATCATGTGATTTTTGTCCTTCAATCCATTTATATAATGTATTACATTTATTGATTTGCATATGTTGAACCATCCCTGCATCTCTGGGATAAAGCCTACTTGGTCAGAGTGAATGATCTTTCTTATATATTCTTGTATTCTGTTTGCCAATATTTTGTTGAGAATATTTGCATCTATGTTCATGAGGGAGATTGGTCTGTAATTTTCTTTTTCTGTTCTATCTTTGCCTGGTTTTGGCATCATGGTGATGCTGGCTTCATAGAAGGAATTTAGTAGGATTCCTTCTTTTTCTATTTTATGGAAAAGCTTAAGAAGCAATGGCATTAGTTCTTCCCTGAAGGTCTGGTAAAATTCAGCAGTGAAACCATCTGGGCCTGGGCTTTTTTTTGTTGGGAGATTTTTGATAACTGTTTGGATCTCCATGCTTGTTATAGGTCTATTTAAGTGATTAATTTCATCTTGATTTAATTTAGGTAGGTCATATAAATCAAGGAAATCATCCATCTCTCAGATTTTCATACTTTGTGGCGTATATGCTTTCATAGTATGTCCCTATGATTTTTTGAATTTCTCTGTCATCTGTTGTGATGTTACCTTTTTCATCTCTAATTTTATTAATTTGTGTCTCTTCTGTCTTTCTTTGGTTAGATTTGCTAAGGGTTTATCAATCTTGTTTATCCTTTCAAAGAACCAACTCTTTGTTTCATTGATTCTTTGGATTTTACTTTTTTGTTTGTTTGTTTGTTTCTATTTCATTAATTTCTGCACTAACCTTTATTATTTCTTCCTGTCTGCTGATTTTGGGTTTGGCTTGTTCTTCTTTTTCCAAGGCTTTAAGGTGAAGCATTAGGTCGTTTACTTACAACCTTTCTAATTTTTTATTATAGGCATTTAAAGCTATAAATTTACCACTTAGGAGTGCCTTCATTGTGTCCCAGAAATTTTGGTATGTTGTGTTCTCATTATCATTTGACTCTATAAATTTTTTGATTTCGTCCTTGATTTCTTCATTTACCCATTCATCATTTAGTAATATGTTCTTTAATTTCCATGATTTTGAGTATGCTCTAAAGCCTTTCTTGCTATTGATTTGTAGTTTGGTTCCATTTTGATCAGAGAGAATGCAAGGAATTATTTCAATTTTCCTGCATTTGTTAAGATTTGTTTTGTGCCCTAATATATGGTCTATTTTAGAGAATGTTCCATGTGGTGCTGAAAAGAATGTATATTCTTCACCATTTGGATGAAATCTTGTATATATCTGTTAGGTCCATTCCTTCTATGACCTCATTTAGTCCAGATGCCTCTCTGTTTATTTTTTCCCCAGGATGACCTGTCAGTGAGAGTGGGGTGTTGAAGTCACCCATTACCACTGTGTTTGGTGTTATCTGTGACCTTAGTTCTAATAGTGTTTGTTTTTTGAATTTGGGGGCCCCCATGTTAGGTGCATATATGTTTAGGATTGTAATGTCCTCCTGTTGGAAGATGCCTTTAATCAATATAAAGTGACCTTCCTTATGTTTCTTAACTAATGTTGGGCTGAAGTCTACCTTGTCAGATATTAGGAAAGCAACCCCTGCTTGTTTCTAGGTTGCTTGGAACACCGTTTCCAACCTTTCACCCTCAGATAGTGTCCATCCTTTGTAGAAAGGTGGATTTCTTGGAGGCAACAAGTTGAAGGATCCTGCTTTTTAACCCAGTCTGTGAACCTATGTGTTTTGGTTGGGGCATTGAGGCTGTTGATATTAAGTGATAATATTGAAAAGTGTATATTCATTTTTGCCATTTTTTGTAGTTCTTCCGGTTTTACCTTTACTCTCTTGTGTTAACTAGTATTTGAGTATTGTTTGTTTTTTCCTGGTTCCTTATATGTGTGCTTTCTTTTTCTTCAGCATGGAGGATTCTTTCAAGTATTTTCTGTAGTGCTGGTTTTGTCTTCAAATACTCCTTTAGCCTGCTTTTGTCATGGAATGTCCTTAGTTCTCTGTCTACTTGAATGGCTAGTTTTGCAGAATAAAGTAACCTTCCTTGACAGTTGTTATCTTTCAGAACTTGGAATACATCACTCCATGCCCTTCTGGCTTTTAATGTTTGTGTTGAGTAATCTGCTGTAATCCTGATAGGCTTGCCTTTGTAGGTAACTTGATTTTTCTCTCTAACTGCTTTCAATATTTTTTCCTTGGTTTGTGTGTTTGGTAGTTTGATTATAATATGGTGAGGAGAGGTTCTTTCCAGGTTTGGTCTGGCTGGTGTTCTAAAGGATTACTGTATCTACAGTAATTGGCACCTCTTTCCCAATTGGGGGGAATTTTGCCTCTATGATTTTGTTGAAGATGCCTACTATGCCTTTGGAGTGAAATTCTTCTCCTTCTAATATGTCCTGAATTCTTATGTTTGATCTTTTCATAGTGTCCTGAATATCTTGAAATTCCCACTCATACTTTTCTATTAGTTTGTCTTTCTCCTTGTTGGACTGTATTAGATCTGCCACCTGGTCTTCTAGCTTAGATATTCTGTCTTCTCCTTCATCCATTCTACTGGTGAGATTTTCTACAGAGGTTTTTTTATTTCATTAACTGTATTCTTCATTGCTAGTAATTATGACTGGTTTTTCTTTATTTCTATTTCCTTATTTATGTCTAGTATTGACCTCTTTATTTCATTAAATTGCTGTCCTGTGTTTTCTTTGATTCCTTTGGTTTCCTCTTTCATTCCTTTGATTTCTTCTTTGACTTCTTTGAACATATTTATAATAATTCTTTTGAAATCTTTCTCAGGCATTTCCTTTAACTTGTTCTCACTGGAGGTCATTTCTGATGCCTTAATACTTTTTCATAGATTTATATTGTCTTGCTTTTTAGTGTTTCTTGTGTTGTAATGTATATATTTTTGCATCCTGGATTATTTAATAATTGGATTTTCTAGTTAACTGGGCATTATTAGATGTATCAGACAATCTGATGTTATATAACTTCAGGGTAGGAGCTTAAGGCATTAGGTGTGGCTCTCCAGACTCTTAGAGTATCTATAAAAAAGACCCTTGGTGTTGGGTGTGCCTGCTATGAGAGTATTCAAGTAAGCTGAGTTGAACAAAACACAGGCAGATTCTAAAATTTAACTAAATAATGTACACTTTCAAGGAAAAGCAGGTCAGAGTATTTATCCAAGAGTAGGTATTATGACAACCAGATCCTCTAACTGTCCCTTAGGGTGTGTGGTGCCCCACCCACACTCTTAATCCTGACAACCAGGAGGTTAAGATTTCTGACCTGTTGACGTTTCCAAGTCAGCTTGTGATCACGTGAGACCCTTCCCTGGTGTAATCCCAGTTACCTCTAAACTCCTGCTTGGGTCCCGCTGTCGGCATGTTGGCGTGTTGGCGTGGCCGGTCCCGGACCACTGCTCTGCTCGCTGGAGCTGGGCACTGGCGGTGGGGGAGGGGAGGGAGCCGCAGCTGCTCTGGGTCTCTCGCTGTTCCACGTGTTCTTCTACCTTGTGGTCTGCTCCTCCGCTGCTCACTGCTGCTCTCCCTTCATGGTTCTTGAGTTTGTGGAGAGCTCCGGTGTGAGTGGAAAATCCCGCACCTGGCTTTTCCTGCGGCTCAAGCAGAGCCTGGCGGCTTTATGGAGCGCTGACGCCGCTGCTGCAATTGGCGGACCTGCCAGAGCTGCTTCTGCAGGCCCGTGCGGGCTCTGGGTGCTCTGGATCTCTCCTACTTCTCTGCTGCCATTTCAATTTCCTATATACCTCACTTTTTAGTAAAAGTGTGTATTCTGCTGAGATTTTTTTGGCTTCCCCCCCGACCCAGGCTGCTTTGGTGTGGTACCTACACCACCATCTTAACCGGAAGTTCCCATGGGATATTTTTTATAATCATAGAAAATGTTTAAAAAATTGAGGATAAATTAAATTAAATTCTTAAAAAAGAAAATAATTTCTGCACATGGTCAGTACAAACATAATTTCTTAGAAACACTTTCTGAGGTCACTTGGGTATGTAATCTGTGGGTGTTAAAGGCTGATTGTATCCGTGGGTATGTAATCTGTGGGTGCCAAGGGCTGACTGTATCCATGAATGTATAATCAGTAGGTGCCTAGGGCTGACTGTATCCATAGGTGTGCAATCAGTGGGATCAGAGGGATGACTGTATCCACAGGTGTGTAATCTGTAGGTGCCGAGGGCTGACTGTATCCACGGGTGTGTAATCTGTAGGTGCCGAGGGCTGACTGTATCCACGGGTGTGTAATCTGTGGGATCAGAGGGCTGACTGTATGTCTCTGTGGGTTCCACAGAGCTGTGCCTGTTCCCAGAGCAGTTATTGGGCAGTGAAGGTAGGATACAAAGATCAACAGGAAGAGTCCACAGGCTCAAGTGTCACCTGGTCTCACCTCAGCCCCTTCCAGCTTGAACCCCAAGTAGGATTGCATCCAGCCCAGAGAAATGTGCTCATGTCTAATGGCCAGAGGTAAACAAACCAATGATCCTGAGGAGATGAAACCTAGATGGACTTTATTTCAGGGTGTATGGAGATCCATGAACTCCCCGTGCTGACGTTGGCAGCCTGTTCATCTCACAGTGAAGTGACGAGACGAGAAGCAGGCCAGGGACCCAGATTGGGGAGTGCTGAGAGAATCCTATGCAGTGGCTGCAGGTGATCGTGACCATCACTCATGATCACAGGCCATTCAAGGATGGGGGGGCTCGCGAGGCTTCTCTCCTCCTGGAGGAGCTTTTGGCAGCTTTGGGTTACAAGAGGAGGGAGAGCCATTTTCTTCACTGGCGTGGCCAATTGTAAGTCACCCATACTCTAGTAAGTAGTCCCTAACCACACTCATGAAAACAGCTCTAATTAAACTCAATGGGACACATACACATCCACACACACATACACAAACACACACACACACACACACACACACGCACAATGTGAAAGCAGGAGGAGGACTTGTTTGGAAGAAAAAGGAGCTCACTGGGAGTGAGAAGGTGATAGGAGATGAATATGATAAAAGGCATTATAAGCACGCACACAATTGTCAAGGAATAAAAAAAATTTTGAAAGACAGGAAACTAACACTGTACTAGTATTGTAAAAATAAATGATAACTTGGGCTAGAAAGATGGCTTAGTGGTTAAGGCACTTGTCTACAAAACCCAAGGACCCAGGTTCAATTCTCCAGGTCCCACGTAAGCCAGATGCACAAGGTGGTGCATGTATCTGCAGTTTGTTTGCAGTGGCTAGAGGCCCTGGCACACCAATTCTCCCTCTCTCTCTCTCTCTCTTTCTCTCTCTCTCTCAATCTTTCTCTCTCTCCTCCCTCTGTCTCTAATAAATAATTTTAAAATTTTAAAAATGGTAACTCATCACAAGTTTTAAGCTCTTCAGTGTTTAGATGAGGAGGATAGTCAGAGGCTCAGGCTAGGAAAGGGTTAATGACTAGAGACGTCAAGGCCATGGCTGGCAATGCATGGGTCATAGCAGGTAACTCCTATCCTGGCCTCTTCAGCCTTGGAGGGAAGGCATGCAACCGGGGAAATGTCAGATGAATGACCTGTGCCGCTCACTTTCCACGGGCATTCCTCAAGTGACTGACGTCCATGTGACGAGGGAGCAGGTAGCGCGGGGACTAAGGCTGAGGTTGCAAAGGGGACAGATGCAGCAAAGGCAGAGGTGCTGAGCTGAGCTCTCTCACCTGTGCCCGTCACCCATCAGACACCTACTCAGGCCCAAGGCAAGTGTCCAGTTTTGCTTTTATGACATAAGTGGCCTTCAAATACCTGAAAGGTAACATATGCAACCGTGGTCATCAGGAAACACACATCAGAGATGTTGTTGGTAGCAAAGCTAGTAAGAAACTAATGCCACATGGTTCATTTGCGTGCTGTCCCGCGCTAGTGGGTTTTCAAGTCAGCAAAAGCAAGGGCTGCTTTTCTGAGCATGGTGTCCCTGGGTTTCAGAGGCAAGCCACAGCGTAGGTTTTCTGTTACTTCTACTACAAGTTCCCAAGACCTTAGTTGCTTAAGAGACCATTTTTGTTGCTGCTTCTCTTCAGTTGAGGAAACTGCTGGGGCTCAGAGTCCAGTCCCAGGTCTCTTCTTGCAGGCTCGGTAGAGGCTGTGCTGGATGCCCTTCCTGCCACATTGAGGGCCCCGTCTCCCTTGGCCGCATGACTCTAACCTCGCCTTCCTTCCGCACAGCTTCCCTGATTCCTCCTTCAGGGCTTCCTTGCACAGGGACCTTCACGGACACACTGGAGCCACACAGGGAACCCGGGACAACCTCTCAAGGCAAGAGTCTCAACTCACCTTTGCCATGCAAGAAAATTGTCTCAGATGAACAAATGCATGTTTTTAGTATGGCACAATTATTACATTGGGCATATTTATACTAAAAGTTATTTCTAATGTTTTGCACATGCATCTATACATGTTCAAGTGTGTGCAGGTATGTGGACACATGTATGCAAGCCCATGTGGAGGCCAGAGGACAGCCTCATGTTGACATCCTCAGGAACACTGTTCCCCTTTTATCTGAGGCAGGGTCTCTCACCGGTTAGGCTAGACTGCCCATCAAGCTCCAGCGAGCCTCCTGTCTCCGCTTCCCTGGCTATGGGACAAAAGGCGTGGGCCACTGCGCCTCGGCTGTTTACATGGGTTCTGGGGACTGAACTCAGGCCTGCCTGCTTGCGGGGCAGGCACCTCACCAAATGAGCTATCTCCTCAGCCCAAATTATTCCTTCTTCATCTGATACTTTAATTTAACTGAATGTCCTTTATTTTTACTTGCAAAATCTGGAAACCCTTGAGTAGTTCATGAAATAGTCTGGGAACATCTGGGAATGAGGCCGCAGTGACAGAGCTGATGTCCCACAGCAAAGCCACTGGAGGGTTTTGCTGCTGCAAATACGTTACATCCTGGGTTCATCAAGTTTATAAATTGCAATCATGGTTTTGGTAATGCTTCCTTATTTCCACATTAATAGCTTTCTGATCCAAATTGTATTGTTTGCCCTAATTTATACTTCTGCCATTTTAAAATTTTTCCAATTTTACCCAGACACTAAATATGTATTTCAAAAATATGATTCCAACCAACATAGCTAACTGAATTTTTTCCATAAAGCAAAGACACCACCTGTTGCCTTCAATAAACAGATGTGTGGCTCATCCAAATTTATGATTGAGTCATTTGCTATTAGAATTCTTCATCAAGACATCAAGAAGATGAGGTTCACACTAATAACCAGTCATACTCCCCAAGCACCAGGAAATCCCCAAAGCTCTTTTATAAAATGCCATAATTCTTTGAACAGCGTGATAGCCTGCATATCAGAAACAGTTTCCAGTTACCCGATAAGCTGCAGTGTAAGATCTCCTAGGCTGTGGGTAAGCAAGTGTGAACAGGATCTGGTTATTGCTAGTTACCTAAACTGTCTAGACCAACAGAGGCGATGGTAGTCATGTGCATAATTATGAAGCAATCTAGTAGCCACATTAGGAAAAGCAAAAAAAGAAACAGATGAAGTTAATTATAAGATATTTCATTTTGTTAAATATATTCAAAGCACTGTCATCATAACGTGGAATCAACATAGAGAATATTAAAGACATACTTTAAGGTTTTCTTTTCCTGTTAGGTCCTTGTCCTGCGTGGCATACTTAGCAGTGACAGCCCAGCTCCAGGGCTGGTGAGCTGCGTAGTGGATGGGGCAGCCCGAGCCTGGACCCTGTGTCCAGCCGATACAGCGAGCTCTCTAGACCTAGAAGACCAAATAACTCGGAGACTGGAGATAATGGGCACTGCTAGGGGAATTCTGGATCCTTCTAACCATTGGGAATATTTTTCACATTCAGTCACCCCATTTGTTTCATTGTCATTCCTTCAAACATAAAAGACGAGTGCTCAGACACACAAATACAATGAATGTTAGAAAAGAATTACATGTTCGTGTAGTATTCCTCGCCTATAAGCAAAGAGAGACAGTAAGTCTAACAGCCAGTCCCAGGCTGAGAACCAGGAAAGTCAGCTTTCTAAGAATGAACAAGCATCACAGGGCCTCAAATGTGAAATGATATTCAATCCTATGAAGAAGAATTGTAGCTGTTTCAGGCTCCAGGGCAAAGTAAAGTCTGAGGTGCCAGGAATCATGGTCTTCCCAGACAGTGTGTCTGGAGGTAAGAGTACCAAGACCACTGGGGAAGCGACGTGCATAAGGCCCTGGGCTCCTGAGCTGGGCTGCTCCTCACAGGACTGCAGTCCGCACGTGTCAGGCAGGCAGAGGTCACTCCTTAGGCCACAGCAGGCAGAGGCTGGGTGACAACAGATCATTTGGAAGCTCCCTAGAATCCCATTTATCCCAGAAATCCAGCTTCCCCAGTCCACCTCATCCCTGGGATCCTTGCCATAGACTGCTTCAGAGTCCCCAGAGCAGAAGGGGGCGCCAGGCTGAGGCAGGGGTTCGGCTTTGCTTCTGCCTGAGTGGACGCGAGTGCTTTCTGAAGTGCTAGATGAACGCCCCTCGTCCACAGTCCACAGACTCCATTTTTGAGGTTAATATGCCTTGAAAGGCATAAGTGTTTCCTTGGAGCCACAATCTTGAGACATGAGGGTTTCCACCATGACAAGGTTACAGTGAACAGATGTAAAATGGAGATATCAGGGCGTCCTTACACAGTGACAGAATCAAAATCCCCATGGAGCATGTTGACAGAACAGCCGGGCTCTACAGGGGAGGGTGTGCCACGTTCCCAGTGCGCCTTGAACACCAGTGACTGATGTCCCCTGGCCGAGCTCCTGCCAGGTAAGTGACTTTAGCCCCATTTCTCAGGCTTCTTACCCAGATAAGTGTTAACACTGACTGAACCACCAACAGGCCTCGGGATGCTTAGGTCTTTGGAGCACCGGCTGCAGAAGGAGGAGCACCCGCTGACATCCTGCTCTGCGAGCGCTGAAGGTTCCACCTGCCTGGGGACAAAATCTGTGTCATAGCCAATCACAACGTGAAGGATAAAAGCTTCCTGGTCACAGGCCTCTTCAAGTTGAGACGCCGGGTCCTCCTTCCCAGGAAAAAGGGCCGACACCCAACCCCTGGGTATAACATAGCATGCCTATTCCATCTGGAAGGCTTCTTTTAAGGGGTGTTTCGGGGAAAGGAAGAGGAAAGGTATGATGTATTGCCGAATGGTATTGCTGAATCCAGCGTCCATAGAGCCCAAAACATTCCCGTGTGGCTGCGTTAGGGCCAAAAGAGAACCAAAGTCGCTGCATGGTCCCCTACCGTTACACCATCCTGGGGAGACTCAACTCTCTAGGTGGGGCTAGTTGTAAGCTGATCCATCCCCTTAGTTTGGGGGGTGAAAGGCCCCAGAAGTTCGAAGGATAAGCACTGTTCTAGCCTGAGACCACTGCTATCCCTGTACCTCTCAGAGACTCTGAGTGACTGCAAGACATCCTGTGTCCGAGTAACCACAAGACAGAGCTGCTGCTCTTCCCAGGGAGCCTCGGCTCAGAAGGGGAACAAACCAAGAGCCAGAGACGAGGAAAGAGGGAGTGGCTCTTAGCATGACGACACTGTCGGGAAGCCAACATGGAATGCCCCACCCAGACCTGCAGCGTCTGCCTGCACCCCTTCCAGTGACCCTGTCACTGAGTAAGCATCACCCCTGAGAGATGTGGAGCTAAGGGACAAGTCTCCCAGATTCTGCACTTTAAAACCACAGAACCCAAATAGAAATCAGCCAGGTGGAGGGGGGAAGAAAGTAAGACAGAGGTTCTTTCTCCATATTCACTCCTCCAGGCCTTAGCTGGCACCTCTACCATCAGGCTACATGTGCCAGAGTTGAAGGTGCCAAGCAGATTCTTACTGCTCCTTTTCAGCAGAAACTGTGAATGTACTAGAACTAGAACTAAAAGGTTCAAAGAGAAAAAGAAAGAACCAAGATCAGACTCAGATACAGTACAGAGACTGGAACAGAAAGGAAATACCAAATCATTGCACTTTGTTGAAGACTGTAATGGAAAAGATGGGCAACAGGCAAGAAATAGATGGTTAAGGCATGCAGAGACCAAGTTTTAGAAAGAAAGAAAGAAAGAAAGAAAGAAAGAAAGAAAGAAAGAAAGAAAGAAAGAAAGAAAGAAAGAAAGAAAGAAAGAGAGAAAGAAAGAGAGAGAGAAAGAGAGAGAGAGAGAGAGAGAGAGAGAGAGAGAGAGAGAGAGAGAGAAAGAAAGAAAGAAAGAAAGAAAGAAAGAAAGAAAGAAAGAAAGAAAGAAAGAAAGGGAAATTAAGAGCTGAAACTCACAGTGTAGCAGAAATAAAGATTGTGAGCAGAGTGTAGTGGTAGATCCCATAGCCCTAGCCCTGGGGAGGTTTAGGCAGGAGGATGGTGAGTCCCTATCTCCAAAAAGAAAAACTGCCTTTGGGTATGTCTTTAAAGATTGTACATGGTGAAGGAAGGAATCCATGAACTTGGAAAAAAACTAATAATTTACAAGTGGATCAAAGAATGGGATAAAAGAAGAAAACCTCTGAGAATGATGGAGAATTTTCAAGTTATAACAAAATTGGAACACCATAAGAAAGAGAGGAAAAGACTGCAGAGCAGCAAAGCAAATATCTTGAAAGAAGCAAGAAGGTAAATTTAAAAAAAAAAAAAAACCTTACCAGCCTACAGAGATAGCTTAATGGGTAAGGCACTTGCCTGCAAAGCCTAAGGACCCATGTTCTATTCTCCAGATCCCACATAAGCCAGACTCACAAAGGTGAGGCAAGCACAAGGTCTCACATGCCCACTAGGTGGTGCAAGTGTCTGGATTTCAATTGCAGTGGCTGAAGCCCTGACGCCATTCTCTATCGCTCCTCTGTCTCTGTGTGTGTGTGTCTCTCTCTCTTTCTCTAATTTTTTTTAATTAAAATTAAAACCACCTTATTCATAGAAGAAAAAGAGCAAGACGATAAATGGTGCTCAGTGGGGTTGTCATGGCTACCTTCTTGCTGCTGGGACAAACCATCCTATCAAAAGCAGTATGTGGAAGGAGAGGGTTGGTTGACTTACAGCCCAAGCGGTAGGGCCGGCCGTCACTAGCACGACAGAGCAGAGGCTGGGAATCACCTGTTGCCGCAGAAGTTGGGAGGCCGCAGCAAAAGCGACTTGAGCTCTCCCCAGGGGGAGCTGGGCTACCAAAGCCCCAGGGACTACCCCCAGCAACACAGCTCCCTCAGCAAGTCTTCTGCACCCAAACTGCCACCAGCTAAGGACCAAGGATTTAAAACACACGGGACTCTGTCTTCAAACCTATCATTCAAACAGGGGTGAAGAAAGTTTTGTGTGGAAAAGGAAAAACTCCATGAATCTACAATTGCAAATTGCTTTAAAAGAAAGGGTCTGGCTGGAGAGATGGCTTAGAGGTTCAGGTGCTTGCCTGCAAAGCCAAAGAACCCAGGTTCAATTCCCCAGGACCCACATAAGCCTGAAGTGCAAAGGGGCACATGCATCTGGAGTCTGTTTGCAGTGGCTGGAGGCCCTGGAGTGCCTATTCTCTCTCTCTCTCTCTCTCTCTCTCTCTGTCACTCTCAAATAAATAAATAAAAATAAACAAAAAAATTTAAAAAGAAAACTACTTATGTACTTATGCAGTGTAAGACTCCCTCAATGGAGAATGGAATTTCAAAGGGGAAAGGGGGGAGGGAGGGAATTACCATGGGATATTTTTTTTATAACCATGGAAAATGCTAATAAAATTTTTTTTTAAAAAAAGTTTGACCAGCCAGGCCAAATAATCCAAAAATAAAAAAAGACTCCCTCAAAACACATAAAGCAGAATAATCTTATTTGAAGAGCAATTTAGATTGTAAACTGTTAGAAAAAAACACAAAAATACTTTAAAAGAAGTATAACTGATCTCCTAAGAGAGGAGGTAAATGGAACCATGTAAAATGTTCACACAAAGTCAAAGAAGGTAGAAAAAATGTCCTGACAATGAATGGAAAACAGTTACCAACATGAAACAAATTAATATCAATCCACATAAATCAATGGCATTGATGATGGATTATCTAAATACTATAATTAAACAACAGAAATGGCTGGAGATCAAATAGATTTTGTTTTCAAATCTACTTTAAAAGTTCAATGTAGGGCTGGAGAGATGGCTTAGCGGTTAAGCATTTGCCTGTGAAGCCTAAGGACCCCAATTTGAGGCTCGATTCCCCAGAACCCACATTAGCCAGATGCACAAGGGGGCGCAAGCGTCTGGAGTTCGTTTGCAGTGGCTGGAGGCCCTGGCGCGACTCTCTTTCTCTCTCTCTCTGTCTCTTGCTCTCTCTGTTGCTCTCAAAAAAATAAATAAAAATAAAAAATAAAAAAAAAATTTCAATGCAAAAATAGATTACACTAATACTATTCTAAAGAAAGTTGCAGGGCTGGCAAGATGGCTAGATGGTTAACGCACTTGCCTGAAAATCTTAAGGACCCAGATTTGGTTCCTCAGTACCCATGTAAAGTCAAATGCACAAGGTGGCACATACATCTGGAGGTTGTTAGCAATGGCTAGAGTGCCTGGTGTGCCCATTTTCTCTCCCATTTCTTTTCTCTCTCGCTCACTCTCTCTCAAATTAATTTATTAATTAATTAAGCAAGCTCTTGATAACAATAAGGCTGGAATGACTATGTTCCTTCCAAAGAGTTAAAAACACGGGCAATTATGAGGGGCACTCCATATTGACAAGGAGTTCATTCTCTGTGTGAATGCGAAGATAACAATTCTAAGCATGCATGTGCTGAACACAGAGCACTAAAACATATGAGGCAAAGGTGTTTAAACAGCGTAGCCGGGCTGGAGAGATGGCTTAGCGGTTAAGCGCTTGCCTGTGAAGCCTAAGGACCCCGGTTCGAGGCTCGTTTTCCCAGGTCCCACGTTAGCCAGATGCACAAGGGGGCGCACGCGTCTGGAGTTCGTTTGCAGAGGCTGGAAGCCCTGGCGCGCCCATTCTCTCTCTCTCTCCCTCTATCTGTCTTTCTCTGTGTCTTTCGCTCTCAAATAAATAAATAAATAAAAATTTAAACAGCACAGCCACCAAATCCAGGTAGTTTCACAGATGACGTTTACCAAGACTTAAGGGAGATATAATGCCAGCTTCTACAGTAACCCCAGAAAACAGCAGCAGTAGGCTTGCATCCTAACTCATGCTATGAGGCCGGGATCACACTAATAACAAGCTCGCATAGACATTACAGGAAAGGAAAAATACAATCCAGTAACAGTAAGTTCAAAATCCTTGAAACCAGGGGCTGGAAAGATGGCTTAACATTTAGGGCATTTGCTTGCAAAGCCTAAGGACCCAGGTTCACTTCCCCAGTACCCATGTGAAGCGCGATGCACAAGGTGGCGCATATGTCTGGAGTTCATTTGCAGTGGCTGGAGACCTCACTTTCTCTCTCTCTCTCTCTCTCTCTCTCTCTCTCTCTCTCATCTGCCTCTTCCTCTCTCAAATAATTAAATCAATAAAATATTTTTAAAATCCTTGAAAACAATTAGCAAGTCAAATCCAGTAATGTTCAAGACAATTCTATTCCACAACCTAGTAGGATTTGATTTGTTCCAAGTACACAAGAATGGTTGAACATTTAGAAATCAATCAATTATTACACCAACTTATATAGAAAAAGCATGTGGCAAAATCCAAAAATCATGGTTTAAAAAAAAAATAAGTTAAGTAAATATTGTAGTTACCTTCTTGTTGCCAGCACAAAAGTTGCCAACCAAAAGTAGCTGATTAGAGGAAAGATTTTTATTTTGGCATGCAGTCTCACGGTGAAGTCCCATGATAACAAGGGAAAAAATGGCCAGGGCAAGGCTGGACATAACCTGTGCCACAGCAGGTGGAAAACAGTGAGAAAGTTAGTCAAACCCTGGCAAGGGGGAGCTGGCTATAACACCCCAAAGCCCACCCCAACAACATACCTCCACCAGCAAAGCAACACCTCTCAAAGTGCCATCAGCTGGGGGCCAAGCATTCAGAACACCTGAGTTTACGGGGAACACCTAACTCAAACCATCCCATTTCTCTCCTGGCTCCTCATGGCCATCCATGATGTAAAATACGATTCATTCAGTCCAACTTTAAAAGTCCCCACAGGTTTCATCAATTCCCAACACCGTTCAAACATCCTCATAGTCCAAGGCCTCTTAACTTTGAGCTATAAAATCAAAAACATATAATGGCATGCAGTAAACATTCACACTACAAAAGATGGCATCGCAAGGAAAGACTGAGCCAATATGAGATCTAAAACAGACAGGGCAAACATCATGCGCTGTGCTCTTCCCAGAGCTCCACAGGAGTTGAGGAGCAGCCAAGTGGGAAGCCCGGACACCTTCAGCCAGGAGACAAGGCAACCCCACCAGTGACATGATGCGATGGAGAGCTTGAAATGTTAGTAACAGGGTCACTGCGTTAATTCTGTAAAACTAAATAATTCTTTAACAAGTTTTCTTTTGCCAAGCATTGTGGCACATACCTTTAATCCCAGCACTTGGGAGGCTAACGTAGGAGGATCACTGTGAGTTCAAGATCAGCCTGGGTTGCTTCAAAGAGAAAAAAACAGTTTTCTTAAAAAAAAAAAAAAAAAACTCAAAAGGGCCAGGTGTGGTGGCACACACCTTTAATCCCAGCATTTGGGAGGCGGAGGTAGGATCTCCATGAGTTCAAGGCCACTTTCAGACTACATAGTGAATTCCAGGTCAGCCTGAGCTTGAGTAAGACCCTACCTCGAAAAACAAAACAAAACAAACAAAAGAAAACCTCAAAGGTATAGAAATAGCAGAGGTCAAAGTTGAAATCACAGAACACTGAAATTCAGCCAACAAATTTTCAAAGTTCAAAAAATGGAAAATCTATGATCTTAACTGAGAATGACAGTTCTCATGCCATGTTCCTCATAACAGAAGTCCTGCTTGACTCAAATCCAGCCTAGACTGGCTTAATAAAACCAAATGAGAGGCAAGGTGCAGATACCCACTACGCTATTCAGGAATCAGGTGGAGTGGGGGATAAGATCCTCAGTATTAGACTGGAATGAATAGTTTATGCTTTAAAACATAGTTCAGAACATGAAATCCAGATGCGCCTGTCAGCCAAACCCACGCAGAGATGAGCAAATAGAATCTCCCACACTTTGTTGCTGATCTGCTGCATTCTTATAACTGAATTGGGCAGTTTGAGAAACACCAGGGAACAAAGATAAATAATAAAAATGGACCCAGAGAGATTATAGGCAGGGCGAGAAAATAACAAAATGAGATTCCAGCTGGAGAGGCGCCAGGGAAGGCATCTGGGAAGAATGGTCCCAAATGCAGATCAAGTTGGAGAGGAGGAGAAGCTTAATTCACCAGGCGCTCTGGCGCGGGCGGGTGACCCCAAGCCTGCAGAATGGTATGGCAGGGCGGAAAGCAGGGTGAGGTTTCCTGCAGCTGCCCACTCTCTTACCCTCCAGGGAGCAGGGCAGGATGTGTGGGTGCTAGCTGGACCCAGAGGACAAGGAGCTGGGATTCCCAGCTGTTACAGTTCCCACCAAAAGAGGAGGTGACCTCGAGAAGTAGTCATGACTGAATGGAACTAAAAGTGAGCTGGACACGGGGGGCGAAGGGGGAAGATGGCCTCCTGAAATCCACTGGGTACAAACTCCATGATCCACACCAACGTTGACATTAGAAGTCATTAGCAAGGGGAAATCCAGCCCCATTCTCTCCAGAGAGAAAATACCTCTGAGCATGCGCTGGGCATACGCCAGGCACCAGGCACCAGGCACGGGCGCAGAGTCTTAGGAGCATTGTCTCTCACAACAGCCTCTGAGCAAGGAGGACCTGTCATCGCCCCCACTTTCCTGATGAAGAAGGTGAGCCTTGAACAAGTAAGTGATGGCGCTTGACTGGGGGTGCCAAGAGCAAATGATGGTGCTTCTCTGGGGGTGCCAGGTGAAACTGGGCCAGCAACCACTACCACAGGTATGCACTTCCCAAGCCTGCTCTCCTAAGACCCAAACAGCCCTTGGGCACGTATCCAACAGTGGGCCCAACAAATCACACTGGCCTGTGAAGCAGTGTGAAAGCCTGAGTGACGGTCATGCCACCAAGGGCAAGTTCCAGGATCCACGAGTTCTGGGGCAGAGAACACACGTGTCTCCTCACTCTTTGGAACCACCCAGCACCACAGAGAGCAGCGGGCGCCTTGCGTCCGCACCCTAGCGTCGCTGGGCAGGTCGGCTCTAACCGAGTGGGAGCCGGTGGCCAGGGACACGCGCGTGCATGGACCGGCCGTGTGGCTGCTCAGTGGGCCTGGTGTGCTGCCTTCACTTCCACTAACCTGAGCCACATTTTCTCTCTCCTCCTACACTCGGCACCCCCCGCCCCATACAACCCTAACCTCGCCCATTCTCAGTGCCCTGTTCCACACTGAGGCAGCAAAGAGGCCTCTGGGCTCTGCATCAGAGGTCAGTTCTGACACATGATAGCAAACGTGTATTGCCAACCAAACGCCAGCCCATTGGTCTCTGTCATCGGTCGCTGCTCCTTAGTTCTTGGGAGCAACCGGCTCCCTTGCAAGACCCTTCGCTTTTGGCGGGAAGCTCCCTTGTCGTACCGGAAATGGGCTGAGAACCGGCTACATGCCAGGCGCTGATCTGGCCCTCTTTTTTTCTTTTTTTAAATTTTTATTTATTTATTTGAGAGCGACACAGAGAGAAAGACAGATAGAGGGAGAGAGAGAGAATGGGTGCGCCAGGGCTTCCAGCCTCTGCAAACGAACTCCAGACGTGTGCACCCCCTTGTGCATCTGGCTAACGTGGGACCTGGGGAACCGAGCCTCGAACCAGGGACCTTAGGCTTCACAGGCAAGCGCTTAACCGCCAAGCCATCTCTCCAGCCCTGATCTGGCCCTCTTTAAGAAGGCCATCACGGTTGCCATTGTGCCAGCCTGTGGGTGTGAGAGCGGAAGGCCCTGGGCACTGCCTGGGGACCCAGGGGTGGCCTCACCAGGTACCTCATGTCTACATGTCGTGGATATGAAATATCCAGGTAAAGTACCGCAAAACCAAAAACAGCACCTACATGATGAGGGCTAGGAGGACGCCCCGGCGATTCAGAGGGCTTGCGGCACGAGCGTGAGAATCTGTTTGATTCCCCAGCACCCGCATAAAAAGCTGGGCCTGGACTCACATGCCTGTAACCCTAGGGCTGAGGTAGGAATAGGGGGTGGTCAGCAATCTAACCACAAGGTGACAAGATGCAGACTCAAGAAAAGATTCTGAGCCGGGCCTGGTGGCGCACGCCTTTAATCCCAGCACTCGGGAGGCAGAGGTAGGAGGATTGCCATGAGTTCAAGGCCACCCTGAGATGACAGAGTTAATTCCAGGTCAGCCTGGACCGGAGTGAGACCCTACCTCGAAAAACCAAAAAAAAAAAAAAAAAGAAAAGAAAAGATTCTGTCTCAGAGAAATAATTTAGATACACAATAGACTAGGACACCCAACACCTTCCTCTGGCCTCTGCCATGTGCACAGGGTGCAAGCGCCCACACCTGCATACACCATGCACACACACACATAGTACACACACACACACAACACCTTCCTCTGGCCTCTGCCATGTGCACAGGGTGCAAGCGCCCACACCTGCATACACCATGCACACACACACATAGTACACACACACACCCAACACCTTCCTCTGGCCTCTGCCAGGTGCACAGGGTGCAAGCGCCCACACTGCATACACCATGCACACACACACATAGTACACACACACACACAACACCTTCCTCTGGCCTCTGCCATGTGCACAGGGTGCAAGCGCCCACACCTGCATACACCATGCACACACACACATAGTACACACACACACACAACACCTTCCTCTGGCCTCTGCCATGTGCACAGGGTGCAAGCGCCTGCACCTGCATACACCATGCACACACACACATAGTACACACACACCCAACATCTTCCTCTGGCCTCTGCCCGTGTGCACAGAGTGCAAGTGCCCACACCCACACCCACCTACACCATGCACACACCAAAATAAAAGAAATGGAATAAGAGAAGGGAAAGGCAGGGAAGGGAAAGGAGGGGCAGGGCAGGGCAGAGCAGGGCAGGGCAGGGAAGGGAAGGGAAGGGAAAGGAAGAATGCAGGACTAGGAAAGAGTCCTTGGGCTCTAACAGCACCTTAGAATTAAATTATCATGGATAAAAGGCACAGTAGTGTTCCACGTGGGCAAAGTGGGAGCAGACATCTGTTGAGCCTTGGCCCGAACCAATCCTACTTTCAGCCATAAGGATGGGGTTGGGGGACAGAAGGTCAGACCAGACCTGAGCACTTAGAGAACTGCCAGGGACAATGGATATGAGGAAGGCTGACAGGCCAGGCCTGCATCTCACCCATGCCAGGCAAATCCAGGACACTTGCTAGGTGCCCCGGTGGGCTGTACCACTCAGCGGTGTGTGAGACACCAAGACTGGCCAGAATTCTCAGGTCACTGCACAGAAAGCCAGGCAGTTCCTCCCCCAGCTTGGAAGCCAACTGTCAGAGAAAACTGGTTCTAGCAGAGACCTCTGCTTGAGAGGTGACTGCAGAGTCCTGAAGCCGTGGGGCCACCTGCCATCTGATGATGCCCTGCTCTGCCCACAGCAGAGTCGCGTAGAGAAGGAGACACCCAGTCTCAGCTCTGGCTCCGCCCCCAGGCTTGTCACCTACAGAGCTAGGTGGGCTGGGGTCACGGGGACATAGCGGGGATACAGCACCCGAGGTGCCTGCCCCGCCATGGCGCTATGGTTCAGTGGCATCCCTAAACTGCAGGCGCCACCCGAGCCTCCTTGCAGAACCATCGCAAAGTTAAAATTAGGCCACTGTTCAATGATTAAAGTAAAAACAAAAGAGAAAAAGAAAACTTGGTTAGCACCTTATTCCTGGGGGTACTGGAGGTCACACTCCCAGTATCTAAAACTTACAAACTCCAGTGCCAAAGAACTCCAGAAATAACCTGTTGTCAACAGCAAGAAAGGACACTGGCTTTTGCCCATTGCTTGTGAATTCATTAGCCTTCCCATCCAGGGGCTTCCGCTTAGACCCAATAGGTTTTAAACAAAGATAGCTGAATCTCCCTGTCAAGACAAAGTCCACTAGTGTGATGGAAAGCTGTCTTAGGCACAAGTTTCTAACTGAAATACCAACTTACCAAGTCGGTGAAGCACCAGCCAGCATCGCCAGTCTACAACGCCTGCAGCAGCCGGTCCGGCTTTCACCAGCGTGCACCTGAGCAGTGGAAGAGCCCCCGTGAAAAGATAATGGGGAGCTGCGTGTGGGCACTGCCTCAGACATAAGCGGCAGGCACTTCAGTGCCATGCAGCCCTGGCATCCACCGCTCCGTGTCTGGGCAGACCTCCAGCACAAAGGCTAGGCCAGGAGTTTGTGAAGGTGAGGCTTTCGGCAGTTACAGGCTTTCCAGTCAACTTCCTGCTTCGTTCTTTCCAGAATGCCAGGCCTGGGACGGACAGTTCTGAGAGAAGACCCCCTACTGGAAGACCAGGCACCAAACACAACGTGTGCAGGCGAGCGTGGCCAGGACATACCCAGCGGGCCCTGCGCTTCCTTCCTTGTCTGCTAAGCTCTGCAGCTGGCACAACCTTCCCCCAGGCCCCTGCCCTCTGCTGCCTTCTCCTCGGGGCAGTGGTAGACTTTACCAGAACCTCGCAACAAAACCTGCCCCTCCTGTGCTTGGTGTGTGAGGGTGGAACTCACTGCAAAGATCACCCCTTCTCCACAGGAATTAGAGGAGACTCACAGAGGGGCTGCAGAGATGACTCAGCCATTAAGACCCTTGCCCGCAAAGCTTACAGGACCCAGGTTCATTTCCCCAGTGCCCACATAAGCCAGATGCACAAGGTGGCACATGTGTCTGGTGTTCCTTTGTAGTGGCTAGAGGCCCTGGAACACCCATTCTCTCTCTCGCTTTCACTCAAATACATAAATTAATTAATAAAATATTAAAAAATAAGCCGGGCATGGTGATGCATACCTTTAATCCCAGCACTCGGAAGGCAGAGGTAGGAGGATCGCTGAGAGTTGGAGGCCACCCTGAGATTTCCAGGTTGGCCTGAAGTAGAGTGAGAACCTACCTCAAAAATAAAAAAAAATCCAATAAAAAAAAAAGACTCACAGATGATGGCCTCCCATATCTATGACAAAGCCCAACTCAGGTCTCCTGTTCTCGGCCTCCCCCTCACGACCTAATCACCTTCTGAAGGACCCCCCCAACCTACCATCATGCTGGGGTGGGGATCACATGGTACAAGTTTGGGGACACAACATTCCTGCCAGAGAAAACCCTACCCACCGTCAGCATAATCAGTCTAAGAAAAATCCCTCCTTCCAGGCACGGGAGCACACACTGTTAATCCCAGCACTGAGGAAGCTGAGGTTGGAGGATGGCTGTGAGAGGTCAGCCTGGGCTAGGGCGAGACCCTACCTCAGAAAGAAAGAGAGAGAGAAAAAGGAAGGAAGAAGGAAGGAAGGAAAGGAAGGATGAAGCGAGAGATGGAGGAAGGAAGGAAAGAAAAATCCAGGCTGGAGAGATGGTTTAGCACTTAAGGCATTTGCTGGCAAAGCCAAAGACTCGGGTTCATTTCCCTAGTTGTGGTGGTTTGATCCATAAACTCAGGTGTTCTGAATGCTAGGTTCCCAGGAGATAGAGATTTGGGAACTAACGCCTCCTGGAGGCAGTGCATTGTTGGGGGCGGGATTATGGCTGTTATAGCCAGTTTCCCCTTGCCAGTGTTTGGCATGCTCTCCTGTTGCTGTGGTCCATCTGTTGTTGGCCAGGAGGTTGATATACACCCTCTGTTCATGCCATCGTTTTCCCCTGCCATCATGGAGCTTCCCCTCAAGTCTGTAAGCCAAAATAAGCCCTTTTTCCCACAAGCTGCTCTTGGTTGGGTGGTTTCTGCCAGCAATGCGAACCTGACTACAACAGTAAAGTTGGTACTAAGAGTGGGGTTGCTGCTAGACACTCGACTGTGTGGCTTTGGCCTTTTGGAGCTGGTTTTCAAGAGGAATGTGGAAGGATTTGAAACCTTGGCCTAAGAAACACCCTGCAGTGCAGTAAGTACAGCCTGCTGGACTATTCTGGTCAGAGTTGAAAGACCTGAATGCAGTAAGACGATGGACTGAGATGTTTATGAGAAAGAGCTTGGCCTGGACTGGGTTAAAAGCAGTTTGTGTGAGAAGCTTGCTGTTGTGCCCATGTCCTGAGAATTTGTTCACGGTTGTATTGTGTAGAAATGAACAAGTATGAGAAAAGGGATGTGGATCAGAAAACATGAAATGGGCTGAAATTGCTATCCATTCAGCTGCGATTATATCAGAGATTACAACCTTTCAGGCTGGGGCAGTAAGAAGAATGTAGACTCTTTTGAAGGGGCCTAAATGTGGAACGAGCATCCTATCATTCAAAGTCGGCTTTATTCCTCCTGGACTAACAAACTGGCACCCTGCCTGGTATTATAGAGAATAAGAAATGCAGGAAAGAGAAGGTCATTGAGTTTGCAACACAGTCTTGTGTTCTGGAAATGTCTATGGGTGGTATGATGCAGGTTTGCTGGATGCCTGCATGGAGACACAATGGAACCATGAAGATGAACCATGGGTTACAGTGGAGACCCAGTGGAGATGTCAGGACCATGAGATGGCTGCCAAGGAGATCTGCCAGCCCTGAATGAAGTTTTCCAGGACTGTGAGTAGCCTAGCTACAGGGTTGTAATTGGAACTCCAGAGACTTGTTGCCGATTAGGATTATCAGATTTAGAGATTTGTCACCGGCTAGAGTTGTTGGACTTGGAGCTACAGATTTTGATGTTTTCCCTGTTTAAACCTTGTATTGGTTGGATACTTCTTTCCTATGCCCAATGCCATCTTTTCAGTGTGAACATTTGTTCTGTGCCATTATGGTTTTTTTTTAATATTTTGGCTCAGTTAGAAGACCTTGGATTTTGGGGATATTTGAGCAGTAATAGGATTGATAAAACTATGGGAACTTTCAAAGTTGGACTGAATGCCTTGTATTTTACATCATAGATGGTTATCAGTTTATGGGGCCATGGTAGAATGTGGTGGCTTGATCCAGGTGCCCCCCATGTACTTAGGTGTTCTGAGTGCTAGGTCCCCAGCTGATGGCAATTTGGGAATTAACACCTCCTGGAGGGAGTGTATTGTTGGGGGCAGAATGTGGGTGTTATAGCCAGTGTCCCCCTGCAGTGACTGGCACACTCTCCTGTTGCTTGTGGTCCATCTGTTGTTGGTCAGGAGGTGATGTCCACTCTCTGCTCATACCATCATTTTCCCCTGCCATAGTGAAGCTTCCCCTTGAGGCTGTAAGCCAAAATGAACCCTTTTTTCCCACAAGCTGCTCTTGGTTGGGTGATTTCTGCCAGCAATGTGAACCTGACTGTGACACTTGTACCTATGTAAAGCCACATGCACAAAGTGACACATGTGTCTAGAGTTGGTTTGCAGTGGCTAGGAGGTCCTGGTGTACCGATTCTCTCCCCCTTCTCTCTTTCTCTCTGTCTGTCTCTCTCTCCCTCTCTTTCTTCCCACTCTCACGGATAAAATATTTTTGACCTAGGCTGTATTCACCTTTATCTGGTCTACCGACTCTTGCCTTCCTCAGACTCTCTCTATTCCCCACCTTCTGAGGAAACATCCAACATGTCCTTTCTGACCCAGCTCAACTTCTCTTAGGAGCCTTCTGGGACATGCTCCCCTCCTCCACTTAGCGCAGCAGAGGGTGGGTGGTTGACACTTAGCTTGGGAGTCTGATGTGCCAGACTTCAGATTGCCACATTTTATTGGCAGCCACATTAAGTCAAACTTTCCCCACCTTTCACAGCTGATTTCTCTTCACCTTGAAATGTTATTGAATCAAGGCCTCTCCCCAGGAGTAAAGGCTAAGGTGGGCCAGTAAGCCCTGCCAGCCAACCAGAGCCTGCACACCGCCCCTCCATCTCCAGTGCCCAGAACAAGCAGGACTGTGGCCAGCATGACTGCCCTGCAGAGAAGAGAACAGGCAGGGCCACTCTCAAGAGCCTGGTTGTTGCCAAAGGCAACCAGCCAGGTCAGCTCTGAGACACTGAGTGTCCTAACCCAGCTAGTAGATCCCACACAGCCAAAAGGTAATGAATAATCGGGTCTCCTGTTGTTGCAGTCCGGTTCGCATTGCTGGTAGAAATCACCCAACCAAGAGTAGCTTCTGGGAAAAAGAGATTTATTTTGGCTTACAGGCTCAAGGGGAAGCTCCACAATGGCAGGGGAAAACAATGGCATGAGTAGAGTGTGGACATCACCCCCTGGCCAACATAAGATGGACCACAGCAACAGAAGAGTGTGCCAAACACTGGCAAGGGGAAACTAGCTTTAATACCTATAAGCCGGCCCCCAACAATACACTCCCTCCAGGAGGCATTAATTCCCAAACCTCCATCAGCTGGGAACCTAGCATTCAGAACACCTAAGTTTATGGGGGACACCTGAATCAAACCACCACATTCCGCCCCTGGTCCCCATAAACTGATATCTGTACATGATGTAAAATACAATGCATTCAGTCTGACTTTAAAAGTCCCCATAGTTTTTATCAATCACAATGATGTTCATACATCCCCATGGTCCAAGATCTTTTAACTGAGCCATAATACCAAAAAATAACCTCAAAAAAACCATAATGGCACAGAATATTCACACTGCAAAATATGGCATTGGGCATAGCAAAGAAACATTCAACCAATACATGATTTAAAGAACCAGGACAAACATTAAACTTGTAGCTTCAAGTCTAGCAACTGTAGCCAGTGACAAATCTTCAAGTCCGATAATTCTAACCAGCAACAAGTCTCTGGCATTCCAATTCCGCCCCTCCAGCTAGGCTACTCACAGTCCTGGGAAACTTCATCGGGGCCAGCAGCTCCTTGGCAGCCATTTCATGGTCCCGGCATCTCCACTGGGTCTCCACTGCAAGCCACGGTTCATCCTCATGGCCCCATGTGGTCTCTATGCAGGCAACCAGCAAGCCCGCTTCACACTGCCCATGGCCATTTCCAAAACACAAGACCGTGTTGCAAACTCAATGACCCTCTTTCCAGCATTTCTTATACACCACGATACTAGGTAGGGCGCCAATTTGTTAATCCGGGGGGAATAAAGCAGACTTTGAAGAACAGGACAATCCTTGAGCACTCAGGCCCCTTCAAAAGAGTCTACATTCTTCTTACTGCCCCAGCACAGGTCAGCTACCCCAGTATCAAAGGTTGTAATCTCTCAGTTGCAGCTGAACGGGCAACAGTTCACCCAAAGATTTTTCTGTCTGTGCCATATCCCTCTGCACACACCAGTTCATTTCTATACAAAGCAACCCTGCACAACTTCTCAGGGCATGGGCATAAGAGAAAGCTTCTCACACAAACTGCTAGCCCAGTCCAGGAAAAGCTCTTTCTCACCCTCATAAGCCAAACCTCACAGTCCATAGTCCTTACTGCCTTCAGGTCTTGCAGCTCAGACCAGAATAGACCATCAAGCTGTACTTACAGCACTGCAAAGCATCTCTTAGGCCAAGGTTTCAACTCCTTCCACATTCCTCTTGAAAATCAACTCCAAAAGGCCAAAGCCACAGTCAGGTGTCTAGCAGCAACCCCACTCCTGGTACCACTTTACTGTTGCAGTCCGGTTCACATTGCTGTTAGAAATCACCCAACCAAGAGTAGCTTCTGGGAAAAAGAGATTCATTTTGGCTTACAGGCTCGAGGGGAAGCTTCATGATGGCAGGGGAGAACGATGGCATGAGCATAGGGTGGACATCACCCCCTGGCCAACATAAGATGGACCACAGCAACAGGAGGGTGTGCCAAACACTGGCAATGGGAAACTGGCTTTAATACCTATAAGCCGGCCCCCAGAAATACACTCCCTCCAGGAGGCATTAATTCCCAAATCTCCATCAGCTGGGAACCTAGCATTCAGAACATCTAAGTTTATGGGGGACACCTGAATCAAACCACCACACCTGTCTTCTTGTGCACACTTCTTGTGCACTTCCCAGAGTTCAGGCTGCATATGCTCGTTAAAATACCCATTTTCTGAATTGTTTCTGGATGGCCCTATGACAGTGCAGTGTGGCAGCACCAACTGATCAATGCACCGTGGAAACCATCTTTCCCACCATGAGGTCATGGGAAGGAACATTCTAGAAGATGCTCTGAGACGGACAGGAGTGACCCCTCATCTTATGCTTATGCCCAGAGAAGCTGAGAGCTTACTAAGTTCATACTACAATATCCAAAGCCACAGATTTATCTCAAAGTAAGCTTTTATTGGCACGTGTGTGTGTTGTGTGTACGTATGTATGTTACATGTATGCATGTGTGGTGGCTTGAGTGTCAAATGTCCCCCATAGCCTCCCGTGCTGGTGATTAAGCTTCACACTCAATCCCCAGCTGGTGGAACCTTGGGAAGTGAAGCTCTGATGGACGTCACTGGGGGTGGACCTCGGGGTTTATTCACCCTGCACCATGTGTTCAGAGCTCACTCGTTCTCGCTGCTTATCTCCCTACTGATGTGACAAGATGCCATGTCCAGCCTCTGCTCTCTCACGTTTCCCTGACATTGTGGAGCTTCCCCTCAAGACTGTTAGCTAAAATCAACCTTTCTTCTCATCAGCTGCTTTTGGTTGGGTGTTTTGTCTCAGCATTGAGAAGGTAATATCAACAGCACGTGTGTGTGTGTGTGTGTGTGTGTGTGTGTGTAGGTACTTGTACATGTGGGCGAAGCAGTGTACACAGAGGTTAATGTCAGGTGTCCACCTCATTTGCTGTCCATCTTATTTTTTTTTAATTTTTTAAAGTTTTTATTTATTTATTTGAGAGCGACAGACACAGAGAGAAAGACAGACAGAGGGAGAGAGAAAGAATGGGCGTGCCAGGGCTTCCAGCCTCTGCAAACGAACTCCAGATGCATGCGCCCCCTTGTGCATCTGGCTAACATGGGACCTGGGGAACCGAGTCTCGAACCGGGGTCCTTAGGCTTCACAGGCAAGCGCTTAACCGCTAAGCCATCTCTCCAGCCCCCATCTTATTTTTTGAGATAGGGTCTCTCACTGAACCTGAAGCTCACCAATTTGTGTAGACCAGCCAGCAAGTAAGCTTCAGGGATCCTGTCTCTGCTGCCCAGCACTGGGATTTCAAGTATGTGTCAGCATGCATCTTACATGGGTGCTGGGGACCCACACCCAGGTCCTTGTGCTTGTACAACAGGCACCTTACCCACCTTGCCACCTCACCAGCCACTCAAGCTAAGTTTTATTTGGCCAGCGCACTTGATTACTCTCGCCTGCAGTAGGCAGAGCACTGAAACGCACCTTGTCTGTTTCCCACAGGCTCATCAACAGCCCACCTGATCCCACGGTTAGCAGCTCTGTCCGATTGCATGGAAGTCAGGTCTCCTCCTCAGTCAGGGACTTCACCTTGAGGTGCAATCTCTCTGGACAGCTGTGACACCCTCAGCCATTTCTCAAGAGAGTTTCACCCCATGTCTGCCTCCTAGGTACAGAGAATTTTTCAGATGCTCAAAAATTCACTAAAACTAGAGAACAAAAACATTAACTTTAATGGCACAATTTCCCCTTACCCAGCTTCTAGAAACATACCCCAAGGAAATATGGTCCAAAATGCGCATGTATAATGATGCTCATTAGAGCACTGATAAAGTGCCAAAAAATTGAAAATTTGGTGTCTGGCAATATGGTATGAGTATATAATCCATCACTAATGATAAAATGCCCATTAAAAATAATGCATGTACTAGCGTCAAATATATGGTAGTACTATGTTAATGTATAGACTTAAGTGGAAATATTAAAATGGACCTGTTTGCACAGGTCCCACCTTGGGGCCTTGGCTGCTCACTCAGAGCCCTGGCTTCTTCGACCACCTCAACTCTCCTGCTGCCTCGGCGTCCCCAGGCAAGAGCTGGGCTTGAGACCAGCCCCAGAACTCCAGCAGCCAGGCGCACGTCAACAAACTCTCACAGACCATGGCGTCCCCCATCACCTGTAGGCCCAGAGGAAGCACTGAGCCTGGGAATGGAGCTGACTTCACCAATACCCACTGACAGAGACTAAAATGAAATCAGCTCCAGAGATGATGTCCTATGGGGCAAAGTCTTGCCATTGAAAATCCAGGAAGCCCCTCCAGTGACATAACTGTCCCTTCCACCCCTGGCTAACTGTTCTGAGGTCAGTGGCCTCACACAGCCAGTTGGAAGACAGCCAGTTATAATTCAGCAAGACATGACCTTGTATTAGGCTTTGGCCTTACCTTACCCTACTCTACCCTTTCCCTCACTACTGTTGCCCCAGGGATGCACCTTTCAGAAAAGCCTTAGAAAGTAAGCGAGGTGCCTGAGCTAAAGAGAGCAAGCGCTAGCATGTCTCTGTCCTGATGGACAACTTTGATTAGATTAAGTAATGCTTTCAGGAACAACCCTTTGCATTTTTATTTTTATTTATTTATTTGAGAGTAACAGACATACAGAGAGAGAAAGAGGCAGAAAGAGAAAGAGAGAAAAAAAATGGGTATGCTAGGACTTCCAGCCACTGCAAACGAACTTCAGATGCATGCACCACCTTGTGCATCTGGCTTACCTGGGTCCTGGGGAATTGAGACCCGAACTGAGGTCCTTAGGCTTCACAGGCAAGCACTTAAGTGCTAAGCCACCTCTCCAGCCCCTAAAATTTATTTTTTATTGATTGACTTCTTTTGACAAAGAATAGGTTGTACTCTTCGACCCGTCCCTGCCCCAGTTCTCCTGAGGGTCTCCCTTGGTGGGCTTATTGGAACTTGCACTGCAGCATGACATCATCAACACGGTCATGCTCACAACCTGTGCCGCCTCACGGTCTTGTACCTGATTAGGATCTCCGTGTCGGGCCACACTCAGAGCTGCCCTGGGTCAGAACACAGCACACATCCCTCCCGCTGCAGGCCAGCCTCTCCTGCCAGAGAGCTGCTGAGGCACGCCTTCGTTGGGCACGTCTATGTGAGCAATTTCAGAGAGGCTCAGCTGAGGGAGAAAGACCCACCTGGAACATGGGAGGCATCGTGCCATAGGCTGGCATCTCAGACTGAATAAAATGGGAAAAACGAGAAAGTCAGCTGAGCACTGGCATTCCTTTATATCAAGGGAAATTTCTCCCCTGGGAAGACATGAACACGTCTTCACCGCACATAGGGCTCAGGTGACAGACTAAAGTATGATTGCACCAGCATCTGGTGAGCCGATGAGTTTATTGGGGTTGCTTACAGAGCATGGAGAAGGGTTGTCTACGGGATGGGGCTCCCTGTGTCAAGGTTGCTCCTCAGATGCTCCTCAGCCTGAGGATGAGGGCTTACTCCCAGAGCACGGGGACTCCAAAGAAACCACTTCCACGGAGCTGGCCGTCCCGTGGTTGTTTCACCCTCCACATGCCCTATCTACCCTCTGAGGCCAAGACTCCTTGTGTGCCATTGCTCATGGCTGGCACGGGGGCTGCCTTAGATCTTAGGTGGGGGTCTAATGAGCCTCCCCATGCCTTCTCTCCTGAGTTGCCCTAGCTGCTTTTGATAAGGCTGGCAAAGTTGCTTATGCCTTTCAATCTGGGGAAGTTTGCCATACAGCACCTTTTCTGCCTTCTGGTCTGCATGTGAGCAAGCAGCTGCCACTCTCTCACATCCACAGTGCCACCTGCTACCACATCTTCCCTGCCAGGATGAACTATATCCCTGACGACATGAGCCAAATAAATCTCTCCCCACTTAAGTTGCTTCTTTTCAAGTTTGGTTGCTGTGATGAGAAAAGCCACCAGTAAAAATGTGCATTGATGTGTATTTGAGAGTCATAGTCACAAATGGTTTTTACTTTCATTGTGTTAATTTTGTTTTTTATTAATAATGGATATAATTATACTTATAGCATTTAAAGTTCATTTTCACTGAAAAGTTTATATTCGCTGAAAAATTTAACAAGCACCATGAAGGTAACTCAACTGCAGAGCTGGAAGTAACAGTCACGTCTTGACATAGAGGACCAAGGAAGGCCATAAGAAAGAGACATCAAAACAGATTAATGAAGACCTGGAAAAGGAGGGGCCCCAGTGGAATAGAGGCGGAGGAGGGGGGAAAGAGGGCAATAGGAGAGGAATACAATCAAATTATAGTATGTTCATGTATTAAAATTCTCAATAAAAAATTAAATGACTGCCCAGGTATCTGAAATCAACTATAAGTTTAGGGAAGTCCTAAAGTCACTCTGGATTTTGCTAATCTTCCAAAGGACTCTCAGAGTTCACTGAAGCCTGCACAATCATGGTTACCATTTACTACAGGGAAAGGATACAGATTAACACAGCCAAGGAAAGAGGCTCCTGTGGTGAAGTCTGGAAAAGAACCAGACGCGGACCTGGTGTTGTCCTCTAAGGGGGAAGGATGTGCAGTGTTGTTTTCCTGCGTCGACGTTTGGCAGTGTGGAGATCATCGCTAGGGGAGGCTGCCCACCCAAGCCTTCATGTCGAGAGCTTCTAAAGGATCCATTATGTAGGCACAACAGATTGTCCAAGAAACTAACCTCAGCCTCCAATCCCTTTGGAGACAAAATGATACCACATGAGCCAGTTCCCCACCCAACATCACATCATACTATCTGGGTGACACCAAATAACCAGACGTTGATAATAGGTGTGGACATAAGAGAAAGGAGGAATTAACTGCCGAGAGCAAAGACCAGACCAGCAAGGCCGACATTGCTTCAGCGGTGTCCACCGTTTTCATGGTGTCCATTGTCCTCATGGTCTCTATTGTCATCATGGTCTCCATTGGCTTCATGGGCTCATTGTTCATGGTCTTCATTGTCTTCATGGTCTCCATTGCCCTCAGATCTTCATTACTTTTGCATCTTCATTGCCTTCGTGACTTTCAAATCTTCACCATCATCTTTAAGATCTGGCTACTCATAAAGAATAAATTCCAAAAAAAAGAATGAAATCCTTTTATTTGAAGCAAAATGAATACAACAGAAGGGTTTGATATGAGCCACACACAAAGAAAAATACCACAATGTCAAAATTTTTTGTTTGTTTGTCTAAGAGAGAGTGTCATTGGGTTCTTTCTTGCCTCACTATCCCAAGAGCTAGGCATTCAGGCTTACGCCACCACACCCAGTGCATATGTGGAAGCTTAGCAATATTGACCTGATATGGCACACCTGTGACTGCTGGCTATTGGGAGAGGTATTTTGAGGGAAAGTAGAAAAGAGGAGGTTGGTTTTACTCAGGCACACTGCATTATGTTTGAACTACCACACTGAATTCCATTCATATGTACAATTAATTAGTGATACTAAAGTTTCTTTGTATTGTTGTTTTTTATCTTTGTTTTTGTTGTTTTGAAATGACCTCTCATTCCGTATCCTTGGCAAGCCTGGAACTTGTGCAGACAAGACGTGCCTTAG
Organism: Jaculus jaculus; assembly: GCF_020740685.1. NCBI lineage: Eukaryota > Metazoa > Chordata > Mammalia > Rodentia > Dipodidae > Jaculus > Jaculus jaculus. Next base: position 7,006,084 of record NC_059102.1, on the reverse strand, counting down.
ACTTGTGACAATCCTCCTGCTTCAGCCTACCTGGGTGGCACATGAGCCATGGCTGGCTAAATTTCCTTTTAGCACGTGACTGGAGAGACAGCTCTCTGGTGCCCACTCCCTGGTGCCCACCGCAGTGTGTCACACCCGCCCCTTCCCCTCCAGCTGTGCCCTGCAGGACCAACTTCCACCACGGCCTGGCAAGCTGAGGGGCTCCTTCCTCAGCCTGGGAGGCTCACCCCATACAGCTGTTCTCCCTCCATCCAGTCTCAGGAAGCAGCCCTCAAGAAGTGAATTGTTTTGAAATATTGTTTCTATAGGGAAAAATGATACCAGAACTAAAATCAGAACTGTTGTTGGCAACATCTAAGCAATGATTGTTCTTGGCTAAAAAATGGAATTTTGGGATAAAGAGTGAAATATCAAACGTGACAGTGCTTGTGCCGCTGCCTGTTATGATTTTATTCTCTCCTAGAAAAACAATTCGAGAGTTTATTCAGCAAGATGTCTTACCACCACAGAAATTACCCACTGAGTAAAAGCGAAGCTCTGGTGGCATTTGAGAAAACCGCTAACACAGCATATTGACACGCAGAGACAACAAGTGTCAGTGGACTTCACAGTGAAGACTTGGCTGGGTTTTGATTCATTCATTTTGGGGTGCAGCGTGTGGCGTGTGAGCCCCACGTGTCTGCACGCAGTGGCCAGGGGTGGACATCAGGTGCCTCATCTCCTTTTATTTCCTTAAGGCAAAGTCTCTCACTGAGCTTCGAGCTCACCGTTTTGCAGTGAACTCCAGCCATCCTCACGTCTCCTCCCTCCTCAGCCCTAGGGTTCCAGGCACGGGCATGGCCACAGGCAGGTTTTAGTGTGGGTGCCAGGGATTCAACTCAGGTTCTCCTGCATTTACCACTGAGCCATCTCGCCAACTCTTGTTTATGGTTCCTTTACTCATTTTGTTTTGATTGACATAACAGTTGTGCATATTCGTGAGGCGTGGTGTGACGCTCTGGATCATGTATACATCAGTGATGATCGGAAGGGTGATCAGCACGTTGGCTGCCTTTATTCTTTCCTTCAGACAAGGTCTTGCTAGGGAGCGCAGGCTGGCCTCAGACTTAGAGTGCTCCTGCATCAGCGTTCTGAATGCTGGGATTACGGGGGTGCACCACCGCATCCCGGTGTGGTTATTTTTTATAATGAGTCGATCCAAAATCCTCTCCTACGTGATGTTATACAGACAATGCCTCACTGTTAACCAAATTCACCCTACAGTTCCACAGAACTCCTAATGACTGACCTCCCCAGCTCCTCACTCTACCCGGCTCTGAAACCACACCCCTGCTTTCCAATTCCAGGTCAACTTCACACTTCCCCACTTCTTCACTGCCTCATCTCCCTTAACAGACTCACCTCCCAGTCCACCCACATTCTCCCAAATGATGGGACCTGGTGCTTTTTACGGCTAAGTAATATTCTACTTCCTACCCATGCCACACACTTTCTTCATCTTTTCACCCCCTGACGGTCATTCCTGGTACTGGCCAATGGTGTTGCGACCAATCAGGGAGAACAGGGGTCTCTGTGACATGCTGTTTTGGAGATGTCTATCTCTGGTGATGGGATTCCTGAGTCAGATGCCAGTTCAGGTTTTAGTGTCTTGAGGAAGCTCTGTGCTGCTTTCCATAATGGCTGTCAGTGACTTCCATTCCCACTGCCACACCCTCCTTAGCCTTTGTCCCTTTTTGTCCTTGTGGCACTATCGAGCCTAATCTGCATAAACTGGCATTTCACAATGACTTTGACTTGCATTTCCTTGTGGTTGGTGCTAGATCATGGGTGAGGAGTGTCCTGCCAAGGCCCATGTTTATAGGCCTGGTCAGCAGCTTGGGGCACTGCTGTGAGTGGCTGGAACCCTGAGAAGCAGGCAGAGCTCCTTGAAGGAAGTTAGATCTTTGGGGATGTGCCCGGGAAGGTGGCAGTGGGACTCAGTCCCTTCCATTCACTGTTTGCTTCCCAGCCACCACGAAATGACAGCACTCTGTCACACAGTCTGCATTATGTACAGCAGGAGCAATTTAACCATCGACTAGATTGGAGCCTCTGAAACTGTGAACCCAAATAAACCTTTCCTCTTTATGGACTGCTGGTCTCAGGCATTTTTTTTCCACAATGGCAGAATCCTAACCAACACAGTGATGTGCATTTATATCTCTGTTGTCAGCTCTTGAGAATACCTTTCAAGGTTTGTGGCCCAGTTATTAATTTGCTTAATTCGGGTTTCCTAACTTAAAATCCACTGTGACTAGTTAATATCCCCAACCTTCTCAAATAACTTCGCAAATTATTTATTCCTCATTAAAGTCCTATAAAATTAGTATTATAAGCATCCTCCATTTATATGTGTGAAAGGTGACACCTGGAAAAGCTAAGCTTCCTGCCCAGCATCACACAGGTGGAAGAGGCTGAGTCGGAGCTGTGTGAGCTCTAGGCCTCCAGCAGCAACGTGAGTGCCTGCGTGTGGGATCCCAGACGTCTGCAGGTGAGGTTCACCAGTCACTGCTGCGTTCCCGTGACTGGCTCAGTACCTGACAGCAAACAGCTACTGAGCAAAGACATGATGAATTCATTGAAGAGTCCAATATTTTCTGAGTGTCCATTAATTAATCACATCGAGGGCCTCGTAGGTGGCCCACTGAATGGAAACAGGGCGACAGTAAATTGTTGGTCCAGGTAAAAACGATGCTGCTGTGCAGGTATGATGGTCAGCAGTTAGAGCAGTAGGGAAGGGTTCTGCAGAAAGAGAAAGGTGGAAAGCCCTCTCCTTCCTTTCAGAAATTATGAGCCAGCAGATGATTTTCTGGGGTGGATGTGGTTAAGGTAAATTAAATAAACTTCTGTTGAATTCTTGAGTATCCTGTCACATTTGTTAATCAGTGCCCAAAGGCTTAAGTTGAGACAGTAGGAGAATTTCAAAGATGGAAGTGATCTGGGAGATCATTATATTTAACTTTCTCATTCTGCACATAACTTTCATAAGATGAAGCCAAGATCTAGGGCATCCAAGTGGCTGGTTTATACTGCTTCTTACTCATGTAAAAGCTGCCTCCTTCCCGCCTCTGGACACCCTTGTCGAATACGTCCCACAGCACCTCCCCAGTGATAGCCACCAAGAGTCTTTTCTGCCCCCGAGCCACTGGCCGTCGTTTCCTCTCCTGACTCCACAGCTCACCACTGCTCCTTAGTCCTTCTGTCTTTGACTAGCAGCCAAGTATGTTTAGTTTCCCCACATGTATTTTGTTGATTTGAAACAGACGTCCCCCATAATTCCCAGCTGATGACAATTTTGGAGGTGGAGTCTTGCTGGAGAAGGTGTGTTTTGAGGGGCAGGTTTAAGGGAGCCAGAGCCAGCTTCTCTTTTCCAGAGTTCAGCTCACTCTCAGCTGCTGTTTTCACCTGCTGTAGCACAGGCGATGTCCAGCCTCTGCTCATGCCATCTTTCCCCTGCCATCACACGGCTTCCCCTCAAGACTGTAAGCCAAAATAAACACTTTCCTCCCATTAGCAGCTTTTGGTCAGGTGCTTTATCCCAGGATTGAGAAGGGACCTGCAACATGAGTATAGAACTCACTGACTATTTGTAGAATGTCTCCAAGGTCCAGGCTTGGGACTCTGTGACATAGCCCTAAGGTGTGTTCCATGGCATGCCAGCTCCAGGACATGCCAGGGTTGATGCCCAAGGAATGGATCTGTGCTTACTGTCTCTCTACCAGGCATGGCAGCCTTGGGGCAGTAGATCTTGAACTCCAAGTGTGTCTGTCTCTGTCCCCTGCTGCCCCTCACTGCCTAGCTGCCTTGATTAGGTATCTGTTGCCCTCTTTGTCCTTATAGTGGGCTAATACTATTATCCACCCTTGAGGTTAATTTTGATTGTCAATTTGATTGGATAAAGAAACACCTAGGGCACCAATTATCATACCTTGGGTGTATCTTTCACAGCATTTCCAGATAGGGGTAGTTGAGGTGGGGAGGATCTACATTGAACATTGCTGACACCATTTCATGGGCAGGGGTCGGGAACTGAATAACAGGAGATGAAGCTGAGTGCCTGCATTCCCTTTCGGTTCCTGGTCTGCTGAGAGGTGACCGGCAGCCTCACACTTCCACTGCCACAGTCGAGAGCTACTCCTGTGGCCGCGCCTTCCCGCCATGGGAACTATAGCCTGGACCTGTACGCCCAGAGAAACCCCTCCTCCTTGAAGCTGCTTCTTCAAGGCAAACACTACCTTGGGGAGTTTCATGAGGGTTGAATGGGGCAAGTTGTGTAAATTTAGACCACTGATTAGCACAGAGCAAGTATTAATAGAGGCTTGTAACTATAACTAGATTTCTCATTCTTGTGTCTAGAATAAAGAAAAATGCAGTACACATGGTAACTTATATTCATTCCCCTAGCATCTAAAATTTTTACACTCCACTCCAGGACAGACAATTTCCAGTTTTCAGAAGGACAAAGATTTCAGAATAGGCTGCTAAAATTGCCCCTCAGACAATCATCAAGTAGCCAAGGAAAATGCAGGAAGGCTTATCTGGGCAGAAGGAAATGTGCACAACTACTACAGAGTTTAAAATTCCATAAAGTTGCATGAGCAATTAAAACACATTAGGGACCAATTCCATATCTGCTCCCAGAACCAGAGAGTGTAATTGTGTCATTGAACTAATATCATCATTCCCATTTAGCGGAAAGAGTTCTCCGGTCATAAGCACAATGGTTTTTCATTCTACCATAGCCAACTGTGAGGAATATAATAGAGACTCAATGACCCAGCCAGCTTAATCAAAGCAAGGAATATTTTTTCTTTCCAGAAGCTTCTGCCACATAAATTGTATGAACCAAACTTAAATGGATGACACAATCCAAATGCAAGGTAATGTTCATTCACCTTTATGAAGCTTTTGGTTCTGAAGATTTAAAATACACTGAGCCACAGACTTTGAAGTCAGGAAAACAAGCGAGTTTCCTCAGAGTGAAGTCATGAGGGTGAATTTGGTTATGAGGTGTGATTAACCTTTACTGCCCTGTGGCATTTCACAGACTATGAAGAAGTTGTTTTCTTTCTCATCTCCACTCAGTGTCTTTTGTCTAATTTTAAATATTAGCATCGGGTTCTGGTGGCCTGTGGAGGTGGCTGGGGGAGGGGAAACAAGGTGACCAAATTTTATCACGCCACTTTTTAACACTGTTATAATTATTACATGCCGGGAAGAGTCGGGATACCCAAGCTTGTCCACAGCAGTACTGGGAGCTCTCCCAGACTGCACCATCCCTCAGTCCACCCCCACCCCTTTGCATTAGCTTTAACAAAATGATGAAATTTGTGGCTTCAAGAAGGTCTCTGTGTCCAAGTTTATAGGTCTTGCCTGACAGGCTAGCTGTGCTTACAGCAGGATGATAGCAACAGAGTCTTGCCAGTAGCAGCTTCCTCCTCAGGGCATTTGTGAAAAGAAATGAGACTATTTCATGCCATTGTTAGACTGGACTATAAAGGCTCTGTCTTCGGAGTCTTGGGAGGACGTTTTACAGTAAGAGATGTCCTTGATGTATTGCTGTCTGAGTCTCACTGGAAGATCATGCTGGCACTTACAGGAAGTCTCCTTTTTTTTCCTTGAAGGAAAGCAACCCTGCTATGGAATGTTGTTCCTTCTAAGAAGTGGGGTGTCGCTTTCTGCTCTGGGGTATCCCAAGGACCTGAACTTCCTGTGGACAAGGTAATCATCAGAAAGGTATGACAGAGGAGCAAGTTAACTGCAGCATAATAAAGACCGTCCCACAAGTGTCTGGGTAAATCCTGGCAGATAACTGCCTAACGGCAGGGGGAGGGGGTTCTGGTGTGGAGTGTTCTCCAAATCAACATGCTATTAAGTGAAAAAATCCAGAATATAAACAGTGAATAAACACACCATAGTGTGTGTGTGTGTGTGTGTGTGTGTGTGTGTAGCTATGTATTATTATTTCCTATGTATGCACAGAATTTACTTGAAAAATCTGTTAGAGTATGCTAATAATGATTTTCTCTAGGGAGAAAGCCAAGGCTCTGGGGTGCAATTGCCTACTTCCTGTGTGTGGGGTGTGGGGTGTAGTTGTGTTTGTGCATGTGTGCGTGTACACGTGTGTTATAGTGCTGGAGAGTGAGCCCAGGGCCATGTGCGTGCCAGGCAAGTGTTCTCCCCTGAGCTCCTCCAGCCAAGGCTGTGCACACTTGTACTTAGCTGATCCTAGCTTCTTTTTTTAAACCTTTTTATTGACAACTTCCATAATTGTAAACAATACCCCATGGTAATTCCCTTCCTCCCCCCCCCCACTTTCCCCTTTGAAACTCCATTCTCCCTAATATCCCTTCCCCTCTCATTCAGTCTCTCTTTTATTTTGATGTCATCATCTTTTCCTCCTCTTGTGGTGGTCTTGTGTAGGTAGTGTCAGGCACTGTGAGGTCATGGATAGCCAGGCCAGTTTGTGTCTGAGGGAAGCACGTTGTAAGGAGTCCTACTCTTCCTTTGGCTCTTACATTCTTTTCACCACCTCTTCTACAGTAGACCCTGAGCCTTGGGAGATGTGATAGAGATATTGGAGTGCTGAGCACTCCTCTGTCACGTCTTCCCACACCATGGTGCCTTCTGAATTATCCCAAGGTCGCTGCCATCTGAAAAAGAAGATTCTCTAGCCAAAAGTGAGAGTAGCTTAATATATGAATATGAACATTAAGAGAAGTGCTTACTGGGCAGTTTGGTGAACATAGTATATACATTTAGCCAGACAGCAGCAGATGTTACACCCCTAGGGCTCATGACTACCCCTGTTGTAGGTTTTCAGTATCAGGGATGTGTTCCCTTCCATGGAACAGGCCTCCAGTCAAATTAGAGGGTGGTTGGTTTCCTCATAACAGGTGTGCCACTATTGCACCTGTTGGATCATTTGGCATGGCTGGCCAAATAGAAGGCTTGTAGTGTCCACTGTTGGGTATCTTCATTGGTGATTTCTCTCTCTCCCATTGAACTACATGCAGCATGGCTTTTTCCAGCTTTCTGTCAGCTGGTCTACATGGAGGAATTTTTCAGCTCAGCTCCAGCAGGATTTCTCAGTGACCTTGCAACCCAAGTATGTGGAGTCTTCAGTAATAGGGTTTTACCATCTATTCCTGGTGGGAAACCAAGGGCCTCATCAATGGCCTGTAATGTCTTCGGGTCATCAGGGACCTCCCTGGCCAACAACTCACTGGAAGGTATCCCATCCCTGGCACTGAAAATAATTTAGTAGTGATCTATGACTCCTGTGTGTTCCATTGTCCACAAAAGTAGGTTTCCATATGACTTATTTATATCCACTTAGATTTTGATTAGCCCTCCCTCTACCTTTCTTTACTCAATCTCTTCCCCTGACCTCACTTAGGCCTTTTCGCCCCCATTAATCTGTTTTTCTACTTACATATATACAATACCATCCTATTAGGTCCCCCTCCCTTCCTTTCTCTTCCCTTTATATCTCTTTTCTAGCTTATTGGCCTCCCTGCTACTGAGTTTTCTTCCTACTCACACAGAAGTACAGTTATTTGTAGTTAGGATCCACATATGAGAGAGAACATGTAACATTTGGTTTTCTGGGCCTGGGTTACCTCACTTAGTATAATCCTTTCCAGATCCATCCATTTTCTTGCAAATTTCATAGCTTCATTTTTCTTTACCACTGAGTAGAACTCCATTGTGTAAATGTGCCATATCTTCATTATCTACTTATCAGTTGAGGGACATATAGGCTGGTTCCATTTCCTAGCTGTTGTGAATATAGTGGCAATAAACATGGTTGAGCAAGTGTCTCTAGGTAGTGAGACAAGTCCTTAGGATATATGCCTAGCAGTAGTATAGCTGGGTCATATGGAAGACCTATTTTTACTGTCTCAGGAACCCCCACACTGATTTCCACAATGGCTGGACCAGATGTAAGCTTTTCCTATTTTCATGAGAAAGAAAGGTTTACATTTCCTTAACGTGAAAAGTGTTTCAACAAATGATGTCACTGCAGTCTACCTGTTTGAAAAAAATGAATCTTGACTAACTAAAGATGAACCCAAAATAGACCAAAGATCTAAATGCAAAATACAAAACTATATACTTGCAAAGGAAGGCTTTGGAGGCAGACCATCAAGGCCAGTGTCATACACCGGCTGCTCTGGAGAGGCAGGAAGACTGTGAGTTTGAGACTAACCTGGGTAACACAGCAAGACTCTGTCTCAAAAGCAATGTGAGGGCTGGAGGTTTGGCTTAGCAGTTGAGGTGCTTGCCTGCAAAGCCAAAGGACCCAAGTTTGATTCCCCAGGACCTACATTAGCCAGATGCACAAGGGTGCGCACCCGTGTGGAGTTTGTTTGCAGTGACTGGAGACCCTGGTGCACCCATTCTCATTCTCTCTCTCCCTCTTTCTCTGTCAAATAAATTTTTTAAAAAATTTTAAATAAAAGCGATGTAAGCAAGAAAACACGCCTGGGGTGAAGTAGAGTTGGTAAGTTGAACTTCACTGTAAGTTAGCATTTGTTCTCAGCCAAAGGTGGTGTCTAAAGCCTAGAGCAATAGGCTGGACGTGTTTACAGTAATGCACCCAACAGAGCAGCTCACCCAGAATAAGGAAAGAATTCTCTCTTCATTCTGGATATTAATCCTCTGTGCCTGCTAGGAAATATTTCTCCCGCAGAGCAAGGCCTCATCATCCTATTGAGCTTTTTGCCTGTGGGGCCTCTCACCGGGTATGGCACCCTGTTAGAATATGTCAGCCTATAGGGTCTTGTCACCCTGTAGGGTCTGTCACCCTTTAGGATCTGTCACCCTGTAGGGTCTGTCACCCTGTAGAACATGTCACTCTTTAGGGTCTTGTCACTCGGTAGGTTCTGTTACCCTGTAGGGTAGTCACCCTGGAGTGTCTGTCACCATGCAGGCTCTGTCACTCTGTAGGCTCTTTCATCCCATAGGCTCTCCCATTCTGTTTCTTTTGCTGTGGGAGAAGCTTTTTAGTTTAATATGATTCCATTTCTCAGTTCCTTTCCTTTAGTTTCCTGGTCTTTTGTTGCCATCTGGAAAACCATCCCCAGCACCGGCACTGTAAGAGTCTCTGGGTGGCTTCTCCAGCAGTGTGGACATCTAGGTCTTACATCCATGTTGAGGTGCCTTCTGTATGGTGTGACAGATAGGGTTGAGCCTCAATTTTCTAAGTGCAGATGACCAATTTTCCCAGGAACATTCATTAAAGAGTATAACAGAGTATGAAAACTTAACATCAACAAATAACCTGATGAGACACTTCTCAAAAGGAAAACCACATATGACCAAAAGATGCATAGAAAATGCTAAATAGCATTAACCATCAGGGAAATGAAAATCAAAGTTGTAAAATTCCACTTACCCCAGCTAGAATGGCCATCATTCAAAACTATTAAAAGTAGACCAGCGATGGAGCTCAATGACAGAGCACTTGTGTCACTTGCACAAGGCCCTGGGGTCAATCTGTATACTAAAAAAAGAAAAATGCTGTTGAGGGTAGAGGGAAAAAAGAGTCCTGTGTACTGTTGATGGGATTACAAATTAATGTAGCATCTATAGAAAACAGCATGGAGGTCTCTCACAGAACTAAGAATACAACTACCATGTGATCCAGCTATCACACTCCTGGGTGTGTACCCAAAGGACTTCAAGCCAGTATTTAATAGAGATATCTGCATATGCATAGCCATCATGGCACTATCTACAATAGCTAAAGTAGGGAAACAGCCTAGAAACAAATAAGTGAATAAGGAAAATATGTTTTATATACACAGTGGAGTATCATTCAACCATAAATAAAATGAAATCCTGCTAAAGCAAGAAAATGGGAGAAGCTGTAGGGCACAGTGTTAAACAAAATTAGTCAGGCATAGAAAGACAAACACTGGAGCTGGAGAGATAGCTCAGCAGTTAAGGCACTTGCTTGCAAAGCCTCATGGACCAGGTTCTATTCCTCTCTAAAGCCAGATGCACAAAGTGGCACATGAAACTGGAATTTGTTTGCAGTGGCAAGAGGCCCTGGTGTGCCCAGTCTTTTTTTCCTCTCTCTTTCTCTCATCTATATATCTCTGCTTACAAATAAATAATAAAAAAAGAAAGACAAATATGGTATGCTCTCTTTGACGTGTGAAGAGAAAGATGAGCTGAAGGAGAAGGATTACTAGAGACTGGGAAGGATACCGTGGGGGTGTGGGGATGGAGGGCAAGAGCAGAACTATGTCCATGTATGGAAATGTCAGTGAAACTTGCTAATTTATACAATTGTTATGTGATAATATACAATCAAATAATAATAAACCTCACTGGGTGGAATTATTTAATTGGCAAAACTCATCACTGTGGGCTGGACAGATGGCTCAGCAGTTAAGGAGCTTGCCTGTGAGGCTGAAGGAGCTGGTTCAATCCCCCAGGACCCATGAAAGCCAGATGCACGTAGTAGCACACACACCTGGGGTTCATTTTCAGTGGCTAAAGGCCCTGGCATGCCACTGGCATCTCAATCTCTATCTATCATAACTAAATAAAAATAAAATATTTTTTAAAACTCATCACTAGGGTGCTAAGAAGATGACAGTGGTTAACGGCACTTGCTTGCAAAGCCTACCAGCTAGGGTTCAATTCCAAAGGCATCCACATAGGCTAGATGCAAAAAGTGGTACATGCAGCTAGTATTTATTTGCAGTGGCAAGAGGCTCTGACACGCTCACATGTGTGCATGCACACACACACACACATACACTAACTCACAAATAGACATACAAATAAATGAATAAATGGGGCTAGGGAAATGGCTTAGCAGTGAAGGTGTTTGCCTGCAAAGCCTAAGGACCCTTGTTCGATTCCCCAGGACCCATGTAAGCCAGATGTACAAGAGGCACATGCCTCTGGAGTTCGTTTGCAGTCACTAGAGGCCCTGGTGTGCCCATTCTCTTTTTCTATCTGCCTGTTCCTCTCTCTCTCTTAAATAAATAAATAAATAAATAAATAAATAAATAAATAAGGCTCATCAAATTAAAATAAACTAGCAAAACAACTTAATTAGAAAAGAATCAACACTTTGTCATAGACTTAAAAGTATGATAAACACATGAAAAAATTGTTGACTGTCATGAGCTGTGAGGAAAATGCAAATTAAAATCATGATAAAGCACCAATGCATACCTATCCTAATGACTAAAACCTACAGAAAGACACTGAGGATACCAGTGCTAGCAAGGGTGCGGGTCAACGGTGCCTCTGGTGCACTGGAGATAGCCAGTGAAGCTGAGACGTTGTGGAAGATAGTTGGGCAGGTTTTTACAATGCTTGTTTCTCTTACCACACAACCCAATAACCCGAGTCCCGGAACTTGCCCTAGTTAGTTGAAACTGTACACTCATAGAAACCTGTACACTGCTTTCATTGTAACTATGCTAGGGACAGACAGAAGCAGGAAACAATCCTAAATGTTCTTTCCTAGGTCGATGGATAACCGAAGTGTGGCACGCTGGTACTCTGCAGTCAAAAGGGGTCAGGGACAAATTATCACACATGGAACAACCTCAGTGAATGCTGCTCAGAGAGAAGCAAGTCTCAACACATCATCCATGATTACCTCAGGAGCTTGTTTTCTTGGACTTCTCAGAATGGAAAACTATCATGAGAAGACAGGCCTGTGTTCATGGGGAATAATGAGTGGGAAAAGGCATGTCTATGGAGGGGTAGGACAGGGTGCCTTGGGAAGTAAATAAACTGCTGTATTCTCATCGGGGAAAAGATGCACAGAGATTCGTGTGTGAGCACCACGTGTGGTGGTGGAAGCCTGAGTCCCAGCGACTGGAGAAGCTGAAGGAGGAGGGTCACTTAAGTCCAGCAGTTCTGGGCTATAGTGCACTATGCCAATAGTGTCCACACTAAGGTCCACATCCATATGGTGACTTCCCAGGAGTGGGGGACCACGAGGTTACCTAAGGAGGGGCAGACCAGCCCAGGTCATAGATCGATGTGTTTAAATCTCATAGGCTTTCATACCAAGATAACATAAAAAAAGTTGACTGTGTGAAAAAACTTAATCTAAAGTAAAACAATGGTGATTTCTAGCTTCTAGAATCAGTAGAGCTAAATTTCTGCTCAAATGTTACTATTTTTTACATATAAAATAGGAAAACAATCAAGTCCATGGTGATGGTCTAAGCTGAAGATACATCATATAGTCAATCACTAGAGGAGTCAGTAAATAGCAAAACCCTAAAGATAAACATTTTACTAATCTAAGAGGATGAGCAGAGCCCAAATAGAAAAGTTGTTAACCTAATCCAACTGTATGAGCCATTATATTAAATGTAAATGGACAAAAACACTTTTTAAAAAATGAAGTAAAATAGAGATTTCCAAATTAGATAAAAACCAAACCCCAAGTGCGTACTGCCCACATGCAAGTCTGAGGTTAGCATGAGCTGTAAGCGAGACCCCGTCTCAAACAAACTTCTAAAACAAGCCTGGAGGCTAGAGAAATGACATGGGGGTTAAAGGTGTTTGCTTGCAAGGCCTAGTAGCCTGGGTTTGATTCCCCATACTCACGTAAAATCAGATGCAGAAAGTGGCGCATGCGCAGTGACCTCAGGCCCTGGTGTGACCATTCTCATTTTCTCTCTGCCTCTGTCCCTGTCTTTCTGCTTGCAATTAAGTAAATAAAATTTTAAAAGCAAGCCTGGCGTATTACTTAGTTACCTTTCCTTTGCTGAGACACCATAGCTGACAGAAACAACTTGAGGAGGGTTCACCTCAGCTCACAGTTCGAGGAGAGACAGTCTACCACAGCACCAGGAACAAGCCCCACTTGGTCCACAGTTAGCAGGGAGTGGTGAAGGCTGGTGCTCGGCTCCGTCTGTCTCTCCCTTTCATCCAATCTAGCACGCCCAGCCTGTGGAAGGACACTACACACACGGAATCTAGAAAATCCTTCACATACCTACCCAGAGGTCTGCTTTCATGGTGATTCTATAGCCTATAGGGTTGACAAGCCAGATTGCCTTTCACACCTGGACAGATAAACCAGAGCTGGCTTACTTACTGAGACAAAATCCAGCACTGGTCAGAGAAAGACATAAGAATCCAGACTCCATGCAATCATACTGTCTAAGATTAATACAATTTAATACACATGTGAAGAAACAAGAAATTAAATATATGGCAAAAAAAAAGAGAGAAAAATCAGTAAAGAGAAACAGACCCACAAAAGCTCAGATGTTACATTAACAAAACAGGACTTCCAAGCCACTAAGGGATCTATCACAAGGTCTGAGCCATGGCTCTATTGATAATTTGGGTTAGATAATTCTTGATTGTGGGAGAAACTGTCTTATGCTTTGAGGGATGTTCACTAGCTCCCCAGCCTAAAACATAAACAGCACTGAAAGAAGCTAAAAGAAAGGAAAAAGACATAATCCACACAGGGAAATAATAAGAGCAACAGCTGAGCTCTTGCCACAAGAAATAGAAGCCAAAATATATTGGGATGATGTTTTCACAGAGCTGAGAGGAAAGAGAAAAAAAACTCAACTAAACTTCTATGTCTAGTCGAAATAGCTTTCTAAAATGAAAATATTTTTAGATGAATTAAAAATGAGCCAGGCATAGTGGCACATGCCTTTAATCCCAGCACTCAGGAGGCAGAGGTAGGAGGATTACCATGAGTTCAAGGCCACCCTGAGACTATAGAGTGAATTCCAGGTCAGCCTGAGCTAGAGTGAGACCCTACCTCAAAAAAACAAGAAAGAAAGAAAGAAAGAAAGAAAGAAAGAAAGAAAGAAAGAGAGAGAGAGAGAGAGAGAGAGAGAGAGAGAGAGAGAGAGAAAGAAAGAAAGAAAGAAAGAAAGAAAGATGAGGAACTTGCTAATAGCATACATATAATATGAGAAATACAATAGGAAGTTTTTCAGACTGAGTGGAAATAAAACTAAACAGAAATTCAGATCAGCAGGCCAGAATATAGACTGCTGGGAGTGTAGAGTGTGTGGATAAGCATGAAATATCTTGGGGTTGTAGGTATAACTCAGGAGCTCATTGCACATGCTTAGAATGTGCAAGGCCCTAGGTTATCCCCAGCATTGGAAATAAAGATAATTAACACCTTTTTATTCTACTATTAGGGTAACTGAACATTTATAATAAAAATTAAAGCATGATGTGATTTATAACATTGATAGACATAAATGACCTCACTGTCACAAAAAAATAAATAAAAGGTGATGAACTGTAGCCCCAAAACAACCAAAAACCCATTATTTTAAAGATAGACGTCCCTAAAAAATCAATAAGAGTAGATAGAATCAAACATGAAGAAATCCTCAATAAAATATAGAGAAGAGGGTCAAAGGTACAAATGTAAAATACAGAGGTTGAAGATTTAAATTCAGCTGTATCAGTAAGCACGTTAAATATAAATGAACTAAATAATTTAAAGGTAGAGATTCTTATACTGGTTACAAAGAAAGACAACAATATGCAGTCTATAAGAGACCAGCTTTAAATAATACAAAGGCATAGACATATCACAGGTGAAAGGAAGAGAGGGTATATCCATCTACTCCCTAAACATAAGAAAGATAGTATCAGGCTGGAGAGATGGCTTAATGGTTAAGTGCTTGCCTGCAAAGCCAAAGACCTTGGTTCAATTCCCCATGACCCATGTAAACAAGATGCACAGGATGGCACATGCATCTGGAATTCATTTGCAGTGGCTGGAGGCCCTGGAACACCCATTCTCTCCCTCTCTCTCTCTCATAAATAATAAATTTTTGTTTTGTTTTGTTTTTCAAGGAAGGGTCTCACTCTAGCTCAGGCTGACCTGGAATTCACTATGGAGTCTCAGAGCGGCCTTGAACTCACGACGATCCTCCTACCTCTGCCTCCCAAATGCTGGGATTAAAGGCTTGTGCCACCACACCCGGTATAAAATATTTTTTTTTAAAAAAAAAGAAAGATAGCATCATCAGGTAGCTGTTAGTTAAAGTAGAATTCAAAAAACCATGGCTAACCTAAGAAAAAAAGAGGACACCCAGGGCTGGAGAGATTGCTCAGTGGTTAAAGACACTCGTCTGCAAAGCCTGACGCCCCAGGGCTCAATTCCCCAGAACCCACGTAAAGCCAGATTCACTAAGTGGCACATGGGTCTTCTGGTAGTTTGAGTAGATTGTACCCAAAATATTCAGTGTTTTATTACTTTGTAGTTTGCATATGCAGCCACCTGGCTGGAGGTGGTTTCACTGGGCAGACCTTAAGGTGTGGTAGTGGGTTTGAGATTTCAATCTAAAGATATGCAAAGTGTGCCTAGCTGGAGTTCCTGAAGTGTGCTGTGCTGTGTGACTTTTAGGCTTCTCACTCTCTGTGTGTTTGGTCCTATGAAAGCAGGCCAGCTTCTTCTGCCATTATGGAACTTCCCTTGGATCTGTGTGCTTCAATAAATATCCCTTCCTCCATAACGGTGACTGGTCTGGAAGTTCATCTCAGTGAACCTGAAGCTGTCTGCTACAGAAGTTGGAACCAGGAGTGGAGTGAAGGGTACCTGACCATGTGGATGTTGGACTTTTGGAACCTTTGTTTTGGAGGAATGTGCATGGACTTGGTGCTTGCAACTGAAGATGCCTTCTGGAGTGGTAAGCCAAGTTTTATGGGGTATTCTGATCAGAGTTTGGCAATGTGAAGTGCAGATAGTATTGAACTTTGAGGCTTGGCTTATGAGTTTTTTAAGGAGAAGGAAAGACTTCAGAGGACTTTCATGGAACTGGGCTACTGGCATAAGGGCTGGCTGTGTCCTGCTGCCCAGGCTCAGAGAGTTTGCTCAAGGTTACATTTGTTATGGACTGATGTGCTTGGCTAAAGACATTGGACTGAGAGTTTTAAGATTTTAAGTTGGAAAGCCTCAAGCAAGTTAAAATTATAGGCACTGAGACTGGTTTTAGGTTACTAAACCTGTTATTGTCAAACACATTAGCAATATTAAAGAAGATGGCCCAACTCCTTTACATCAAAATAATAGAAAGAATGCCTCAAGAGAGACTATCATAGAAATGCTAACTATTTTGGAAAGAGTTGACTGGAGAAGGAACCTGCTTGTCAAGGCTATGATTTATTTCGTCCCTGAATTAAGAATATGGCTGTGTCCTCCACACATGGTATTGGTTTCAGAAGCATGAAAAATGTGAGGAGTGGTCATGAATTGCACATGGTTCCAGGAGCTGCTGCTGAGATGTGGCATGAGGTAGGATCTGATGACCTGATAGGCTGAAAGAGCCTTTGGAAGATGGACAGTGGTTTGTAAGAAGACCTGAAGACATTTTAGTTTGTTTGCTAGGTAGGATCTCACCCTAGCCCAAGCTGACCTGGAATTCACTATGGGTCTCAGGGTGGCCTCAAACTCACAGTGATCCTCCTACCTCTGCCTCCCATGGGCCACCACGCCTGGCTCTGAAGACATTTTAGATATACCAGGACTATACAAGGGCTACCATAGCGTGCACTGTTGGCCTAAGATAGAAGTGTTTCCTGGCTATGCTGCCCAGCTGGAGGGGCAGAAGTGGAAAATCTGGAGACTGTTAGTCTCTGGTTGTATTAGACTTGAACTGCAGAAGTTTGATGTTTGTTTGTTGGTGGTTGAGTTTGTATTGTTTTAGTCTCTCTGCTATGCCTTATACCAGTTGAAAATGTTTACTCTGTGCCCTTATATGTTGGAAGTACTTAACTTGTTTGATTTTACAGGACTTACTATCTTAAATTGGTCAAGACTATGGGGTCCTTTGAAATTGAACTGAGTACAATTTAATATGTGTGATGGTTAATAATCTATTGGGGGCCAGGGGCAAAGTGTCGTAGTTTGAATAGATGGCCCCCAATATATTCAGTGTTTTATTATTTTTTTAGTTTGCATCTGCAACCACCTGGCTGAAGGTGATTTCACTGGGCAGATCTTAAGGTGTGGTGGTGGGTTTGAGATTTCAATCTAAAGATATGCAAAGTATGCCTAGCTGGAGTTCCTGAACTGTGCTGTGGCTTTTAGCTTTTAGGCTTGTGCTTTTCTCTCTCTCTGCTTGAGCCTGTGAAGGCAGGCCAGCTTCTTCTGCCATTATGGAACTTCCCCCAGATCTATAAGCTTCAATAAATCCCTTCCTCCATAACGGTGCCTGGTCTGGAAGTTCATCTCAGCGAACCTGAAGCTGCCTGCTTCAGGTCTAGAGTTTGTTTTCAATGGTAGGAGGCATTGCCACACCCATTCTCTTTCTCTCTCTATCTCTATCTTATATAAAAAATGACAATTGAAATGACAAAAGAGTCAATTCATTAAGAAGGCATACCAATCTTTAAAAATGTACACACTAAAATTCAAAATTCAAAACCTATGAAGCAAAAATTGACAGACACAAAAAAGAAAAATCCACTTATATGCTCCCCACCTTGATAGTTCACACCCTATATTAAATAAGAAATAGGGAATCATATTTAAAAAAAAAAACTTTCAGGGGCTTTATGGTTTGAATACAGAGCTCTCCTTGCAGGTCCACGTGTTTGAATCCTGGTCCCCAGCAGATGGGGCTGCCTGGGGAGGCTGCGGAGCCCTTAGGAGTTGCAGCCTGCCAGGAGGAAGTAGATTGCTGCAGGAGGGCCTCTAGGGCTCACTGCCCTGGCTCGTTTCTGGTCCCATTCTCTGCTTCTGTGTGCCGCAGGAGCAGAGGCTGCCACTCACTCCCACCCTGTGGATGGAGCAGCCGCGGTGCCTTGCTTTCCCACCATAATGAACTAAGACCTTTGAAACCGTGAGCCAAAATTAGCATCTCCTCCCTCACGTTTCTCCTCTCAGTTCTTTTGCTAGAGCAACAAGAAAAAAAAAAGGCACAGGAAATGATACACTTTCCCCTCCCCCTTCTTCCTTATTAGGGGTAGTAAACGGGTGAAGGGGTGGAATGCTATGGGGTGGTAATTCTGTGCCACCTTTTAAATGCTACTCCATTCTGATTATCTGTTAATATGTGAACATGTACTGGCCAAACACTGCTGTCTAAAAATCATTCTTCACTTATGTGGGCCTCCTTCTAGCACAGATGGAAAGATTCTTGAAAAAAAAATATTTTTTTTTTTGAGGTAGAGTCTCCCTCTAGCCCAGGCTGAACTGGAATGTACTCTAGTCCCAGGCTGGCCTCAAACTCACAGTGATCCTCCTGCCTCAGCCTCCGCGTGCTGTGATTGAGGGTTTGCTGTCACCCCGCCACGCGTGCATAGAGGAAAGATTCTCGAGAACAAAGACCTGCTTTCCCCAAATGAGGCATCTTCTGCCATCACAGAGTTTAATGAACCAGCTGGGGCACATTAAGCCCTACTACCAACCTCCAGGAAGTAATCTAATTCCAGTGAACTTGAGGAAGGTGCCTCATTAGCTTTTCAATAATAAATTCTCTTTCACTTGGTGGGGGTCTGACTCAGCAATGGGCACAGTAGGATGCAGTAAGTGACAGGGTGCCTTTGGTGGCAAGGAATAGGGAAGGGGGACCACGCCAGTTTGAGCTGGGCAGGATGGACAGAACCACATGAGAGCAGAAAGGATTCCTAGAGATGGATATTCATGGTCTCTCCCCCTATGCGTCCTCTCATTGAAGAAAGAGAGAGAATACAAGTGTGTGTGTGTGTGTGTGTGTGTGTGTGTGTGTGTGTGTGTGTGTGTTGGTGGTGTTGTTTATGGTTGAACCCAGGCCCTCACGCATGTTGAGAATATGCTCTACCCCTGAGCTATACCTCCTCCCCTCAATTCACAACTTATATGGGGCCTGCCAAGCAGCCAGCAAAGCATTAGTTTCTGTGACTACAACAAAAATACCAGAGGGAGCTTTCTTATAAAGAGAAAGAGTGGGCTGGAGGGATGGCTTAGCAGTTAAGGTGTTTGTCTGCAAAGCCAAAGGACCCAGGTTCAATTCCCCAGGACCCACATTAGCCAGCTGCATAAGGGGCGCATGCATCTGGAGTTTGTTTGCAGTGGCTAGAGGCCCTAGCATACACATTGTCTCTCTCCCACCTTTTCTCTGTCAAAAACTAAATTAATTAAATTAAATATTAAATAACTAAATAAAGAGAAAGAGTTAGCCAACACCAGGGTCCCGTTTGTTTGCTCTCTGCTAAGGAGGGCATGATGGGAGTGTGCATAGGAGCAAAGGGTGACATCTCAAGGGCAGAGAAAGAGGACACAGGACAGGAGGGCATTCCTTTTGAGAGAACTCAATCACCCAAGAGCTGTCCTGGAGTTTTAAACAGACAACCACTTGCCCCAAGTACCAGAAGCTCCTCTTAGAAGGTAGGACCGCTAGGTCCCCTAAGAGCCACCTAGAAGTAAAGCCTTTGACCACAGGGGACCCGTAAGGGATGCTCAAATCACACCCAAACCGGAGCAAGCAGGTCTCAAAGCACTCCCTCCAGGGTGATGGGACCCTGCCTCGCCTCCAGGAAACAGCAGGAAGGAGTCACTGTTCGGGTTCCATCACCCCCACTGCATCCTAATACTGTTCTCTGAAAGGTCCAGAGCTGCAAAGATGATAGTCAAAGGATACTCACTAAAGCAAATTGAAACAAAATTCGAAGCAAGCCCAATTCCCATCAGTAGAAGAATCATTCAGTCATTAAATTATTACAGAATGGGCATAAAATGGAGCACTATTCATACATCAAAAAGAACTAAGCAGTAGTTTTGGACTTCAAGGTAAAATGAGAGCATAGGAGTCTCATTAATCCAGGCTAGGGAGGGATTTGAGCAAAATACACTCTTCATCTGAAAAGTCAAGTTGTATAGGACTTTTTCCGCCACAGTGGGGAAGCTGGATTCACTAAGATCTGTCAGAAAGGAGGAAATCGGTCAGAATCCCACCAAGGAGTTTGCAGACCTGAGCCGCAGTATATGCATGTGCCCACTTGTCAAGCCGCAGGAGCAGAGACCAAACAAGGGTATTTTCCAACCTCGCCAGCCTCCTTGCAAATCAAGAAATCTGAAGGGGGGACAGCCCAGCGGGACAAGGCGGGACGAGCTGAGCAGTCCAGTACAACGCCAGGCTTCCTGCACTCTCCCATCCCCCAGGCACCAGAACCTCGAGCCTCGGAAGGCATTCAGCTCCCAGCAGCAGCAGGGCATCCAGCACGGCTGATCAGAGCACCGGATCCACAACACAACACGGAGGGATCCAGGCGGGCACTCAGCACTGGGGAGATTGGAAGCCACCCCAAAAGGTAACGAGGCCAACTGACAAAAAAGCAGGTACACAGGCCTGCACTGGAAGGGCTAATCTCTCCTTCCATGTCAGGGCAGGTTATGGGTTACATATTCTTGGTTGGATTTACCATTCTCAATTAAGCTGTATTTGGCAGTTGACTATTATTGCCTTTAATGCTTTCAGACTCTTAGGGCCTTTGTCTTTTTCTTCTGTCTGATTTAGACCCAGGCTGAATTGGAGCTCATTTCAGAACAGAAATCTCAATCTCCTAGCTGACAAGATTAAGGGTGTAGAGCAATACACACTCTTAGGGTTTGTGGCTTTATAAGATTATCTGTATGTTTCAATCCCCACACTTGCATACTCTGCGCTGGTTTTTATTGATTGTGTATATTGTGCAGTTGAATTTTAGAAATTGCCAGGAAAGTGCTCTACCCAGCCCACTAGACTACTACTCTGAAGGTACATAAAGCTGGACTTCCAAATCTAAAAGCACCACACATTATTAGAAAACCCAATCATCAAATCAACTCAGAATGCAAAAATCACAACATTATAATACAGCAAACACAAAGAATCAGGACAATGCAATTCCACCAAAAATTATAAATACATCAGAAATGGCTCCCAATGAGACTTTCAGATGAAATGCCTGACAAAGATTTCAAAAGAAATTATTTGATCTATACTCAAAGGAATCAAAGAAGAAAACAAATTTCTAAAGGAATTTCAAGAGAACACAGGAAACTAGCTTAATGAAACAAGGAGGTTATTACAAGACATGAGAAAGGAAATAGAAATACTGAAGAAAACCAGATAGAAATTCTATCTCTAAAAAGCATAGTCAAATAAAATCCTCTGTGGAAAGTCTCACCAGTAGAATGGATGAAGGAGAGAACAGAATATCTAAACTAGAAGACCAGGTGGAAAATCTAATAAAGTCCAACAAAGAGAAAGACAAGCTAATAAGAAGGTATGAATGAGAATTTCAAGATATCCAGGACACTATGAAAAGATTAGCCATAAGAATCCAGGGTATAGTAGAAGGAGAAGAATTTCAATCCAGAGGCTTAGTAGGTGTTTTCAATAAAATAATAGAAGAAAATCTTCCCCAAATTGGCAGAGAAATGCCAATGCAGATAAACAAAGATTTGGAACACCAAACAGACAAAACCTGGAAAGAACCTCTCCTCGCCATGTTATAATTAAACTACTAAACATGAAACCAAAGAAAATATATTGAAAGCAGTTAGAGAGAAAAAGCAAGTCACCTACAAAGGCAAGCCCATCAGAATAACAGCAGATTACTCAACACAAACTTTAAAAGCTGGAAGGATTTGGAGTGATGTATTCCAAGTCCTGAAAGATAACACCTGTCCACCAAGATTACTTTATCCTGCAAAACTATCTATCCAAATTGATGGAGAAATAAGAACATTCCACAACAAAAACAGCCTAAATGAATTTAAGACAACTAAGCCAGCTATACAGAAAATACTTGAAGGAAGCCTTCACACAGAAGAGAAAGCATAATACACACAGGAAGAAATATGATAAAATAAACCATCTTCAAATAACAGTCAAAACAACAGAGTAGGGCTGGAGAGATGGCTAAGCAGTTAAGTGTTTGCCTGTGAATCTTAAGGACCACAGTTCAAGGCTCAATTCCCTAGGAGCCATGTTAGCCAGATGCACAAGGGGGCACACATGTCTGGAGTTCGTTTGCAGTGGCTGGAGGCCCTGGCTCACCCATTCTCTCTATATATATCTGCCTCTTTCTTTCTCTGTCTGTCACTCTCAAATAAATAAAAGTAACAAAAATTATTTTTTAAAAAATGAGAGTAAAGGGAAAACAGAAAGCACTACAAAACAAGAAATGGCAAGAATAAACACATACCTTTCAATAATAACTCTTAATATCATTGGCCTCAATGCATCAACCAAAATACCCAGGCTTGCAGACTGGCTTAAAAGGCAGGATCTTGCCATTTGTTGCCTCTAGAAAACTCATCTCTCAATAAAAGGTAGACACCACCTTAGGGTAAAAAGATAGAAAAGGATATTTCAAGCAAATGGGCCTAGGAAACAAGTAGGGGCTGCTATCCTAATATCTGACAGGATAGACTTCAAACCAACATTAGTGAGGAAAGAGAAAGAAGGTCATTTTATACTGATTAAAGGAACACTCCGGCAGGAGGACATTATAATCCTAAACATATATACACCTAACATGAGGGCTCCCAATTTCATCAAACAAATACTATTAGACATAAGGTCACAGATAACACCAAACACAATTATAGTGGGTGACTTCAATACTACAATCTCATCAATTGACAGGTCATCCTGGCAAAAAATAAACAGAGACACATCTGGATTAAATGATGTCATGGAACAAATGGACCTAACAGATGTCTACAGAACATTCCATCCAAATGCTGCAGAATATACATTTTTCTCATCAGCACATGGAATATTCTTTAAAATAGATCATATATTAGGACACAAAGCAAATCTTAACAAATACAGGAAATTTGGAATAATCCCTTGTACTCTGTTTGACCACAGTGAGATTAAACTACAAATCAACAAAAAGAAAAACTACAGAGCATACAGGAATTCATGGAGACTAAACAATACACTATTGAATAATGAATAGGTCATTGAAGAAATCAAAAAGGAAATCAATAAATTCATAGAATCAAATGATGATAAGAATACAATGTACCAAAAACTTTGGGACACAATGAAGGCAGTCCTAAGAGGAAAATTTATAGCTCTAAGTGCCTATATTTAGAAATTAGGGAGTTCATAAATAAACAATTTAATTTTCCACCTTAAGGCATTGGAAAAAGAAGAAAAGGAAAACCAAAAATCAGTAGACAGGAAGAAATAATAAAGATTAGGGGAGAAATTAATGAAATAGAAACCAAAAAAACAAAACAATCCAGAGAATCAGTGAAATAAAGAGTTGGTTCTTTGAAAGGACAAACAAAATTGATAAACCCTTAGCAAATCTGAGCAGAAGAAAGAGAGAAGAGACACAAATTAATAAAATTAGAGATGAGGGCTGGAGATATGGGTTAGCAGTTAAGTGCTTGCCTGTGAAGCCTAAGGACCAAGGCTCAAGGAAGGCTCCATTCCCCAGGACCCATGTTAGCCAGATGCACAAGGGGGCATATGCGTCTGGAGTTTGTTTGCAGTGGCTGAAGGCCCTGGCATGCTCGCTTGCTCTCTCTCTCTCTCTCTCTCTCTCTCTCTCTCTCTCTCTCTTTCGCCTTTCTATCTCTCTCTCTGTCTGCCACTCTCAAATAAATAAATAAATAAAAATAATAAACAAAAAATTTTAAGAAGTTAGAGATGAGAAAGGCACCATTACGACAGATACCAAAGAAATTCATAAAATTATAAGGACGTACTTGAAGAATATATGTGCCTCTAAGTATGAAACTCTGAAAGAAATGGATGATTTCCTTGACTCATATGACCTACCAAAATCAAATCAAGATGAGATAAACCAATTAAATAGACCTATAGCAAGTGCAGAGATCCAAGCAGTTATAAAAAGTCTGCCAAGTAGCCGGGCTTGGTAGCATACGCCTTTAATCCCAGGACTTGGAAAGCAGAGGTAGGAGGATTGCCATGAGTTTGAGAATTCAAGGCCACCCTGAGACTACATAGTGAATTCCAGGTCAGCCTGGGCTACAGCAAAACCCTACCTCAAAAAAAAAAAAAAAAAAAAAGTCTCCCAACTAAAAACTGTCCAGACCCAAATGGATTCACTGGTGAATTTTACCCAATCTTCATGGAAGAACTAACACCACTGCTTCTCAAACTTTTCCATAAAATAGAAAAGAAAGTAATTCTAACAAACTCCTTCTACAAAGCCAGCATCACCTGAATACCAAAACCAGACAAAGACAGAACCAAAAAAAGAAAATTACAGACCATCTCCCTCATGAACTTAGATGCAAAAATTCTCACCAAAATATTGGGAAACAGAATACAAGAATATGTCAGAAACATTATTCACCCTGACGAAGTAGGCTTTATCCCAGAGATGCAGGGATGGTTCAGCATACTCAGGTCAATAAATGTAATACACTACATAAATGGACTGAAGGACAAAAATCACATGATCATCTCAATAGATACAGAAAAGGCATTTGACAAAATCCAACATCCCTTCATGATCAAACAGAGACTGGGAATAGAAGGAACATATCTCAATATAATAAAGGTTATTTATGACAAACCTACACCCAACCTAATACTAAATGAGGAAAAACTTGAAGCTTTTCTATTAAATTCAAGAACAAGACAAGGGTGTCCACTGTCCTCACTTTTATTTAATATAGTATAAGAAGTCTTAGTTATAGCAACAAGACAAAAGACATTCATAAAAGAGATACAAATCAGAATGGAAGAGATCAAATTATCATTACTTGCAGATGATATGATTCTATACATAAAGGACCCTAAAGTCTCTACCAGCAAACTGTTAGAGCTGTAAACACTTTTAGCAATATAGCAGGATACAGAACAAAAACAAAGACATCAGTAGCCTTCCTATAATAACAAACATGCGGAGGATGAAATCAGGGAATCCCTCCCATTCACAATTGCCTCTAAATAAATAAATAATTAATTAAAGTACCTTGGAATAAACCTAACCAAGGAAGTGAAGGATCTCTACAATGAGAACTTTAAAACACTCATGTGAAAAATTGCAGAAGACGCTAGGAAATGGAAAAACATCCCTTGTTCTTGGATTGGAAGAATCAATATTATGAAAATGTCAATCTTACCAAAAGCAATCTACACATTTTGCAATCCTCATTAAAAGTCCAATGGTTTCTTCACATAAATAGAAAAAAAATCCTAAAATTCACTTGGAAGTACAAAAAATCCTCAAATAGCCAAAACAATTTTGAGCAACAAAAATAAGGCTATTGGTATCACCATACCTGATTTTAAGCCACATTACAAAGCCATAGTAACAAAAACTGCATGGTACTGGCACAAAGACAGACGTAGATCAATGGAACAATATAGACAACCCATATGCTAATCCAGGCAGCTACAGCCATCTGATTTTTGACAAAAATACCAAAAATATTCATTAGTGAAAAGACAGCCTCTTCAACAAGTGATGCTGGGAAAACGGGATATCTATATGTAGAAAGATGAAAATAGATCCTTGTCTGTCTCCATGCACAAGAATCAAGTTCAAATGGATCAGGGACCTTAATATCAGGCCTGAAACTCTGAAATTGCTAGAGGATAAGATAAGGGAAACCCTTCAACATATTAGCATAGGTAATGACTTTCTGAATATAGCCCCAATTTCTGAGGACATAAAACCACTAATCAACCAGTGGGACCTCATGAAACTAAAAAGCTTTTGTACAGAAAAGGACACTGAATAATGCAAAGAGACAACCTACAGAATGGGAGAAAATCTTTGCCAGCTATACATCTGACAGAGGATTAATATCCAGAATATACAAAGAACTCAAAAAACAAATCAACACAAAATCAAACAACCCAGTTGAAAAATGTGCTATGGAACTAAATAGAGAGTTCTCATGGGAAGAAGTATAGATGACATATAAAAATCTAAAAAAGTGTTCTACATCCTAAGCCATCAGGGAAATGCAAATTAAAACTCCTTTGAGATTCAGTCTCACTCCTGTCAGAATGGCTACCATTAGGAAAACAAAGAAACCTAAAACCCAGTGGTAAAGATAATGTCTCTTTTGCCTCCAAAATAGACATATTTCCCATGACAAGAGTGTCACCCATTGGCTACCATTTGCTGAGCACTGGTAGCTGCTTCCCCTTTTCCCAGTTCCTCCAGTCCACAGTCTAAAACAGAGCAAAAAATAAGATCATTTTTGAGACAGAGCATTCCATAGACTATTTACTGAAGACTATTCTTAAAATTGTCCCTTTTTAAAAAAAATCAGTTGCTGTGAATCTCTTTACTCAGCCTAATTGAAAACTTAAACTTGATCACGTGCATATATGCCTAGGAAAAACTATTTATATTCACTGTTTCTTAAACTGGTTTGCAACCCTCATGTGGTTTGATGTACTAAATGTTGGTTGGGGAGGGTGTCACAAAACATTGGACAACAGTGAAAGTTTCTGCATGCTAACTGACCAAAAATAAATTCAAAGTCACTGACGTCATGAGTCAGGGCCTATAGCCTTGAACACACGACAGGTGTGGTTTCCCTGCTCACGCCCTCACACCCGCGGCGGCAGACAAGCTGCCGGGCCGCCTGGGACCAGGCTGAGAGGATGTTCTTAGGAACTGCGGTGTTTTCACTGTGCACAGTTTTCACAGTATTTATTAGTATTTTACAGAAACTATAGTTCTTGGTAACTGCACATACACATATATATTTTTGTGACTTTTGTAAACTAAGTGCCGTTTCAATGTTACAATCACTTTAGAGTTATCATAATCGATGTGAATATCATGTTTTCCAAATCTGTGCTGAGTCTAGTGTTTGCTTTGTGAACGTATATGTGTTGTATATATTCTGTGTAGTTACACTGTTCTGAACACTAACTAGTTCGTTTGACACAAGGAAAGTGTATGTATTG
Organism: Jaculus jaculus; assembly: GCF_020740685.1. NCBI lineage: Eukaryota > Metazoa > Chordata > Mammalia > Rodentia > Dipodidae > Jaculus > Jaculus jaculus. The sequence goes on along the minus strand of NC_059102.1, from coordinate 6,979,169 downwards.
AGTACCTTTTTGCTTGCCTGATAAAAGGTTTAAGCTTTTTTTAAAAAAAAAAATGTTTAAACTGGCCTTTATTACATGGTTATAAGACTGTGGTTGGAAGGGATGGACAGGGAAAAACTAGTTTTTGAGTATCTTTGAGTCGAAACATAAAACTAAGATGTTTTTGTTTTGTTTTTCCCTCATTAAAATATCTGATGCTTTATGAAAATAAAGCAACCTGTCAGGTATCAAAACATGGTATCTGGGCTGAAGAGATGGCTTAGAGATTAAGCGCTTGCCTGTAAAGCCTAAGGACCCCAGTACGAGGCTCCATTCCCCAGGACCCACGTTAGCCAGATGCAAAAGGGAGCGCACGTGTCTGGAGTTCGTTTGCAGTGGCTGGAGGCCCTGGCATGCCCATTCTCTCTATTTCTCTCTATCTGCTTCTTTCTCTGTCTGCTGTTATCAAATAAATAATTAAAAATACTGGAGAGATGGCTTAGCAGTTAAGCGCTTGCCTGTGAAGCCTAAGGACCCGGGTTCGAGGCTCAGTTCCCCAGGTCCCACGTTAGCCAGATGCACAAGGGGGCGCACGCGTCTGGAGTTCGTTTGCAGAGGCTGGAAGTCCTGGCGTGCCCACTCTCTCTCTCCCTCTATCTGTCTTTCTATCTGTGTCTGTCACTCTCAAATAAATAAATAAATAAATAAATATTTAAAATTTTTTTTAAAAAACAGGGTATCTTCAGACTTCTTGCTTAGAGCATTCGGTTTTAAAAGTTTGAGGTGCTGACTTGAGTTTCATGAAAACCCATTCAGTGAATTTTGCCCGACATTGGGACAGAAGTTGCAGCAGCATTTGAAATGGCCTTAAATATGCTTCTGCCACTTGGCCTGTGTATTTATGTGAGGCAGCACTCTCAGGATTGATTATAAAATCAAAATATCAATCAACTCTGATAAGCATTGACGATGCTTTATGGCCTGTGGTATCAAATATTAGGCCAAGATTTAATTCTTTATGAAAAAGCACACAAGCACATCCATCTCGGTTATTTTGTCTTTAACAAATGGTAAAACTGGATACCAAAGAACTTAAATTTCCATAGGATTTAGAATCAGTATATGTTTTATTTGTTTAGCTGTTTTGCATACCAATATGTGCAAGGCTGTGTAAAACGTTTCTCAGGCAGAAAGGGGTCACAGGTGAAAAAGTTTAAGAAGCTCTGTTCGGTGGGATTCACTACCACTGGAGTACTCAAACATTCGTGGTATAGCTTGGAACACATCCCCAGGGCGAGACGGTCCAGTGCCCTGAGGGCTGGGGGTAGTGTGGTCGTGTGCCTCCCTAAGATGGTTCTCATCAGTGGTGACCACACTTCCTGAGGACAGAGCCCAGAGGCAGGGCCATGCTGGTCTGATTCTCACGCAGGTGCCTTCGTGCCCACAATGGAGCAGCCAGTTGCCCAGTTAGCCTTCTCTAATAGCTGAGAATTACTTCTCGCAACAGCCAACCTCTCCTGACTGTCTTTCTGCTCCTGCTCTTCTTTTGCAAAACTTCCATCCAAGGGCTGAGGAAATGGCTCAGTAGATAAAGCTGCTTGTGAGCAAATCCTGCCCTCCAGGGTTCAAATCTCCAATACCCCTGTACGCCAGACACACAAAATGGTGCACGCATCTGGAGTTTGTTTGTACTGGCAAGGGACCATGGTGTGCCTTTTTTACTCCTCTTCCTTCCCCTCCTCCTTCTTCTCTCTCTCATAAATAAATAAATCATTTTTAACATTCCATCCATTGCTGAGTCACTCACAGACCACAACTATGTCCCCCTCTGTTTCCGTTCCTCTGTGTCCACGCCTGCTTTTCTACATCCCTTAACACATTGCCCCTCGTGGCTAGAGGGTCACAAAGCTACTGGAGCCTGGGAAGGCATGGAGTCCTTCCTGCTGGTCCTGGTGGATCTCACCGATCATGTGAGCTTAGGTGGTAGCTAAGTTTCCTTCTGTCAGAAGGGGCAGCCGTTCCCACATGGAAGAGCTTCCGTAAGGGCCAGTGGGCTTGCCCAGGGACAGAGAACTTCCTCCCCACCCTCATCCTCAAAGGGAGGGCGAATGTCCCGGGCAATCAGGGCTGAATTGCTTGAGACACAGAGGGAAACCTGGTTTTTCTTGTCATGTGTTTCCTGGGCAGCCCAGTGTGTCTGGTATCTTTCAAATGAAACTAAATGTGGGCTCCCCAGAACAGGGAGAAGGGTGTTTTGAACTAGGTGCCCCCCATAAACTCATGTGTTGTTGGGGGCGGGCTTAGGAGTGTTTCAGCCAGCTCCCCATTATTAGAGTTCAGCTCATTCCCCCACTGCTACGGCCCACCTGGTGCTGGCCAGAAGCTGACGTCCATGCCCAGCTTCCACTCCTGCCATCATGAAGCAGTCCCCCAAAACTATGCACCACAATTAACAACGTTCCTCCCACTGAGGCCCTTGGTCAACAGCAGCATACACAGCAGTAGATCTTACAGAGGCTAACACATTCGTGGAGGCCCCCATTTCCCATCAGTAGACTGGAATGACCGCAGCGCTGCCCTGAGGGCTCTGTTCTGAAGAGCTCTGAGAGACAAGCTGAAGACATGGCTCATTGGTTAAAGGTGCTTACTTGCAAAGTTTGACAACCCCTGGTTCAATTCCCCAATTGCCACATAAAGCCATATGCACAAAGTGGCGCATGCATCTGGAGTTCATCTGCAGTGGCAGGAGGCCCTGGTGCAGCCATTTTCTCTCTCTCTCTCTCTCCTCTCCCAAATAAATAAATTTTTTTAAATAAGTAAAGAATTCAGGTAGGGGCTGGAGAGATGGCTTAGCGGTTAAGCGCTTGCCTATGAAGCCTAAGGACCCCAGCTCGGTTCCCCAGGTCCCACGTTAGCCAGATGCACAAGGGGGCGCACGCGTCTGGAGTTCGTTTGCAGAGGCTGGAAGTCCTGGCGCGCCCATTCTCTCTCTCTCCCTCTATCTGTCTTTCTCTCTGTGTCTGTCGCTCTCAAATAAATAAATAAATAAATAATTTTTTAGAAAAAGAATTCAGGTAGATACTTAATACAAAAGTGTTCACTCACATGCAGAAGAGAGAATTTCACAAGGTAGCCTTGAACTCTTGGTGATCCTCCTACCTCTGCCTCTCAAGGGCTGGGATTAAAGGCGTGCACCACCACGCCCAGCTTTCAATAATAACTCTTGGTCCTACATTGACACAATAATTCACCAAATATAGTTCTGGGCATCCTGGGCACCTAGTCACTAGAAAGCCCCAGTTCAGGTAGTTTTCATTGTTTGGTAAACAGAAACTCAATTTCTTTTTGATACTATGTGCTCAGGGGAGTTTTCTCCAATGGATACACATAGCAGACAGTAATTTCTAGTGACTGCAGTGCTCCGGGCACTCTGCAAGAAGGACGGTGTTCTCCCGAGAGCGTCCCTCAGAGACGCCTTATCAAAGCTGAGCGTGTCATGTCGGCAGAGAGCTTCCAGGAATGCAGACTTTTGCTCCTTGCAAAGCCTTTGCTCAGGCTTTAGAATTTCTCCCCATGAGAGAATGGCTTCATTATATACAGATCCTCCAAGACTTGAAGGGGGAGGAAGCAGAAATGAGAGGGAGAGAGGGAGAGAGGGAACATTTTCCTTCTGCTAGCTGTCAGCTTTACTTATTCACAAGGCAGAGAATCAAGGATCCACAATTTCCCTCTAACTGTCTTCTTGACAAGCCTGAAAGAGATTCAAATCTTTGGTAGAATAGACAGATAAATCCCTAACTAAAGATTTTTCACCAAGAGAAAAATCTCTAACTAAACAATGTCCTTGCTCTAAAGTATATCATTAAGCCTTAATTCATACCAATGAACACAATTCTCATTTGCCTAATATTCAAGTATTCATCAAATATCTACTAGACATCAACCATCATCGTAAATGATGTCATTTTTTAACAAAAGAGCATAAAATTACGATACTAGCAATCACTCATGGAGTGTTTCTATGAGCCAAGGACAAAGTCTAGATATTTAGGGGATTAAAAGGAAACGTTGGGAAAGGGTCTGGTATGTAGTTCAGGGGTGCAGCCTTTGTCGGGCGTGTTTGCAGAGCTGAGTTTCATCCGCAGAGCACTGTGCATTATGCATGTATGCTTATATTTTTAGGACTCTGAGCCATGGTCCCATTTGCTGCAAACAGCGCTTGCCCCTGGCTTATAGGTGATTGGTCCTCTCTCCAAGCAGTCATCTCCAGCCTTGCTGAGTCAGCACCATGGGGACAGTGATGGTGGCCACTGCTTCCTAATTGTACTGCACCATCCGTTCTCAGAACAGCAATACCAGTGAATTCTAACGTGCAAGCCCTACTTCATCTCTGTCCTCCCCCTCCCACACAAGGTAGGGTCTCGCTCTAGCCCAGGCTGACCTGGAATTCACTATGGAGTCTCAGGTGGCCTCAAACTCCCGGTGATCCTCCTACCTCTGCCTCCCAAGTGCTGGGATTAAAAGTGTATGCCACCATGCCCGACCATCTCTATCCGTTTTTTAATAAGCCAGCAGATATTCCCAGGTGCCTATGGGTAAGGCAGATTCTTCACAGGGCTGTCAGGGCCCCTGTCGGTCCCCGTCACTCTCCCACAACTCTGCTTCCACAGTCCCTTCTGCCCCCCACAGAGCCACTCAGTCATGGAGCTTCTCTCCTGCTCGCTCACTTCCCACACTGCCAGGACTTCCTCCACTGCCTTCCTTCCTTTTTGCCTGGTGTGCTGGTGTGATTCAGGTGTCTCCCATAAACTCGGGTGTTCTGAGCGCTAGGTTCCCAGCTGATGGAGATTTTGGAATTAATGGGTCCTGGAGGGAGTGTATTGTTGGGGACGGGCTTATGGGTGTGATAGCCAGCTCCCCCTTGCCAGTGTTTGGCACACTCTCATGTTGCTGTTGTCCATCTTATATTGGCCAGGGGGTGATGTCCACCCTCTGCTCATGCCATCGCTTTTCCTGCCATCATGGAGCTTCCCCCTTGAGCCTATAAGCCAAAATAAATATCTTTTTTCCCACAAGCTACTTTTGGTTGGGTGATTTCTACCAGCAATGTGAACCTGGCTTGTTCTTCTCACCCTGCACGTCCCTTGGTTACACCTATAGTAAATCTTGGGCTCTGGGGCATCATGAGCCCAATGCGAGAACTCCCCTTGCCATTTGGGTCTGACTGTTCTGGGTGGTGATAGGCAGTGGAATGAACTTAATTCAAGACAGGCCACTGACTGGACATAGACCCATATAGGGACAGGTTGATGAGCCAGGGAGGGAGTGGCCGTCCCATATTGGTGGGCTCCTGCCCTCCGCCCGGAAGCACATCAGCCACAGGCGTGGTGTGTTCCCTTCAGGCTGGACATGACCTTTACCATCTTGAAGCCAAGCAGCTATGGTGATTCGGGAGACCCCAAGAGACCCAGCTGAAGGACCCAGAAACTAAATGATGCCATGACAGGCTTCAGTAGAGCGCTGCCCTGGTTAGGCCTAAGTTACAAGTTTCAGTTTAAACAAAGAAACTAAGGGGCAGCTGCCCTGCTCCCTGCCTAGGACACGTGAGACTTACCAAAGACTTGCCCCTCCTACCTTACTGTCTGGGCCATTCAAAGTACATGCAAATGTTATTTACTGCTTGCTGCTTAGTTACCTAGCTCCCGTCCATCAACCTTGCCCCCATGTCCTAAGAAAGCAACCAATCATGTACCCATTCCCTACTTCTTTGTTCAAATCCCTATAAAAAAAACCTGCCCTCCCCCCCCCACCCCACTGCTCGGGGCTCTTGTACGGACCCACTGCGTTGGTGAAGTCAAGAGACCAAGCTTAAGCCCCAAATAAAGCTCCTTGCCCTTGCATACGGGTTTGGTTCTCCTTGATGGTCATTGGGGGTGCCGAGAACTGGGCATAACACCAGCCTGTTAACATTCCCTGTGGAGGAGTAGGGAGGTGCATGAGATCTTCATGAGACCCTCAAGGGAGCTTCTTCCCTCCCTGGAAAAAGAAGTAAATAGGTGACTGGATGGGCCGAGCAGCCTGTGAGCACTCATGCTCCCCAGGAGTCAACCAGGAAACTCACTCGTGCAGCAAGCTGGACGTGGGTGGAGGCCTGCCTTGGGTCTGTTGGTATTCTATCTGGGGTGAAGAGCCATTTCTTGACATATCCCCAGGAAAAGCCACAGGACTCTCAGCTCCAGAGAAAGTGGTGCCAGGGTGGTTCAGGACTCCCCTGGGCACTGCTCCTCCTTTGACATGAGTGCCAAAGTTGCACATTAACTCAGGAGCACTGTCCAGTCCATATGTCCTCCCTTGTGAGCTCCAGGATGGCCATTCCTGGCACCACATTGTATGTCCTTGTTCCCCATGGTTCGAATTTGGGTGGTTTGAGGACCACATTTCTGAAATACAGTCACTTTGTCTTCACTGACACACAGCTTGGATATTGGGATATTGACTTCTCAGCATTTTGAATGTGGAGAGCACTCCCTACGTAGCCCACTAGACTGGGCACTCTAGACTCACCCACATCCTTGCAACTCCCCCTCCCCAAAATACCCCATACTTGGGCTCTAACACCTAAGGCGGAACACCATGCCAAGCTCAGCCAGGCTGGCAAAACTAGCTGGGGTGCCCATAGGAAATGAACCAGCTCCCACGCCAAATAGAACTGAAGAAATCTAAGCAGAAAATACCAACAATGCTTTGTTTCCACGCAAAACTCGGCCCCTGGGGAAATTACACTTGGATGATTTATGGAACATGGGTCTTTAGCCGCATTACACTTTGCTGTGCTGACAAAGACAGCAATAATGTATAATTGATTCCACTTGGATCTGAGTGAGTCAATAAAGAACTTTGTTTATACATAATTTTGTTGGGCAAATATCCCAGATGGTACTGAAACGTTGCATTTTAAGATGTTGAGTTTCATCCAGGAGGGTCATAAATTATAAAGATAATGTGTCTTCTGTATCGTTATAGCCACCTAATTGTAATCACAATTACAGTCACTATGAAATCTAACTACATTCTATTTCAGTATTATCCTGGACAATTTTTTTAAAGCTTCACTTATTTAAGAGCTAAAAGTCAAAATAAGGGCTTCAGAATCCCAACCCTTTACCTGCTATGCAAGGGTGGTTTTACAAATTAAAACCTATCACAAAAATAAAAAGTTAATATTTTCATAGTAAGACTCAGCAGCACAAGTGAACTCTTCATTAGGATGTGGTTTAACTCTCCACTCTACAGTAAGTGGCTTTGTCAAGGCTTCTTGGAAACTTACTCTTTTATCACAGTGATCATGCTCTACTCTGCAAACGTGTAATTTATGCTTCTCTTAAAGATAAAGTTGTGTCTTTTATTGTTGCATTTAAAAAAGCATGCTTAAATAGATGATTACAGAATTGGAAGAATAAGGTATGGATGGCATGACTTTAAATCTGCTCATAAATTGCTTCTGGGGGTCCCTGGTGGGTGATCTCCCAGAACCAGTCGGACATCCCAGTGTAGTCCAGACTGGCCCAATAGCACAGCTCACATGACTCCCTCCCAAGGGAGGAAGAGCCCCTGCATACTAAGACACTGTGGACAGAGGAAGCAAACAGTAGTTGCCAAAATGGAAAATTCCAGAGACCAGGGCTCCCGATTGTAGCCACTGGCTTGTGATTGAGCCGCTTCTCCCAAGGTACCCCTCCCTCCAGGCTCTAGGGGAGAGGCCTCAGGGACTTAGATGTGCAAGGATGGTTAATGATTCTCTCAAGGAATGGCAGGAAGCCAGGTGGCTCCGCACAGGAGGTGGCTGGGGCAGAGAAAAAGGAGTTGGAAGAGTGAATGAGGCCAGCACTTCTTGAACATACCTTCAGCCCAAATCTCCTACAGGGTAGTTGAGCCCAGACTGTGGGACAGCACATACCAAAGCCTGGTGGCAGATTTGTGACAGATCTGAGTATCTGCATTTCTAATAAGTCCCCAGCTGCTGCCCTACTGGCCCAGAGGCCACATTTCAAGCAGCAGCAGTGGGAAAGCCTCCTCAGTCCACGTGTAGTCCTTGGACCAAGGGCATCATTGTCCCCTGAGAAACTGTCAGAGATGTGCAGAGACCTAAGGATTCAGAATCCACGTTGAACCAGACTCTCTGGGTGGTTTGTGTGCACACGGAAGTCTGAGAAATACCGTTCTCCATGATGTAAGGGCCTTTCAGAGCCTGGAATCAACTAATTTCACAGCCAGGTAGTTCCGTGTGTGTGTGTGTGTGTGTGTGTGTGTGTGTGTGTGTGTGTGTGTGTGTGTGGTTAGATGGCAGATGAAGTAGGATTTTAACACCTCACTGACTCTTTCCCATTCCTTCCCTCTCGAAAAAATGCACTGGAGTGAATGTTGACTATGGTAGCTGCACCAGGGACCACACCTGCCTTTGAGAAGAAACTTCAACTCGTACGTTAGAGCCAGGCAGCTACTAACCACCTGAGCTTGTACCTAGCATGGTGCAGGTCCAACACTTATACACAGCAGGTGCTCAGCAACTGTTTGTGCCTTCACAGCAGCTCCCCTACCCCCAGTGTCCCCAGGCACCTTCTAGAAAGGCTTTTACTTCTACTGGGCCTGGGAACCCAGCTGTTGAGGTCTCAGTTGTCTAGAGCACTGATAGGCAGGCTTTGTCTGCAAAGGGCCGAGTGGTTAATACCTTAGTCTTGATGGGTCATAGCATCTCAGCTGTACAACGACCTAGCTCATCCGATGTGACTGAGTCATGAGATAAGATGTAAACAAACACATATGGCTGTGTCTCAACAGAACTTTATCTACGGGCACTGTCTCTAAAGCTCATATAATTTGCATGTATAATGAGCTTTTTATCAGCCATATAAAATATAATAGCTATTTCCTGTGTTATGGGTAGTATAGATTTAGCCTACAGACAGTGGTTGTCCCTTGTCCAGAGGCTAACTACAAGGTCAAGGTCAAGCTTTAGCTTTGTCTCAGGCTAATGGGCATTATGACTGCTTAACATCACCCTGGGCTGACCCCAGTGGGCTAGGATCAAGATCAAATGAAGGGATGCTGAAAAGCTGTGTGTGGCCTTCATCAAATGTCCAGTGACTGTCCGGTGGTAGTAAAACCCTACACTAAGCCAGTGGAATAAAAAGTCAGGAAAGGGCCTAGATGCTTCAGGGAGGACCCCTTTTGATGAACACCAGTAGGACTGAGGACCCCTCAGGGGAGCATGGGCAGAAAGTGCTTAGTGGACAGCAGGTGCCTGCACTATGGTCATCAGGAAGCAACCATGAAGTCATTCAAACATGAAATGGACAGGAAGTATGCAAGAGCCAAAGGAAGGGGAGAAGTGCTTAAATACTATCTCCCAGACACAAAGTAGATAGTTCTGACCTCACAGGGGCTGATGCTATCCACACAAGTCCTCACGAAGGAGGGAAAAATGATGATGTCAACACAGAAGAGAGACGAGATGGAAAGAAGAAGGCATTCAGCAGAGGGGGCCTGGAAGGAGGAACAAAAGGGTAGCAGGGGGAAATTATGATCATGGTGTATTGTTTATGTTTATGGAAATTGTCATAAAACGTTTTTACAGGGCTGGAGACATAGTTTAGCAGTTAAGGCGTTTGCCTGCAAAGCCAAAGGATCCAGGTTCAATTCTCCAGGACCCATGTAAGCCAGATACACAAGGGGGTGCACGCATGAGGAGTTCATTTGCAGTGGCTGAGGCCCTGGTGCGCCCATTCTCTCCCTCTTTCTCTCCCCCCGCCCTCTCTCTCTCAGATAAATAAATATATTTTAAAACAATTTTATAAATGTGAAATAGGAGAACCAAAACAGCAACATGTGAAAGATGTAAGGGAGGAAAGAGAAGGGGGCCCATGTGGAGAGAATAATCCCCACCCCAACCTTAACCTGGAGGTGAATAGGAGAATAAGGAGGTCCTGTGGAGGCCAGAACATGGATGTGGCTCTCTTAGGATTTAGCCTTAGCTGGTAAGTGAGACTTGGATTTGTCATGTAGAAAGTCCACTGGACTAACAAATATCCACTGACTACTGACAACATGCAGAGAGTGTATTGTGTTAGGTACTTTAACACAAATACAACAGAGGGAAGAAACCTCAGTGGCAGAGGCCAGTACACTGGAAAGGAGATAGAAAGGGAAGAGAAAGGGAGAGAGGGGTACTTAATAGGATGGTATTTTGTATATGTAAGTAGAAGAACAGATTAATGGGGGTGAAAAGGCCCAAGTGAGGTCAGGGGAAGATACTGAGTAAAGGAAAGGTGGAAGGAAAGCTAATCAAAATCTGAGAGGAGATAAATAAATCATATGGAATCCTACTTTTTTGGACAATGGAACACTCAGGAGCCATAGATTGTTACTAGAAAATTTTCAGTGTCAGGGATGTCATTGGCCAGGGAGATTCCTGATGCCCGCCCCCCCCCAAAAAAATTACAGGCCATTGTCAAGGCCCTTCGTTTCCCAGCTGGAATGGATGGTAAGAACCTTTGCTGAAGACTCCACATATTTAGGCTGCAAGGCCACTGAGAAATCCTGCTAGAACTGAGCTGATAACCTCCTCCATGTAGACCAGCTGACAAAAAGCTGAAAAAAGCCATGCTGCATGCAATTCAATGGGAGAAAGAGAAATCACCAGTGGAGATAATCAATAGTGGACACTTCAAGCCTTATATTTGGCCAGTCAGGCCAAATGAGCCAACAGGTGCAATAGTGGCACACCTGTTATGGAGGAAACCAACCACCCTCTAATTTGACTGGAGGCCCGTTCCATGGGAGGGAATACATCCCTGATACTGAAAACAGACAACAGGGGTAGTCATGAGCCATGAGGGTGTAACATGTGCTGCTGTCTGGCTAAATGTATATACTATGGTCATCAAACTACTCAGTAAGCACTTCTCTTAATGTTCATACCCATATATTAATGCTATTCTCACATTTTTGTTAGAGAACTTTCTCTTTTCAGATGGCAGTGATCTTGGGATGACTCAGAAGGCATCACAGTGCTGAGAAGAAGTGACAGGAGTGCTCAGCACTGCAATATCTTTATCACACCTTCCAAGGCTCAGGGTCCATTGTGGAAGATGTGGTGGAAAGACTGTAAGAGGCAAAGGAAGGGTAGGACTCCTTACAACATGCTCCCTCCAGACATAAAATGGCCTGGATATCCATGACCTCCTAGTGCCTGACACTACCTACACAAGACCATCATAACAGGAGGAAAAGATGATGACATCAAAACAAAAGAGAGAATGATTGAGAGGGGGATGGGGATATGATGGAGAGTGGAGGTTCAAAGTAGAAAGTGGGGGGAGGGATGAATTACCATGAGATATTGTTTGCAATCATGAAAGTTGTTAATTATAAAAAATAAAAATTAAAAAAATAGGTTGGAGCTGGAAATATGGCTTAGCAGTTAAGGTGCTTGCCTACAAAGCCAAAGGACCCAGGTTTGATTCCCCAGGACCTACAAGAACCATATGCACATGGTGAAGCATGCATCTGGAGTTTGTCTGCAGTGGCTGGAGGCCTTGGCATGCCCATTCTCTCTCTCTCCACATAAATAAATAAGGAAAGTTAAAACATAGGTGGAACAAACAGATAATAGATAAGATAGATAGGTTGTAGCTGGTAGAGAAACATCCCCAAAGATAGATGATATTCTCTTTTTGCATGTGTGTATGGTGCTTTCATATGTGCACCTTTGCATGAATGTGAGTGTGCATATGTGTACAGGTGTTCATGTATGTGTGTGTGTGTGTGTGTGTGTGTGTGTAGGCCAGAGGACAATTTTTGGTGTCATCCTCAGGGACACTGTCCACCTCCTTTGAGATGGGGTTTACCAATTTGGCTGTACTGGATGGCCAGCAAGCCCCAGGGATCCACCTGTCTCTGTCTCCTCAGTGTTGAGATCACTGGTAGACATCAACACAGCTTGAACTTAGGTGCTCATGCACTTTAGTGACTGAGCTATCTCCTTAGCCACTGTGCATAAAAATAAATGATAGTTAGACAGATGACAGATAGATAAATAGATAGATGGCAGATAAGTGATAGGCTAATAACCGAAACGAGCTACTCCTTTGCTTAGAAAGTAGTCTCACCTAGCCTCCTGGTTGTACAAGCACAGACCTTAATACCACAGGACCAGCCCGTAGAAAGGATTCTCCAGCTTGGTGCTGCAAGATCGCATGGGTTGTAGAGGTCTGATCAACAAGACAGTGGCCCCTTCAAAGGGAAAGATGATTCCTGCAGGAAGGGTCCTGTCTTGCCAGGTTACTCAGTGGCTTTCCTGTACAACATACCACATGTTAAATATTAACGTTTTCTCTAAGGGATTCACATGGTCACACAGTGCAACCTGTGAGCTGCATTTGCCTTGCTTGTTGGCCAGACTGGGCTACAGGGGGAGTTTCAGGTCAACCTGTTGTAGAGTAATACCCAACCTCAAAAAAGTTTTCGGTGTACATCCCCCATAGACTTAGGTGTGTTATTAAAGCAGGTAACTTGAGTTTTCAGCCACATGGCTGGAGGAGGTATCACTGTGGGCAGATCCTAGCATCCAGCCCTAAGGTGTATTTGGGGCTGGATCTGAATTCTAGCCCAAAGGTGCAGGGAGGTTTGAGCTCTGGGGCCCTGTTTGCTGCTGGTTCATGCTTGCTGTTTTTTTTGGTGTTGCTGGCTGATGCTGGTTTCTCTCTCTGCTTGGCTTTATGAATGGAAGCCAACTGCTTCCACCATTGATAGAACTTCCCTGGGTCTATAAGCTTGAAATCAATCTCTTACTCCCCTAAATTGTGCCTGGTTTGGATGTTCATCTCAGCAATGTGAAGTTGGCTACTACCGAGAGCTGAGTGTATTTTGGAGGCTAGTGTAAGAGGATTGGGAGTTCAAGACCAGCTTGGATAAACAGAGAGACTGTATCTCAAAACAAAATAAAGCAAAAACAATAATTTTAAGAGTGTATGGCATGTGAAGATGTATGCATACATGTTCACAGACACATGAACATACATACATATGTTATACACATACAAAAAAAAAAGTGTGCATGAAAGAGAACATTGGTGGTGACAAGGCATTCAGTCCCCACACAGTCTATGAGTTAAGGAAGCTCTGAGTGTACCACAGCCTCTGACCACCTCATATGGCCTGTGGTGGTTCAATTCAGGTGTCCCCCATAAACTTAGGGGTTCCCAGCTGATGGAGAATTCATGCCTCCAGGAGGCAGTGTATTGTTGGGGGCGGGCTCATGGGTGTTATAGCCAGTGCTCCCTAGTCAGTATTGGGCACAATATTTTGTTCCTGTTGTCTACCTTATGTGGGCCAGGGGGTGATGCCCACCCTCTGCTCATGCCATCATTTTCCCTGCCATCGTGGAGCTTCCCCATTGAGCCTGTAAGCCAAAACAAACCTCTTTTTCCCACAAGCTGCTCTTGGTTGGGTGATTTCTACCAGCAATATGAATCTGACATGGCCCAACCCTGACTCCACTGTGTGACTTTCCATCAGACCATGGTCTCCCCTCCCTGTCCCCTGAAAACATTCTCCCTGGCCTTTCATTTTTCCCCATGAAGATCCTTGGCTGCTGAGCCACCCAAGGATGTGGCCTCTGGGCCCGGGAGGGCTGTAGTCACTCCAGGCCCAGCAGTGTCTCCTCTGACGTTCAGCGCAAGCAGCATTGCTGCATTGTTGGCCTCCATCTCTTACCTCCCTTGTTTCTGGTTTGCAGGGTGGGCTCCACTCTCAGCTGTCTCTGGGACCTAGATCTTTTCTGGCACCCCCGTCTATCCAGCATCCTGCCCTCCAGACCTGCTGGAGTGCAGACATGACTCTCATAACATGCTTGCCGCAGGCGTGCCCATTCATTGGGGTCAGGCCTGAAGTCAACATTGACGCTAGAGACCACAAAAGCCTATGGAGCAGACCATAACGTTCCCCTAGTGGGGTCTGACTGCCCCCATGTAATAATTTGGAGCAGGAGAGCCATACCCATGTTGACCATTACAGCTTCCCCATGCTCCTGCATGAGTGTCTAACCCCTTGCTGGCCTCACGTCAGGACTTATGTATTCTCACTGGCCTTGGGCTTTGTGACACATTTTTAATATATACATTTTTAAAATATTTTATTTGTTTATTTATTTGAGAAGGAGAGAAAGAGAAAGAGAATGGGCAGGCCAGGGCATCCAGCCACTGCAAACGAACTCCAGATGCAGGTGCCCCCTTGTGCATCTGGCTTATGTGGGTCCTGGAGAATCAAACCAGGACCCTTTGGCTTTGCAGGCAAATGCCTTAAACACTAAGCCATCTCTCCATCCCCATGGCACATTTTGACTCCATGCATACCATACCCTGTTCCAGGCAGCAAGGGGTAGCCCACATTTTACCCAGAACCCTGCAAGCTGAGATTTCTCTCAAGCCTTGGCCCTGAGGGCAGGGCAGAGGGCAGAGCCACAGACGCGCTCAGAAACCTGACCAGTTCTCGCGGAGCAGCATCAGCCCTCCAGCCGCCCGCACACGTGTGCTGCGGCCACGGGCACAAACAGAGCAGGCACCAGCCGCCGTCCTGCCTCAAATCATGTCGCACAGTGTGCGTGCCACACATGGGAGGCGCTGGTCTGGGCTAAAGAATGCATAATTTATCAATGTCCTCCCTACTCCCTCTCCTGCTAATTCTGTAATTTAATTTTACAAAAAAAATCAACTTTTCTTGATATGATCCATCCTTTATATACCTGAGGGATATGCATTGCTATTTTAAATTAAATATAATTTTAAGATCTACCACCTGGATACTCCCATCCCCTAAGACTTTTAAATGATATTCTCTTGGAAACAGCATGACATTTTAGCTGAACACAAATGTAATTTTTTTCCAACTGTAAATGAGCATTTTATGCCCTCCCAAAATCAAAATGATATTTTTACTGTTATGATTTTATGATGTTTCTTTATGGGGCCGTTTTGCTTTTGTGAAGTTAAAGAAAGCAGTGGGGCAGAAACATGAACAAACAGGGCATATTGAAACTGGGCTTCCATGGTTTAAATTTTCCATTCATTTAATGGGGAAGAAAAGTGTGTGTGTGTTTGGATATCTAATTATTGGGAAAGGAGAGGTTCATTTGTCTAAGTTAATATCCCTTAACCAAGTTAAAAATTAGCATACATCTCTTTAATTACACCTTGAAGTGACAGCAGCATGTACAGGCCCTCCGAGGGCCGTTCACCACATCTCCCACCGGCCCAGGGTTGGAGCAGGGTGGGGGGAGGTGTCCTGGCAGCTGCCTCCCCACGTACTGCCTGGCAGTGGAAAGAACACGGGGGACCGAAAATCCTTCCAGCCGTCCGGCCCCCGCCCCCTTAGAGCCCTGCTGGCCCGCGTAACCAGCCTCCCTCGAGGAACTCAGTCTCTTTGGCTTTTTGGTGGGCTCAGGGGGTCCCAGGCATGACTCTTGAGTCAATCCCGACTCCTAGGGCTCCTCTGTTTGGGCAACACGGATCTGCTCCCCTTTTCAGCCTCAGTTATCCCCACACACTAGTGACAAGCCCTCGACTCCACCCCACCCGGCCTGACCCTGAGTCATGGGGAAGCCTAGAACAAGCGTGCTGCTCAGGGCGTGGCCGTGCTCATTGTCGGCTGACGAGTGAATGAAGGAGAGATGAATGAACGAATGAGTTAGCGGAGGGGTAAGTCAAGGAAGGTTGTCAGCCCTCCCCCATGGTCATCTCAGGGCACACAGACCAGCATTTGACTTCAGAAAACAAGGGGGAATTAACCACTAGAAGCCAGTGTGTGCACCCCCTGGAGGCTCAGAAGGGAAAGATCCCTCCGGCTTGGAACTGTGTATTAACTTCTTTCATTATATTGTTTTTGAGGCAGGGTCTCATGGAGCCCAGGTGAGCCTTGAACTAGCTACGTAGCTGAGGATGAGCTTGAGCCCCTGATCCCTCTGCCTCCACCTCCTGGGTGCTGGGATTGCAGGCTTGGGTTACCAGACTCAGTTTGTGTGTGTGTCGTGATTTCTAAGCTCACCAGAAGATCTCTCCATTCAGTTGCTTCTTATGATTGTCCAAGACAAATATCTGGTACTGAAAAATGATTGAGGAAATGCTAACACTTCAATGTGCTTTGTGGCTATTTAAAATTATATTTTATGGAGCTTATATTAATACATGAGACTTTTTTATGTGATTTATAAGAAATAAACAGGCTATATCTCTCAACATAATGTGAAGACAATGGCAATGAAGACAATTTTCTGAAAGGTCAGTCCTAACCCAATGCCAAGAAGAAATACAACACTATCCAGTGTCCCCGTACGATGGCGTTGGGGTGTTCCTTCCTCCCGTCGCTTCCCCATGTGGACTGGGCTATCTTCAGTGAGTGGCATGAAGACATCACAGGTTGGGGACAAAGGCAGAGAGCACAGGCTCAGCAGGAGAGCGCTGCCCTAGCACGTCCCAGGTCCTGAATCCAAACCTCATCCCCACAATGGACACAGGTGTGGGGGGATATATTCAGGTTCAAGGGGTGATGGGGGCACTCAGCAGACAAAGCACTTGCTGCCCAAGCTAGAGCTTAACCCTCAGCACTACAATGAGTAAACAAATACTCAGAAAATATGAGCAAAACAGCAGGGCATGGAGGGGCACACCTTTAATGCTAGCACTTGGGAGCAAGAGGTGGCAGGATCACCATGAGTCGTCCAGGCCACCCTGAGACTACATAGTAAATTCCAGGTCAGCCTGGGCTAGAGTGAAACTTGATGCTAGAGTGACGCTTGACGTGGAAAAGAGAGAGAGAGGGGGAGAGAGAGAGAGAGAGAGAGAGAGAGAGAGAGAGAGATAAATCATAAAACCTTTTTTATTCTCTGAGGTCTGTAGTTGCCTCTATTCCTATAGCTGGCTTACAACTACTATTTTCCTTCTCCCTGGGGTGGGCCCTGGTGATAGCTTAAAAATCAATATCTAATTTATGTACAGCCTTCATCAAACAGGTATTATTTTCCATGTCATTAAAATGCATCTGAACTTACATGTGAATGAGTGTGAGATTCAGCTCCAGTGGGTGGAGGCGCTGACAGGAGAGCGAAGAGGAGACAGGACAGCCCTGGACAGAGCCTGTGTACTGGGCCCAGTAGCAAAGCCAATGTGGTCACCAGCATTAGTGCTCTGAGTCCAATAGAGTGGCTTCTCAGTAAAAATTCTTCAGTGACCCACTGTGTGAATTTGTTTCACAAAGTATTTATAGAAATGTAGCCAAAAGTTTGTGGTAAGGGAGGTCACAGACACTAGAGAAGATCGACTACTGTTTTTCTTTTCAATTACTTATTTTTTTTCTTTTTATTGACAGCTTCCATACTTACAGACAATAAACCATGATAATTCTATCCCCTCCCCCACCTTCCCCTTCACAAATCTACACTCCATCATATCCCCCTCTCTCCATTAGTTTTTTCTTTTGATGTCATCATCCTTTCCTACTATGATGAAAGTCTTATGAAGATAGTGCTAGGCCCTGGGAGGCCATGGACATCAAAGGCAATTTCTGTCTGAATGATTGTATTGTAAGCAATCCTACCCTTCCTTTGGCTCTTACATTCTTTCCACCACCTCATCCGCAATGGACCCTGAGCCTTGGAGGGTGTCATAGAGATGTTTCAAAGCTGAACACCCTCTGTCACGTCTCCTCAGCACTATGGTAACTTTTGGGTCATCCCAGTGGTCACCGGCATCTGAAAAGAGAAGTTTCTCTAGCCAAAAATGAGAGCAGCATTAATATATGAATATGAACATTAAGTAGAGTGCTTTCAGGGCAGTTTGGTGAGCACAATGTATGCATTTAGCCAGACAAGAGTAGACATTACACACCTAATTCTCTTGACCTCCCTCACTATAGGCTTTTGATTAGTTTTTCAGTGCCAGGCATGTATTCCCTCCCATAGAACAGGTCTCCAGTCCAATTAGAGAGCTCTTGGCTTCCCCCATGACAGAAGGGCCACTATTACAACTGTTGGCACATTTGGCCTGGCTTGCCAAACTTGAGGCTTGCAGTGTCCACTGTTTTCACCACTGATGGCCTCTGTCTCCCATAGGGCTGCATGCAGTGCAGCTTTTTCCAGCTTTCTGTCAGCTGGTCTACCAGGAGATTTTCAGCTCAGCCCCAGTTTGATTTTCCTGTGACCTTTCAGCCCAAGCTTGTGGAGTCTTCAGCAATAGGGTCTTATTATCTTTTCCTGGTGTGAAACCAAGAGCCTTGGCAATGGTCAGTAATATTTTGGAGGCATCAGGAGCCTCCCTGGCCAATAATTCCCTGGAAGGTATCCTATCTCTTGCACTGAAATGTTTCTAGTAACACTCTATGGCTTCTGGGTGTGCCATTATCTAAAAATGTAGGTGATCATGTGGCTTATTCACAATATCCTGAATTTTGATTAACCCTCCCCCACATTGCTTTTACTCAAACACTTCCCTTGACCTTACTTAGGCCATTTCACCCCCAGTAATCTGTCCACCTACTTACATATAAAGAGTATCATCCCCTTAATCCACCTCATTCCTCCCTCCCTTAGAGCCCTTTTCTAGCTTACTGGCCTCTGCTACCAATTTTTACTCCAAATCACACACGTCTGAACATTTGTATCTAGGATCCACTTATGAGAGAAAGCATGTGATGTTTGGCTTTCTGGGCCTGGGGTACCTCACTTAGTATAATCCTCTTCAGATCCATCCATTTTCCTGCACATTTCATTTTTCTTTACTGCTAAATAGAATTCCATTGCATAAATGTACCACATCTTCATTATCCATTCATTCATTTGAGGGACATCTAGGCTGGTTCCATTTCCTAGCTACTGTGAATACAGCAGCAATAAACATGGTTGTGCAAGTATCTCTAAGGCATTGAGATGAGTCCTTAGGATATATCCCCAGGAGTGGTATAGCTGGGTCATATGGTAAATCTATTTTTAGCTGTCTCAAGAACCTCCATACTGATTTCCACAACGGTTGTACCAGATTGCATTCCCAGCAATAGAGTAGAAGGGTTCCTCTTTTTCCACATTCTCATCAACCTTCACTGTCATTTGTTTTCTTGGTGGTAGCCATTCTGACAGAAGTAAGATGGAGTCTGAAAGTAGCTTTAATATGCATTTTTTATGGCTAAGGATGTAGAACTTTTTTAATGTTTACATGCCATCTGTATTTTTTCTTTTGAGAATTCTCTATCTAATTCGTTAGCCCATTTTTTAATTGGGTTGTTTGATTTCTTATTCTTTAGTTTTCTGAGTTCTTTGTATATCCTACATATTAATCTTCAGTCAGATGTGTAGCTGGCAAAGGTTTTCTCCCATTCTGTAGATTATCTCTTTGCTGCATTCACAGTGTCCTTTGCTGTACAAAAGCTTTGCAATTTCATAAGGTCCCAGTGGTTGATTAGTGGTTTTATGTCCTGAGCAACTGGGGTTATATTCAAAAAATCATTGCCTATGCCAATATGTTGAAGGGTTTCCCCTACTTTTTCCTCTAGCAGTTTCAGAGTTTCAGGTCTGATATTAATGTCTTTGATCCATTTGGACTTGATTCTTGCACAGACCTATTTTCATCCTTCTACATATAGATATCTGGTTGCTCCTATATATGTTAAAGAGGCTGTCTTTTCTCCAAAGCATGTTTTTGGTATTTTTGTCAAAAATCAAATGGCTGTAATAACCTGGATTTACATCAATGTATTCTGGTCCATTGATCTATGTGTCTTTGTGCCAGTACCATGCTGTTTTTGTTACTATGGCTTTGTAATATAGCTTAAAATTGGGTATAGTAATACCAACAGCCTGATTTTTGTTGCTGAGAATTGTCTTGGCTATTTGAGGTTTTTTGTGCTTCCAGATGAATTTTAGGATTGTTTTTTCTATTCCTATGAAGAATGCCATTGGAATTTAATGGAGATTGCATTAAATGTATAGATTGCTTTTGGTAATATTGACATTTTCTCAATATTTGTTCTTCCAATCCAAGAACACAGGATGTCTTTCCATTTTCTAATGTGTTCTATAATATCTCACTTGAGTATTTTAAAGTTCTCATTATAGAGTGCCTTCACTTCCTTGGTTAGATACTTTATGTCTCTGAGGCAATTATAAATGGGAGTAACTCCCAGATTTCATCCTCTACATCTTTGTTGTTAGTATATAGGAAAGCTACTGATTTCTATGTGTTTATTTTGTATCCTTCTGTATTGCTAAAATTGTTTATCAGTTCTAACAGTATGCTGGTAGTCTTTAGGGTCCTTTATGTATAGAATCATGTCATCTGCAAGTAATGATAATTTGATCTCTTCCTTTCCAATTTGTATCCCTTTTATGAGTGTCTCTTGCCTTATTGCTATAGCTAAGACTTCCAGTACTATATTAAATAAAAGTGGGGACAGAGGACACCCTTGTCTTGTTCCTGATTTTAGTGGAAAAGCTTCAAGTTTTTCTCCATTTAGTATTATTTGGGCTGTAGGTTTGTCATAAATAGCCTTTATTATGTTGAGATATGCTCCCTCTATTCCCAATTTCATCCCTTCATGTTGGATTTTGTCAAATGCCTTTTCTGCATCTATTGAGATGATCATGTAATTTTTGCCCTTCAGTCCATTTATGTAGTATGTTACATTTATTGATTTGCATATGCTGAACCATCCCTGCATCTCTGGGATAAAGCCTACTTGGTGGGAGTGAAAGATCTTTTTGATATATTCTCATATTTTTTCACAATATTTTGTTGAGAATTTTTGCATCTATGTTCATGAAGGAGATTGATCTGTAATTTTCTTTTTTTGTTCTATCTTCCTCTGATTTTGATATCAGGATGATTCTGGCTTCATAGAAGGAGTTTGGTAGAATTCCTTTCTTTTCTATTTTATGGAAAAGTTTGAGAAGCAGTAGTGTTAGTTCTCCCATGAAGGTCTAGTAAAACTCACCTGTAGGGCTGGAGAGATGGCGTAGCGGTTAAGCGCTTGCCTGTGAAGCCTAAGGACCCCGGTTCGAGGCTCGGTTCCCCAGGTCCCACGTTAGCCAGATGCACAAGGGGGCGCACGCGGCTGAAGTTCATTTGCAGAGGCTGGAAGCCCTGGCGCACCCATTCTCCCTCTATCTGTCTTTCTCTCTGTGTCTGTCGCTCTCAAATAAATAAATAAATAAATAATTTTAAAAAAATTTAAAAAAAAAACTCACCTGTAAATCCATTTGGGCCTGGACTTTTTATAGGAAGACTTTTTATAACTGCTTGGATCTCTGTACTTGTTATAGGTCTATTTAACCGGTTAATAGCATCTTGATTTAATTTTGGTAGATCATATAGGTGAAGGACCTCATCCAATTCTTTCAGATTTTCAAAATTAGAGGTGTATATCCTCTTAAAGCATGGGATTATTTTTCTGATTTTCTTTAGTATCTGTTGTAATTGTGCCTTTTTATCCCTAATTTTATTTATTTTTGTCTTTTCTTTCTTCTCATCAGATTTGCTAAGGATTTATCAATCTTGTTTGTCCTTTCAAAGAACAAACTCTTTCTTTCATTGATTCTTTGGATTGTTTTTGGTTTCTATTTCATTAGTTTCTGCCCTTATCTTAATTTTTCTTTCCCCATCTACTGATTTTTGGTTTGCCCTGTTCTTCTTTCTCCAAGGCCTTAAAGTGGAGTATTAAATTGTTTACTTGTGAACTCCCTAGTTTCTTAATATAGGCACTTAGAACTATAAATTTCCCCCTTAAGATTGCCTTTATTGTGTCCCAATGTTTTGGCATGTTGTATTCTCAACACCAATTGATTCTTTGAATTTATTGATTTCCTTTGTGATTTCTTCATTGACTCATTCATTATCCAATAGTGTACTGTTTATTCTTCATGAATTTGTACATGCTCTGTAGTTTTTGTTGTTGTTGTTATTGTTACTGATTTGTAGTTGAATCCCATTGTGGTCACATAGAATACAAGGGATTATTTCAATTTTTCTTTATTTGCCAAGATTTTCCTTGTGTCAATGTGCTGCTGAGAAATATTCTATATTCTGCTGTATTTGGATGGAATGTTCTGTAGATTCTGTTAGGTTCATTTATTCCATGACATCATTTAATCCAGATATCACTCTGTTCATGTTTTGCTGGGATGGTCTGTCATTTGATGAGAGTGGGGTATTGATGTCACCCACTACAATTGTGTTTGGTGTTATCTGTGACCTTAAGTCTAATTTTGTTTGTTTGATGAAATAGGGTGCCCCCATGTCAGGTGAATGTAAGTTTAGGATTGTAATGTCCTACTGGAGTTTTCCGTTAATCAGTATAAAGTGACCTTTATTTTTCCTCACTAATGTTGGTTTGAAGTATATCCTGTCAGATATTATGATAACAACACCTGCTTGATTCCTAGGCCCACTTGCTTGAAATACCATTTTCCATCCTTTCACCCTAAGACATTGTTTGTCTTTTATTGAGCAATGAATTTCCATGAGGCAACAAACAGCAGGATCCTGCTTTTAATCCAGTCTGCAAGCCTGTGTCTTTTGGTTGGGGCGTTGAAGACATTGATATTAAGAGTTATTATTGAAAGGCATGTGTTTATTCTCACCATTATTCGTGTTTTGTAGTATTTACTGTTTCCCTTTCCTCTTTTTGGTTTAACTGCTATTTGAGTGTGCTTTAATTTTCCCTGTTTCCTCATGCGTGTGCTTTGCGTTCTCTTCACACGAAGGATTACTTCAAGAACTTTCTGTAGAGCTGGCTAAGTTCTCATAGATTCCTTTGGTACACACTGTCACCAAGGGCGGGAATCAGTGTTCCTGGTGTGTCTCCCACACTGTCACCAAGGGCAGGAATCAGTGTTCCTGGTGAGTCTCCCACACTGTCACCAAGGGCAGGAATCGGTGTTCCTGGTGTGCCTCCCACACTGTCACCAAGGGCGGGAATCGGTGTTCCTGGTGAGTCTCCCACACTGTCACCAAGGTCTGGAATCAGTGTTCCTGGTGTGTCTCCCACACTGTCACCAAGGGCGGGAATCAGTGTTCCTGATGTGTCTCCCACACAGTCACCAACGGCAGGAATCAGTGTTCCTGGTGTGTCTCCCACACTGTCCCCCAGGGCAGGAATAAGTGTTCCTGGTGTGTCTCCCACACTGTCACCAAGGGCAGGAATCAGTGTTCCTGGTGTGTCTCCCACACTGTCACCAAGGGCAGGAATCAGTGTTCCTGGTGTGACTCCCACACTGTCACCAAGGGCAGGAATCGGTGTTCCTGGTGTGTCTCCCACACTGTCACCAAGGGCAGGAATCGGTGTTCCTGGTGTGTCTCCCACACTGTCACCAAGGGTGGGAATCAGTGTTCCTGATATGTCTCCTACACAGTCACCAAGGGCAGGAAACAGTGTTCCTGGTGTGTCTCCCACACTGTCACCAAGGGCAGGAATCAGTGATTCTGGTGTGTCTCCCACACTGTCACCAAGGGCAGGAATCAGTGTTCCTGGTGTGTCTCCCACACTGTCACCAAGGGCAGGAATCGGTGTTCCTGGTGTGTCTCCCACACTGTCACAAAGGGCAGGAATCGGTGTTCCTGGTGTGTCTCCCACACTGTCAACAACGGCGGGAATCACTGTTCCTGATGTGTCTCCCACACACTCACCAAGGGCAGGAATCAGTGTTCCTGATGTGTCTCCCACACTGTCACCAAGGGCAGGAATCAGTGTTCCTGGTGTGTCTCCCACACTGTCACCAAGGGCAGGAATCAGTCTTCCTGGTGTGACTCCCACACTGTCACCAAGGGCAGGAATCGGTGTTCCTGGTGTGTCTCCCACACTGTCACCAAGGGCAGGAATTGGTGTTCCTGGTGTGTCTCCCACACTGTCACCAAGGGCGGGAATCAGTGTTCCTGATATGTCTCCTACACAGTCACCAAGGGCAGGAATCAGTGTTCCTGGTGTGTCTCCCACACGGTCCCCCAGGGCAGGAATCAGTGTTCCTGGTGTGTCTCCCACACTGTCACCAAGGGCAGGAATCAGCGTTCCTGGTGTGTCTCCCACACTGTCACCAAGGGCAGGAATCGGTGTTCCTGGTGTGTCTCCCACACTGTCAGAAAGGGCAGGAATCAGTGTTCCTGGTGTGTCTCCCACACTGTCACCAAGGGCAGGAATCAGTGTTCCTGGTGTGCCTCACACACTGTCACCAAGGGCAGGAATCAGTGTTCCTGATGTGTCTCCTACACTGTCAGAAAGGGCAGGAATCAGTGTTCCTGTTGTGTCTCCCACACTGTCACCAAGGGCCGGAATCAGTGTTCCTGGTGTGTCTCCCACACTGTCACCAAGGGCAGGAATCAGTATTCCTGGTGTGTCTCACACACTGTCACCTGGGGAGGGAATCAGTGTTCCTGGTGTGTCTCCCACACTGTCACCAAGGGCAGGAATCAGTGTTCCTGGTGTGTCTCCTACACTGTCACCAAGGGCAGGAATCAGTGTTCCTGGTGTGTCGCCGACCATGTCACCAAGGGCGGGAATCAGTGTTCCTGGTGTGTCTCCGACCCTGTCACCAAGGGCGGGAATCAGTGGTCCCGGTGTGTCTCTTACACTGTCCCCCGGGGCAGGAATCAGTGTTCCTGGGGTATCTCCCACACTGTCACCGAGGGCAGGAATCAGTGTTCCTGGTGTGTCTCCTACACTGTCAACAAGGGCAGGAATCAGTGTTCCTGGTGTGTCCCCCACACTGTCACTAAGGGCGGGAATCAGTGTTCTTGGTGAGTCTCCCACACTGTCACCAAGGGCAGGAATCAGTGTTCCTGGTGTGTCTCCCACACTGTCACCAAGGGCAGGAATCGGTGTTCCTGGTGTGTCTCCTACACTGTAACCAAGGGCAGGAACCAGTGTTCCTGAGGTGTCTCCCACACTGTCACCAAAGGCGGGAAGCAGTGTTCTTGGTGAGTCTCCCACACTGTCACCAAGGGCAGGAATCAGTGTTCCTGGTGTGTCTCCCACACTGTCACCAAGGGCAGGAATCAGTGTTCCTGGTGTGCCTCACACACTGTCACCAAGGGCAGTAATCAGTGTTCCTGGTGTGTCTCCCACGCTGTCACCAAGGGCAGGAATCGGTGTTCCTGGTGTGTCTCCCACACTGTCACCAAGGGCAGGAATCTGTGTTCCTGGTGTGTCTCCCACACTGTCACCAAGGGCGGGAATCAGTGTTCCTGATGTGTTTCCCACACAGTCACCAAGGGCAGGAATCAGTGTTCCTGGTGTGACTCCCACACTGTCACCAAGGGCAGGAATCGGTGTTCCTGGTGTGTCTCCCACACTGTCACCAAGGGCAGGAATCGGTGTTCCTGGTGTGTCTCCCACACTGTCACCAATGGCGGGAATCAGTGTTCCTGATATGTCTCCTACACAGTCACCAAGGGCAGGAATCAGTGTTCCTGGTGTGTCTCCCACACGGTCCCCCAGGGCAGGAATCAGTGTTCCTGGTGTGTCTCCCACACTGTCACCAAGGACAGGAATCAGTGTTCCTGGTGTGTCTCCCACACTGTCACCAAGGGCAGGAATCCGTGTTCCTGGTGTGTCTCCCACAGTGTCACCAAGGGCAGGAATCAGTGCTCCTGGTGTTTCTCACACACTGTCACCAAGGGCAGGAATCAGTGTTCCTGGTGTGTCTCCCACACTGTCACCAAGGGCAGGAATCAGTGTTCCTGGTGTGTCTCCCACACTATTACCACGGGCAGGAATCAGTGTTCCTGGTGTGTCTCCCACACTGTCACCAAGGGCAAGAATCGGTGTTCCTGGTGTGTCACCAACTCTGTACTCTGGGGCAGGAATCAGTGTTCCTGGTGTGTGTCCCACACTGTCACCAAGGGCAGGAATCTGTTTTCCTGGTGTGTCTCCCACACTGTCACCAAGGGCAGGAATCAGTGTTCCTGGTGTATCTCCGACACTGTCACCAATGGGAGGAATCAGTGTTCCTGTTGTGTCTCCTACACTGTCTCCAAGGGCAGGTATCAGTGTTCCTGGTGTGTCTCCCACACTGTCACCAAGGGCAGGAATCCGTGTTCCTGGTGTATCTCCCACACTGTCACCAATGGGAGGAATCAGTGTTCCTGTTGTGTCTCCTACACTGTCTCCAAGGGCAGGAATCAGTGTTCCTGGTGTGTCTCCCACACTGTCACCAAGGGCAGGAATCCGTGTTCCTGGTGTGTCTCCCACACTGTCACCAAGGGCAGGAATCAGTGCTCCTGGTGTTTCTCACACACTGTCACCAAGGGCAGGAATCAGTGTTCCTGGTGTGTCTCCCACACTGTCAGCCATGGCAGGAATCAGTGTTCCTGGTGTGTCTCCCACACTGTCACCAAGGGCAGGAATCAGTGTTCCTGGTGTGTCTCCCACACTATTACCACGGGCAGGAATCAGTGTTCCTGGTGTGTCTCCCACACTGTCACCAAGGGCGAGAATCGGTGTTCCTGGTGTGTCACCAACTCTGTCCTCTGGGGCAGGAATCAGTGTTCCTGGTGTGTGTCCCACACTGTCACCAAGGGCAGGAATCTGTTTTCCTGGTGTGTCTCCCACACTGTCACCAAGGGCAGGAATCAGTGTTCCTGGTGTATCTCCGACACTGTCACCAATGGGAGGAATCAGTGTTCCTGTTGTGTCTGCTACACTGTCTCCAAGGGCAGGTATCAGTGTTCCTGGTGTGTCTCCCACACTGTCACCAAGGGCAGGAATCCGTGTTCCTGGTGTATCTCCCACACTGTCACCAATGGGAGGAATCAGTGTTCCTGTTGTGTCTCCTACACTGTCACCATAGGCAGGAATCAGTGTTCCTGGTGTGTCTCCCACACTGTCACCAAGGGCAGGAATCAGTGTTCCTGGTGTGTCTCCCACACAGTCACCAAGGGCAGGAATCAGTTTTCCTGGTGTGTCTCCCACACTGTCACCAAGGGCAGGAATCGGTGTTCCTGGTGTGACTCCGACACTGTCCCCCAGGCAGGAATCAGTGTTCCTGGTGTGTCTCCCACACTGTCACCAAGGGCAGGAATCGGTGTTCCTGGTGTGTCTCCTACACTGTAACCAAGGGCAGGAACCAGTGTTCCTGAGGTGTCTCCCACACTGTCACCAAAGGCGGGAAGCAGTGTTCTTGGTGAGTCTCCCACACTGTCACCAAGGGCAGGAATCAGTGTTCCTGGTGTGTGTGTCTCCCACACTGTCCCCCAGGGCAGGAATCAGTGTTCCTGGTGTGTCTCCCATACTGTCACCAAGGGCAGGAATCAGTGTTCCTGGTGTGTCTCACACACTGTCACCAAGGGCGGGATTCAGTGTTCTTTGTGAGTCTCCCACACTGTCACCAAGGGCAGGAATGAGTGTTCCTGGTGTGTCTCCCACACTGTCACCAAGGGCAGGAATCAGTGTTCCTGGTGTGTCTCCCACACTGTCACAAAGGGCAGGAATCAGTGTTCCTGGTGTGTCTCCCACACTGTCACCAAGGGCAGGAATCAGTGTTCCTGGTGTGTCTCCCTCACTGTCACCAAGGGCAGGAATCGGTGTTCCTGGTGTGTCTCCCACACTGTCACCAAGTGCAGGAATCAGTGTTCCTGGTGTGTCTCCCTCACTGTCACCAAGGGCAGGAATGAGTGTTCCTGGTGTGTCTCCCACACTGTCCCCCAGGGCAGGAATCAGTGTTCCTGGTGCGTCTCCCACACTGTCACCAAGGGCAGGAATCGGTGTTCCTGGTGAGTCTCCCACACTGTCACCAAGGGCAGGAATCGGTGTTCCTGGTGAGTCTCCCACACTGTCACCAAGGGCCGGAATCAGCGTTCCTGGAGTGTCTCCAACACTGTCACCAAGGGCAGGAATCAGTGTTGCTGGTGTGTCTCCCACACTGTCACCAAGGGCAGGAATCAGTGTTCCTGGTGTGTCTCCCACACTGTCACCAAGGGCAGGAATCAGTGTTCCTGGTGTGTCTCCCATACTGTCACCAAGGGCAGGAATCAGTGTTCCTGGTGTGTCTCCCTCACTGTCATCAAGGGCAGGAATCAGTGTTCCTGGTGTGTCTCCCACACTGTCCCCCAGGGCAGGAATCTGTGTTCCTGGTGCGTCTCCCACACTGTCACCAAGGGCAGGAATCGGTGTTCCTGGTGAGTCTCCCACACTGTCACCAAGGGCAGGAATTGGTGTTCCTGGTGTGTCTCCCACACTGTCACCAAGGGCAGGAATCGGTGTTTCTGGTGTGTCTCCCACACTGTCCCCCAGGGCAGGAATCAGTGTTCCTGGTGTGTCTCCCACACTGTCACCAAGGGCAGGAATCAGTGTGCCTGGTGTGTCTCCCACACTGTCACCAAGGGCAGGAATCAGTGCTCCTGGTGTTTCTCACACACTGTCACCAAGGGCAGGAATCAGTGTTCCTGGTGTGTCTCCCACACTGTCAGCCATGGCAGGAATCAGTGTTCCTGGTGTGTCTCCCACACTGTCACCAAGGGCAGGAATCAGTGTTCCTGGTGTATCTCCGACACTGTCACCAATGGGAGGAATCAGTGTTCCTGTTGTGTCTCCTACACTGTCACCATAGGCAGGAATCAGTGTTCCTGGTGTGTCTCCCACACTGTCACCAAGGGCGGGAATCAGTGTTCCTGGTGTGTCTCCCACACTGTCACCAAGGGCAGGAATCAGTGTTCCTGGTGTATCTCCGACACTGTCACCAATGGGAGGAATCAGTGTTCCTGTTGTGTCTCCTACACTGTCTCCAAGGGCAGGTATCAGTGTTCCTGGTGTGTCTCCCACACTGTCACCAAGGGCAGGAATCCGTGTTCCTGGTGTATCTCCCACACTGTCACCAATGGGAGGAATCAGTGTTCCTGTTGTGTCTCCTACACTGTCACCATAGGCAGGAATCAGTGTTCCTGGTGTGTCTCCCACACTGTCACCAAGGGCGGGAATCAGTGTTCCTGGTGTGTCTCCCACACAGTCACCAAGGGCAGGAATCAGTTTTCCTGGTGTGTCTCCCACACTGTCACCAAGGGCAGGAATCGGTGTTCCTGGTGTGACTCCGACACTGTCCCCCAGGCAGGAATCAGTGTTCCTGGTGTGTCTCCCACACTGTCACCAAGGGCAGGAATCGGTGTTCCTGGTGTGTCTCCTACACTGTAACCAAGGGCAGGAACCAGTGTTCCTGAGGTGTCTCCCACACTGTCACCATAGGCGGGAAGCAGTGTTCTTGGTGAGTCTCCCACACTGTCACCAAGGGCAGGAATCAGTGTTCCTGGTGTGTGTGTCTCCCACACTGTCCCCCAGGGCAGGAATCAGTGTTCCTGGTGTGTCTCCCATACTGTCACCAAGGGCAGGAATCAGTGTTCCTGGTGTGTCACACACACTGTCACCAAGGGCGGGATTCAGTGTTCTTTGTGAGTCTCCCACACTGTCACCAAGGGCAGGAATGAGTGTTCCTGGTGTGTCTCCCACACTGTCACCAAGGGCAGGAATCAGTTTTCCTGGTGTGTCTGCCACACTGTCACCAAGGGCAGGAATCAGTGTTCCTGGTGTGTCTCCCACACTGTCACAAAGGGCAGGAATCAGTGTTCCTGGTGTGTCTCCCACACTGTCACCAAGGGCAGGAATCAGTGTTCCTGGTGTGTCTCCCTCACTGTCACCAAGGGCAGGAATGAGTGTTCCTGGTGTGTCTCCCACACTGTCCCCCAGGGCAGGAATCAGTGTTCCTGGTGCGTCTCCCACACTGTCACCAAGGGCAGGAATCGGTGTTCCTGGTGAGTCTCCCACACTGTCACCAAGGGCAGGAATCGGTGTTCCTGGTGAGTCTCCCACACTGTCACCAAGGGCAGGAATCAGCGTTCCTGGAGTGTCTCCAACACTGTCACCAAGGGCAGGAATCAGTGTTGCTGGTGTGTCTCCCACACTGTCACCAAGGGCAGGAATCAGTGTTCCTGGTGTGTCTCCCACACTGTCACCAAGGGCAGGAATGATTGTTCCTGGTGTGTCTCCCACACTGTCACCAAGGGCAGGAATCAGTGTTCCTGGTGTGTCTCCCATACTGTCACCAAGGGCAGGAATCAGTGTTCCTGGTGTGTCTCCCTCACTTTCATCAAGGGCAGGAATCAGTGTTCCTGGTGTGTCTCCCACACTGTCCCCCAGGGCAGGAATCTGTGTTCCTGGTGCGTCTCCCACACTGTCACCAAGGGCAGGAATCGGTGTTCCTGGTGAGTCTCCCACACTGTCACCAAGGGCAGGAATCGGTGTTCCTGGTGTGTCTCCCACACTGTCACCAAGGGCAGGAACTGGTGTTCCTGGTGTGCCTCCCACACTGTCACCAAGGGCAGGAATCGGTGTTCCTGGTGTGTCTCCCACACTGTCACCAAGGGCAGGAATCGGTGTTCCTGGTGTGCCTCCCACACTGTCACCAAGGGCAGGAATCGGTGTTCCTGGTGTGTCTCCCTCACTGTCACCAAGGGCAGGAATCAGTGTTCCTGGTGTGTCTCCCACATTGTCACCAAGGGCAGGAATCAGTGTTCCTGGTGTGTCTCCCATACTGTCACCAAGGGCAGGAATCAGTGTTCCTGGTGTGTCTCCCTCACTGTCATCAAGGGCAGGAATCAGTGTTCCTGGTGTGTCTCCCACACTGTCCCCCAGGGCAGGAATCTGTGTTCCTGGTGCGTCTCCCACACTGTCACCAAGGGCAGGAATCGGTGTTCCTGGTGAGTCTCCCACACTGTCACCAAGGGCAGGAATCGGTGTTCCTGGTGTGTCTCCCACACTGTCACCAAGGGCAGGAACTGGTGTTCCTGGTGTGCCTCCCACACTGTCACCAAGGGCAGGAATCGGTGTTCCTGGTGTGTCTCCCACACTGTCACCAAGGGCAGGAATCGGTGTTCCTGGTGTGCCTCCCACACTGTCACCAAGGGCAGGAATCGGTGTTCCTGGTGTGTCTCCCTCACTGTCACCAAGGGCAGGAATCAGTGTTCCTGGTGTGTCTCCCACACTGTCACCAACGGCAGTAATCAGTGTTCCTGGTGTGTCTCCCACACTGTCACCAAGGGCAGGAATCAGTGTTCCTGGTGTGTCTCCCACACTGTCTCCAGGGGCAGTAATCATTGTTCCTGGTGTGTCTCCCTCACTGTCACCAAGGGCAGGAATGAGTGTTCCTGGTGTGTCTCCCACACTGTCCCCCAGGGCAGGAATCAGTGTTCCTGGTGTGTCTCCCACACTGTCACCAAGGGCAGGAATTGGTGTTCCTGGTGAGTCTCCCACACTGTCACCAAGGGCAGGAATCGGTGTTCTTGGTGAGTCTCCCACACTGTCACCAAGGGCAGGAATCGGTGTTCCTGGTGTGCCTCCCACACTGTCATCAAGGCAGGAATCAGTGTTCCTGGTGTGTCTCCCACACTGTCACCAAGGGTAGGAATCAGTGTTCCTGTTGTGTCTCCCACACTGTCACCAAGGGCTGGAATCAGTGTTCCTGGTGTGTCTCCCACACTGTCACCAAGGGCAGGAATCAGTGTTCCTGGTGTGTCTCCCACACTGTCACCATGGGCAGGAATCAGTGTTCCTGGTGTGTCTCCCACACTGTCACCAATGGCAGGAATCAGTGTTCCTGGTGTGTCTCCCACACTGTCACCAAGTGCAGGAATCAGTGTTCCTGGTGAGTCTCCCACACTGTTACCACGGGCAGGAATCAGTGTTCCTGGTGAGTCTCCCACACTGTCCCCAAGGGCAGGAATCAGTGTTCCTTGTGTGTCTCCTACACTGTCACCAAGGGCAGGAATCAGTATTTCTGGTGTGTCTCCCACACTGTCACCAAGGGCAGGAATCGGTGTTCCTGGTGTGTCTCCGACACTGTCACCAAGGGCAGGAATCAGTGTTCCTGGTTTGTCTCCCACACTGTCCCCCGGGGCAGGAATCAGTGTTCCTGGTGTGTCTCCCAGACTGTCACCAAGGGCAGGAATCAGTGTTCCTGGTGTGTCTCCCACACTGTCACCAAGGGCAGGAATCAGTGTTTCTGGTGTGTCTCCTACACTGTCACCAAGGGCAGGAATCAGTGTTCCTTGTGTGTCTCCCACACTGTCACCAATGGCAGGAATGAGTGCCTGGTGTGTCTCCCACACTGTCACCAAGGGCAGGAATCGGTGTTTCTGGTGTGTCTCCCACACTGTCACCAAGGGCAGGAATCAGTGTTCCTGGTGTGTCTCCCACACTGTCACCAAGGGTAGGAATCAGTGTTCCTGTTGTGTCTCCCACACTGTAACCAAGGGCAGGAATAAGTGTTCCTGGTGTGTCTCCCACACTGTCACCAAGGGCAGGATGCAGTGTTCCTGGTGAATCTCCCACACTGTCTCCTGGGGCAGGAATTACTGTGGTTGATGTTGCCAATCTTACTGTCTTATTTCAAGGTTCAGGCAAATGATGGTGGTAGAGAAATTAGACTATTAGAGATAAATAGATGAACAGATGAAGGAATGAAAGGATGCTTGAGGGATACCATTGTTTGTTGATCAAAAGCCTCTGCTTCTCCTATAGTCCATGCAGGACTCTGGTAAAGGAAGAATGAAAAGAGGGAAGGAAGGAATGGAGGGAGAGAAGAAGCGAGGGAAGGAGGGAGGAAGGGAAGTAACAGGGAAGGAAGGAGTGGGGAAGGAAAGTAAGAACAGAGAAGAGAAGGGCAGGACAAGAAGACAGTGGCAGCAGAATGGAGGGCTCTGACACTGGAGATACAGGGTCTCCTTTCAAAGCACAATGTACCCTCCTCTGTATCACAGGGAACTGAGTGCGCCTCCCTCAGGTACCTCGGTGGCAACCCATTGCTTCCTGCGTCCTGAAGAGGAGAGACCCTTCTCTAATACCTAAAATGTACAAAGGTCACTAAATCCATACAGCACATCCAGTCATCATGTCCATCATCCAGGTCACACTTCAGGATGGTAAGTGTCACTGCTGAGGCTGAGCCACTGGAGGACACAGAAGACACCTCAAGGATCTTCCCTAGCCACTCTTGCACACAGACTCTGCCTCAACCCAGTGCTGGCCTCAGGCTTCTCTGCTTCCCATGAATGTCCCAAGAGCACTGAACCCCGCGTGAGGACACAATTAAAAAATTCTAGGGCTGGAGAGATGGCTTAGTGGTTGAGGCAACTGCTTGCAAAGCCTGAGGATCCATGTTCAATTCCCCATATCCAGTGTAAGCCAGATGCACAATATGACACATGCACATGATCGCACAAGGTGGCTGTGGTGGTTTGATTCAGGTGTTCCCTATAAACCTAGGTGTTGTGAATGCTAGCTCCCCAGCTGATGGATATTTGGGAATTAATGCCTCCTGGAGGGAGTGTATTGTTTGGGGCGGGCTTATGGGCTTTATAGCCAGTTTCCCCATGCCAGTGTTTGGCACACCCTCCTGTTGCTGTGGTCCATCTTATGTTGGCCAGGGGGTGATGTCCACCCTCTGCTCATGCCATCGTTTCCCCTGCCATCGTGGAGCTTCCCCTCGAGCCTGTAAGCCACAATAAATCTCTTTTTCCCAGAAGCTGCTCTTGGTTGGGTGATTTCTAACAGCAATGCTAACCGGACTGCAACAGTGGCACATGCATCTGGAATCCTATTACATTGGCTGGAGGGCCTGGAACCCCATTTCTCTCTCTCTCTCTTTCTCTCACTCTTGCTTTCGGTCATTAAAACGGCCAGTCTGAGCTGGGTGTGGTGGTGCACACCTTTAATCCCAGAATTTGGGAGGCAAAGGTAGGAGGATCACCATGAGTTTGAGGCTACCCTAAGACTACATAGTGAATTGCAGGTCAGCCTGGGCTACAGTGAGACCCTACCTTGAAAAACCAGTAATAATAATAATAGTAATAATAAAATTTAAAAGTCTACACCCATACCAATCCGGGTGAGGAGACTGGGTTAAGAAGAAACATTGGCAGGCATGGTGGCTCATGCCTACAATCCCAACCCTGGGGAGGCTTTGCCAGCGTTTGAGGCCAGGGTCAATGTGGACTACATAGGAAGATTCTGTCTCACAAAACAAAATAGCAAAAGAGAAGTAGAAAGAAGGAAAAAGGAAAAGAGAAATGAATTGCCTAATAGGAAGGCAGGCAGGGAATGGATCACCAAGCTGAGTATGTGCTTATGAGCAGTCTGTTCCTAAGGGTCTTTATTTATGAAGCTAAATACAACTGTCCAGGGAGCTTCTATACCTAGGACCACCATGCAGAGGACAGGGACACGTCATGTGGCTCATCAGCCATTACACTATCAGCACTGCTGAGACACAAAATTTCACAATAATATTTTATAGGAAATTACTATAGCTTTGAAAATACAACTGAACTATTACTAAACACATCAAAAGTGGAACATCTTAGGAGCATTGGAAACAACCCTTATTGGTAGTAGATGTCTATGAACACAACAGAAATTTAACAGAACTGTCTCAGCATTTTTAGGTTGTACATTAAATTCAGGAAGAAATGCCGCTGTATGGAGATAGATAGATAGATAGATAGATAGATAGATAGATAGATAGATAGATAGATAGATATAGATATATATCTCCTCTGTTCATGAGGAGCCCAAGCACAGGTGAGTCGACAGGATGATCTTTGGAGTTAGAGGTAGATGGTCTGGTAGTTTGAATAAATGACCCCCAGTAGATTCAGGAATTTATTAAAACTTCTGGATTTCTAGCCACCTGGCTGCAAGAGGTACCACAGGCGGTCACTGAGCCCTAAGGTGTGATGGTGAATTTGACCTTCCAGTCTAAAGATATGCAAAGTGCCTGGAGTTGCTGGAGTGTGCTTGTTTTGTGGTGTGGCTTTAGAGATTTGGCTTGTGGCCTCTCTCTCTCTCTCTCTTTCTCTCTCTGCCTGGTCCTTTAAGAGGGGACAACTACTTCTGCCATTGTGGAACGTCCCCTGGGTCTGTAGGCTTCAAAAGATCCCTTCCTCCATAACTGCCCGGTTTGGGAGTTCATCTCAGCGACCTGCAGCTTGTGGTCTGCGACAGATGGTGTCACCACGTGTGGAGAGAGATGCGGAGGGCACTTGCTGGAGTTGCTTGGTGCAGCCTCATGCCGCCGTAAGGAACTCTCCCCTGAGGTGGGAAGAGACTAGCCAAGAAGGGAAATGAGTTTCAGCTTCTGCAATAGGGCAGGCTGTAGCTCATGACACTGCCCCATGCGCACGGGGCCCTGAGCCATCCCCAACCCTGAGAACACAGAACATTCCCTACTAGCCAGAATTGCCAGCAAGTCATTCCCTTGTTCCTTTTCATTGTTTTTTTTTTATTATTACTATTACATATTTACTTCTAAGTTGTGTACTGTACCACAGAGCCCCATGGGCGCCACAAGAGCATCAGTGTGCCTATAAGAGAGCAAGGCTCCTCCATCTGCCTTCTCTGGTAATGTGGGAACTTGCTGCCAAGCAAGAGGTGGTGTGTTTCCTTCCACTTAATTTTTAAAAATATTTTATTTTCTTTATTTATTTGAGAGAGAGAATAAATAGGCAGGGGAGAAAGTGAGAGAGAGAGAGCAAGCCAGGGCCTCCAGCCATTGCAAACGAACTTCAGATGCATGTGCTCCCTTGTGCATCTGGCTTATGTGGGTCCTGGGGAATTGAACCTGGGTCCTTTGGCTTTGCAGGAAAGCGCCTTAATCACTAAGCCATTTCTCCACCCTCATTCCACTTTCTTGCTCCAAGGACTACTCCCCATGCTAAGCAATGAGTTCCTGCTTCCAACTGGCAGAACATTAAAGGGTTTCTCCAATGCTACCCCTGCTGCTAGCCTGAGGCAAGCACATTAAATGTGCTCCTAATTTCAGCCCAGTAATAATGATTCAATTTCAACAAACCATTTTCAGTAGATTTCTAAATGTCTCACAAATAGAATAAAATGAATATGCAATAAGTTGACACCTGCTATTGCTTTCTTTCTTATTCTTCACAAAATTAATTTTTCTTTCTAATTGACACCTAATACATTTAGGTAATTACAGGGGACAGTATAGCGATTCAGTATGTGTGGACCATGTGTGATGGTTTGAACATAAAATGTCCCCCACAAGCTAATGTGTCTTAACACATGGCCCCCAGCTCTTTGGGAAGGTTGTGAGATCTTTATGAGATGATGCCAGCTTTCTGCTTCTATTATGCTTTCTTTTTTAATTTTTCAAATTAAATTTTTTTTTACTTTGTATGGACACATCATGTGTTGGTACCATCATTTCCTTTCTCCCTATCTCCATTCCACTGAAGGCCTTCCTTAGTTGGATTGCTGGTATTCCCTATCATGTTTGGGATTCTGGGTTGTGAGAGCAGCAGTCAGTCATTGTGTGTGTTTCGGGGGTGGGGGGAGGCAATGTTCTTCACCTTGAAGATTTTACCCTCTGGAACTGTAAGAAAAAAAAAAAAAAAACAACTCTTTCCCTAAGTAGCTTCTGCTCAAGTATTTGTCTCAGCAGTGAGAAAGTAGTTAACAAAGAGAATACGTACCAGGAGTGGAGTTCTTGCTAGAACAACCCTAACTGTGTGGCTCTTGCTCTCCAAAATGCTCTTGGGAAGGAATGTAGAAGGACTTGGAACTTTGAACTTGACAAGCCTGACAATGCTATACTTAACAGGCCATTCTGGTGAAAACTCGGGAGACCACAGTGCTGAGAGAAATGTGGACTGTGTCTCATGATGAGACTTCATAAGGGAACAAGGACTTCATTGGCAACCAGGGTAAAAGCAGCCCGTGTGATATTCTGTCAAAGAAACTGGCTGCATCCTGTCCATGTCCTGAGCACTTGAGTGAAAATGAATTTAAAAACAGTGGACTAGGACTTCTAAGTAAGATGGTGGCATAGTAGCCATGCCAAGGCAGCCTAGGGAAGGGAAAAGGGCAGAAAACCAGCAAAATACACTGTCCTACCAAGAAGTGAAGGTGTATATGTTATAATTAACCACAGCAGAGAAGCAAGAGAGACTCGAATCTTCTGGAAAGGAGGAAACCAGCCAGAAACTTGCCGGGGCACCAGCGGCCCCATTCTTCCACATACCAGCCTGCCCAGCCGGTACGGATCAGAAACCACTGAGAGACCAAGTATAACCATTTTCAAAAAAGGCCCAGGCCTGACTTAGATAGAGAACTAGCCGGCCAATGGGCTGGCCTTTTCTTCTGTAAACTTGGCTTGCTTAATTGCTGCCTTTCCCCCTAACGTTTCTGAGGAATCTCCACTTCAAGGTCATTGCAGAAACACTCCACTGCAGGGGGGCGGAGGGGCCCCCTCCGGCTCCAACCACCTGCTTGGATAAGAAACTGAGGAATCTCCACTTCCAGGACAATGGAGATGACTTCATCTGCCCGGAGTGCGCCTAGCTCCTGCCCCCATCTTTGCCTGCTGAAACCCCAAGCCAATCAGAACTGTTTAAATCAACCAATCATGTATCTATCCCCTACTTCTTTGTTCGAATTCCTATATGAACCCCTTCCCCCAAAAGAAAGGGCTCTCTCCCTCACTACCGCTGTGCCTGACTGTGGGGACGGAGCCCAGGCCTAGGTTGCAATAAAGAAACCTATTGCTTTTACATTTGAGTGTCTCGGCTTCTGTGGCGGTTCTCTGGGTGACTCCTGTGTGACTGGGGGACGTGGCTCCTGATCAGGGGTCTTGGCACAATACCATGTGGAGGGATTTTCCACTCACATCAGCCTCATCAGAGTCAAGAAACCTGAAGGAGAAGACAACAGGGACCAGATGAGCAGCTGCTGCCAGTGAGCCCACACAGGACCAGCTGAGCGGCTCCGATACAACTCCAGGCATCCCGCACAGTCTCCCTTCCCCCAACCGCCAGTGCCATGGTGACCCACTGAAGAGCTCATTCAGCCTCTGGCGGCAAGGCATCCAGCACAGTTGATCGGAACACCAGATCTACAGTGCAACAGAGAGAGACTGAGGTGGGCGCTGAGCATTGGTGAGATTGAAAGCCATCCCAAAAGGTAACAGGGCCTACTTACACAAAGGCAGGTATATAGGCGTGAACTGGAAGTGCTAGTCTCTCTTTCATGTTAAGCAGGTGTGTGTTACATATTCTTGGTTGGCTTTACCATACTTAAATAAGCTGCATTTTAGAGTTGACTATTGTTGCCTTAGATGCTTCCTGATTTATACGGCCTTTGTCTTTTTCTTCTGTCATGATTGGAGGCAGGGAATGACTCAGCCTCAGGCTGATGTGGAACCCATTTCAGACCA
The DNA here is from genome assembly GCF_020740685.1 of Jaculus jaculus. Lineage (NCBI taxonomy): Eukaryota > Metazoa > Chordata > Mammalia > Rodentia > Dipodidae > Jaculus > Jaculus jaculus. Next base: position 6,940,894 of record NC_059102.1, on the reverse strand, counting down.
ACCTCCCCTTTGACAGGATTAAGGGTGTGGGGCATCACACACCTTTAGGGACTTTGGCTTGATTAGATTATCTGGTTTTTTTTAATCCTCACTCTTGGATAAATACTCTGTGCTGGTTTTGATTGAATGTGTATATTGCTCAGTTAAATTTTAGAATTTGCTAGTAACATGCTCCAACCAATTTCCTATAATATTTGAGTAGCAGGCAAACTCACACCTAGGGTCACATCTGCTATTTCTTTTGGAGTATAAGTTATATCTGGCACCTTAAACACTTACCCTGCAGATATATAAAGATATATACACACATAATAACACTGAAGATAATTAGAAAACCCAAGTGTCAAATTAACTCAAGATGCAAAACCTTACATTATAATATAAGAAACACAAGGCAAGACAGTACAATCCCACCAAAAATTATAAATCCATCAGAAATGAACTCCAATGAGACTGTTTTAGATGCAATGCCTGACAAATATTTCAAAAAAAGATTATATCTATGTTTAAAGAAATCAAAGGAATTAAGAAAACAATCTCCTGAAAAATCCCAAGAGAACACAGGAAACCAACTTAATCAAAAAAAGAAGTCAACACATGACATGAGTAAAGAAACAGAAATAATGAAAAAAATACCAATCAGAAATATTAGAAATAAAAAACAGAGTAAATCAAATAGAAAATTCAATAGAAACTCTCACCAGTAGAATGGGTCAAGGAGAGGATGGAAGATCAGGTGGCAGATCTTGCAGTCCAATAAAGACAAATGAATAGAAGAGATGAATGGAACTTTCAAGACATTTGGGACACAATGAGGAGATCAAACATAAGAATTCAGGGCACAGTAGAAGAAGAATTTTACTCCAAAGGTACAGCAGGCATTTTCAACAAAATCATAGAAGAAAACATCCCCCTAATTGGGAAAGTGATGCCAAGGCAGGTACAGAAAGGCTTCAAAACACCGAACACAAAAATCAAGAAAGGGGCTGGAGAGATGGCTTAGTGGTTAAGTGCTTGCCTGTGAAGCCTAAGGACATCGATTCAAGGCTCAATTCCCCAAGACCCATGTAAGCCAGATGCACAAGGTCATGCATGTGTCTGGAGTTTGTTTGCAGTGGCTGGAGGCCCTGATGCACCCATTCTCTTTCTACCTGTCTCTTTCTCTCTCTGTCTGTCCATCACTCTCAAATAAATAACTAAAAATAAACAAAAAAAATTAATAAATAAACATCTCACCATAATATTATAGTTAAGCTACAAAACATAAAAACCAAAGAAAATACAGTGAAAGCAGTTAGGTGGAAAAATCAAGCCACATACAAAGACAAGCCCATCAGGATCACAGAAGGTTACTCAATACAGACTTTAAAAGCCAGAAGGGCTTGGAATGATGTATTTTAAGTTCTGAAAGATAACAACTGTCAGACAAATTTACTTTATTTAGCAAAGCTTCCATCCAAATTGATGGAGAAATAAGGGCATTCCACAGCAAAAAAAAAAAAAGGCTAAAGGAATATATGAACACTAAACCAGCTCTACAGAACCTACTTGAAAAATCCTCCATGCTGAAGAGAAAGCAAAGCACACATGTAAGTAAACAGGAAAATAAAAGCATACACAAATAATAGTAAATACAAGAGAGTAAAGAAAAAAATCAGAACTACAAAACAAAAATTGTAAGACCTTTCAGTAATAACTCAATATCAACAGCCTCAATGCCCCAACCAAAAGACATAGGTTTGCAGACTGGGTTAAAAAGCAGGATCCAGCTGGGCATGGTGGCGCACGCCTTTAATCGCAGCACTCAGGAGGCAAAGGTAGGAGGACTGCCGTGAATTCGAGGCCACTCTGAGACTCCATAGTGAATTCCAGGTCAGCCTGGGCTAGAGCGAGACCCTACCTCAAAAAAAAAAAAAAAAAAAAAAAGCAGGATCCTTCTACTTGTTGCCTCCAAGAAACACAACTTTCCATAAAAGTTGGGCACTATCATAGGATGAAAGGATAAGAAATGGTATTTCAAGCAAATGGGTCTAGAAAACAAGCAGGTGTCGCCATGCTAAGATGTGACAGGATAGACTTCAAACCAACCCTAGTTAATCATTTTACATTTATTAAAGGAACACTCCAGCAGGAGGACATTACAATTCTAAGCATATATGCACCTAACAGGGGGCTTCCAATTTCATCAAACAAACACTATTAGAATTAAGGTCACAAATAACACCAAACACAATGGTAGCAGGTGATTTCAACACCCCACTCTCATCAATTGTGAGGTCATCCCCACAAAAAATAAACAGAGAAGCATCTGGATTAAATGAGGTCATAGAACAAATGGACCTAACAGATATATATGCAGGACATTTCATCCAAAAGCTACAGAATACACGTTCTTTTCTGCGGCACCTAGAACAATCTCTAAAATAGATCACATATTAGGACACAAAGAGAATCATACCAAATACAGAAAAACTGAAATAATTCCTTGCACTCTATCTGATAGCGATGGGATTAAACTATAAATCAACAGCAAGGAAAAACTATACAGTATACACATAATTATGGAAACTAAATAATATAACACTAAATGATGAATAGGTCAATTAAGAAATCAAGAAGGAAAAAAAAAAAAGAAATCAAGAAGGAAATTTTAAAAAATTCATAGACTCCAATGCTAATGAGAATGCAATGTACCAAAACTTTTGGGACACAATGAAGACAGTCCTAAGAGGGAAATTTATACATTTAAGTGCCTATATTAAGAAACCAGAATTCCAGAACCTGGGAGGCAGAGGTAGGAGGGTCACTGTGAGTTCAAAGACAGCCTGAGACTACATAGAGGATTCCAGGTCAGCATGGACTAGAGTGAGACCCTACCTCAAATAAACAAACAAACAAACAAATAAACAAAGATTAGAAAGGTCACCAGAAAACAACTTAGGGCTTTGGAAGAAGAAGAATAAGGCAAACAAAAAGTCCATGGATGGGAAGAAATACTAAGATTAGGGCAGATCTTATTGAAATAGAAACCAAAAATCAACCCAAAGAATCAATGAAACAAAGAGTTGGTTCTTTGAAAGGATAAACAAGATTGATAAACCCTTAGCAAATCTGACCAAAAGAGAGAAGAGACACAAACCAATAAAATTAGAGATGAAAAAGACACCATCAAAACAGATACCAAGGAAATTCAGAAAATCATAAGGACATACCTTAAGAACATATACACCAGTAAGTTGGAAAATCTGAAAGAAATGGACGATTTCCTTGACCTATATGACCCACCAAAATTAAATCAAGATGAGATTAACCACTTAAATAGACCTATAACAAGTATGGAGATGCAAGCTGCTATTAAAAAAAACAAATCTCTCAACTAAAAAAATTTCAGGCCCAGATGGATTCACTGGTGACCTTCATGGAAGAATTAACACCACTGCTTCTCAAACTTTTCCATGCAATAGAACAGGAAGTAATTCTAATAAACTCTCTCTACAAAGTCAGCATCACCCTGATATCAAAACCAGACAAAGATAAAACAAAAAAAGAAAACTACAGACCAATCTCCCTCATGAACATAGATGCAAAAATTCTCAACAAAATATTGGGAAACAGAATACACGAATACATCAGAAAGATCATTCACCCTTGCCAAGTAGACTTTATTTCAGAGATGCAGGAATTGTTCAACTTAAGCAAATCTATAAATGTAATACCCTATATAAATGGACTAAAAGACAAAAATCACATGATCATCTCAATAGATGCAGAAAAGGCATTTGACAAAATCCAACATCCCTTCATGATAAAAGTCCTACAGAAACTGTGAATAGAAGAAACATATCTCAACATAATAAAGGTTATTTATGACAAGCCTACAATCAACATAATACTAAATGGAGAAAAGCTTGAAACTTTTCCATTAAAATCAGGAATAAGACAAGGGTGTCCACTGTCCCCACTTTTATTTAATACAGTAATGGAAGTCTTAGCCATAGCAGTAAGGTAAGAGACACACATAAAATGGATACAAACTGGAAATGAAGATATCAAATTATCATTATTTGCAGATGATAGGATTCTTTATATAACGGACCCTAAAGACTCTACTGGAAACGTGTCAGAGCTGAGGAACACTTTAGCAACATAGCAGGATAAAAAATAAGCACACAGAAATCAGTAGCCTTCCATATGCTAACAACAAACATGCTCAGGATGAAATCAGGGAATCACTCCCATTCACAATTGCCTCAAAAGTAAATACATAAGGGCTAGAGAAGTGGCTTAGCGGTTAAGCACTTGCCTGTGAAGCCTAAGGACCATGGTTCGAGGCTCGATTCCCCAGGACCCACGTTAGCTAGATGCACAAGGGGGCGCACACGTCTGGAATTCGTTTGCAGAGGCTGGAGGCCCTGGCATGCCCATATTCTCTCTCTCTCTGCTTCTTTCTCTCTGTCTGTTGCTCTCAAATAAATAAATAAAAATATTTTTAAAAATACATAAATAAATAAATAAATAAAGTACCTTGGAATAAACCCAATCAAGGAAGTGAGGGATCTCTACAGTGTAAACTTTAAAATACTCAAGGAAGAAATTGCAGAAGACACTAGGAAATGGAAAGACATCCCATGCTCTTGATTTGGAAAAATCAATATTGTAAAGATGGCAATCTTACCAAATACAGTCTTACCAAATGTGCTCTATGGGAGGGAATACATGCCAGGTACTGAAATACTAATTAAAAGCCTATGGTGGAGGAAGTCATGAGCCTTAGGAGTGTAATGCCTGCTCTTGTCTGGCTAAATGCACATATTATGATCACCAAACTTCCCTGTGAGCACTTTACTTAATGTTCATACCCATATGTTAATGCTATTCTCAATTCTGGTTAGAGATGCCTCTCTCTTCAGATGGTAGTGACCACTGTGATGACCCAAAAGGTACCATAGTGATGAGCAGAAGTTACAAAGGAGTGTTCAGCACTAAAACATCTCTATCACACCTTCCAAGGTTCTAGGTCCATTGCAGAAGAGGTGACAGAAAGAATGTAAGAGCCAAAGGAAGGGTAGGACTTCTTACAATACAATCATCCAGAAAGAAATTGGCTTCCATATCCTTGACCTCACAGTGCCTAGCATGACCTTCACAAGACCTTTATAATAGGAGGAAAAGATGATGACATGAAAGTAAAAGAGAGACTAATGGAGAGAAGGAGGGGATATGATGGAAAGTGAGTTTGTGAAGGGGAAAATGGGGGGGTAATTACCATGGTTTATTGTCTATAAGTTATGGAAGCTGTCAATTAAAAAAAGAAAAAAAAACTAATGGACTAATATGTTTGTTAGAGCGAATTTCACGGCAGGATGGCTTGAGTCTGTTTGACTTTTCTTAGCTACTCTGAGTCAAATCTACAGAGCAGAACAAAAAGACATGAAAAATGGGAAGTCTAAAATGGGAAGAAGAAAATAAAAGAAAGGAAAGAAGGGCTGGGGAGATTTCTCAGTGGTTAAAGTTGCTTGCTTAAAAAGCCTGCCAGCCTGGGTTTAATTCCCCATTATCCACACAAAGCCAGGTACTCGGAGTGACACATGTGTTTGGAGTTCATTTGCAGTGGCAAGAGACCCTGGTGTGCTTATTCATTCTCTCTCTCTCCTTGCAAATAAATATCTCAATATTAAAAAAATAAATAAATAAAGGAAAGATATGTGAACAAGGTTAAAGTCCCAGGCTAGAAAGCGCATGCACTTTGGCTGTAATTATTAAAGAGATCACCATCATTGAAGGGAAGCCTACTGCTGTGCACCAGGAAACAAGCACAGCCTGAGGGCACCCACTGAAGGTTCAAGATGGAAAGCATATGTATTATTTTGGAAGAAAAGGCCTTATGGGACGATGGGACGATGCCGGAATCCCTTACTCTCTAAAGTTAGCAGGCAGACACTACTATAGCTGGAGCCCAGGACCAGGCTTCATGCCAAGCTGGCAGCAGAATTTGGCAGTACTGCCCACATGATACTGGTTTCTGAGGCATCAAAATACAAGATGTGGGGGGTCATGGAGTATTTCACCAAAGTTTTAGAGCATCACTGAGGCTAATCAATGTGAGAGACAGCATGTGAGTCCCTGCATGGAGACCTTGTGAGACACAGCACGAAGCTTCTGGAGCCCAGAGGATTTCATCATGAGTCCGGGTACTAGACATGGAGCTGCAGGCATTGGTGCTTGCCCTGCTGGGTTTCAGTCTTGCCTTGGTTTAATCTTTCATTGCCATATTCCTCCCCATTTGAATGGGAATGTTTATCCTATGCCACCACGTGTTGGAAGTATGTAACCTGGGTTTTGATTCTACAGGTCTTACAGGTAAGAAACTGCCTAGAGTCTCAGATAAGAATTTGAACTTTAGACTTTTGAGCAAGGTTGCAACTGATAAAGACTTTGAGGACTTTTAAGTTGGACTGGAAGTATTTTGCATAATGAGATGGCCTTGGGTGTAGAATGTGGTAATTTGAATGCAAAATGTCCACAATAGGCTAATGCATTTACACAAGGGGTCCCCAGATATTTGGGGATGCTGTGAAAGCTTTAGGAGATGGAGCCTTGCTGGAGGAAGTGTGTCACTGAGGTCACTGCTGGTCGGTCTTGAGGTGTGGCAGCACAGCCCCAATTGCTATTCATTCTACCTCTCTCTCTCTCTCTCTCTCTCTCTCTCTCTCTCTCTTTTCTCTTTCTCCCTGATAATGTGATGGTTTTCTGTTCAGGCCATTTTTGTTTTTTCTGTCACTATGGACTCTACCCTCTGGAACTATAAGCCAAAATCTCTCTCCTTTCCTAAGCTGCCTTTGCTTTGGTATGTTTTTCAGAAATGAGAAAGTAACCGAGACTCCAAGTGTCAGTCTCAAGTGAGATTGACTAGTGTATTCAGCTCCCCAAATCTCTATATGTTTGGAACCTCCTGCTATCGCTCCCAGAAACACCCAGCTGGGTAGGGTTGGATCCCACGCCAGCCCCAGGGGACACAGGCAATGCTATGGGATTCCCACTCTGGAGCCAGGCACACTTAGCACCAGGACTGTGTTTGCCCATCTTTTCCTTCCTAACTTGTACTGTGATGTTATCCCATGCATCCACATAAACTGAATAACTTCACGATCTCCAGTCTCTCCTAGGGAAGAGAAGCTCAAGCCATTTAGAAATTGGAAAAGAAGACCTAAGAGGAAAAGTTAGTAGAATTAAGGCTACTAACTCAGTCAAAAAGAAGACTGCAGCAATGGTTCACCAGTTACGGAAAGTTCATTAAAAATTACTTTACATGGGCTACCAGCCATCTGGTCTCCCTTTCCTGAGCAGAGAAGAAATGGCCTTCAGTCACACAGGAAGGGTTCTCAGATGTGGAAGGCTATGAAGTGTTGACTGCTGAGCAGTTACAGAATGGTGTATGTGTGTACGAGCATGCATGTGTGTATGTGTGTGTGTGTGTGTGTGTGTACAAAGCCAGACACCCAGTGTCATCCTCTATTGATCTTCCTCCTCACTCTGCTGACAGAGTCTCTAAATGAAACTGGAGCTCACAGTTTTCCAGTTGGAATGGCTGACCAGGGATCCCCAGGGATCCTCCGGTCTCTGCGTCCTTCAGCTCTGGACTTGCCGGTTGCACAACCATTCCCAGCTTTTTATATGGCTGCTGTGGATCAAGCTCAGGCCCTCCTGCTTATGCGGCAAGCGTGCTTAGCTGCAGAGACATCTGCCCGACTCCACCATGACCACATGAGAATTTCTGCAAAGGATTCAAGGGTGGAACTACTCACCCACCCCACCGATTTTGGAAGACTCTGAGCAGGAAGACAAGCGACACTGTCTCTCTGAAATGTCTTCCAGGTGTTTGCGGGAGCGTGGGCTCGCCTGCAGGCGGGTACGTCACCTCTAACCTCTCGAACGCTCTCGCTGTCTACCTTCCTCATCCTCTTTGCTGTGGTCTGCATGTAAAATATCTCCTATAGACTCATGTGTTACACAGACACCTGCTGCGTACTTGGGTGTGCTATTTTGGAAGGCTGGGGAAACTTCAGGAGGCAACACCTGACTGGGGTTGGCAGCCATCCATCCACTTGCCTGGAGACAGCGGGTGCATCAGAATCCAAGTCCCAACGCTGAGCGGGTCAGCATGCAGGTGACCTCTGCCCCCACCCTACACACACATGGACCGTGTGAATACAGTACTTCCGATTTTTCCTCCCTTGACCTAATTAGATTCAGTGTATCAGTTGCCTTCTCACTGCTGAGCCACAATCCTGACAAAAATCAGCTTAAGGGAAGGCTGGGGAGATGACTCAGCAGTTAAAGGAACTTGCCTGCTAAGTTGGCCAGACGTGGTGACTTCCCCGGCACCCGTGTAAAGCCAGACGTGGTGACTTCCCCAGCACCCGTGTAAAGCCAGACCCAAAATGGTGTTGATTTGCAGCAGCAAGAGACTCTGGAGGGCCCCACACACACGTGTGCACACTTGAAAATAAACAAATAATTTTTAAAAATCAGCTTACAGGAGGAAGGGTTTATTTTTGAATACAATTCTAGGGCACAGCCCACACGGCGGGGAGGGTGCAGGGCCAGGCGCCCGGGGCAGCTGCTCACGTTCAGCCCGCAGCAAGGAAGCAGAGAGCCAGGAACGCTGGTGGCCGGGGCAGCTCGCTCACTCCCTTGCTCGCTCTGGTTTTTTGAGGTAGGGTTTCCCTCAAGCCCAGGCTGAACTGGAATTCACTATGTAGTCTCAGGCTGGCCTTGAACTCACAGTGATCCTCCTACCTCTGCCTATCAAATGCTGGGCTTAAAGCCATGTACCACCACACCTGACCAGCTCTCTCTTTTGTACATAGCTGGAGTCTCCAGTCCATGGAATAGGGTCTCCCACAGCCAAGGGAGGACTTCCCACCTCGCCTAATCCTCACAGGCCTGCCCAGAGGCTAACCTAATCTAGATGACTCCTCACAGGTGATTCTAGGTCTTGTCAAGTTGACCATCAATATAAACCATCCCAGGTGGGTGCCTGTGCTTTGTAAAACAGGATGTCCTGATTGGCACAGCACAGGAACGAGGTCCCAGGGATGCAACAGCTGGCAAGAAGGAAGGCACGGAAGTACAGGGCCGAGCTGCTCTGCATCACAGAGTGACACCTCGGAGAAAAAGAAGAAAGAAGGGCCAGAAAAAGAAGGGGAGAGAAGACTTAGGAAGTATCTGAGGTTTGAGGGGCCTCCCAGGCGAGCAACAGGAAGGTGGACTTTAGAGAGCTCCCCACAGTTAGCTCCCACATCCTGCATATAACTGGAGAATGGGTCCCTTACTTCTTTCAAGAGTCAGGCAGGAAGCAGCAGAAGCAGGAATCATGGATAGGAGACTATCAGAAAAGAAAACACAATTATTGCACTTATTGTAAAATAGCTTTCAGGATGAAATTAATCTAGACCAAAATTACCAAGCACATTGTTTTAAGGGGAAAAAAGTATCTACCTTTTTAGCATGCTAAGCTTATACTGAAACCACTTTGCTGGCACAAAGGAGATTTGACATGTGAAAAGCTAAATTTCCACTGTCTTTCAGATGCCCCTGATACATACTTATTAATAATGATGGTTTCTAAAAACTCATTCGGCCTTCTAGAGCTGGCAGCCCCGCCTGCGGCGCCCAGAGCAGGCCCGGCATTGAGGCCGGCTGCCCTCCCTGGAGAGGAGCCAGCAGGCTCCTGCTGTTACCTTCTCTCTGCTGGGACACAGCCCTGACCAGGAGCAGCTGATGGATGGAAAGAGTTTATTTCAGCTTAGAGTTTCATGGGGAAACTTCTGCACAGAAGGAAAAGCATAGCAGAGCCATCAACTGGGTGTCACATCTTGTCACCGCAGCTAGGAGGGAGCCTTCTGAGTGAGCTGGTTCCAAACACCTAGTGAGCTGGACGCAGAAAACCGAAAGCCCACCCCTTGTGACACACCTTCTCAGATAAAGTTCTCACAGTCCCCACCAGCTGGGGACGAAGTAGGAAGCTTAATCATAAACACTCGAGGCTATGCGGGGACATTTTACATTCAACCGCAGCAGCTCCCAAGACAACAGTCTTGAAGACAGAGGCAGAACTCACAGCTGGAGGAGAGGGCTTCAGAGCCCCGCGCAGTTTCAGGAAACGTAGGCACTTTAAGCCCCAGAGTTTAAATGTATCAGTGGTTGCAATGGAAATCTGCACCAGACAATTTTGCATGACTGTATCATATGCCTGATGTGGTGGTTTGATTCAGGTGTCCCCCATAAACTTAGGTGTTCTGAATGCTAGATTCCCAGCTGATGGAGATTTGGGAATTAATGCCTCCTGGAGGGAGTGTATTGTTGGGAGCGGGCTTATGGGCTTTATAGCCAGTTTCCCCATGCCAGTGTTTGGCGCACCCTCCTGTTGCTGTGGTCCACCTTCTGTTGGCCAGGGGGTGATGTCCACCCTCTGCTCATGCCATCGTTTTCCCCTGCCATCGTGGAGCTTCCCCTCGAGCCTGTAAGCCAAAATAAAACTCTTTTTCCCAGAAGCTGCTCTTAGTTAGGTGATTTCTACCAGCAATGCGAACCAGACTGCAGCACCTGATTTTCTGGCTGGAGGTCTCCTGTGGGATGTGTGACCCCTGAACCCTAAGACCCACTATAGATGCTTGGTCCACCCTCGTGGCCATCAGCTAGCTACATGTGGACACTGGGGCAGGGATTGGCCTATTTTATTTTAATGAATTAAAATTAAATTAAAAGGGAAAAATTTGAAGGATAAAGAGCAGATGGATGGTCATCAGAAGCCAGGGGTTGGGAGAAGGCTATGAAGGACCAGCCCAGGGGCAAATCGTGGGACTCGTGACGTTTCTCTGCATTTCAGTGGTGTGGTTCCTATTTGACGCTGCACATTCCTGAAAGCTTCTGGGAAATGCACAAAGGAGTGAACTGCGGGGCTGAGGAGGTAGCCCACTCAGTGAAACATCACGGCACCAGCATGGTGACCTGAGTTCAAGCCCCAGTACCCACATAAATGCTGGGGGGTGATGATGTACTACCTGAAATCCCAGTGCTTTGGAGGCAGAGACAGGTGGATCCCTGTACTTGCTGCCAGCCAGTCTAGCCTAATTGATGAGATCCAGGACAATGAGAAACCCTTTGTCCAAAAGAAGTGGATGGCGTACCTGGGGAATGACACTAGAGGCTCCCCTCCACCTCCACACGCATATTCATACATGTGCAAGCACACCTGCATGCATATGCACGCATGCACACACACACCTGCACACATAATAGCAAGCATCCACATATGCATGCATTACATATTAATGCTCACAAAAAAAAAAAAAAACAGATAGAAAAAGTCAATTTTGTCACATGCAAGTTGGAAACTGAATTTGAAAAAACCTGATCTCAGCCCTGTGTGGCTGAGACTGCACAAGGGTGAGGTGACGGTACAGCATCACTCCAAGCCTCCAGGAGCACGCACCTGCAGTGACTCGGACTTCCTGCTTACCAGATGCGTCAGCGCTAAGTCTGCCCCTCCCCCAATGCCACCACAATCAAGAACATTCCTGTCTCAGGTCGGGCAGCATGCTAAGTGCATATGTAGGAAAAAACCCCCACAGGGGGTCCCCACGCTCTGCCCGGATAAGGCGACACCCCAAATCACTCACTCACGAGAAGCGGTCTTGATGCAAACTGCAAGAGGATTTTATTCCAAGCGCACTGGGGCCCACAGTCGTACACCGCACAGGGGTAGAGGACTGCAGAGCCCTGAATGCAGGAACAGGACAGTTTTTATAGGGTTTCTAACAAAGCCTGTGCCTTAGACCAATCATTTTCTAATATTAGGAGCCCCGCAGGGTGTTAGCCAGTCAGTTGGTGCCACCCCATAGTTTCTAAGCCAATTAGTTTATGACCTTGGTGGTCAGCGTTTGCGCAGGTCCTTGGGTGGGAGTAGCAGAGTGTGGTATCAGTCTCCTGTGACCTTGGAGGTCAGCACTTGTGCAATTCCTTAGGTGGGGGTAACAGAGTATGGTATCAGCCTCCTATGACCTTGGTGGTCTGAGGCAGGCTGCTACAGCCTATGGTGCGAGTTACTAAGGCTTACAGTGTAGGCTACTAAGGCTTACAGTGTGGGCTATTAAGGCTTATGGTGCAGGCTATTTACAGAAACCAAATAAGTGGTTCACTTTATTACTCATTTCCCATCCTTGAGGGCTATCTCATGCCCTTTTACCTAGTTTTATATTAGGAGTGGGCTCTGATACAATGAGAAGAGGGATTCTTTACTTGCTTCTGACAGAGAGTAAAACCTGGAGTTTGAGGTATGCAGGTGGCCCGCTTAAGCTCCCTTTGGAGCGTGATAGTATTTCTGAGCTTCTGAATTCTTGGGCCTTTCATTTCCCACTTTTTCTCTTGTCAATAGTTCTAATCCTAGAACTTAGAAAGACTAGACATAATCTTCCTCTCTGCTGCCTTGAAGGCCCTTATATTGTTGTCTAAGTACCATGATCTGGACCGCACTCACTCGTTCTCTAACAAAAGTAAAAATCTTATTAAGTATGCAAGGCCCAACTGAAAGCATCAGGAGCAAAACCATTAGGGGTCCCATCAGGGTGGAAAGCAGAGTAGTTATCCAGGAGGACTTGTTAAACCATCCCTCAAACCATCCTTGGTTAGTTTCCCTCTCCCTTTGACGCTTTTTTAGTCTTTCCCTGAGCTTGCTCATGGAGTCTCTGATAGCTCCTGAGTGGTCTACATAAAAGTAATATTTTTTTTTAAGGCTGCACATAATCCGTCTTCTTTTAGGAACAGTAAGTCTAATCCCCTCCAGTTTTGTAAGACCACTTCAGATAAGGAGGTCAGGGACTCCTCTAGATTACTAACAGATTTCTCTAAAGCTTGGAGATCCTCATTTATGACAGCATGTAGTTCACCAAGCCCTCTTTCTAATTGTTGTGGTCCCGTGACCAGGGCTGTGGTCCCCGTCCCCACACCGGCAGCTATCCCTAAGCCAAGTATGACTGCTAGGGTAAGGGTTACAGGCTCCCTTTTGGATCGGGCGGGATGGTAGTCATATTCATCGATGACTACTTCCTCAGGATGGTAGTAAACCCGGGGGACAAGCTGGACCATAATACAGAAATTTTTGGATGGGTTAAAAACTGAAGTAGAAACACAGGGAGTCAGCCCAGTATCATATGCCCACCACCTGTTATACCCTGGCACTAAATATTGGTTGTCTGAAGTCTGTCTATAGGTCAGAGTAACATTACAAAGGTGTTGGTGGGATGGGGGGGCCTTTTTTTTTATATATGTCCCCCTTCCTGAGACCTCAGGGATAGTCAACTTGTTTTTGGTCCCCCATGAACACCGGCTATCATGTTTTTTAGTTATATTAAACTCTCCCATAGTCGCCATCCCCTCATAGTAGGGTGGTCCTGAGGATAAACAAAGCCAGCAAGTAGAGGTAATGTTGGGGTTGGTGGCGTTTATGGCGAGGAAGGCCCCTTGGATTAGGCTAAAGAGCCTCTGTCCTGTCCCATGTGGGGCTTCTGAGAGTGGGCTAGTCAAAGGGGTTCTAGCAGTCGTTATGTGATGGGTCTTAGTTGCCACTGTGGGTGGGAGCTTGGGTAATGTCATTTTAGGGGGTCCCTGTTTTACTAGAACTTTATTAGGTCTTACTGGTCTTGGGGTGGGAGGCTTTATCTTAAGTTGTATAGTAAAGGTTAGGCCCGTATCCCATCCTGTCATATAAAACCTGAGTCCCCAAGTTTTTTTTTTTTATCCAGTCTCTGGACTCTCGACCTTGGGGGGTGAAAGAGATGCTGAGAGGAACTGCTTTTTTTCCCATATAATCCTTCCTGTACAGTAATCAGGTCCCAGGAGGAAGCTGGGTGCCAGTAGGTATTACCTGTAGTTTTACAACCCCAGTGTTTACAGTAGAACTCTTTTGTCCCTCCATAACTTCGTTTAGAAGTTCGGGGGCAGACATAAAATGGGGTATGCTGCATCTTACGTTGGGTTGGCCCAGAGCTGCACCCCGGGTTGTCTGCCATATATTGACCTTGGGAGATGACCCCTTGTGTGAGTGCCTGCTTTGCCACATGAGAGTGGACTTCTCTAGAGACCTTCTCTGGGGTGAGCTCTGGGATATCCCAAAATTTTATCCCGGCTACCAGGGCACACATGTCTGGGGTCAGGACAGGCCATCAAGTCCAGGGGGGCGCTTCCCTAGTTGTAGTCTATATTATATCCCCCATTTGAGAAAGCACTTGTCAAGTCAACTTTTGGGGGGCATGGGGATTGGAGGCATCACCTAGCTGGAGAAGGAGAAGCCACACGGCGAAGCCTGAGTTTAAGGGGATTGTCTGTCCTCTCGGCTTGCCATTCGGGGCCCGGTGGCGGAGCAGGCTTGACGTGAGATGCATGGATCCAGGCGGGTATTCCTTTAACTTTTATGGATGTTGGAGTAGTCAGTAGGACGAGGTAGGGGCCCTTCCACCGAGTCTCAAGGTTTCCTGTGCGGTGACGTCTGACAAAGACCGAATCTCCCACCTGGAAGCGATGTGGGACCTGTAAGTCTCCTTCTCCTGAGTAAGCCTCCCGGAGTCGCTTCCACGCTCGTTGTTTCACCCACTCGAGCGCCTTGAGCCTAGAGAACAGAGGCTGGGAAAGTGGCACATCAATACTATGTACAGAGGTTATTTCTACCAGTGGAGGAGGCCCCCCATATAGCAATTCATAGGGGGTCAGTCCAAATTGTCCAGGTGTGTTTCTAACCCTAAAGAGCACAAAGGGTAGGAGAGCTATCCAATCATTAGCGCCAGTCTCTGCGGTCAATTTGGTGAGGGTCTCTTTAATGGTTTTATTTATCCTTTCTACCTGTCCTGAGCTTTGGGGTCTGTATGCACAATGTAATTTCTAATAAATCCCCAATACTTTGGCCAGTCCCTGAATTACCTGGGCAACAAAGGCTGGACCGTTGTCTGATCCTATTACCTTGGGTATCCCAAATCTTGGGAAAATTTCTTCCAGTATTTTTTTAGCCATCACGGTTGAGGTTTTTTTTCTTGGTAGGATAAGCCTCTACCCATCCTGAAAAAGTGTCTACAAAAACTAGTAAATACTTATTACCATACTTAGCCGGTTTTACCTCGGTGAAGTCCACTTCCCAGTGAGCACCTGGGCTGTCTCCCCTTAGCCTCTTCCCAGGAGGCATTCTTGAGGGATTAGTATTGACCATCTGGCAAGGTACACAATGCTTGACTACTAAGCCAGCTATCTCTGGCAACCTCAGAATATGGTAAGGAGACGTCTGTAGCAGTTTTTGTAGATGTTTGGCTCCCAGATGGGTTAGGCGGTGTATTTGTTGAACGTACTGTAGTCCCTTTGCTTGAGGTAGAATCTCTTTTCCCTCTGAGGTAAAACAGGCCCCCTCTGGAGTTTCAGAGAACTGGCCCAACTTTCTGACTTCTTGCCAATCACTTGGGGTATATCGTTGCTCACTTTTTTGGTTCTTTGGTTTCTCAATTATGGGCAGAAGGTTGACCCCCTGGGCAGCCTGCTTGGCCGCTTGGTCAGCCATCTGGTTTCCTTTTGAGATAAAATCTTTGGCTTTTTGGTGGCCAGGGTAATGTATAATGGCCAGTCTTTTGGGTAGATGTAGGGCTTTTAGCAAACTTAGAATTTTTTCTTTGTTTTTAATTTCTCTCCCTGCTGGGGTAAGTAGCCCTCTCTGTTTGTAGATGGCCCCGTGTATGTGTGCAGTAGCAAAAGCATACCTGCTGTCTGTGTAGATGTTCATAGACTTTCCTTCAGCTAGTCGTAAGGCCTGTGTGAGGGCCATGAGCTCAGCTTTTTGTGCTGAAGTTCCTTCTGGCAGACTGCTGGCCCAGACTGTTTGTGTTCCGTCTACTATCGCCGCCCCAGCCATCCTCTTACCTTCTACAATGTAATTGTTTTCATCTGTGAACCAGGTTAATGTTCCTCTGGTCAGTGGGACATCTGTAAGATTCTTTCGGATCCCAGTTTCCTCAATCAGCAGTTGATGACAGTCATGAGTCACTGTCTCATCAGTTTCTTCAGGCAGAAGGGTAGCGGGGTTGAGGATGGCAGGAGAGGCAAACGTTATCCTGTCGGTGAGGAGCAGGCTCTACCGGGGATGAGTATAATCGATACTCATCATCTAGCTGGAGGGTCAACATGGTGATGGGTCGACCTCCAGCAGACACTTCTGGTTTTTCTGATTTGAAAGAAATTTGAACACCCATCTTGGTTAATAAGTCCCTTCCAAGGAGGGGCGCTGGACATTCAGGAATGACTAAGAATGAGTGGGTTACCCGTCCCACTCCCAGGTCAACGGTTCTTCGGGTAGTCCATGAATATTGCCGTTGTCCAGTAGCACCCAGAACCCAGGATTTTTTATCTTTTAGCCCTCCCATTGGTTCTAAAAGCACTGAATGTTCAGCGCCAGTGTCCACGAGAAATCTGACTGGCTTCCCCTCCACCTTCAGAGTTACCCTGGGCTCGGGGAGGGGCTCCGAGCCCTGTCCTCCCTAGATTTCATCTTCTCCAAGGGTTAGGACCCTAGGTCTTTTGCTGTTCTTCTTAGGGCAGTCTCTTGCCCAGTGTCCTTTCTCCTTGCAATAGGCACATTGATCTCTATCAAGTTGGGTCCTGTTGCCCAGGTTCCCTATCTGCCTAGGGCCTGTTCTAAACTTGTGAAAATTTCTCTTCCTTTTTCCTTTTTCTCTACCACTGTGGCCAGGATCCTGGTCAGATTTTTCTCTTGTCGTCTATTGCGCCTATCCTTTCTTTTTTCTCTTTCTCATGTCTCTCTTTACGTTCTTCTCTCTCTCTTTCTCTCCTTTGCTCCTTTTTCTCTTCTGTCTCCCTTTTGTAATATACCTTTTCTGCCTCTTTTACTAAATCACGTAGCTTAACTTCCTGTAATCCCTCCAATCTCTAAAGTTTCCTTCTGATATCAGGAGCTGACTGTCCTATGAAAGCTAATGTTACTGAGCCTTTTTGAATCTCAGAGGTGGGGTCAAAGGGTGTGAACCTCCTAAATGCTTTCATGAGCCTCTCAAGAAACATTGAGGGAGACTCCGTTGGCCCCTGCATCACCTCTCTTACCTTGGCCAAATTGGTGGGCCTTCTGGAGGCACCTCGGAGACCCATCACCAGAGCCTGGCGATAGATTTTTAAGCTCTCCCTACCTTCAGCCGTATTGTGGTCCCAAACAGGGCGAGTCAGAGGGAACCCCATGTCTATCTCATGCTACAGCTGCGTGGGCCACCCGTTGGCCCCAGGGACATTTTTTTTTGGCCTCTATTAAAATTCTCTCTCGTTCCTCGGTTGTGAAGAGAGTCTGCAACAGCTGTTGGCAATCATCCCAGGTGGGCTGATGAGAGAACATAAGAGATTCTATCAGCCTCGTGAAGCGTTGGGGTTCCTCTGAAAAAAAAAGGGGGATGGTTAGCTTTCCAGTTATAAAGATCTGCAGAGGAAAAAGGCCAATATTGGAGGGGTTGTAGTTGGCCCCCCAGCATGGGAGGATCTGCCTCGTGTAGCGGCAGTGTTACAATTCCATTTGCTCCCTCTGGGGTAGCATCTCTCCGGCTCTGCGTCCTTGCAGTTGGCCCTCCCATTTCTCGGAGCTCGGGAGGGGCAGGCTGAGTCTCCGGCTAAGCCCGGACAAGCTTGGGGGCGGAGGCTCTGGGAGGAAGGGGGGCGGAGGCTTGGGAAGGGTGGAGGGCGGAGTTTCAGGAGGGGCAAGGGGCGGAGCAGTCACGCCGGAGCGTGGAGCTTCGGGAGGGGCGAGAGGCGGAGGCATGGGAGGGGCAAGAGGCGGAGGTGTGGGAAGGGTGGAGGGCGGAACTTCGGGAGGGGCGAGGGGCGGAGCAGTCACGCCAGAGCGTGGAGCTTCGGGAGGGGCGAGAAGCCCTCTCTCAGCTCCCGGGACTAGATAAGGGGGGGGAGGGGCAGGCTGAGTCTCCCGCCAAGCCGGAGGAGGTTCCTCGATCTCAGGGTAGATGCGAGGGGGAGGAGAGGGTTTTTTTTTTTTTTTTTTTTTGCATTTTGCATTCTCAAGACTCAGGACTCTGGAGCTTGAGTTCCTGGGTTTATTCAGCCACGGCCTGACCCACGGCGGGGGGTTGTCCATCAAATCCTTCCAGGTGAGGATATAAGCCTCTTGGTTGGGACGGGAGCCTGGTCCACTCTGAAAAAAAAAATATCTTTAACGGCCAGAATAGTCTCAGAATTAAAGGTTCCTTCTGGTGGCCATCCGACCTCATAAGTTGGCCACTCAGAGGCAAAAAACGTTTGCCAGGGTCTCCTTCTAACCTCAACTGACAAATTATGGGCCCTAGTTTTAACTTCAGTCCAGTGGTCAAGAGTCAAGCTAAGGGGCGTCGTCACCGTCTGTCCCATCTTAGAACTATAGACAAAGACACAAAGAACAACAACAACAACACACACAACTGAGACCAACAAATCCAGATACCAGCGACCCGTCCGCGTCTTCCACAAGCAGGCAAAAGAATCGGACGGCCGCGGAGGAGGAAGCCTCTGCTCCAATAACAGCACCCGGTCTTCTGACTGGGTATAAGAGACTGCCAGGCGTCCCTGGGTCTCCTCACCTCCCAGGGCGTCCCCCAGGGTGGCAGCCTGTGATCCTCCTAGCACGTCTGCTGATCACGGTCCTCTGGTCCTTTACGGCCCTAGAGGACGGCTGCAAATCAGACTGAGCCAAAAGCGCGCGTCCCAGAAACCAGATGCTCAGAACACAAACACCGGCCGGCACAAAGCGCGCGTCCCAGAAACCAGATACTCAGAACACAAACATCGGCCGGCACACACTCACTCCAGAAGGGGCCCCCTTACCTCCAAGTCGGTTCTCGGGTGTGTGTGGGGGCCTTCACATCCCGGACGAGCCCCCAATGTAGGAAAAAACCCCCACAGGGGGTCCCCACGCTCTGCCCGGATAAGGCGACACCCTAAATCACTCACTCACGAGAAGCGGTCTTGATGCAAACTGCAAGAGGATTTTATTCCAAGCGCGCTGGGGCCCACAGTCGTACACCGCACAGGGGTAGAGGACTGCAGAGCCCTGAATGCAGGAACAGGACAGTTTTTATAGGGTTTCTAACAAAGCCTGTGCCTTAGACCAATCATTTTCTAATATTAGGAGCCCCGCAGGGTGTTAGCCAGTCAGTTGGTGCCACCCCATAGTTTCTAAGCCAATTAGTTTATGACCTTGGTGGTCAGCGTTTGCGCAGGTCCTTGGGTGGGAGTAGCAGAGTGTGGTATCAGTCTCCTGTGACCTTGGAGGTCAGCACTTGTGCAATTCCTTAGGTGGGGGTAACAGAGTATGGTATCAGCCTCCTATGACCTTGGTGGTCTGAGGCAGGCTGCTACAGCCTATGGTGCGAGTTACTAAGGCTTACAGTGTAGGCTACTAAGGCTTACAGTGTGGGCTATTAAGGCTTATGGTGCAGGCTATTTACAGAAACCAAATAAGTGGTTCACTTTATTACTCATTTCCCATCCTTGAGGGCTATCTCATGCCCTTTTACCTAGTTTTATATTAGGAGTGGGCTCTGATACAATGAGAAGAGGGATTCTTTACTTGCTTCTGACAGAGAGTAAAACCTGGAGTTTGAGGTATGCAGGTGGCCCGCTTAAGCTCCCTTTGGAGCGTGATAGTATTTCTGAGCTTCTGAATTCTTGGGCCTTTCACATACTGATGCCCTATCCCATTTTTTTTCACAGCTCTTCTTGGCAGGCAGAGGTCTTCTCAGAAATCTGAGGTCAGTGTCCAAGTTCAGTGGCCAAGATTGCACTGAGCTCCTGCCCCTGCACTGCCCAGAGGCTCCTCCAGATGGCAGAACAGGCGAGGTGACCCAAGCGCGCCGCTGTGTGGTCGATACCCTCCACTCACAACAGCAGGCACCTTGCTCAGAAGCCCAAGCTCGCCACATCTCCACTTCTTTCCCTTGTCGCTCTCATGTCCTTTTGTAACACAGTCTCATAAACTAGGTGGTTTGAATCAATAAAAGTGTATGTCTCATGGTTCTGGAGGCTGCAAGCTTGCAAGCCAGGGGTCAGCAGAGTCACCTCCTTCCTGAAGATTCCAAAGGAGAATCTTCCATGTCTCTCTTCGTGCTTCTGGTGGAGTTTGTGGGCTGGTGGAATCCTCACTCTTCTTTCTACCTTCAAGAAACATTCTCCTCTTGGTGTGTCTCCTCTTGGAGTCTGTGTCCATGTCTTGGAAGGATGCCAGTCAATAGATTAGGATCTACCCTAACTGCACATGATCCAACTTCACTTTACTACATCTACAAAGACCCTTTGTCCAAACAAAGCCATAAACACAGGTATCAGGAGCTAAACATAACCCCTAAGTCACTATAACCACCTTCAAAGCAGGATATTCTTCCTCTCCTGAGGGAATGTCCCAGACTAGGTGTGGCCTCACCTCTGACAATCTTGTACTCTATGTGTGTGTGTGTGTATACGTGTGCACGTGTGCGTGAGTGCTTGTGTATGTGAGGTGGGTATTTTCCATTGCAGCCTCCAGAACCATGAGACATGGCAAACAGATGGCCCTGGTCAGGGCTTCCTTCACTCACCTCCTAATATTCAGCAAGGACTTCCCGCCCTTTGCCACAAGACCCAGCTGTGCTCTCCTGTGTCTGTGGTCCCTGAGGATTTGGCAGAGCACATTAGACACAAAGTGGAGAAAAAGAATGAGATTCCAAAGCATGTCTCTTACTTCGGGTGATATGGGATAAGTCCATTTTAGGTTCAATTTCCTTACTAGACACTTGGAAATGGCATGCTTCCTTCATTGGGTTGGTTTGATCATCAGTAACACACACACACACACAGAGAGAGAGAGAGAGAGAGAGAGAGAGAGAGAGAGAGAGAGAGAGAGAAAGAGAGAGAGAGAGAGAACCATATACATTGGGACCTTATAATATAAAAATAGCTTCTATTTACTATTAAAATAAAAAAGACAAGAAGAGTAATGAAAATATATCCGTAATTCTCTCACTCTAAGATTATTATTTAAAAGTTGGTGTATTTTCTTTGGTCTTTTAAAATGTGTATATTTACATATGGTATTTCTGTGAAATTGGTTTCATTTTGTACATATTTACTTTGTTACCTCTTTCACTTAACAAGATAATACATTTTCATATTTAATTAAATGGTATTCTAAAGCATGGTTTATAATGCTGGCAGAGTAATCCATCCTGGATACAAAATAATTTCTTCAATTAGTAAACCCTTGTCTGCCACCTGGGCTGTTCCCAATGTACAAAACAGTGTTGTGGGAAGCATTCTTTTTTTTTTTTTTAAGTTTTATTTATTTATTTATTTGAGAGAGAGAAAAGCAGATAGAGTGAGAATGGGTGTGTCAGGGCCTCCAGCCACTGCCAATAAACTCCAGATGCATGTGCCACCCTGTGCATCCTGTTTACATGAGTCCAGGGGAATTATACCTGGGTCCTTTGGCTTTGCAGGCAAATAAATGCCTTAACCACTAAGCAGTCTTGCCAGCCTGTGGGAAAAGGTCTTTCAGATGAAACTTTATGGGCATCTATTAAAAGTACTTGTAAAGTGTGAGGGTGGGGGGAGGGAATTATCATGGGATTTTTTTTAATAATCATGGAAAATGCTAATAAGAATTAAAAAAAAAAAAGTACTTGTGTCCACTCTCTAAATGACAGCTTTGTGACTTCTTCTGTCTCCTCCATCTTCTCCACTTCTGCTGAGAACCTTCTCTCCTCGGTTCACAACAGAAAGCATCCAGAGCTTTCTCTTCTCCTCTTGATCAACAACCTCCTCCATCCATCAGCCCCACCCCCGCTTCCCCACAGGGGCCGCCTTCCAGCAGAGCTTCTCACCTTCTCCTGCTGCATCCTGTCTTTTCAGAGAACAAGCAGGCATGTTAAGGAGTCGCCTGTGTCAGTTTCCCTATTGTGTCACAAACCTGGTCGCTTAAAATAAAAAATAAAAAATAAAACATTGTTTGTTTTTATTTCTGGAGAGTAGAAATCCAAAGTGGGATTGACTGGGGCAGAATCCCGGCGTCGGCAGGCCGCGTTCCCTCGGGATGTTTCAGAGAACTCATCTCCGGCCACATCTAGCTACCACAGACAGCCCGCCTTGCTGCGGCTTCTTCGTGCCCCTTGGCTCGTGGCTGCACCCAAAGCCAACAGTGGATCGGCCTCCCACCCTGCTCTGACTCAGGCTCCCTTGCCTCTCTGGACAGGACTTGTGACTGGCACCCATGGTGTGATCAAAACAGCGTCCCCATTCTAACAGCCAGTTTGTACTCACATCTGCAGGTGACACATCTGGGCTGGCAGATAGGGACTCAGAGGGCTGCCATTGTCCTCTGTCATCTTTGCTTTCTGAACACTCTCATGTCCCTCTCTTGACGAGGTCACCCACGAGCTCCACAATGCCACCTCCACCGTCGAGTGTCAGCCCTGGTAGGCCTGCTACAGAAAAGCACTTGCCTCTCAAGCATGAGAACCTCAGTTCAATCCTGGAATCCATGCAACAATGCCAGGAGCAAGGCAATGGTACACTTACAATCCCAGCACTGGAGCCGTACAGCCAGATGGGGCTCGCTGTCCAAACAGTCAAGCCTGACTGGTGAGCTCCAGGCCAATGGGAGACCCTGTCTCCAAAAGAAGTGGGAGGTGTTCTGAGGATGACGCCCAAAGTCGGCCTCTGACCTCCACATGTACACAAACACACACACACACACACACACACACACACACACACACACACACACTTAAGAAACAAAGGAAGATATCTGGATGTGAGAGAGCAGCAGGATGTCAGGTGTTTATTTATGGGCACTTGAAAGTCTCTGTGGAGCTGCAGGGCAGAAAAATCCAATTTTGCTTACAGGCACTTTCCAGGACTGACCTTCCAGGAACGAGTTCAGGCCCTGAGGGGTGTTGGCAGTGGCACGTGAGAGTGGTTCGAGAGGGGCAGGTGGGCCTAAGGAGTCCCCTTCCGACCTTCCTGGTAACCCAAGCACTGGGGTAGCAGAGACAAGACTTCCTGGGGCTTGATGACAAGCTAGTCTAGTGAAGTCAGATTCAATGCCAGACAGATGCTGTCCAAGAAACAAGATGGAGAACCATTGAGAAAGACAGTCCAAGTCCACCTCTGGCTTCCACCTACATATGTGTACCTATGCATGTGACCACACCTATATGGATATGCACCTAGACACACCACAATTTTTAAAAATATCTCATCTATTTTATTGAGAGAGAGGGAATGGGCATGCTAGGGCCTCCAGCTACTGCCCCCATTTTCTTTTTCTTTTTTTTTTTTTACAAAGGCAACTGTTGCAATTTCTTTTTTTTTTTAAATAATTTTTTCACACTTTATTTATTTGAGAGAGAGAAAGAGGCAGAGAGAGAGAGAGAGAGAGAGAGAGAGAGAGGAAAAGAATGGGCACACCAGGGCCTCCAGCCACTGGAAACGTACTCAAGACGCAGGCACCCCCTTGTGCATCTGGCTTACGTGGGTCCTGGAGATCAAACTGGGGTCCTTTGGCTTTGCAGGCAGATGCCTTAAACCACTAAGCCATCTCTCCAGCCCTGCAATTTCTTCTGTTGTATTCTTTCTCATGATTCTTAGAGTACCTTTCCGTGGAGATTTGATAAATATTCCCTGTATTGTCTAAGTTTTCCTGAAGCTCACTTTTTCAACGAATTTTACAATCCAGTAGCTATGAACACATATTTCTGGTTGCAGACACTGGAAACTTGATGAAAACTACAGTTACTCTGCCTAAAGACACAGACATGTCGCAACTTTGTCTGCTGAGACTTGGGGCGGGGGGGGGGCGGGGGTTGAGGCCAAATCTTGAGGAATCTCATGAACTGAGGGAGAAACTCCCTTCCTGGGTGATCAGAGGGGACCTTGTTCAGTTCAGGTGTGTGTGGACCACTTTGCTTCACTATAGCCAGATAAAACCAATTAAAGGAGAAAGGATTTATTTTGACTTTGAGTTTCAGACTGTTCCTGGCCAACTTGCTGCATTCTCTCTGGGTCTGGGCAGAGGAGGAACATCCTGGTGGGAGGGGGTGTGGAGGAGAGCTGCTCACCCCAGGAGAGGGGTGTGTGTGTTAGCCAGCTTCCTCCTTCTTCTGCCTTTATTCCATCTAGGCCTCCGGCTATTAACACTACTGTATTCATGGGGGCTCTTCCCCCTTTATTGACTTCTCTGGAAATCCACTCAGAATACCCAGAAGTGTCTCTCACCTAATCCAGATCAACCATCCCAGGTGGGGGAGAGAACTTCTGGCAGCCTTGAGCAGGAATGTGTTGTCAAGAAAACATAGGCTCACTGTGACTGGGCCCATGTGTGAAGGGAAGCTGGAGAGCAAAGTGAGGCAGTTGAGGTGACTGGGCCCACCAAAGTAAAAAGCAAGAATGTCCTTGGGTCTTCCCGTGCGGTCTCTACTTTGCAAGAGATCTGAGGATTTGACTTCTCTTATCTCTTACTGCCGAAGGAGCTCCCTAGACCTGTTTTTCTATAAACAACATGAGCCCCTCCCTAGGAAGGAACATTACTGAAAGGTTTAAATCTGATCTCTGCTTTGTGATTGGTTAATGTCAGCCCCCAAACCTGGCATCATGGCGGGTTAGCTAAGCCCCATTCAGAATCTAGAAACGACCCCAGTTTGGGTCACAGGCTGGCGTCAGGCCCCTCGCCTCCCTCGTGGCGGCTCGCTGTGCTTCCTTTGCTGTCCTTCTCATAAGCTAATGAAGTCTCCCCAAACCTTACCCTCCAGCCTGTGCATTTTAATTCTTTAAATTCACAACATGAGAATCTGGGGTACCTACCCTAAATTTACTGGTGCATTGGGGTATATTGGTGCAGGGGTGAAGAACCCCAAAGTTCCCATTTCAAAACGTGGGGGCGGGTCTGTAGTAGTTGACTCATTGCTGAAACCAAACACAACACAAGAAATAGCTTATGGAAAAGTTGTTTATTTTGGTTCTAAATCCAGAGAATGCAGTCCAACATGGTGGAAAAAGGCCTGGTGACATAAGAGGGAGGCCACCTGGTCATATTACATTCAGTCAGGAAAGAGAGAGCGAGAATAACAAGTGGAGCCACTACAAACAGCGAGGCTATCAAACCTCAAGGCCCAGTGTCGCAGTCACGTTCACACTGCTGGTGGAAATCACCCAACCAGGAGCAGCTTGTGGGAAGAAAGAGGTGTATTTTGGTTTACAGGCTCGAGGGGGAAGCTCCATGATGGCAGGGGAAAAAATGGCATGAGCAGAGAGAGGGTGGACATCACCCCTTGGCCAACTCAAGGTGGACCATAGCAACAGGAGAGTGTGCCAAACACTAGCAAGGGGAAACGGGCTATAACACCCATACGCCTGCCCCCAACAATACACTGACTCCAGGAGGCTTCAATTTCCAGTTGCCATCAGCTGGGGAACCGAGCATCCAGGACACCTACGTTTGTGGGAGACACCTGAGTCAAACCACCACACCTACCACAATGATCCATCTCCCAAGCAAGGCTCCACCTTTTAAAGGTTATACAAGCTCCCCAAATGGCAACACCTGCCAGGGACCAAGTGTACAAACACATAAGCCTGTGGGGGAAATGTCATATTCAAACCACAACAGGGTCTCACATGCCTATTTGTGACCTGATCTTGGTCCATCCCAGTAGATGAACCAGTCAAGGAAGACATTGTCTGGCACATAGACCAGGGAAGCCTCAGGGCCTGAGGAACCCGGCACTTTAGAGACAAGAGCTTAGGAAGATCCTAACGTTGATGTCCTGGGATACAAGGCTGAAAGAACGGCCACATCTTTGCTCCGAAGGATTTCTTGTGCAAATGCCCTTGGAGAAGCATGGCGACGTTGGCTAGGACGACAGGGGACATGATGACGTGGACATGACGAGGCGGCTATGACGACGGGGACATGATGACGTGCACATGACGAGGCGGCTATGACGACGGGGACATGATGACGTAGACATGACGAGGCGGCTATGACGACGGGGACATGACGACGTGGACATGACGAGGCTATGACGACGGGGACATGATGACGTGGACATGACGAGACTATGACGACGGGGACATGATGACGTAGACATGACGAGGCGGCTATGACGACGGGTTCATGATGATGTGGACCTGACGAGACTATGACGACAGGGACATGATGACATGGACATGACGAGACTATGACGACAGGGACATGATGACATGGACATGACGAGACTATGACGACGGGGACATGACGACGTGGACATGACGAGGCTATGACGACGGGGACATGACGAGACTATGACGACGGGGACACGATGACATGGACATGACGAGGCTATGACGACGGGGACACGACGACGTGGACATGACGAGGCTATGACGACAGGGACATGATGACATGGACATGACGAGACTATGACGACGGGGACATGACGACGTGGACGTGACGAGGCTATGACGACGGGGACACGACGACGTGGACGTGACGAGGCTATGACGACGGGGACACGACGACGTGGACGTGACGAGGCTATGACGACGGGGACACGACGACGTGGACGTGACGAGGCTATGACGACGGGGACACGACGACGTGGACGTGACGAGGCTATGACGACGGGGACACGACGACGTGGACGTGACGAGGCTATGACGACGGGGACACGACGACGTGGACGTGACGAGGCTATGACGACGGGGACACGACGACGTGGACGTGACGAGGCTATGACGACGGGGACACGACGACGTGGACGTGACGAGGCTATGACGACGGGGACACGACGACGTGGACGTGACGAGGCTATGACGACGGGGACACGACGACGTGGACGTGACGAGGCTATGACGACGGGGACACGACGACGTGGACGTGACGAGGCTATGACGACGGGGACACGACGACGTGGACGTGACGAGGCTATGACGACGGGACACGACGACGTGGACGTGACGAGGCTATGATGACGGGGACATGATGATGTGGACATGACGGCTATGATGACGGGGACATGATGATGTGGACATGACGGCTATGATGACGGGGACATGATGACGTGGACATGACGGCTATGATGACGGGGACATGATGATGTGGACATGACGAGACTATGACGACGGGGACATGACGACGGGGACATTACGGCTATGACGACGGGGACATGATGACGTGGACATGACGAGACGGCTATGACGACAGGGGACATGAAACTGGGAAGGTTTCTAATGGCCTTTATGCAGCTGATAATTCAGAAGGAGGCCCAGACAGAAGTGAAGTCATTTATCTAAGCCCAATGATTTGTGAAGTTATACCCCCACAGGGAAAAGGAGAATGACAGCATATTTGACACAAACTTTGACAGAATTTATAAAAGCCTAAATGCTGGGAGCCTTAAATAGTCCTAAGCATGATCCTTATCTTTCATGTGACTGATAAGCCTTCTGAGAACCAGGGTGGGTAAGGAGCTCCCCTCAATCACAGAGTTATTAAAGCTGACTTTGGTCCTAATTATCGAGAGTTCTTAGGACTGTGGGAGGACACAATACTGTAAACAGTGATAGCAGACCTTTGCCAGCACTCCAACAAGGCTTTGGTGTCAAATCCCACTTCAGATTCAGACCAGCCTTACGCAACAGCCCTTGCTTGGTGACCCCCGACATGTGAGCAGGGCCGCCCACGCTGTAAACAGGGGCATGCTCCCGTGAACCTAGGGGAACGTCGTGTGTCTGCTTCTGAGAGGTGAGGCACCTAATTAAACCCTCCTCTTGTTGCTTGGGGTTCCTCCATGACATTGTCGTGTTCCCCGCTCAGTCTGCTGTCCAGCCTCTGGGCAGTCCTTGTGCCACGGGCCTGAGCCCTAGCAACAGGGAACCACGAACACCCTTCACCCACAGTGCATGGGGGCCTTTCCACACACTCTGTAAGACTGTCCGCCCCTGCCAGGAAAGTCTTCCTGTTGTTGTTAAGAGCCATCTTTTGGGGCTGGGTGTTGAGGTCTCCTAGCCTATAAAACAGGTGTGGTGGTGAGTGCCTGCGATCCAAGAACTTCAGAGGTGGAGGCAAGAGGATCAGAAGCTCAAGGGCATCCTTACCTATAAATATTCATCTTTAAAAAAAAATCGATTTCTAGGGGCTGGAAAGATGGCTTAGTAGTTAAGGCTCTTGTCTGCAAAGCCTAACAACCTGTGTTTGCTTCCCCAGTGCCCACATAAAACCAGATGCACAAAGTAGCACATGCATCTGGAGTTCATTTGCAGTAGCTTAAAGGCTCTGGTGCACCCATTTTTTTCTCTCTCTGCTTGGAAATTAATTAAGTAATTAAAAAAATTAAAAGCCCATCTTAGGGACTGGGGAGGTTCCTCAAAGGACTAAGCACCTGTCATGAAAACGTGAGGACCAGAGCATGGACCAACACCCGTGTAAACGCTGGTTGAGCATGGCGGCACACCTGTGATCCCAGCACTCAAGAAACAGAGACAAAGCCGGGCATGGTGGTGCATGCCTTTAATCCCAGCACTCGGGAGGCAGAGGTAGGAGGATCGCTGTGAGTTCGAGGCCACCCTAAGACTCCATAGTGACTTCCAGGTCAGCCTGGGCTAGAGTGAGACCCTACCTCAAAAATCCAAAAAAAAAAAAAAAAAGAAAGAAAGAAAGAAAGAAAGAAAGAAAGAAAGAAAGAAAGAAAGAAAGAAAGAAACAGAGACAAGACAAGAGCTGGGGAGATGGCTTAGTGGTCAAGGCATTTGCCTACAAAGTCAAAGGGTCCCGGTTCAATTCTCCAGGACCCACGTTAGCCAGATGCACAAGGAGAGGCATGTGTCTGGAGTTTGTTTGCAGTGGCTAGATGCCCTGGTGTGCTCATCTTCTCTCTCTCCACCCCCCTTTTCTCTCTCTTTCTCAAATAAATAAATAAAATAAAATATATTAAAAAATAAAAAGAGAGACAAGGTCCCAGGGCAAGCTAGCTAGTGAAGTTGAACTGGATAGTTCTGGGTTCACATGAGAAGCCCTGCCTCAGTAAATACAGAGGAGAGTGATCAGAGAGACACTGGTGTCAGCCTCTAGCCTCCACACACACGTGAACATACATACATACATACACACATACATACATAAATGTATATATATGCATGCACTTACACAACCCCCAGACACAAAGAAAACATTTCAACACCCCTTTTCATAGCAGCAGCATCTCAGCATGAAAGAGGCACAGACAACCAAAGTGTCCCTTGATGGAAGAATCAGTAAGTCAAGTACGGTCTGTTCACAGGAGGGAATATGATTCACCTTACAAAGCAAGGACACATCGTGCCCCACACCGGGCATGAGCCATGAGGACGTTACACTAAGTGAAGAAAGCCAGTCACAAGAAGATGAACAAACCTGGTACCACTTACATGAGGGGCATGCAACATCAAGGTCTGTAGCAGAAAGCAGAATAGCCATTACCAGGAACTGGCAGAGGGAAGTGCTATTTAGTAGAGATAGACATAATTTTACAATATGGAAAAGGCTGGAGTTGGTGTTGACATTACTGGGACAGAGCACCCTACAAAAAGCAGCTGATGGGAGGACAGCATTGATTTCCGCTTATAGTCTCTGGGGAAAGCATGGCTCTAGCAGAGGCTGGACATCACCTCTGCTACAGGTGACAAACAGCAGCAGGAGAGTGAGCTGAGCTCTGGAAGGGGGAGCTGGCTATAACGTCCCAAAACCTGACCCCCCCCCCAAGCAAGGCTCCACCTCCCAAGTTGCTAGCAGCTGGGGACAAAGCCATTCACAACACGTGAATTCATGGGGGGCATCTGAGTCAAACAGACTGCCCAAAACGTGGGTGTAGTTACCACTGGAAGATCAGAGCGGCCCCAAGGGCACGTGGGGAGACATGAACCACTGTTCAATATGTGAATATTCAATGTTTATCTCAAACACTTCCCTCAAATAACATGCTTCTCAGGTGAGAGACGGGACAGATCTGGGACTACAGAAGATGAAAGGCTGAGAGTGCCAGGTCACTGGAAGAGTTTCACAAAGGGTTAAACATCTGAGGATTTGACACCTGAGGCTTTGCAACTGCTCCTGGAGCTGCTGGGCGCTGGCATTGTGGACCTGAGCAATGCGCCTTTGCCTCGCACAGCAAGTGGCTTCCAGTTTCTCAAGCCTTAGAGTTGTAAATCTTATAGCCCAGCTTGTGACTTTCTGAAACTCAGCACCACCAGCAAAGTCCACGGGAGCTGCTTCTTACTATGGCGTGGTGGTTTGATTCAGGTGTCCCCCAGAAACTTAGGTTCCCTAGCTGATAGCAATTGGAAATCGAAGCCTCCTGCAGGCGGTGTATTGTTGGGGGAGGGCTTATGGGTGTCACAGCCAGGTGCCTCTTGCCAGTGTTGGGCACACACTCCTGTTGATATGGCCCACCTTATGTTGGCCATGGGGTGATGTCCACCCTCTGCTCATGACATTGTTTTCTCTGCAATCATGGAGCTTCCCCCTTAAGCCTGTAAGCCAAATAGACCTCTTTTTTTTCCCCACAGCTACTTCCTCCTCCCATTCCTCTTTCTTTCCTTTTCTTTTCTCCTCCTCCCTCTTTTCCTTCTTTTTGGTGTTTTTTTTTTTTTTTGTTTTTTTGTTTTTTTGGTTTTTTGACGCAGAAGCCTGCCATAGAGCCCAGGGTGGCTTTGAACTTGTGGCTTCCTCCTGCCTCTACTTCCAAAGTGCTGAGATTCCAGGTGTGTGCACCACCCACCCAGTTTGTCTGCCTTCGATTTGGAGAGCACAGAAGAGTGGCCAGCACTGGGGACGGCACTCCTGAACTGTCCACTTGAAAGTGGCTCAGTGGTAAATTTTGCAGATATATTTCACCACTACTTTTAAACAAAATCATTTAAAAAAACCAAACTATTCCCTACCAGAGTTTAGCCCCCACAGTGGGTGAGTCATAACCGCTTTGGTGTCTGACCACAGCCCTCTGGACACACAGTCATGGTTTCACTGGTGACGGTCACCAGGTAACTTACCGAGTTGCAGTCAGGATGGGCAATCAGCGGCCTCAGGAGGGGTCTGGGGATTGCAGCCCGACTTCCTGGTTGCCACAGCTACACACCAGCATTGTTCCTGGGCCATGGCCAAGCTCAGTGCACCTTCACTTATCAATTAGGACTCTAAGTAGGATGTTACCTGAAGGCATCCAGCCTCTTCTGGCTCCTTGGAATGATTGTAGTTCCAGGGAGACTGAACCTGAGGCTGCTGCAACTGACAGGTCATTTATAAAGAATTGGCCTGACAGACAGAGCACTTTCCACCTTGAAAAATGGAGATAACTAGGAAAATAGTGAGATCCGACGCAGTGGCGTGACTTGCGTAGACATTAACGGGAGCTGAGTCCTGACCAGTTCACCTTTGCATTGTCAGCCTCTGATTCCTCTCCACCACCTTCCTCCCCTTGTTGCAGACTGAAAATATCGCCAGAGCTACGACCAGGGCTGTCAGGATGTTAGCTGTGGCGATAAAAGGGTCTGTCCAAGCAGCCTGAGGTGTGTCACAAAGAGATGGCTGCAGGCTGAGCAGGGCCAGTGGTCACTACAGGGCCTGCTTGGGATGCAGAGGTGAGCAGGTGGGAGAGGGAGGAGGCTGGCCCCGTGTCCTTCCTCCTGAGCCCGAGGTGGCTCTCTGCTGTCCACGCGCTTGAGCTTTGGTGCTGGTACTGCGGATGTCCCTGAGCACTGCCCAGGCCCCAGTGCAATTCCACAGTCCCCAGCCTTCTCGTCGCCTCCCCATAAAAGCACCAGATGCTAAGCCCCACGGATGACACTCATACTCCTAACTCACGGTGACTCAGCACTTACTCT
Source organism: Jaculus jaculus (assembly GCF_020740685.1). Lineage (NCBI taxonomy): Eukaryota > Metazoa > Chordata > Mammalia > Rodentia > Dipodidae > Jaculus > Jaculus jaculus. The sequence continues at coordinate 6,908,953 of NC_059102.1, read as the reverse complement.
GGGTCAAGCCCCTGGCTAAGCACTTTTTAAAAAATGTGTTTGACAATTTTGTCTATTGTGAACCAAAGTTCCTGGGAAAGTGCTGCATCTGCTGCACCTACTCCCAACAAGGCTGGACGGGCTGACAGAGCTCCTGTGATCAGAGAGGGGCCAAATTACCTTGGGCTACCCTTAGCCCTTCAACAGCCATCTACAGCCCACCTCTGTGTCTGACCTAACATCCAACTCTTGGTGGATCAGTAATCCTTTGGGAAGGTGCAGGCAGACCACCAACTCCCACCCACCCAGGATCTATAAATGTCATCAGACAGCAGCTGAAGCCCATGGTGGAGAAGTCCCCACTTTGCCGTAACCTGCCTACCTGATGGCCAGCCAATTATTTGAAAAGTGCCTTGATTTATGACTTTCTTTTGCTCTGTAACCATAAAACCCTCATGAAATTGTAGGCGCTGTTGGAATATGGAATTGAGTTGACCTAAATCTGTGTTCCCAAGCCATGGTCACTCACATTTGGCTCCAGAAAAAAATGTTCTCTCATCTCCTTTGAGGTGAGAGCTGTGTCTTTGGTGCCGACAACATGCACATAATATATGTTTTTCATTATATTCATTTCCCATTACCTCTCCTGCCCCCTCTCCCTTCACGAGAACCTCATTCTCTTCCAGCCCAATCCCACCTCTACTTTGACATCTTCTTGTGTGGTGTGGGACCACAGAGTTCAAGTAGGGTTGCACACATGAGCATGAGTAGAGGTTTATTCTCTGGAGCATGGCAACTTGACAGTGTCTATGCCAAGCTGGAACATGTCGCTCCTCAGAGACATCATCCATGACGCGATATTGGTGGAAGGCTAAGCATTTCTGTGTGTGGTGGGTTGCATGTGCATATGCATAGTAATGTGTGTGTGTGTGTGTGTGTGTGTGTGTGTGTGTGTGTGTGTGTGCATGTGTGTGGGCCAAGGGTTGACATCAGCTGTCTTCGTTAATTATTTTTCACCTTAGTTATTTGAGACAGGGTTTCTCATTGAATCAGAAGCTCATGAATTATCTAAGCTAGCTAGTTAGCGAGTCTGAGGATTCTCCTGTCTCTGCCTCTTTGGCTCTGGGATAACTGTGTGTAGCACCATGGCCAGCTTGTAAGTAGGGCCTGGGATCCAAACTGTGGTCCTCCTATTGTGAAGCAAGTGCTTTACCAACTGACCCATGTCCTCAGCCCCTTCAGCTGACAATGTTCAAGTAGCCACGTCTCACTTAATCCTCAGAAGATTCCCTCGTAGGCTCTGTTATTCCCACATCCTAAGAAGGACATTAGCGCCTTAGGAGGTCAGGTGACCTGCTCAAGGACCTGTGTGGCGTCATGAGGAGGACAAGCTCAATAAGACAAGATGGAACCACCATAAATCAAGAGAAAAGATGGGTTGGAGTGATGGCTAAGTAGTAAAAGGCTTTTGCTTACAAAGTTTAACTGACAGTGTGGGTCTGATTCCCCAGTACCCACATAAGGTAGATGCACAAAGTGGCACATGCTTTTGGAGTTTGTTTACAGCAGCAGGAGGCCCTGGCGTGCCCATTCTCTCTCTCTCTCATAAATACATTTAAAAAGAGGGGGTGGGGAGAAAAAGCTATGGGTCTGGTGCTGGGTCGTCCTGGAAACATGCTAGGGATGCTGAGTCAGCACCTCTGACTTCAGACAGGCTAAACCCAAAACATCGCCTCAGTGTGACGTATCCTTGAGGTTCTGCTGAAGGAGGTGGTCGAAGAACTGGGAGCAAGACAAGCAGGCTTGTCTTGTCCCCTGAGAGGCAGTTCAGTGCAGGACACCTAGGTCACCCTGAGCAGTTAACAGCAGCAAGACAAACTCATGTGTTCCCAAGGTGGCCTTGAACTCACGATGATCCTCCTACCTCTGCCTCCTGAGTGCTGGGATTTAAGATGTGTGCCACCACTCCCGGCTTAAGGAAGACAAACGTTTACTGTCCTCCTCCCCAGAGTGCAACCCCGTACACTGCAGCAGAGCACTGGCCATATGTGGGGAGGCAGCGCAGAACTGGCCTCTGGTCTGTCCTATGGCAGGAAAGTAGGGATTGGAGAGAGAGGTATGGAAACCGTCATGAAATAAGCAAGTTGGTAGAGGACTGGAATCCTCACCTGGGCTACACGGAACAAGAGAGCACGAGCGTGTGTGTGTGTGGTGGTGGCAGGGGAGGGGATCCGTACAGAGCAGGAGAAGATGGGTGCTATATAATTGACCTGTAAAGGATTGGAAATTACATGGCACAGAACTTTTTTTCCTTGTTTTGTTTTTATTTATTTGAGACAGAGAGAAAGAGGAGAGAGAGAGAGAGAGAATGGACGCACCAGGGCCTCTAGCCACTGCAAATGAACTCCAGATGCATGTGCTATCATGTGCATCTGGCTTATGTGGGACCTGGAGAACCAAACTTGGGTCCTTAGGCCTCACAGGCAAGTGCCTTAACCGCTAAACCATCTCTCCAGCCCGGCACAGGACTTTTTGAAAGTATGCCTTTCCCTAGCTCACTAGCCCATCACATTCTCAGCAATGTCTTTCTTTGTTTTATTTGTTTATTTGCAAGCAGAGAGAGAGATAGCACAAGCGAGCAAGAGCGAGTGCCAGAGCTTCTAGCCACTGCAAATGAGCTGCAGATGCATGCACCATTTAGTGCATCTGGCTTTACATGGCTATTGGGGAATGAAACACAGGCCATTAGTTTTTTCAGGCAAGCGCCTTAACCACTGAGCAATCTCCCCAGCCCAGCCTTTCTTTTTCTTAATAAACTGCCTCTGTCTCCACTACTGACCAGGTGTCCCTGGAGCAATTCTTTGTCCTGAGACACAAGAACCTGGAAATGTCGGTGGGTGCTACCCCACCTCCATCCAATCCCCACTCTAACAATCCCATAGGGGATGATGGAGCTAGGAGATCCACAGTCCAACTCTCAAGAGTCACCAATGGGCTTCCCCCTTCCTTTTTAAAATATTTTTATTTTTATTTACTTCTTTGAGAGAGAAAGAGGCAGATAGATAGAGAAGGGATGGGTGCTCTAGGAGCTCCTGCCACTGTAAACAAACTCCAGACGCATGTGCCACCATGTGCATCTGGCTTATGTGGGTCCTGGGGAGTTGAACGTAGGTCCTTCGGCTTCGCAGGCAAGCGCCTTAACTGCTAAGCCATCTCTCCAGCCCCTCCCTTTCTTATTTGCCACACAGGTGGTAGGGCAGGCTCCCCTAGCAAGCACAATGCCTGAGAGAAAATGTCCATGCTGGCCTGGGGAGGCTGGCCAGTGTGTACTGGGTGATGTGTTAGTTACTTTTCTCAGTGCTTTGGCAAAATGCCTGACAAAGGCACCCTACGGCAGGAAGGGCTTACCTGGCTTGCAGTGTGGCAGCAGTCAGCCCATCATCAGAGGCAGCAGGAGGATGAAGCAGTCAGTCACAAAGAGAGATGAATGACTGGTGGTGCTCACTTCACTTTTTCCTTTTTATTCCGTCCAGGATCTCAGTCCATGGGCTGGTTCTGCCACAGTGTGGATGGGCCTTCCCACCTCCATGAACCTCATCTAGAAACTCCCTTACAGGCAGGCCCAGAGATTTGACTTCTAGGTGAGTTGAGATCCTGTCAAGCTGACAATCAATGTTAATTAACCATCATAGGTAGGTGGCACACTCATTGTGTCCAGCCAACGGTCAAGAACCCAGTGATTATTCTAAGGGGTTTCTCTTGACTCTCCATCTAGATTATCACCCTGGCCAAGGACAAAGTCCTCGCCTTCACTCTCAGCATCTTGCCACACACTTGACCTGTGCCAAGTGTGAGATCAGGAGGGTCACACACACACAGTTCCCCCAACAGTCCTGTGGCATGAGATCATCAATCGTCTGTTACAAAGGGGGAAACAGGGTCATGAATCAGACCCCTCGCACGTGTGAGTGTAGGTGTGTACATAGCACACCATAGAAGATGCTGTTCACGCAGACATTGTGAATGGAGCCTCTGGGGTTGTGCAATGTACACCTGGGCACCCACATGCTCTGTGTGAGGAAGGTCTGCCACTTGCCAAATATCTACCCACTAGGATGTGGCAGAATGGAACCTTCACCTGTGTACTTGAATCCCAGATGCCTACCTCTTTGCCACCACAGGCTGCGGATGGCACTTCATAAACGTTTGATGATCTGAGAGGAAATATGCATCTTAACTCTTTCAGTCCCCAGGGATGACACAGAGTCACACTGCCTCAAGGCTTAAAAGAGCTGCATATGGGCCGGGTGTGGTGGCGCACGCCTTTAATCCCAGCACTCGGGAGGCAGAGGTAGGAGGATCTCCGAGAGTTCGAGGCCACCCTGAGACTACATAGTGAATTCCAGGTCAGCCTGAGCCAGAGTGAGACCCTACCTCGAAAAACCAAAAAAAAAAAAAAAAAAAAAAAAAAAAAGAGCTGCATATGTAGCTAGGAAGAAACCAGCCCCAGCCATGGTAGGCATGAGTCATGACAGGATGAAGGAGGAAAACAAGCTAGAATCAGAGACAGGGAAGTGGGTGGGGAGATGAGCAGAGCTCTTTGCACAAGAACTCCTGGCGAGGAAGCCATTAGAAGGCAAATGGATGTGGGAAACCATTGTGGAGATTTGAAAGGAACTCAGAGCATCCCCAAGGAGAAAGTTGTTACTGACAGAGTCTCTTCTGACTCCCTCCTCGTAGATGTTCCTCCTTGGAGGCATCTCTAGACATAGGCAGCTGTCTGAAATGTGCAGGGCTGAGTGGGGACCTGGCTGGGTCCCAGCCTAATCTCCCCAGCAAGATCTGCACAGTTTCCAGTCTGACTCTAGTGGAGGGTCAGAGGGATGCCTGGAGCAGTTGGCCAACGTGGTACGATTGCCAAGGACACAGTCTCTGACACCCTCTATCACCAGGGCTTTTGGTTCCCTGGCCCCTGTCACTCCGGTCATCTCAAAGTCTGGCCTGTTGAACTTTCTGCCTCCCTCTCCCTTTGTCAATGTCTTCCTTGTACAGCAGTATGTGTACTAGAGAAGCCCCTTCTCCTAGCCTTGTCTCTGACCTCAAGCCAAACAAACCTTCAGCTTCCCTACAGAACTAGGTCAAATAAGACCCCTGGCCTCCTCAGAGAGCTTACCAAGGTCAGGCTAGATACAGCTCCACGTGGCCACATGAGCGGAACCTCCTGAGTACTTATTGCACCTAGTCAGCAACCATGCTGGCAGTAGCAGAAATGCCTTCTTAGCCACCAGGACCCATGATCTCAGTGTCCTCCTGATGTCAGAGCAATTCTGCCCAGCTCCTGAGCTGGCTCCTCCTGTCATTCACTCTTTCTTTCTTTCCTTCTTTCTTTCTTCTTTGTTTCTTCCTTTCTTCTTTCTTTCTGCATGGGTATGATCCTGAATACATCGCCCATTGTCATGGATACACTGGGATTACAGGCATGTGGGCCATTGCATCTGGCTTTTCATGGGTTACAGGAACCTGAACCCTGGTCACAAGGCACATACAGCTAGAGCTTTTAACAACTGAGCCGTTTCCTCAGCCCCTAGAGCATTTTACATTGCAGCAGCAACTGGAGACACCAGGAAGCAGGGGTGGGTGCAGCAGAATGGGATGGTTCTGTGATCAGCTGACTCAAAAGTCAAAGAAACGATCATTTCCACCTTCACCCTCAACTCTTGCAGCCCGGCTGCACAATGCCCTTCTTGAGAAATAGCTTTACCATTGTGTCATTGATCACCTGCCTTGGGTTCTTTCATCAGGATTTAGATTTTCATCAGTCATTTTTCAATAATTTTATGTCAGAAATATATTTTGGTCAGAAAACCAACTTAAAGCCCAAGCTGCAGGTCTTCAACTTTGTCATTAAAAAGAAGGCTCAGGGCTGGAAAGAGGCTTAGTCGTTAAGGCACTTGCCTACAAAGTGAAAGAACTCAGGTTCCATTTCCCAGGACCCATGTAAGCCAGATACACAAGGTGGCACATGCATCTCGAGTTCGTTTGCCGTGGCTGGAGGCCCTGGCGTGCCCATTCTCTCTTTCCTTGCTTCTTTCTCTCCCTCTCACCTCAATGGACAAAAAATACCTTTTAGGGCTGGAGAGATGGCTTTGAGGTTAAGGCGCTTGCCTGCAAAGCCTAAAGACCCAGGTTCAATTCTCCAGGTCCCACATTAGCTAGATGCACATCATGGTACATGCATCTAGAGTTCATTTGCAGTGGCTAGAAGCCCTGGCACACCCATTCTCTCTCTATCCCCCTCTGTATCTAATAAGTAAATAAATGATTATTTTTTTTTATAAAGAGAAAAGTCAACACACAGAAGGCAGGGGATCTCCATCAAGTAAAGCCCTGTGGTAGTTTGAATGTATGTTCCCCATAGACTCAGGGGCTTTATTATGCTTGTGATTTGGATCTCTAACCACCTGGCTGGAGAGGTGTCACTGGAGGCGGTTCTTGGAGTGTAACCCTAACCTGTGGTTGGGGAAAATCTGAACGGTAAGCAGAAAGGTCTGAGCTCTGCCTGCTGCGTGCTGCTGGCTTCATGTTGGCTGTTTTTGTTGTGTGCCGGCTGGGGACGATCTCTCCGCCTGGAGGTATGGAAATAGCTTTTTCTGCCACTGGTGAGATTACCCACCCCCCTGTCCCCAGGATCTGTGAACTTGAACTAAATCCCTTCCTCCCCTAAACTGTGTCTGGTTTGGATGTTCATCCCAGCAACGCGGAGGTGTCTAAAACAAGTCCCAAGGTCAGACCAGTCAAGAGCTGGTCAACATTAAACTCAGGCTATTGTTATTCAAATGGATGTGTTTGTTAAAGCAGAACATGATACAGAAAGAAGTTCTGGGTGTGGCAGTGCACGCCTTTCGCCTTTCATCCCAGCACTTGGGAGGCTGACATAGGTGTAGGTGGATCACTGAGTTCAAGGCTAGCCAGAGAATACATAGTGAATTCCAGGTCAGCCTGGGCTAGAGTGAGACCCTACCTTGTAAAACAAAAACATAAAAGACCAATAGGGCTGAAGGGATGGCTTAGAGGTTAAGGTACTTGCCTGCAAAGCCAAAGAACCCAAGTTTGATCCCACAGTACCCCCATAAGCCAGTTGCACAAGGTGGCACATGCTTTTGCAATTCATTTGTAGTGGCTGAAGGCCCTGGCATGGTCATTCTCTCTCTCTCTCTCCCTCTTTCTCGCTCTCAAAATATATGTTAAATAAATTTAAAATATTGGAAAACAACAACAACAAAAAGTTCTGGGGCTGAGCCAGGCGTGGTGGCACACGCCTTTAATCCCAGCACTTGGGAGACAGAGGTAGAAGGATCACTATGAGTTTGAGACCACCCTGAGACTACATAGTGAATTCCAGGTCAGCCTGGACCAGACTGAGACCCTACCTCAAAAAACCAAAAAAAAAAAAAAAAAAAAAAAAAAAGAAGTTCTGGGGCTGGAGAGATGCCTTAGCAGTTAAGGCATTTGCTTGCAAGGCCAAAGGATCTCTGTTTGATTCCTCAGGACCCATGTAAGCCAGATGCATAAAGTGGTGCATGCCTCTGGAGTTTCATTTGCAGTGGTTGAAGGCCCTGACACACCCATTCTCTCTTTCACTCTCTCAAATAATAAATAAAATAAAAATAAAAGCAGTTCTGGGCTGGTGATCAAGTGGTGAAAAGAAGACTGCTTCTTCCAGAGATGGCTTTCGCTCCTGGTCACCCACTTGGACTCTTCAGAGTTAAGACTTCTTGTCACGCCTTGTGGTACTGGCCTGTCATCTCGGATATTTGGTAGGCTGGGGGAAGAGAATCTTAAATTCAAGGTCCTGCTTGCACTGCAAAGTGAATTCAAGTCTAGCCTGGTTAAGTCAGTGAAACTCAATTTTTTTTAAAGGACTAGAACTATGGTACAGCTTAACAGTCGAAGGCTTGCCTAGCATGTTGGAGGTCCTAGGCTCTGTCTATAGAACCATCAATAAAAGACTTTTTTCTTAAAACTCTGAGCTTAAAATTCCAAAGCATTTTATGATATGATTGGCTTTAAGGATGACGAGATATGATGGTGATGCTGCTGATGGTACTAATGGCAATGATGGTGGAGATGGTAGAGATAATGTTGCTAGTGGTGATAATGGTGATGATGCTTGAGATGGTGATGTGATAGTGGAGATAATATTGCCGGTGGTGATAATGGTGATGATGGTGGAGATGATGCTGACGATGGTGGTGATAGTGGTGATGGTGGTGGCGGTGATTTTGTAGCTGTAGTACTGGGTACATAGCTCCTTGCACATGACTGGTACGCTCTGCAGCTGAGTTTATATTCCCAGCAAGCGGCGTTATGATATTCATCCTATGATAAGAAGTTATGATGAAGTAGTTATTTCTATGCACCCAGCTAGAAGTCTTGCCATGGGATTGGCCACTCCAGAGTGGTGAAGGGGTAAGACGGCTCACTGTGAAACAGAGTCTGTGTGGGAAAATGTGGCTGCTGGAGCGTCTCCCATCCTTTCTTGCTGGCCTGGATCAGGTCTGCAACATTTTCTCCAGGAAGGACTTGGCTTCCTGGATGCTCAGACGTTTAACCCTCTGGGCAGGCATCCCAGACCGGCCTTCCCAGGCATCACTGCCTCTATATAGTCACAGGGAACTCGCTCAGCATGGACGGAGGTCAAGGCTCTACAGCCTCCACATTGCACATGCGTGCTTTCATCTCCTCTCCCTTCCTTCTGTCCTTGCACTGCATTCTCAGGCCAGTGCACTGCCTGCCTGCACATCTGACTCCCCATGTCCTCCCTCCTAACAGCTGCTTCTTCCCACTCTGGACACATCCATCAGACCCCAGTGCCACCGCTTGGGTGAGTCTCAATGTTGCAGACTGATTTCCACTGGCTCAACTTTCTCCCTCAAGGCATTCAGTCTCCTCTCTGCTCCCATAAGCACCTAGGCTCCCGTTAAGCTGTCAAAGGCAGGAGAGAAACCAGGGCTCCGCGCCAGGACCTGCTGTGGCACTGCTCATGCATGCGGGTGCGGGGGCTCCCGGGGGCTGCAGAGCGTGGCGCGGTGGGAGTGCCCAGGCCACTCGAGATACTCTACCAGTTACTTTCTTGTTGCTGGAACAAAATACCAGTTTAAAGGAGGACAAGTTTATTTCAGCCTACAGTTCCAAAAGGCAGAGTCCATCATGTTGGTGAAACATAGCATGAATGGGAAAACAGCATCACATCTTCCTATCATCTGTGGAGAGAAAAGAAATGGCTCAGGCAGAGCCACATCTCGGTCCAGGATCCCGGCCCAGGGTTGGTGCTTCCCATGGTCCTCACATCTCAACCAACTTCATCTAGAAAATCATCTCCCATAGACAGGACCAGAGGTTTGATTCCCTGGAGATTATAAATCCCGTGGGCAGCCAGAGATTAACCTTCACAGACACCATTTGCCATCACCATAATTGCTCTAAATGGCCAATTGTCTTGAACTTATTTTCAAGAGAAGGGATCTCCCAGTGGCCTCTGCTCAGGTCCATGGTTCAAGATCTCACTGCCTTCTGCCAAAGAATAACATAATAGTCCATCCAAAGCTATTCTTCTTTCCATAATGTTTGCATTTGCTCTGGAATATAAATGATTCATAACCTGATTTTCTCCACCTGTCACAGGATGTGAATTTTCAGTTCATTTTAAAGATTAATTTTAAAGCAAATCAGTCCTTTAAAAATGCAGAATAATATTTAAAGCAATCTTTCAATTCATTTCTGTTTTAACAGTGAGATTAAAAGGCCTATCCAAGATTTAAAATTTTATCTTTTACTCAATCAATATCTTAGAATTAAATATTTGTTATTAATATTAATGAAAACTAAAAAATATTAATTATAACTAAATTACAAACAAGTCAAAGATTTCCAAATTAATATGTGGTACCAAAACAAACACTTATCACTCCTTTCAGCTCAAAACATAATTACAGAGAGACAGTCAACCTACTATTTATCTGGAATAGTCATTCACACATATTCTAAACCATTAATTTTTAGGGACAGCTCAAACATTGTTGGCTTGAGCATCGAAAAAAAACATTCTTTTCTCCTCAAAAATTTTAATATCTGCTGTCTGTAACAGGAATGCAGTTGTGGGAGGAGCAGATATCGCTTGAATCAGCAAGAGGCAAGGTCTTGGGGAGCCCTGCGAGCACACATGCAGTCAGGTTTCGCCTCCTCTAGAAGCTGATGGTTTACAGAGGTGCCCATAGTAGGTGATTTACCAAGGTGCCCATAGTACGAGCGTCTCTAAAACCTGCCCTTCTTACTGTCTCTACCAGGACAGCCACTGCATGGAGGAGAAACATCAGATAACTGAAACTGACAGGAACAGAGATAGCAAAGGAAGCAAGATCCAGCCTATGTTATGCAGGCCGCGTTAGGACAAGGGCAGCTCTGAAGGGCTCAGTAAACAAGCTGCCATGCTTTTCCTCACACAAGATAAAAACTAGCTGGATGTGATGACACTGGCCCTCCAGTGGTGGAGGGAAGAGGATGGGAAATTTGAGGCCAGCTTGGGGTATAAGCAAGAACCTGTCTCAAAATTTAAAAAAAGAATAAAAAAGGAAGGGAGGGAGGGAGAGAGGCAGGGAAGAAGAAAGAAGGGAAGGAAGAAAATAAAAAGAAACAAGCAACAAAACAGGGCGAGGGAGACACTCGTGGACAAAGCACCTGCCACACGTCTGTGGGCGCCTGAATCTGGATGCTCAGCTTCACACGTAAGGACAGGAAGCTGTGGCAGGCTTCTGTAATCAGAACCAGTGTGCCCACAGAGAGAAGGGAGGTGGAGATGGAAGAGTTTCCAGGAAGCTGGCTAACAGCAGCTCTCCTCTCTGGAAAGATGAAGAAGGTGAGGAGTGACCCACCACCCAGAAGTTGTCCTCTGATCTCTGTAAGCTAGGATACAGGTGTGCCTGCATCATACACTCACACACACACACACACACACACACACACACACACATCAAATCAAATGAAAAAACAAAGCAAGTGGTAAAATCTGTGGAGGTGGAAAAGCTTTCTTAGTCACTGTCTAATGGGAAAGTTCAGGGAAAAATGAATTTTATGTAACAAAATTCAGTTAAAAAATGGACAAGAATGTCAAGACTCAAGAACAAATCTCACATAAAAGGACCACATGTAAGAGAAAGAGAAGAAGGGGCAGAATAAACATCCTTGCAGATAATCCATATGGGACAGAAAGATGTGGCCACAAAGCAGAAGAAAACTAATGCCATGTGTCAAAACTAGCAAAACTGATACATCTCAGGTGCTAAATAGAATTTAGAAAAGCTCAAGATGAGAGAACAGGACTCATGAAAGAATGAGGACAAATCAAAGAGAAGTTCATTGCACAAATGGAGACCAAAGTAGGAAGCGTGCACGAATGGTAAACAAAAGGGAATGCCTAAAAAAAAACCAGCATATTCACTGGAGAAAATAATTTTAGATTAAAAAGATATGAGAAAATATTTTAAAAGACTTGAAAAAAGAAACAAATTTTGAAACTGGACAAAAAAGATTAAACATGCAGATAACAGGAGTCCCTGAAGATCATCAAAGCCAAGGAAGAAAACAAATATTAAAAACATAATTCAAGAAAAATTCCCTGTAATAAACAAAGGGGATGTGAAATTGCCTATTGAAAGAACACACTGCATATTCAATTTGAATATGCCTCGAATGGCAAGTGCAAGGCAGAGGCCAGCAAAATCACTGGATTTAAAACAAAAAATAAATAAGCATCTGTAAACAAAGGGCATGGGATGTACAAGGGCAAGACAACCTGATCACCTCAGGATATCTGTGTTCAATGCTCCAGCTGGGAATGAAGGAACACATGCTTACTCTAAGAAAGGAATAGCAAGCTGTGGGTCTTTCTTAAGTTCGTGAACATGAAAAAAATATTTAATAACAGCACTCTTGAAATTATCCATCTCTAAAAACATCACAATAGTCCTTTAAAAAGGTTTGATTCTGTAGGCAAATTCTCACATTAAAGCTTAATGAAGCCAGATGTGGTGGTATACTCCTTTAATCTCAGCTCTTGGGAGGCTGAGGTAGGAGGATCGCTACAGGTTCAAGGCCATCTTGGGGCTACAAAGTGAGTTCCAGGTCTGCCTGGGCTAGAGTGAGACATTGCCTCAGAATAAAAAAATAAAAAAATAAAAAAAACACAAACAAACAAGTACAAAAAAGCTCCATTAAATAGCTGGTGGGATTAAGAGTTAAGCCAAGGGTTTTATACCTAGCAAAACTGGCTTTCAAAGGTACACAGAAGTGATTGTGAGACCGAAACAGTGTGTTATGAGTTCTTCCAGATGGATCTAATAGAGAATGAACCTCACCCCCAAAGAGAACAGTTATCAAAACAAAAAGACTGGTGACAAGCATGAAACTCATCACTGGTTCCTTTTCTAATTTCTGTTCAAAATCCTTGATGGAACTTCAGGGAGGAAGGTTGTTTTTTTGTTTTGTTTTGTTTTTTTGACTCATGGTACAAAGCCTGCAGTCCCTGAGAGTGGGGAAGGCACACACAGTTCAGGGCAGTGCAGGCATGTGGTGGAGATCTTAGGCAGAACAAGAAGCTGGTGTAACCGTGAAGGCCTGCTTGGCAACCTGCTTCTACTAGGCTCCTGTCCCTCCCACAAGAGTGCCATCAGGCACTCAGAAGCAAGAGCCTAAACAGACATGTTACCTTCAAGCCATCACATTGCCTATGGAACAAAGACCAGATGGGTGCCAAGAACGGCAGGAAGCACAGGGGTCGGTTCTGCCAATGCCGATAGATGTGAACAAGTTGAACAGCAAATGAGGTGGAGTGGGGAGCATACATATTTCAAGGCAATTTTAAACATGCTTGCGGCACTGTTAATACTTTTATTTGGAGACTGGTGTGCACTTGTATAATTGCAGGTCATATTGGGCAGAATTCCTGGTAGGAACAGAAGCAGTAAAGTGAATATGCACCATAAATGGGGATTAACCAGAATGGTTCACACAATCAGGGCTCGGCAGTCCAACAACAGCTCTCTGTGTGCTGGAGAGGCAGAGGACTTGGTAGCTGCTCGTCCCTGACGCTGGATTCCTCAGCATCCCCAGCCCAGGGCTGAAGTCCTAGAGCTACTTGGGGAGTTGCTGGCATGCAGCCCACATTGGAGGGCCAAGGAAGTTGGAGTGTGATAACAGTGGTGTGTATCAGCAGCAAAATAGATGCCCTTAGGAAGAAGGCGGGAAGGCACGCAGGCAGGCCACATTGCTTTTTCCTTGAACCTCACACGTGGCCTACTCTGAGGGCAGGTCTTTCCTCCTCAGTTAACCAACTGCCTCCGAAGATCCTTGTTCAACCATGTTTTTGGCTGCACTATTCACAACAGCTAAGATTTGGAGCCAGCCCAGATGCTCATCAACTGATGAGTGGATAATGAAGATGTGGTAAATATACACAATGGAATTCCACACAGCATTAAGAAAAACAAAAATGAAATAATAAAAATTTCAGGAAAATGGATGGGGTTAGAAAAAAAAAATCATTCTAAGTGAGGTCACCTGGCACAGGAAATCACATACCACATGTTCTCTTTAAATGCAGTTCCTAACTGGGATCAAGTGGAGCTAAATGTAAATGTTAGCAAGCGCCAGGAATATGAACATAAAGACACATTAAGATTAGGAGGTAGACAACGCAAGAAGGGAGGAGAGGAGGGAATACTCTACAGGCTAGGTGATGGACAGGATAGAGGATGTGAGAATTACACACAGCTTTAGACAACATGAATCGGTCCCATAGAAATCTTCCTTGTGAGCGCTAACACCATTGCTTCTTAAGCTTTTCTGGGAAATAGAAAAAGAAGGAATTCTACCAAATTCCTTCTATGAAGCCAACGTCAACCTGATACCAAAACCAGGCAAAGATAGAACAAGAAAAGAAAATTACAGACCAATCTCCCTCATTAACATAGATGCAAAAATTCTCAACAAAATATTGGCAAACAGAATACAAGAATATATCAAAAAGATCATTCACCCTGACCAAGTAGGCTTTATCCCAGACATGCAGGGATGGTTCAATATACGCAAATCTATCAATGCAATACATTATATAAGTGGGTTGAAGGACAAAAATCACATGATCATCTCATTAGATGCAGAGAAAGCATTCGACAAAATCCAACACCCCTTCATGATAAAAGTCCTACAGAGATTGGGAATAGAAGGGACATATCTCAATATAATAAAGGCTATTTATGGCAAGCCTACAGCCAACATATTACTAAATGGGGAAAAACTAGAAGCTTTTCCACTAAAATCAGGAACAAGACAAGGATGTCCACTGTCCCTACTTTTATTTAATATAGTTCTGGAAGTCTTAGCCATAGCAATAAGGCAAGAGACACACATAAAAGGGACACAAATTGGAAAAGAAGAGATCAAGTTATCATTATTTGCAGATGACATGATTCTATATATACAGGACCATAAAGACTAGACCAGCAAACTGTTAGAGCTGATAAAAACCTACAGCCACATAGCAGGATACAAAATAAATACACAGAAATCAGTAGCCTTCATATATGCTAACAACAAACACACAGAGGATGAAATCAGAGAATCACTCCCATTCACAATTGCATCAAAAAAAAATAAAGTACCTTAGAATAAACCTAACCAAGGAAGTAAAGAATCTCTACAATGAGAACTTTAAAACACTCAAGCGAGAAATTGCAGAAGACACAAGGAAGTGGAGAAATATCCCTTGTTCCTGGATTGGAAGAATCAATATTGTGAAAATGGCAATATTACCAAAAGCAATCTACACATTTAATGCAATCCCTATCAAAATTCCAAAGGCATTCTTCATGGAAAAAGAAAAAACAACCCAAAAATTCATTTGAAATCACAAAAATCCTCAAATATCTAAAATAATACTGAGCAACAAAAGTAAGGCTGGTGGTATCACCATACCTGATTTTAACCTATACTACAGAGCCATAGTAACAAAAACAGCATGGTACAGGCACAAAAGCAGACATGTAGATCAATGGAACACAATAGAGGACCCAGAAGTAAGTCCGGTTAGCTATAGCCACCTGATATTAGATAAAAATGCCAAAAATACTCACTGGAGAAAAGACAGCCTCTTCAGAAAATGGTGTTGGGAAAACTGGATATGTATCTGTAGAAGGATGAAAATAGATTCTTCTCTGTCTTCATGCACAAGAATTAAGTCCAAATGGATTAAAGACCTTAATTAACATCAGACCTGAAACTACTAGAAGAAAAAGTAGGGGAAACCTTTCAACATATTGGTCTTGGCAAAGACTTTCTGAATACAACCCCAATTGCTCAGGCAATAAAACCACAGATTAACCACTGGGACCTCATGAAATTACAAAGATTTTGCACTGAAAAGGACACTGTGAAAAAAGAAATAGGCAACCTACAGAATGGGAAAAAGTCTTCAACAACTATATATCTGATAGAGGATTAATATCTAGGATATACAAAGAACTCAAAAAGTTAAATAATTAGAAATCAAACAAGCCAATCAAAAAATGGGCTATGGAGCTAAATAGAGAGTTCTCAAAGGAAAAAATACAAATGGCATATAAGCATCTAAAAAAATGTTCTTTATCACTAGTCATCGAGGAAATGCACATTAAAACTACATTGAGATTCCATCTCATTCCTGTCAGATTGGCCACCATCATGAAAACTAATGATCATAAATGTTGGCGGGGATGTGGAAAAAGAGGAACCTTTCTACACTGTTGGTAGGAATGCAATCTGGCCCAACCATTGTGGAAATCAGTGTGGAGGTTTCTAAAACAGCTAAAGATTGATCTACCATATGACCCAGCTATAGCACTCCTAGGCATATATTCTAAGGACTCATCTCATTTCCTTAGAAGTTCATGCTCAACCATGTTTATTGCTGCTCAATTTATAATAGCTGGGAAATGGAACCAGCCTAGATGTCCCTCAAATGATGAGTGGATAATGAAGATATGGCACATTTATACAATGGAGTTCTAATCAGTGGTAAAGAAAAATGAAGTTATGAAATTTGCAGAAATATGTATGGATCTGGAAAGTGAGGTAACCCAGACCCAGAAAGCCAAGCGCCACATGTTCTCCCTCATATATTGATCCTAGCTACAGATGATTGGTCTTCTGCGTGAGAAGGAAAAAAACTCAGTAGCAGAGGCCAGTAAGTTAAAAAGGAGATATAAAGGGAAGAGAAAGGAAGGGAGGAGTGTACTTAATAGGTTGGTATTGTATATATGTAAGTACAATGATTGAGATGGGGAGGGGATATGATGGAGAATGGAATTTCAAAGGGGAAAGTGGGCGGGGGGAGGGAATGTATTACCATGGAATATTTTTTATAATCATGGAAAATGTTAATAAAAATTGAGAAAATAAACAAACAAACAAACATACAAAAAGAAATCTTCCTTGTGGATACCATTCTACAAGATACACCAATAAAGAAGGAATTTGCTCCAGACAGAAGAATCCCAAAGAAGTTAGAAAAACTTAACCCTATAATCATAGCTGCTCAGCAAAGAGTTGCACCTGTTGGTATAGATCTATGGTCCTAGCTACCTGGGAGGCTGAGGCAGGAGTTTAAGTTTAAGGTCAGCCTGGGCTACACAGCAACACATTGCTAGAGTGAGACCCAACCTGGAAAAATAAACAAATAGCAACAACAAGAAAGAAACCATCACAACCCGCAACAATAACAGCAACAAGAGTAGCAAAAGATTTACAAAATTTACACAAGTCGGGATATGCACTGGAGAGATGGCTTAGTAGTTAAGGCAATTGCCTGTGAAGCCTAAAGACCCAGATTCGATTCCCCAGGACCTATGTAAACCGGATGCACAAGGTGGTACATGCGTCTAGAATGTGTTTGCAATGGCTGGAGGCCCTGGTGTGCCTGATCTTGTTCTCTGTATCTGTCTTTTCCTCTTTCTCTCTCTCTGAAATAAATAAAAATATTTCAAAAACGTCAGGATTTGAGGGCTGGAGAGATGGCTTAGCAGTTAAGGCACTTGCCTACAAAGCTGACGGACTCAGGTTCGATTCCCCAGAATCCATGAAAGCCAGATGCACAAGGTGGCACATGTATCTGGAGTTCGTTTTCAGTGGCTGGAGGCCCTGGTGCACCCATTCTCTCTCCCTGCTCCCTCTCTGAAATGAATATATGATAAATATAGTCAGGATATGGTTATTCTGGGCCAGAGATGGGGCCGTGACTAGGTCAGGCATATGGAAAGGCCTTCTGGCATGGCTGACAGACTTGTGTTTCTGGACTTAACAGTGTTTCCTTTATAATAATTCACTCAACTATACATTTGAGTTGTGGCAGTTTCAGTATTTAGGATTTATTTTTATAATGAAATTGATTTAAAATCTAAACAAAAGCAAGGGTCCACTCCAGAGGACAATTTCTAACTTGGAAGTTAACACCACCTCTGTCTTATGCTCTTTCCTATACTTTATAAAATAACTGGTTTTAGAAAACAGGATGCAAACATACTGAAATCTCGTAGTGAAACGAGCAGAGAATATCCTATGGCATGTTTTCATGGCTCTGGGTGGCTTGTCAGCCTCACAGATGCCTGGCTCCTGGTTCCTTCCATAGAACAATAACTTATTTCTCTATCGTTTGCTTAGGAAGACATTCTGAGGGCTCAGGAGATTGTTCAGTGGTTAAAGGTGCTTGCTCGCAAAGCCTGCCAGTCTAAGTTCAATTTTCTAACACTCATATAAAGCCAGACAGGGAAAACGTGGCACAAACATGGCACCTATTTACAGTGCAAGACACCTGGGCATGTACACACACACACACACACACACACACACACACACACAAGGAAGACAGTGTGAAATTCAATAATTTCCTTGGAAAATTGTAGCCTCATTTGTAGCCACTCCTGTGGGGGTGGGCCTGAGCTGGCCAGGGGCATTTGGCAAGAAGCCAGGCCACTGAAATTCAGCAGCACTGGGTCCACCCTGAAGCTCGGAGCAGGTAGGGAGTCAGCAGTGAGGGCAGCACCCCCAGTTACCATTCCGAGGACCTGACCTCCCAGGCCGTAGCAGCCTTCCTGCAGTCAGGGTTTCCCTGGCATCTCCGCTCCCTGGCGAATTCAGGCGAGTACAGATGTCTCCAGGGATGCTGACATTTAGAATCCTTGGTGTCCTGTCTGCAAAGGCCCAAAAGGAAGGAAGTCTGCGGGGCCAGTCTGTGTCCTGCCCTGAACAGAGATGAGACACAAGTAGGGAGAAGCCCACAGTGGCACCCCAGCTCCCAGCACGCATGCTCTGGCAGCAAGCGCTGTGTGGATGGTTCTTCCTTGTCAGCCATGGAAATCCTGTCTGTCAAAGGGGTGCACACAGGCTGGCTTCCGTCCTTTCTCCCAGGAGCCTCACAGTCGCCACAGCCAGCCTTGCAGATCTACTGGCGCCTGGCCTGCTCGGCTCGGAGGACCCGAAGGAAGGAGCCCTTTCCCTGCAGCCCACTTGCCGGCCTCAGGGGCGCCAGAGCTGCCTCCGCAGCCCTGGGAACCCCGTTCAAGCATGCTGCTGTAGTGCCAGTGCTCCATTCCTATCTGCACTAGCCTGCAGAAAACAAAAACCAAGGGTGCCTAAAATGCATCGAGGGCACCTGTTTCTTAAAATGTCTTTGTTTTCTTGATTAGGAAAAATATTTCAGAAAGTGAAGATCTCTTTAAAATTGGACTCGTTGGCTGGGCATGGTGGCACATGCCTTTAATCCCAGAATTCTGGAGGCAGAGGTAGGAGGATCACCATGGATTCGAGGCCACCCTGAGATGACACAGTGAATTCCAGGTCAGCCTGAGCTAGAGTGAGACCCTACCTCTAAAAAATAAAATGGATTCACCCAAATTAGGAATTCACAGCATGTTGCCATTATTAAATAGTGGAAGCAATTCAAATTTTTAACTTTGTAACATCAAAAGCAGGAGGTCAGGGGTCAGTCTTGGACGAAATTCCCATGTGTACCTGCAGGAGAGTCTTGGTAACTCAGGATTCAAGTAGTCCTGTGGTACAGGGAGAAAAAACACCTAAATACCCTCCCCAGGCCCACCCTGCCGAGGGGGGCTGGTCTCTTATCTGCACACAAGTCAAAGAGGGCGCCAGGAGAGGACTTCCATTCTACCCAGCATGGACTTCCTTCTTAGGGCTGCTTTGTTCTTCTTTTGCATTTTTTATGTGCTTATTTGAATGTGTGAGCGAGAGCGAGAGCGAGAGCGAGAGCGAGAGAGAGAGAGAGAGAGAGAGAGAGAGCGCCTGTGCGCAAGAGAGAGCAAGTGTGAGAGAGAGAGAGAGAGAGAGAGAGAGAGAATGAACATGAACATGTCAGGGCCTCTTGCCACTGCAAACAAACTTTGTGCATCTGGACTTACATGTGTACTAAGGAATCAAACCCAGGCCATCTGGCTTTGCAAGCAAGTGCCTTTAACCACTTGGCAATCTCTCCAGCAGTGAACTTCCTTCTTAAACATTCCTTTGGCTCTGCCTGCTCCTAAGACAGACTCTAGATACATCTGGGAACAAACACCACCAGTGTCTCGGCTCCCACACAAGGGGCAGCAAGTGCTGGGGGAAGGTTATTTCCCACCTGCTGGTGCTCTGGCTGTCAAGGCGGCTGGTCTTCCCTCCTGTCTGTCCAAGGAACCAGGCAGCGGTTGAAGCCAGTCTTGTGACTCACCTGGTCCGTGGCATCCTCAGCTTGGCCTGGACCCAAGGTGCTTCAGAGTACCATCCTACCCTGTGGCCAATC
This sequence comes from Jaculus jaculus, assembly GCF_020740685.1. Lineage (NCBI taxonomy): Eukaryota > Metazoa > Chordata > Mammalia > Rodentia > Dipodidae > Jaculus > Jaculus jaculus. The sequence continues at coordinate 6,889,095 of NC_059102.1, read as the reverse complement.
CTCTCCAAGACTAGAAGGACCTACAGTGAACACACATGTGCACTTGCGTGTGCACACAGCTCCCCGCAGCCCAGTCCATATCTTAGTCCATTTTCTACTGCTGCTGGGGCCAGGGAATTTGTGAAGGACAGAGTTCATGAAGCTCATGAGTCCGGACGTGCAAGGGCACCGCTCAGGAGGTTTGGCTTAAACATAACGTGACAGAAGGCATGGCAGGGTGGGACCGAGCAGCTCGCTAGCCACGCTCTCCGTTTCTCTCCTCACAAAGCCACTCATGCCACCCCGGGGTCCTGAATCTCCTGACGTCATCTGACACTCACTGCCTCCCACAGGCCTACTTCCAACCACCACTAACGTAGGGATTTGGGGAGTAAGTGTCCAACACAGCGTCAGGGACACATGCGAAGCCGCACAGCACGGGCAGCGCTGTTCTCTGCTGAAAGAGCCCGTGCCTCCTCCCACGGACCCTCAGACCTGCACATCACTTGGCCATCACCGTGTCAGCAAGGTCTACACAGGATTGCACATGCATTCCACCACACACAGTGATGGCCCTCAGTTGGTCCCCGTGTGCTACAGGGCCCTCCCATGGATCTGAGTGTGTCTCTGGCCCAACATTAACATTGGGCTGGAGAGATGGCTTAGTGGTTAAGCGCTTGCCTGTGAAGCCTAAGGACCCCGGTTCAAGGCTCGATTCCCCAGGACCCATGTTAGCCAGATGCACAAGAGGGCGCATACATCTGGAGTTCACTTGCAGTGGCTGGAGGCCCAGGAGCACCCCATCCTCTCTCTTTGCCTCTTTCTTTCTCTGTCACTGTCAAATAAATAAGTAAATTTAAAAACCAAACAAACAAGAAACATGAACATGTTTATCACCTATGGTCCTGGTCATTGAGTGAGGGGCAAGAAGGGACAAGGCGCCTCCCAGCCCACATCTCATTGCCTGTCCTGACTCTACCAGCTGAGCTTGGCTTTTCCCAGTGACTCTGGGACCCCGTCTCAGGCCCAGGCAGAAGAAATGGGGGGGGGGGGGATGGCACAGCAACATGCACACAGAGGGTCTGTCTGTAAATGCAGTGAAGGTCTTGGGCTAGTTCTCTTCCCAGAAAGGGTTCAGGAGTGGCCCTTCATGGGGCCTTCCTTCCGGCAGCTTAGGCAGCTTTGAAGAAAGTGTCACTGGGGTTGGTACCTGTGTCCTTATGCAGCAAGTAACCAGGGCAGGGAACACTTGCTGACATCATGTCATCAGTCTGTGCCGTGCTCGGCTCCTACAGCGCCCGTCAGGCTGCGGCTCGATCACTTCTTTTATTCACGCTCTCACGCAGCACACGCTCCCCCTCCCCACTCTGCTGGAGACACCAGTAGCTGAAGGTGCACACTTGCTTAGCTGCACACCCAATGCCTCTCTTGGCTATGTACAGATGGGAGGTGGTGACTAAATGAGATAATGCATAAACTCAATAAGAGCTGTCTGTATTGTTTGTTTATTTGAGACAGGGTTCCTTTTATCCCAGGTTGGCCTCAAATCACTATGTAAACGAGGCTGGCCTGGCACTCCTGATTTTCCTGCAGTACTGGGATTACAGGCACAAGCCCTCATGTCCAGCTAAAACTGTTCTTGCTCTCCTCTCACTTAAAAAAAATATTTATTTACTTACTTATTTATTTGCAAGCAGAGAGTGACAGACAGAGGAGGAGAAAGGGAAAGAGAGAGTCACAGAAAGAAAATGGGCATACCAGGGCCTCCAGCCTCTGCAAACGAACTCCAGGTGCATGTGCCACTTTGTGCATCTGGCTTTACGTGGGTATTGGGGAATTGAACCTAGGTCGTTAGGCTTTGTAGGTAAGCATCTTAGCCGCTGATCCATCTCTCCAGCCCTCTCCTCTAACTCTTACTGTTGCTTGATTTTGCAGACCCCAGCCTTTGGGGAAAAGTCAGGTGATTACAGGACCCAGTTCAGGTAAGCAGCTTCCAGGGGGAGAGGGTGTGCCCGGGTACAAGAGAGAGGCACTCACTTCCCGGAGGGTGGAGCGTCTTACCTGGCTGTCCTTTGCCCTGGGCTTAGCTTTATATGGACGAGAAAAGGAGGACTGGTTGTTATGAGGTAGGAAGGGCTACAGTAGATGTATGATCACGGTCATCAGCCAGCATAAACTAGACCAAAATTAAAAGTAAAAAAAAAAAACAAAACTAATATATTACAAAGAGAAAAGCCACGAACCCAAACCTGATACCCATGGACTATGGGAGTCTGTAATTTTGGGAGAGTCTTAGTTAGGGTGTGCCACTATGCATGCAATTTCCCATCCATCATGCACTACCCATCATGCAAATAAGGACCACTTTGTAGCATCCGGTTGCAGCTGTTTTTTTTTTAATTTTTATTTATTTATTTGAGAGCAACAGACACAGAGAGAGAAAGACAGATAGAGGGAGAGAGAGAGAATGGGCGCGCCAGGGCTTCCAGCCTCTGCAAACAAACTCTAGACGCGTGTGCCCCCTTGTGCATCTGGCTAACGTGGGACCTGGGGAACCGAGCCTCGAACCGGGGTCCTTAGGCTTCACAGGCAAGCGCTTAACCGCTAAGCCATCTCTCCAGCCCTGCAGCTGGTTTTGATTGGCTGCTCCGCTGTGCTCTATTGCCATTCTAGCAGTTGGGCTGCACGGATGCTTTCCGGACCAGGCTTGCACTCGGGACCTCTTCCCTTTCTGGTGTCTCAATCATGGTCTTCCTCAACAATAAAAGGTCACACAGCAATTCTTGTCAAATCCACTTGCATGCTGGTAAAGAGTCTGTAGTCTGAGGTAGAGTGAGCAGCTTCCATCTTTATTCTACTGTTTCTTAGCTCTGAGCCCCGGGCAAGTCTCCTGGCACCTTCACGGCGCATGGTGCCTGGGCAGTCTACTGTCAGCCAACTTCCCGTGCGTTATTTACTTTTCTGACTGCTGTCTCAGGATACCTGACAGAAGTAACTTAAGGGAGGAAGGGCTCATCTTGGCTCATAGTTTCAGGCAAACATAGTCATCAAGGGGCACATGACAGCAGCTGTGGCTTGAGTCACCGTGGTGGGGGCGCGCAGCCTGCACAGAGACCACAGGCCAGAACCAGAAATCCCCTTCAAGACCTGCCTCCAGGGACAACATTTGCTTGCTAGGCTACAGTCCCAACGGTTTCACAACCGCCCCAAGCAGCTGGGTCCAGGTGTTCAAACACATGAGCCTGTGAGGGGTGTTTCCGACTTCAATCATAGCGCCCCCTTTCTGTGCAAGTGCTCAACTTGTGAACATGAAATTTCTAAAGGACTTCCCAGATCTGCACCCACAATTTCTTCTCTCTGCAACCCATTTTCCCCACGGGCACCAGGAGACTCCCTGGAGCAGAGTCACATCACGCTGCCTTGGGTGGTGGTGGCTTTAGCTCTTTGTCCTCCAGCCCCACACTCTCTGGCGCTTGCTTTCTACCTATCTCTTCTCCAGGCAGGGCACTGGCAGAGGACTTTGTCAGTCTGGGCCATTTCTCATCTGTTCCCTCTGCTTTGACTGTCCCCACCATGCCCACCTTCACCTTCAGAAGTCACGTCTCTGTCCACTGTCCTGGTTCTTTCTGCTGGTGTGACACTTGGAAGCCTCGGCTCATGTTCCTGGAGAGGCAAAGATCAGTGCGTTGGCTGTCATCCTTTAACCTTCCCATCATGGCTAGGGCAGAGTAGCCTGAAGGGCTGGCATAAATTCTTCAGGGAAAGGGGTTAGGCTTTCAAGCTCAGAGTCAAGCTCAGAGAGGCTCCTGTTTCCCCCTGAAGAGGTGGCAGAGCACACCCAGGCTGCCTGTAGGAAATACAACTATTGTGTGGCCCCAAGGAACACATCCAGCCAGGGTCTTCTCATGTTCTTTCTGGGGCTGGTGGCCCCTGACTTCAGTCCACAGATGGATGGTGCATTGTCCAGCCTGATGAAGGCTGTCTCTACTCCAGCTGAATAGCATTCTCTGTGTGTAAGCAGCTCCTTCCTTGTCACTCCCAGCAACCTTGACTTCACTGCACTAAGGAATCTGTCTCCAATCAGAGAATGCCAGCCTCAACCCAGTTCCCCATCATGCTCTGCTGCCCAGAATCTGCCTTCATGAAGTGAGCAGGGCAACCTGAGGGTGAATCCCACTTGTTTCTCAGGACCCAGAGTCCTGTACTGCTGACATTCAGTATGGGGGAAAATATTCCTTATTTTTAGAAAAATAATTTTATTTATTGGGGGGGGTAGAAAGAATGGGTATGTCAGGGCCTCTAGGTGCTGCAAACAAGCTCCAGATGCATGCATTACATTATGCATAAGGCTTACATGGGTCCTGGGGAATTGAACTTGGGTCTTTTGGCTTTGCAGGAAAGTGCCTTAATGGCTAAGCCCTCTCTCCAGCCCAGGAAATAATATTTTCATCTGGAGTCCTTGTCATGTTAAGCTCTGCTACCATTGTTTCATGAAATCTTCCTCACGCCCCTGCAGTCCAGGTCCTTTAAAAACAAGGAAGCAGAGCGGTCAGGTAACTTTCCATGAGTTGGACAGCTACCAAGATCTTGGGCACATTTCTGGTTCACTCCAGGGCGGTCAAGGACACTGAGGCCCAGAAGGGCGCTGTGTGTGGGAGGGGACATCTGGGAACAAGCAGCCTCGAGGCCTGGGCCTGGCAACCTAGATCCACACTCTCACTATAGCAGGTCCTCTCGGGCAGCTGCCGGCCTCTGGCGTCACCGCTCATTTCCCGTGCACGCAGTGTGGGGTACAGTGCTTGGCCTGCATTTTCATTCCCTGCCACACACCCTCGGGGCACATGGCGCAGCACGAAGCATCTTCTGCTTAATGGCGTATTTGCTCTGTGGAGCTGTTGAGTTTAATGCCAGGGTTTGCCTCAATCGTCTTTACGGAGAATGCTGAGCGGTGCGGACCTAGGGTGAGGGCCAGGGCACAGGCTCAAGCTGCTTTTCAAACGGGTTTATTCGCAGGCCTCTCCTTCCCCAACCTGACCTCACGCTTGGGCTGCAGGTGCTTTTACTCACAAAGCCATCTCCCCAGGTCCCTTTAAAAAAATTTTAAAGTAAATAAATGACAAGCACAGTGACAGTTTACTTCTAAACACTCTAGCATGTGTCTCTAAAATAGGCCATTTTCTACCGAATCATAAGGATACAATGATCACACCTAGTGAAAATATATGATAATATATATATATATATACACACACACATATATAATATTACTGACCACTGGACGGTAGCCCAAATCCCCTCCTGTTGTTGGCATCTTCCAGAGTCGGACCATCAGGTGGCACAGTGCCGGGCTCCACAGGACCCTTGGCTTTGCTTTTGAGTACTGGGGAGCCAACCCAGAGCCCTTGCTTGCTAGAGCAGCTCTCCAGCAATGAGCTTCCAGCCCAGATGCCACTCAGTGGAAGTCTTTTCAAATGGAGCCCTACCCACCCGCCCCTCGTTCCTGATACTGATGGGTTGATGAGATCGGACCGGTGCCTGATTCTACTTTCTACTTCAGTCAGACTACGTTTCTTGTGATCTTACCCATTTTGTTTCTGTTTCCTCTACTTGTGTGAACCGGAAGTTTGGTCGGGTCTGGATCATCGTGTTGGTGCGGGGTGACAGTGCGCTGTGACCACTGGCTGCTCATCTGCGGTGATGCTCAGATTGGCCACTGGGTCAGCAGGGCAGCGGCGAGGTACTCTGCTGCAAGGCCGTGCTGCCCTCCTAGCAGTTGGTCAGGCCCTTTGTGCATGCAATCTTACATTCCTGCTCTTTCTCATCGGCTCCCTTCCTGCCACAGCCATGCTGACGTACGGGGCCTTCTGGTACTTCCATCAAGTGAGATTTTTTGCTGACTTCACCTGTGATTTACACGGTGAAGCTGTAAAAAATTCTCTTCAAAATAAAAGTGTCTGTAAGAGACTCTTACAGAATGTTCAAAATGGCAACTGCCACCATCCGGGGCTGCCTGGAATTGGAGAAGCCAAGCCCCAGGCTCCTGCGAGTATGGGACCAGGAGTCAGCACCATGGTTCATTTTAGAGCTGCAAGATATGACCACTGCCAGCCAGGGGATGCTGACTGATACTCTCCAAGCCTCAAAACACTGTGGCCTTATGCCCAACTCCTTACCCGAGATTGGGCATGCAATAATGGGACCAAAACCACATGCCACGTTTCCAACATCCCACCTCCTTCCAGTGAACTCCTTTTTCTTTCCAACAAGCCTCTCTTCTCTTCTAATGTCGTTTTTCTTTTTGCCCTTTCACATCACCCATGGCATGGACCCAGTATTGTGCAAGCCTCGTGCAGGTTGATGATGGCCACTGTGAGGTCATGAACACAACACCCACTCCGTGCGTGTCCAGAAGATAGCCCTTCAAAGCACTCCGCCCCATCCTTGGGCTCTTACATTCTTCCAGCCACCTCTTCTGCAACGTTCTCGGAATCTTGAGGGTGGGATACGGAGGCCTCAGTTGTGCTGAACACTGCGCTGTCGCTTCTCAGTGCTTCCACTCGTTTTGGGTCTCCCCAGTTTTCCCTCTCATCTGCCAAGGGAAGCTGCTCTGACCCAAAGTGAGAGCAGCACTGGTCATTGGGCATAAATGTAAATATTTAGAAGATAATTTGATGTGCACAGCCTATCTATGTAGCCACAAAAACAGTAGAAACTTTCTCCCAGGGCCCGTGGCCTCCCCAGTCATAGGTTTTTGATTGTTTTCAGTACCAGGCAGGGAGTCCGTCCTGCCGAGTAGACCTGGTCACGCCTGTAGCAGACAGAGCGCTATTGCACCACTGGGCACATCCTGCCTGGCTGCTTGTGCAGAGTCCTCTGCAGGCTAAGTTTGTTGACGACCACCAGCCTGCATAGTAGTTTCCAGCACGCTGACAGCTCGCCCGCAAGGAGCTCGCTCGACGTTGAGTTCCAACTTGGTTTCTCCATGTCCTCCCACTGAAGCATGTGACGTCTCAGCAATAGGGTCTTACCTTGTATTTCTAGTAGGCAACCCGAAACACTGCAAGTGAGAAGTTTTAAAATTCAATTTATGGAGCTGGGTGTGGTGAGGCATGCCCTTAATCCCAGCACTCTGGAGGCAGAGGTAGGAGGATGGCGGTGAGTTCGAGGTCATTCTGAGACTACACAGTGAATGACAGGTCAGCCTGGGCTAGAGTGTGACCCTGTCTTGAAAAACAAAACAAAACAAAACAAAACAAAACAAAACAATCCGATTTATGTGGCTGAACAGATGGCTTAGTGACTAAGGCTCTTGACTGTGAAGCCAGGTTGGGTCCCCTGTACCCAGGCCAGAAACACAGCATTACACGCATCTGGAGTTCATCTGCAGTGGCTGGAGGCCCTGGCATGCCCATTCTCTCTCTCACTCTCTATCTGCCCCTCTCTCCCTAAATAGATTTCTTTTTTTTTTTTTTAAATTTTTTTTTTGTTGTTTATTTATTTGAGAGCGACAGAGAGAGAAAGAGTGAGAGAGAGAGAGAATGGGCACGCCAGGGCTGCCAGCCACTGCAAATGAACTCCAGACGCGTGCGCCTCCTTGTGCATCTGGCTTACGTGGGTCCTGGGGAATCGAGCCTCGAACCAGAGTCCTTAGGCTTCACAGGCAAGCGCTTAACCGCTAAGCCATCTCTCCAGCCCAATAGATTTCTTTTTAAAAAATTTATATGAAAGTCTTACAAAAGCATACAAACCTTGAATCTGAGTGAAAGTGAAAGTGGCAACTACTCAAGACAACTCAACCAGTGCAGCAGGAGGTGACTGTGGCCCGGGCAGGGCAGTTGAGAGGCAGCCAGCCACGGGTCCAGGACGTGTACAACGGCTTGTTCTCGGGAGTGGCTCAGGAGGGCCTGTGGAGTTTGTATTATGAACCCTGGTTCACGTGCAGTGTTACCAGGACCCTAAGGTTTTAGAAACAGAAAGATGGACAGTAACTGGAGCCGAATGGTCGGTCACACAGCTGAGCACAGCATGGCACACTTCCCAAGACTACTGTCACATCCCCTTCATTCCTTACTGTGTCACCTCTCCTAATGTGCAGTCTCATCACAGAATTGCAAATGTGGCAGAGGAATTGCGTGGGTCCACTCAGATTCCTTGTTGGGCCTTCTTTTCACAGAACTCCAAGTTCCCAGCAAGATCCAGCAGGCTCTTCTACCAGGCAGCTTCTGGGCGGTGGGCATGTCACTTTCCTGTTGTCTCCATGCTTGGGCCACACTGGCCTTTCACTTCCTCCGAGGCGTGGCACTCCCTTCTTCCCAGCTCCCGGGCTCTGCACATGCTTCTCCGCTTCACATCGCTGCATAACTTTAAATCCTGGGCTTCCATGGCTTTCTCAGGGATGCCCTGCTGGACCCAGAGCAGGTCAGGACCCCTCCCCCCACCTGTCACCGCCACCTTGGAGTGCCCCTTCCTAGTTAGGGCTTCACTGTATCTCCTCTGAACAGCCTGAGTCATCAGGGCACACACAGGGCCCACAGCCCCAGACGTTTTTAATACATGTGACCACATGGAGACCCCTGTGGAGGTGAGCCCAGGTTACTTCCCTTTGTGGGTTTTAAGTTCCTTGTCAGAAAAGTTACAAGGCCTGTAACTTTCTACAAATCTGCGGTTGGGTTGCTAGAGCTCTGAGTCACAGGCGGGGTCTTCTGAATGTGGCATGTCCCCTCTCACCTACTAAGATGAGAAGCTCCTGGACCATTTTGACTGCCTATTTAAGGGACACTGTGAGTGGCACGTGAGATGGCCCTAGCCCAGGGTGGCCTTCCCTGCAGCGTGGGGTTGTCCACCTGGCCTTTCCCGTGGGCATCTGCTTGACCCTGCCATGCAGCCCTTACCCCACAGAGCTTTTGTCCTCCCATCCTTGAAGGCTCTAGGCCACCTCAGTTCCTTGGGGGCAGGAGAGAGAGGTACTCAGCCCACACACCAGGAAACCACATCACTCCATCTGCTGGACTGCCTTCATTCTCAGGCGATAGCCCTTTTCTTGCTTTTAACCTTTTGTTCAATTGTAGTGAAAAACGTGTTTTCTTCTAACTTGTTGGGAGAAATCTGAAGCACTCCCACTTTTCCTGGCATGGGCACCCACGGCTGGGAGCATCTCTGAAGGTTCCTCGCACGGTGAGGGTCACAAGGTGGCTGGAGTCCTCTCCCAGGCAGCACTTCTCTCTGCCCGCTTCAGCAGGCCAGAGTCCATTGAACCCGCAGAAGCTGCAGCCAGCCCAGGCTCCTCCAGGGCCTCCCTAAACACTCTCCCAGCCGGAGCTCGGCCTGTCTGGGCGCAGCCCTCCCGTCCCGCGTCCTCCCGGCTAAGCCCGCGCCCTGGGCGCAGCGCCCACCTCCGCCACCCGCAGGCTGGCGTGCACTCTCCAGGCCTGGGGGAGGAGGACAAAGTCGCACGTCGTGTGTGTGGAGTGGATGAATGGAAGAATGCATGGCTGATGGCTGAGCCCCGTGCTGCCCTGGGCTCTTCTTCCCAGGGCCTCTCTTTCCCCGGTCCCGGCGAGGGAGGCAGAGCCGACCGAGGTGGGAGGGCAGCGCCGGGCCGGGACGACGTCGGGCCCCGCGGGGCGGCGGCGCCCGCCGGGGAAGGGGGTGTCCGCGGGGCCTCCGTCCCGCCTCTCCCGGGCGCCGCTCCCGGCCTGTCCCATCCGGCCCGCCCCGTCGCACATGACGCCGCCTCCGCCGCCAACTTTCTTTCCTGCCCATCCCGCCCGGCTCGCGAGCACTGGAAGATGGCCGCCTAGGCGCCGAGCCTCGGGCCCGAGCGGCGGCCTTGGCCTGGGGTCGCGGCCCGCGCCACCATGACGCGCTGGGTGCCCACCAAGCGGGAGGAGAAATACGGCGTGGGTGAGCAGCGCCGCCGCCGCCTTCCCCGGGCCCGCGGGCGGCCGGGACCTGCCTGTTGCCGCCGAGCGCTGCGCCCGCCCTCCCCGCGCCCCGCGCGCCCGCCCGCCCGCCCGCCCGGGATGGACGCGGGGCGCCGCGGCCGGCGGGCCACGCTCGGGACGCTGGGGCGGGGGTGGTGGTGGTGCCCGGGCGGGGTCCCCCGCCGCCCCCAGCTTCCCCGCACACCCGGTCCGCGCCCGGGCCGGCCCCGTGGCCGCGCGCGCGCAGGGGACCCCGGGGCTCATTGTTGGCGTGCTCTTGGGCTTCTTTGGGGAACTTGGCTCTGGCCTGCACACTTCCACCCGGCCGCGGTCGGAACTCTAGAAAGTGCCGCCCGTCCTCCGCGGACCCGGCGCACGCCGCCCGCCCGCCCCCCGCGCTCCGGCCCCGGACGGCGGGGACCCCCGGCCCTGCCCTCAGGCGCTCCGGTGCCCCCGAGGCCTGGGAGACCCGCTCGGCTTAGCCCGGCGCTGGGTCGGTTCCCGGGAGGGCGGAGGCCCTCGGGTCGGTGGCGAGCTCCCGCCGGACTCCAGTTCGCATTCCAGGGAGCCGGGGTTTCCTTCCCGGGCGGCCGGACGACCCCGCGCCCCGCCTCCCGCCCTGCGCCGCTCGGCCGCGCTGCGCACCCGCGCCTGGCCTCGCAGCCCGACTCCCCGAGGCCTGCGCTTCCCGCTGCCCCCCAACTTGTCCTCTTGAAAGTGTCAGGTCTCCGTGGGCTGCAGGGCTCCCGGGGACCCGCGTCTGCCCCGTCGGCTCTAAGTCTCGCTCGCCTTGGCTCCACGTTTGGAGGGGATCACCCGCCTCTCCCGGACCCATGCTGCCTCGCTTGCATGCCCCCGGGAGCTTGGCCGCCCTTTCGCAGCCCCAGGGGCTGCCCGCAGGCACGCCTTCTCACCGGCCGCTGGCTCCAGGCCTGCCTCCTGGCTCGGTCTGGTTCATGTTCTGGCCCGCAGACTGCTGGGCAGCTTTCTTTCTGTCTCCCCGTCATCAGAGCTGTGTCCTTTTTGTGAACTTGGTACTTATTCCTGCCATATAGCCACGGGGGCGTCCTGGAAAAGCCCAGCCCTCGCCACACTCAGTTTATTCAGCTTTTGGGGTTTAGAGGGCCTTCTGGTAGAAGCCCCCTGCTGCATAGATGTCACAGAATCCCTCCACTCTTGAGAACACCCCTCCCCTGTCGTGATGGTCGCCTTCAGCGAGAACAGTGTGGCCCACGTGGGGCACGCACTCGATGCATTCCGCGTGTGGGCTTTACAGAGCCTCTTCGCTGTGGGACCTCTGGCCGAGGTTCCCTCCATTCTACACAGTGAGGAAACCCAGGCACAGTCATTCCCAGGGCCCACAGCAGAATCGGCTTTTCTGAAGAGCGTGTATGTAACCATCACAGACGACTGCTGTGCACCTCCTGATGGGCTCCGTGGGGGGCAAGCTTGAAAAGATTCCCACTGCTCTGATCTGCATCTAAGAAAGGAGGTTTGGAGTGAGAATTCCCATTCGAGGGCTTTAGGATGTGGTGACAGTGGGAGCTCGTAATGGGGACCTCCTGGAGAAAGGTGTCCAGAAGAGAGCTGGGACTGTTCCGGGAACAGAGAGGGGTGGGCTGGCGTAGGCAGAGGAGCCCCAGCCTGCCAAGCTTGTGCGCAGCTCCCCCCTGCCAGCGAGTGCTTGTGGGGTGCAGTGGCCACGCCTGAGACTCGGAGGAGCCATTCACTCCGCAGAAGGGAGTGTGGTTGCCAGTGTTTATATTGGTAGTAAGGGGTGCATACTGGATGTGAACCCGGCTTGCACATGGCTCACACTCACCTGCGCTCTAGCTCCCACTCAGGGACCCTGGTCCCTGGGTGGGGGAGGGAAGGCCATTCGTTTTCTTTGAAACCTGAGGACCATTTTACTGGAGGCGGAGAGCAAAAACCAGAACAGCGAAGCTGGAGATGTCAGCAGTGTGCAGGGGAGATGGATAAAAAGAAGAGAGGAAGGCTGGGGCGGTACCAGTTGGGAGGCCTCTTGACTAGCATGTACCGAGCCCGGGTTCAGTCCTTAGCAGAATGTCAGAACAGTGAAGCCCACCTGCAGTCTCAGCACGAGAAGGTGGAGACAGGAGAATCAGCACTTCAAGGTCACCCTCAATAACATAGCCAGTTTCAGGACAGCTTGGAACACATGAGACCCTATCTCCAAAAAGGAAAAAAGAAAAAGGAAAACAAAGTCACACTTCTGGGAGCGGGTCAGGAAAGCAGGCAGGCCGAGGGAAGGGGTTTTGAGACTGAGAGTGGCAGGGTGGACAAGGAAAGGGATGACCACTTTTGAAAGAACCTCGGGGTCCCAGCCCCCAGGATGACCTGGGTAAGCTGGTGAGCATCTTGGTGTGTGGCTTGACCCTTAAGAGACCAGAAGGAACACTGTGGGCTGGGGGAGCCAGATTCTCCCCACTGCCAGAGGAGGAGGGAGGCTGCCAGGCATGGCTGTGCCCTTCCTAGTTAAGTCATACGCCTTCCAGAAACTTCAGCAGCACTCTTGGTTACGACTTCTAACATCTCGCCTCTTGCAAATACCTTGGCTTTAAGAAAATTCCATATTGGAAAGTCCCCAAAGGAGAAGAGAGGGGAATGATTTTGCAAGGAAATTCTAGCACAGGTGTGCAGAAGGTGGAGGAGAGGGTGGGCTGAGACCAGAGCTGCTGGGGGCATCAGAAGGCACCTTAATGATTGGAGGCCCCCCCCCCCACAAGGGTTAGGGTTTGTGTGGAACTCCAGATGCAGGACAGAGGAGGAGCCAAGGATGAGTCCATGGAGGGCATCCCAGCCCCCGCTGGTCTGGGCAGTTTCCTTGGGGGGACTGTAGTGGTTCCCAGGATGGATGTTGACTGGGACAGAAGGAGGCCTGTGCCTGGACTCTAGATGGTTGGCTGTTTCTCCCTAAGGGAGAATGACCGCAGACTCCCCTCCCTCACCACACTCAGCATTTCCTCTGGGAGCCTAACAACAGTGCTGTGTTTCTCTCCCGAACTCTGGTGGGTGGGCCACGCTTCCCCTCGGCCACTTGGCCCATGAATGAATCACGAGGGGAAAGAGAATGATCAAACTCCATCTCATTTGGAAACATGAATCACGGCTCATTGTTCGGAAGTACTTGGAATCTGTTAGAAGCATTGTTTGTAAACGAGATGCTTCACTTATTTATTTATTTGGGGAAATCAAGAGGAGAGTAAATAGCTAATGTGTGGCTTCTTCTGCAAGGACAGGAAACGTGGGTTCCAGTGATTCATTTCTCTGGGGGCTGCTCATGAAATTTGCCAGCTGGCTTTGTCTCTGCCCCTTGGGCCTGGCTGGGGGAACATGTTTAGAGACCTGATTGAGTCACATAGGTGTGTAAACCTTGGTTGAGCTGTCATGCTGAGGGCTGGATTATACGTTCTTTCCCATCACCCCACAGGTAGGCAGGTTCTTGTGTTCCAATGGATTTCTCTCCCGGGTCAGGTAGAAAGATGCTGTGTGGTCTAGAGGCACGCTTGGGGACCGAGTTCTCTCGTTTCAGTGGCGGTATGCAAGGTACAGTATGGCCCTAGAGTTGTCCACAGCCTGATCCCGTGTGATGTTATGAACGTGTGCTGGGGCCACGTGAGCCTTGACGAGCTTCGTGAGTGGGCCGAGCGGCTGCGGGAGGGAAGTCAGATTCCCGAGTGTAGCCACTGTGTCTTTGGCTGCTGAAGCATTGGGTGGGGTTAATCTGCCCAGGCTAGGGTCATTTGTCATGGAAGCAATAGAAAACCAGTGTGGGTTGGTGGAGGGCAGCTTGGAGGTAGATTTTCCTTCTGCCCTTGAGCTTAGTTATTAACGTGGTGGGAGACGGAGGCTCCCGTGTTCGTGACTGGCCTCTTCGAGGTAGAGATCTCCACCTGGGGATGGCCACCACCTGGTAGATGCTATTCATTTTTACTGGCTTTATGGGATCCCCCAGCAAATGACCCACACGTTTTTTCTTAGCCTTGGCATTCCCATCTGTAGAGTGAAGCCGAGCCTGCTGACTGCAAGGATTCATTGAGATGACCTGGGCAGAGCCAGCATCTGACATGTGCCAGCCCCTCAGTGGATGTATTACTTTCATTTTTTATTTAATAAGATTCAAAGAAGTGGAGTGATAATTGACTTCCTGTTTAGACCTGACAATCATAGTTCTTGGGAAAATGAGTTCTTTCAAAGAGTGTTTTCTTTGAAGTGAAGTTTGCTTGGTGTGTGTTCATGTTGGCTCTGAGTGATGATCTTTGCTGGGAATAGTGTCACATCCAAAGGACTCAGGAAGTGAAAGAGTGTGAGAGCCGTCTCTTGTTACCTAGAGTGGCGAGTGAAATGCTACTTTGGGGAAGAGAAGTTAGAACTGGTCTTAAGTGAATAGAAATGCGCACATCTTTAGTCACTGGAGTTTCAGAAAAACCAATTAAGGCATCTATTCTGTTTCTACAAACCCGATTTTACTTGAGAAACGTAAAAGTTAAAGTTATCCCTGTTGCGGTGTTTGCCTGGTGTGGCCTGGGGAGGATTGTGCTAGGGCGTGTCTCCTGTCCTCGGTCTTCGGTCTCAATGATGGCCTCAGAGGCAGATGACGAAGTGGAGTCCTTCCTGCGGTGGGTGTGCCAGGGACACACGTGGCCCCGCCCCCTTCCCGCCTGCCTCCCTTCTCTCCTTTCCTCCAGCGTTCCCTTCATCCCTCTTTGCCTTCTTTTCCTTCATTAAACATTTATTTTCAGGCAATTTTGGCCACATGCAGTTGTCAAAAGTAACACAGACATCTTGTGCTCTGTAACCAGTTTCCTCTACGTGTGCATCTCGTCACCTTGGAACACAGCTCCGAGCCAGGCTCCCGACGTGGACCCAGTCAGGCCCTCTCCTGCTGTCCTGCTTGCGTGGCCACCCACATCTCCCCTCCACCTGTCCGCGTCCGCGCAACCTTTGAGCGGATCTGTTTCTGGACTTCTGCTGTTTCAAGTGGAGTCATGCAGGGGCAGCCCCCTGGGACGAGCCTTTTCTGCCCTGATTCTTCTGGAGACCTGCCAGGCTATCCTGTCAAGTTCATCCCTCTCCATTGCCCAGCTGAATTCTTCATAGACCTGCCACATCTTGTTTAACCATTCTTTTGTTGAAGGACATCTGGGGTTTAGTTGTGACTGATAAAGCTGCCGTGTACACTCATGTGCAGGATTTTGTGTGAACATGTATCTTTGCTTTTGGGGTAAGAGGATACCTACCCAGGAATGCAGTTGCTGAGTCTATGGGAGATGGATATGAAACTTTGTGTGTTTTTTTTTTTAACAGAACATAGGGGAACATTTTATTTATTCAGGAATTTCTTACAAAGGATTGCATTAAATGCTTACAATGACCAGTCAAAGAGCTGTAGGATGAAATCAGAAGGGATCTTGAGAAGACAAGCTTCTGTCTTGTGGAGTGTGAGGGATGTCACAGCGTGTGGGGACATTCTTGTTCACTATCCCAGTAGCTCTTGAAACTCCTTTTGTTAGGGATTTTTTAAAAAAATGTTATTTTATTTATTTGGGGAGAGGGGGAGTGGACATGCCAGGACCTTCAGCTGCTGCAAATGAGCTGCACGTGCATGTGATGTGCCACCTTCTGCATCTGGCTTAAGTGGGTCTTGGGCAGTCAAACCTGAGTCCTTTGGCTTTACATGCAAGTGCCTTAACCACTAACCCATCTCTCCAACACAGGGATTTCTTTTAAACTGACTATTTTTATTTATTTTTGTTTTTTAGAGGTAGGGTCTTACTCTAGCCCAGGCTGACCTGCAATTCACTATGTAGACTCAGGCTGGCCTCAAACTCACAGGGATCCTCCTACTTCTGCCTTCCAAGTGCTGACATTAAAGGTATGTGTTTCCACGCCCGGCTTAAGCTTTTTTTTAAATGACAACTTCCGTAATTATAGAACAATAAACAATGTTAATTTCTTCCCCTCCCCACTTTCCTCTTCACAAATCCACTCTACATCATATCCCCTCCCTCTCCCAATTAGTCTCTCTTTTATTTTGATGTCATCATCTTTTCCTCCTATTATGAGGGTCTTGAGTAGGTAGTACCAGGCACTGTTGGATATTGAGGCCAATTTGTATCTGAAGAATTGCATTGTAAGTAGTCCTACCCTTCCTTACGTTCTTGTCACCACCTCTCCTGCAGTAGACCCTCAGTCTTGAAGGTGGGAGAGAGGTGGTTCAGTGCTGAACACTCCCCTCTCACTTCTTAGCACTGTGGTGCCTTTTGAGTCATCCCAAAAGTCACCATCTGAAAAGAGAAGCTTCTCTAACCAACATGAGAGTGGCACTAATATATGGGTATGAACGTTAAGAAGGGCAGTTTAATGAGCCTAAAATATGCATTTAGCCAGATACCAGCACGTACTACACCCCTAGGGCTCATGACCTGCCCTGTCCTAGGTTTTTTTTTTTTTTTTTTTACTATGTTTTTAGTACCAGGCTTGTATTTCCTTCTGTGGAGTGGGCCTCCAGTCCAATTAGAGAGTGGTTGGCTTTCCCCATAGCAGACATGCTACTGTTGCACCTATTGGCTCATTTAGCCTGGCTGGCCCAACTTGAGGTTTGCAGTGTCCACTGTAGTTTAGCTCCACTGATGACTTCTCTTCCCATAGGGCTGCATGCAGCATAGCTTTTTCCAGTTTTTTTTTTTTTTTTTTTTTTTTTTTTTGTCAGCTGGTTTACATGGAAGAGCTAAGCTCCAGCAGAATTTCTCAGTGACCTTGCAGCCCATTTATGTGGAGACTTCAGCAGTAGGGTTTTATCGTCAATTCCTGGTGGGAAACTAAGAGCCTTGGCAGTGGCCTGCAGTGTTTTAGGGGGCATCAAGGACCTCTTTGGCCAACCACTCACTAGAAGGTATCCTATCCCTGGCACTGAAAATTTTCTACTAACAATTTATAGTTTCTGGAAATGACATTGTCCAAAAAAGTAGGTTTGTATGTGGCTTATTCATACTCTCTTAGCTTTTGCTTTAGCCTTCCCACCCTTCTTCCCCTGACCTCATGTGCGCCATTCCACCCCCAGTACCCTGTTCATCTATTCACATGTATACAAAGTCATCTCCTTAGCCCTCCCCTCTCCTCCCTCCCTTATAGTCCCTTTCCTAGCTTACTGGTCTCTGTTACCAATTTTTACTCCAGGGCACACACAAGCGTAAACATTTGTAGCTAGGACCCGCATATGAGAGAGAACATGGGACATTTGGCTTTCTGGGCCTGGGTTACCTCACTAAGTATAATCCTTTCCAGATCCATCACTCCCCTGCAGATTTCATTTTTATTTACCACTGAATAGAACTCCTTTGTGTAGATGTACCACATCTTTGTTATCCACTCGTCTGTGGAGGGACATCTAGGCTGCTTCCATTTCCTAGCTATTGTGAATAGAGCAGCAATTAACATGGTTGTGCAAGTATGTCTAAGGTGAGTCCTTAGGATATATGCCTAGGAGTGGTTTAGCTGGGTCGTGTGTTAAATCTATTTTTAGCTGTATCAGGAACGCCACACTGATTTCCACTGGGTGCAGTGGCTGTTTAAATTCCCACCAACAGTATAGAAGGGTTCCTCTTTTCTGCATTCTTGCCAGCATTTATTGTCATCTGTTTTCTTGATGATGACATTCTGACAGGAGTGAGAGGGAATATTTTTAATCTGCATTTCTCTGATGGTTAAGGATGTAGAACATTTTTTTTTCAGTGTTTATAGGCCATCTGTATTTCTTCCTTTGAGAACTCTAGTTCCGTAGCCCATTTTTAAATTGGGTTGTTTGATTTATTATTTAGCTTTTTGAGTTCTTTGTATATCCTGTATACTAATCCTCTGTCAGATATATAGCTAGCAAATATTTTCTCCCACTCTGTATGTTGCCTCTTTGCTATATTCACAATGTCCTTTGCGGTACAAAAGCTTTGTAACTTCATGAGGTCCCAGCAGTTCATAAGTGGTTTTATTTCCTCAGCAACTGGAGTTATATTCAGAAAATCATTGCCTATGCCAATATGTTGAAGGATTTCCCCTTTTTTCTTTAGCAGTTTAAGAACTGTTATAAGATATTTAACTTTTTAGAATAAATATTTTATTTGTTTATTTGAGAGGGAGAGAGAAAGCGGCAGAGAGAGAGAATGGGCACGCTAGTACCTCCAGTCACTGCAAACGAACTCCAGATGCGCTCATCACCTTGTGCATCTGGATTACATGGGCACTGGGGAATTGAACCTGGGTCTTTAGGATTCACAGGAAAGTGCCTTAACTGCCAAGCCATCTCTTTAGCCCTGGATATTTAACTTTTTAAGAAATTGCCAAGCTTTCTGGGGGTGGCTGTGCCGGCTTGCCTTCCACCCACAAGGTGAGAGTGACCCGCTTCCTCCCTGAGCTTGCTGCCATCTTTGCTGCCGTCCCCTTTGTCCATTTTAGCAGGGGTACTGCTCTGCGATTGGGGTTTCTTCTCCCTTCCCCTCAGTGCAGCCCTACCGTGAAGGATGGCTTGGTTTGAAGTAGACGTTGAGCCAGAATGCAGGTGCCGTGGAGGTGGCGCTCCAGGGAGGTCAGCAGGAGCCCGGCTCTGAGCATGAAGTTGGCCTGGGTGCTCAGGGAAAGGCCTGTCAGTCTGAGGAGACACTGTGGAGGGAGGTGTGCAGTGGTCAGTGCTAGCCGTGTGGGGCTCAAGTCCATTTCACCCCGCTGTGGAGATAAGACCATTAGTTGTGTTGAGATAGCAAAGCAACGTGGAGCTGAAAGGCGAGGGCTCACTTTGGCTTTTGCCCCGAAGGCTGCAGCAGGCCCCTCTTGGGGGTGGTGAATACCCACGGGTTCAGTGCACTGGCTGGCATACAGCTCAGGCACCTGTTCGCTGGAGCATCTTCTAGTTAAACGCATGCGTCCTTCAAAGGTAGGGCTGCCACCTGGGACCTGGGACAAGTCTTTGGACCTCCCCCAGCCTCTTTTCCACCTTTTCTAAAGGTGAGGGTCATACTGGCCTTGTGAGTCAATGGTTGTCTCACAGGAGCTGGTAACGTAAGTTCAGGCAGTTTGACAGCATCATTATGCAAATAGCAAAGGCATTGCTCATATGTCTGCTTTTATTAATACATGGGAAGCCCTTGGGACTGCCATTTTGCTAAAGATCCCTGCGCACCAGTGTGAGGAGGGTTCTGCCGGGTGCCAGAGGCTGCGTGGGTTAAGCACCACACGGCGACATGGTTTTCTAGAATTCTGAAGGCTGGGGTTCTTCGTGAGGGTGGCTTCTCCAGGGACCTCCTTGTGTCACCTTCTTACTGAGATGGAACACCAGAAGCAGCTGATGGGAGAAAGGGCTTTAGTCTTTCTTGCAGGGCATGGCCGAGCAGAGGCTAGCTCACATCTAGTCACATACCTAAGTAGAAGTAGTCTAAGTATAGGGCTTGAAGCTGGGCTAATAAACCTTACGGTTTGCTGCCAGTGACGCACGTCTTCCCTCAAGACTCTGTCCCCCAAATTGCCTCCAGCTGGGCATTGAGCAAGAGGCTTAATCACAAACACACGAGGCCATGGGACACACTTTACCCTCACTGTCACGCGTCTCTTGGTTTACAGACGGCCACCTTCGCCCCCACCTTCCTCCCATGTAGGTGTCCTAATCTTTTCCCCTTCATAAGGAAGGGTACCATCCTGTTGGCTGGGGACCTTCCATGAAGATCTCATGGCATGTCATTGCAGCCCTCAGCCCCTACACAGTCCCATTCTGGGATACTGAACTGAGATTAGAACTCCCGACGTGTAGACTTGGTGGGGGGGGCGCATGACCCACCTAGTCCATAGCAGTGTGGTTCCATTGCCAGAGGCGTCAGCTGAGATTCCCTCTTTCTTCGGGGGCCTTCTGGTTTGTTCTTTAATCCTGCATGCCCCATGGACTCAGAAGGTGAGGCATGGGGCTTGCCAGCTAAGTATGTCCTCCTCCCAAGCTCGGGCCTGTTTCTGTGTTCAGCCTTGGAGTTCCCATCATCAAGTTAGTGACGGGACACTGAATCACTAGCTTGAGGGTGACTGGGAACCCCAGCCGCTCATTGCTGCTGCTAAGGGCTCACGCCTCGTTGGGTGAGTTTGGGTACTCGCACACCTGGCTTGGGCATTTCTGGTTTCTTGGCATGTGTGCTTTTTTGTAGCATGTGCAGGGTGGCCTGGTGCCCTGTGTCCTGGAATCCCAGTTGCACTTTGGTGGTGGGGATGGCCTTGGGTGCTGGTACGCACCTTCCTGGCCAACCTGGCCTGCTCACTGCTCCATGCAGGGCTCCGTGGACTGCTCGTGGCAGCAAGGCCTCTCACTCAGTGGCCCAGACAGTCACAGTAGCTAATGGGCCTGGGAACAGCCTGACTTTGACAAATAACCAACACTGGCTTGTCGATCATTCGGAAGCAGTCCTGGTTCCCCAAGTCAAGTCATAGGTTGGGAGCTGGTGCACACAGGCCCTCAGGTAGTAACTCCCCACCCCCAGGCAACAAGGTAGTTTGTTAATTTTCACTTGCTTGAGGGGGGAAAGATACTTTCTTTATGTTGGGTGCCATCTAAAAATCTCAAATTTTGGGACATCCATTTTTTTTTTCCCAAATCAAGTTCTCACTAACCCAGGCTGCCCTGGAATGCACTGCCCTGTATAACTCAGGCCTCAAACCTATACTGATCTACTTGTGTAGTCTCCCAAGCAGTGGGATTATAGATTATACTTGGCTTTGGTTTCTTTTATTTGCTTTGCTCTATGTGTGTGTGCGTGCGTGTGCGTGTGTGCGCCCCACATGTGGGTGCAGGTGTGCG
The DNA here is from genome assembly GCF_020740685.1 of Jaculus jaculus. Lineage (NCBI taxonomy): Eukaryota > Metazoa > Chordata > Mammalia > Rodentia > Dipodidae > Jaculus > Jaculus jaculus. The sequence goes on along the minus strand of NC_059102.1, from coordinate 6,868,347 downwards.
TGCTATGTGCGTTGCACGGAGGCTGGTGGAGCATGTCGGATGTCTTCCTCTACTGTTCCTCTGCTTTGTTTCCCTGAGATGGGCACTGTCGCTCAAGCTGGAATTGTTTCTTGTCACCCTGGCTGGCCAGTAACCCCCGCGTCTCCAGTCTGTCGTTCAGTGCTGCTGTTAAAGATGTGTGTGGCTTTTTATGGCTGTGCCGAGGAGCTGAGGAGATGGGGAGCTGAGGAGCTGAGGAGCTGAGGAGATGAGGAGATGAGGAGATGGGGAGCTGAGGAGATGGGGAGCTGAGGAGATGGGGAGCTGAGGAGCTGAGGAGCTGAGGAGATGAGGAGATGAGGAGATGGGGAGCTGAGGTAGATGAGGAGCTGAGGAGATGGGGAGCTGAGGAGATGAGGAGCTGAGGAGATGGGAAGCTGAGGAGATGGGAAGCTGAGGAGCTGAGGAGCTGAGGAGCTGAGGAGATGGGGAGCTGAAGAGCTGAGGAGATGGGGAGCTGAGGAGATGAGGAGATGGGGAGCTGAGGAGCTGAGGAGATGAGGAGCTGAGGAGATGAGGAGATGGGGAGCTGAGGAGATGAGGAGATGAGGAGCTGAGGAGATGAGGAGATGGGGAGCTGAGGAGATGGGGAGCTGAGGAGCTGAGGAGATGGGAAGCTGAGGAGATGAGGAGCTGAGGAGATGGGGAGCTGAAGAGCTGAGGAGATGGGGAGCTGAAGAGCTGAGGAGATGGGGAGCTGAGGAGATGGGGAGCTGAAGAGCTGAGGAGATGGGGAGCTGAAGAGCTGAGGAGATGGGGAGCTGAGGAGATGAGATGGGGAGCTGAGGAGCTGAGGAGCTGAGGAGCTGAGGAGATGAGGAGATGGGGAGCTGAGGAGATGAGGAGCTGAGGAGCTGAGGAGATGAGGAGATGAGGAGATGGGGAGCTGAGGAGATGAGGAGCTGAGGAGATGGGTAGATGGGGAGCTGAGGAGATGAGATGAGGAGATGAGGAGCTGAGGAGATGGGAAGCTGAGGAGATGGGGAGCCGAGGAGATGGGGAGCTGAGGAGATGAAGAGATGGGGAGATGGGGAGCCGAGGAGCTGAGGAGATGTAGAGCTGAGGAGATGGGGAGCTGAGGAGATGAAGAGATGGGGAGATGGGGAGCTGAGGAGCTGAGGAGATGTAGAGCTGAGGAGATGGGGAGCTGAGGAGCTGGGGACTGGACTCAAACCCTGCCCGGCTCTTGTGCTGGTGCAGTGCTTTTACTCCCCAAGCCATCTCAACAACCCCTTTGATTGCTGTGTTCTTTTTTTTCTTTCCCCTGAGGGTAGACTCTAGCTATAGTCCAGGCTGACCTGGAATTCACTATGTTGTCTTAGGGTGGCTTTGAACTCACAGCGATCCTCCTACCTCTGTCTCCCAAGTGCTGGGATTAAAGACACCTCGCCCGCCTTGGTTGCTTTTGGAGGTAAGGTCTCATTCCGTAGCTCAGGCTGGCATCTCTCTAACTCAGGGCCTCAGCTTCACAAGTGCTGTGCTCACACCAGGCATCACTCTACCTGGCTGGGGCCCATGCTGGGATCCCAGCTTCCTCCCTGTAGCCAGCTCACCTTGGGTGAGCTCTTTACATTATGAACAGCTCCTTTCTTGTGACTGGGGACACTGCCAGCCTTCCTGGGCAGTTCTGAGGAGTGAGATGACCTGGTACAACCCTACTGCTCATCTCTGTGTGGCAAGTGCTATATAGTTTTTTTGTTAGATTTTTTTTGTGTGTTTATATATATTTTCTGATGTGGTGTACCATGTGCTACCCTGAGGTGTCCTCTGGGTATGCCAGCAGCAGGTGGAAAAGAACACCAAGTATGCCCCTTCATTATTCACTTACCTATTTTTTTTCCTTGGGGCGAGTCCTGGTTATTTTATTTTTGTAAAAATTATTTTATTTATTTACTTATTTGAGAGAGAGAGGGGGGAGAGAGAAATGGAGAGTGAGAGAGAATATGGACAAGGAAGAGAAAGAGAAAGAGAGAAGAAGGGAAAGAAAGTATATGTGAGACCGAACCGTTCTATCTTGGCTTCCTACAGGACTGGGGTTATAGGCATGTGTGATAGTTAGAGTGGATGGCCCCCAATGCATTCAGGATTTTATTACAGTTTGTAATTTAGATCTGCAGCCACCTGGCTGGAGGTGGTGTCGCTGGGGAGGTAGATCTGGAATTCCAGTCTAAAGACAAGCAGACTGCTTGAGCTCTGCCTGGAATTCCTAAGCCTGCTTCTTCGCGGTGCTGGTGGTGCTTGGGGCATTTCTCTCTCTGCCTGGGCCTGTGAAAGCAGACCAGCTTCTGCCATTGTGGAGCTTCCCCTGGATCTGTAACCTTCACATAAACTCCTTCTTCCATGACTGTCTGGTCTAGAGGCGCATCCCAGTGACCTGAGGCCGACCACTACAGCATGTGTGGGCCCTACCCAGCTGCTTTTATCCATCTGCAGAGCTGCACCTCAGTGGTCAAGACCCCTCAGGCCCTCATGCTTGTGCAGGAAGCACACTTAACCATTTCTCTAGCCCAATTATTATTTTTTTTCCTGAGGTATGGTCTTACTCTAGCCCAGGCTGATCTGGAATTCACTCTGCAGTCTCAGGGTGGCCTCGAACTTATGGCAATCCTCCTACATCTGCTTCCTGAGGGCTGAGATTAAAGGCGTGTGCCACCATGCCTGGCAATTTTTTATTTTTTTGAATTGAGACAGAGCCTCCTAGAACCCAGGCTGGTTGAGGTTGACCTTGAGTTTCTGGTCCTCTGCCTCTACCTCCTGAGAACTGGGGTTGCAGGTGTGTGCCACTACACCTAACTTGATTATTATTATGATTAGTATAATTTTTTGTTTATTTTTATTTATCTATTTGAGAGTGACAGACACACACACACACACACACACACACACACACAGAGAGAGAGAGAATGGGCACAACAGGATCACCAGCCACTGCAAATGAATTCCAAATGCATGTGCCCCCTTTTGTATCTGGCTAATGTGGGTCCTGGGGAATCGAGCCTCGAACCAGGGTCCTTAGGCTTCACAGGCAGGTGCTTAACCACTAAGCCATCTCTCCAGCCCTCACTTTATTATTTTTAGTGCATTATGTCATAAGGAGAAGCCTGTTGCTTTGGCTACTCCTTTCTCCTGCAGTAGTGAGGGGCCCTGGGTGATGGTGTGTTTGGTGGCCTCCTCAGGTTTCTTTGGGAGTTCTGAGGTCAGGTGAGGGACTGCTGCAGTTCTGTGGGTTCCCAGGGGACCCTGAAGGGACAAGGATATGGACCCTGAAGCTTCTGTGTGAGTTGCTCAGTCTTGACTGGTACCAGGGATGTTCAGGTTTGTTTAAGGTCCTGACTTGCTGCTGGGAAGCCTTAGCAGTGTGGTACAGCATTTCTGTGTGATCCCGAGTGATTTTAGTTAATCCTGAGGTGAACTTGTATGGGGGTAGCAGCCATCGTCACCCGATCTACCCACCCACCAGCTCAGCATCACGGCGCAGGGCACACTGTGGTGCCCGTGGCTTCATTCCGCCACCCTTGGGCTGATGGAGCAGTGGCCTCCTTCCCTGCTAGGCATCACCTAAGAGGATCTGTGGGTGGAAAAGATCCAAATTCCTAGTTCAAAGTACAGTTTCTGTCACCTTGAGGCTGGGAGTAGAGTAGAAAACTCTGAGGCAATGTCAAGGGTTAATGAGCCACTGGCTTCGGACCACTGACCACAGTGGACCATAGAACTTTCCAGGACCATAGCATGATGAAGGGCTCCTGTTAAAAAGCTCATAACTCAAAGATCCGGCTTCAAGAGCTGTCAGGCCACCTGGACAGGTGGTTAGTAAACAAAAGAAAAGGATTTACCTTCCCATTCTTCTCAAGACCCTCCCCCCCATGTATCTCCACTCTCCCCACATTCAAGTGCAGCGCTGCAACATCCCCCCAAAGCCGAAGCTGCGGTCCCTCCAGTAACGAATAGCTGCTGCTGGCGCCCCCTCGCCTGCACTTCTCATGCTGTTTCCGTCAACCTGGAATCCTAACACCACCATCCACGCTGCATGCCACGTTCGCTTGAGAAGAAGAACGAGAAGCCAGGCCGCCTGGGCCCGGGAAGGGCGCGCAGGGACTGGGGGTAGAACTGGAAGCGGAGAGGGAGTTTGGGGTCCATCGGCCCAGCTCCTTGACTGTGTGAGCGGACCACAGTCTCCCTTTCTGAGAGGCAAGCGGGAGGGTTTTGGAGGTGAAGCCCAGGGGTGATGCATGCATGGAGCAGGGACTGACCAGCTCTGCCAGCATTTCCTGTAAGAAGCACCATCTAGGCCGCCAGGCTCTTCGAAGCACAGGAGCTCAGGCACTCACTGTAGGAGTTTTATTTGCAAGATGAAGGCATTCACCAAGCCTCTTTTTTTAATTTTCTAAAATAATAACTGATTTTCTTTAGCATAATTGACGTTACTAGGGGCAAATAATGATTTAGCAGGAGGGAAATGTGATTATTTTTCTTCCAAATTGCTGCACTTGTATCAACTTTACAAGATTTATTTCAAGTCCTTTCAATGTCTCGTGTGTTCCTCTACCCATTTTTCAAAACCCAGAGTGCATAGTGGGTTGTTCCTGTGCGCAAATCACATTTCTTCATTGTTCTTCTTGGGTGGGTGGGTGGCTTCTCAGGACCCGCCAGGTGAGGCCGAAGGGAGGGAGGGATTGGGGGAGGAACCATACTGGGGGCTCCCTGGGACAGGAGGGAGGGGCACATCGCTGGTGAGCTCCGAGATGTTTTCTGGTATTTCCACACGTAGGCACTGTGGTTCCCTGGCAAGGTGGATCTGGGGGGCTCCAGGCCCAGTTTCTGGTAGGCCAAGGTGCGTTCACAAATGCTTTCATCCTGTCTGGCTTTCCTGTGCTCGGGTCTCGTCCCACCAGCCGTGGGAGATGTCTCCCTGAGGTGCTTCCTGCAGCTCCAGTCCGCCTTCAGTAGTGCGGAGCAGGTGGTCACTCAATCCTTGTGTCCCCTGCCAACCAGCACAGCCCCGGGGGCCAGGGCTGAGTTGTGTCCCTTTCTCCATTCTCAGAGCAGGTCATGGTCTCCTCATTCCTTGTTGAATGCAGGCGAATGGACATATTTCATATTTCATCGCTGCAAAGGTCTTGGCTGCTGTGAGGGCGGGAGACGTCCCTGCATGCGTCACCTTGTCCATGACCAGCAGGGTGGCTTGTCAGGTGACCAGGTTGTTGTCCTCAGAGCTGCCTCTCCCCTGACTGGCTATGGAGTTGGAGGCCTTGTCTTGCTGGGGATGATGTTGGTTAGGGCAGCTCACCTTACTCCTCAGGTGTTCTGCAGGTAATTTTGGGCTACCTATTGGCTTTTTTTTGGTGATTTTAATGGTCCTAGAATGCCCCTGTGTTCTCTGTTTCTCTCCAGCACTGGGAGACTACTAAAGTCTTGTTGGAAGATTGAAAATCCCACTCTCCGTCCAGTGGTGGGAATATTTGACTGTAGTGACTGCGTGGAGGGAAACTAGGAAAATTAAACTTGGGAAGGGGCCCATGGCTCCAGCTCTGAGCAGCCGTGGGGCCCCGGTGAGCCTCGGAGCGTCTGGGGCCTCAGATCACCTGCCAGTGGTGGTCCTGTTGCTGGCTTCTCCTGCCCCAGAATGGTGGCGGAAAGGCAAAGAAATCAAAGGCGATGGTCCATGCTGTGGTGCTTGGCAGCTCAAAAGCACCGAGGGACTAAAAGGAACAGCCGCGGCATCTGTGGCGGGCAGAGAGAGCAGAGCCTGCGCAGGCTCAGATGGTAAACACTCCAGGCCGGGCACGCCAAAGGCTCCGTGCAGTGCTTCCACCGCCCCAACCAGCGGCGGCCCTTGCAGATGTAAAGACTAGGAAATAGTTTGGCGGTTTCTGAAAAGGTTTCCTGCAGAACTCCCGGCAGTTCCACCCTTGGGTTAACTCCCCGTCGGGTCGGAAGCAGCTTAACAAGTTGCACGCGAATGCTTGTGGCCGCATTAGACGGATGAGCGATGCTGTGCAGCTTCGCTCAGCCATAAAAGGGAGCAGCATGGATATGTGCTGCATTGTAGGTGGGCCTGAAGACCACCGCCGGGGGAAGAGGCCAGCCACAAAAGGGGTGTGCTCTGTGTTGCTGCTTGTAGCAAGGGTCCGGATGGAGCAAGCAAATCAGTGGTTGCAGGGGTGTGAGGCTGGCAGAAGTGACTGCATGACGGGCACTGGGTTGCTGTCTTTCTTTTTGCTGTTTCGAGGTCAGGGCTCACTCTAGCCCAGTCGGACCTGGAATTCACTGTGGAGTCTCAGGGTGGCTTTGAACTCATGGCGATTCCCCCACCTCTGCCTCCCGAGTGCTGGGATTAAAGGCGTGTGCCACCACGCCCGGCTCACTGGGTTTCTTCTTGAGGTGTTGAAGATATTTCTGCACTAGCTAGAGCTGGCGCCTCCATAATACGCGACTCTCCTAACTGCTTCGCACTACTGACTTGGGCACTTTTGTGTGCTGTGTGTTACCTTAGTGGTTGTGATGGTTCGTAGAGTGTGCCAGCTCGATTGGCTCTTGGATCCCTTTAGGGCCAAACCTCTGAACGTGTCTGTCGGGAGTTTTTAGAATGGCTTTGTGGATGTGGGAAGACCCACCCTGACTGGGCAGCAGCATCCCATGGGCTGGTGTCCTGGGGAGAATAAAGAGGAGAAAATGACTGATTCATCTCTTCTTCTTGTCTGCAGTGGCAGTGCGAACTTCTGCCTCATGTTCCTGCCACCAAGACTCCCCACCACGACGGAGCCTTGAGCTAAAATAGGGATCCGTGCCTGCTCGGCCATGTGGCCTCTGGATGATCAGAAAGTCAACTGCCTTGAGAGGTTTCCCTCTGGCAGCTGCTTTCAGTGGGGACCAGATGTGGCCAACGGCCCTGAAACCTTTGTCAGTAGTTTTCCCCTGGGGTCTTGGTGATTTCTAGCTACCCACTTCAAGGTGGGACCAGCCTGGAATGAGGCTAGAGTGAGGAATCCGAGTTCCTGGAAATGAATGACGGCGTGGAGGTTTCCTGAGTGTGGTGGCAGGTGTGTGCCATGGCCTTTGGGCTTCCATGCTTTCTGCTGAGTCTGAGGCTCACTTGCAGCCATGACGGGCAGCTTGGCGGTTTGCTTTCAGCTGTGTGAACCTACATTGTTTTGCTTACTAGTTTTCATTGGGCTTCCTGCCTTTATCCCAGTCTTATAGTGATTCTTCTGATGGTGTGGGGTGCATCACTAGACACTCAGTGCAGTACTGGAGTCAGGTCCTTTCATTAACATTTCCGGTCTCATATACTGCCTTGTGGCCATCGGGCCGAATTTACCACAGCTTGTCCCGAGATGCTTTTCCTTGCACACACTCAAGAGTTAGAACAGGGCAGAGCCCTGGCAGACCCGGAGCCACTTCCTCATTGTACCCAGCCAATGTTTAGATGTCACTTCCTACCGCACAGGACCTCCTGGGTATATTTTTAAACATACACATTTGCAGAGTACCATCTCCCCTCCCAGCCAAAGGTTTTCTTACCTGTGATCCACTGAGGTCTAAAAATTCTACACAGGAATTCCAGAAACACACGGTTCATGCTTGAAGTCATTTACTACTGCTTGTTGCTGTCATGGTTCTGCTCTTACTGGTGACTGTCGCTACTCTTCCTGCCTGCTTGAAGAGGTGGGCATGATCACGGGTGTCTGCCCAGAGCAGTCACAGTGGGTGTGGGGCTTGGTACTCTGTGCCTTCTGGTACCCACTGGGCTCCTAGTGCACATGCCCGCCTCTGAGCAGGGATTGCTTGGCATGCATGCAGAGTAGGGAGGTGTCTCTTATCAGACCTTATGGTGCAGCAGGAGCCGGGTGGAGCTGCACTATGAAGAGGACCTTTTGTGACACTTAGGCGTGGACGCTTCTGATCTCCTTTCTTTCCTAGAGGCCGCGTGAGAAGGGAGCACCGAGAGTGTCCAGTCCAGTGCCTCTCCTGTGTGAGTGTTTAGTGTTTGTAATACGTGTGCCTGTGGTGTTTGCACGTATGTGAGGTGCTGTGCATGCCCTGGGTGCGTGCACATGGAGTCCAGAGGGAGGTGTAGGATGTCCTGCGTTTCTGCATAGTCTCTCTTCTTCTTTATTTTCTTGAGACAGGGTCTCCTTCAATAGCCGGGAGCTGCTGTGATTTTTCAGTTTCTAACTCGTCAGCACTGTGGCTCGGGTGCACTCAGCCATGCCCACCTTTTTACGTGGGGGTTAGAATTGAACTTAGGTCTTAATGCTCCATAGGAAGCCTTCTTACTAGCTGAGCCATCTCACCAGCCTCTCCCATCTAGTGACACTTGGCTATGAGATGACATTTTTCTTCCTTCACTGCGGCCAGTGGGGTAGTGCTCTCGTCCTTCTAGACGCTGGAGGACCTGTGGAACGTTGTGTGGCCATGGACAGGTGTCGGACCTCCTTGGAGTGTTGTTTTCTTGACCGGAGAAGGGGATGCCTATGATTTGGGATGAAATGCTGTGGCAGTTTTGAAGCCAGCGTCATGAGGTCATTTGTGGCCATTTAGCAGGGCATTGTCAGCACTGACTGAGGGGCTGGCATGAGTGATGCCAGGGTGGGCGTCATCTCAGGGTGGCCAGGGTGCAAGGAGCTGGCAGTTGAGCAGCATGGAAGGAAGGGAGGGTCCCTGCTGGGCTTATCTCATCACGCGCGGTGTGGGTGGACTGCTGGCTGTGGTGGGCGGGGCGAGGGTGGAACCACAGAGTTGAGAACTTGCAGCCTCCAGTGCACATGTGGCCCTGATTTCCTTTACTTTGCACGGACTAGTTAATCTCTGTGAGCTTCCATTTGCCTATCTGCAAAGTGGAGGTGAACAGTGCCTACTTCCTGTACGTTGAGAGGTCGAGAGGAGCGACATGAGGCGAACAGGGTTCAGCTTCATGCTCGGCACCACCTTCCAACAGTGGAAGTCTGAAAGCTGAATGTTGATGCCCTGTGACAGACCACCTAAGTTTTCTGTATACTGTTTTGTGTGCGTGTGTGTGTGTGTATGTACATGCGTGCCATGCTGCATGTGCAGAGGTCAGAGGAGAACATCGGGGTGTCAGCCCGCTGCTACCTTGTTTGAGACAGAGTCTCCTGTCGATGTTTTTGCCACTGGGCAGTGCCAGTGGCACCGGTCTAGCTGGCACATGAGTTCTGGGCTTCCCCAGTCTGCGTCCCACTGCTATTGGGATTACAGACGCGTGCACCACTGCATGCCCAGTTTTGCATGGGCGCTGGGATTGAATCCGGGTTGGCAGGCTTGTGGAACAAGTGCCTTTAGCTGCTGAGCCATTTCCCCAACCCTTCTGTCTTCTCTTTCTAAAAAAAAAAAAAAAGAATCCTAGAGAGTTAAGTAGACTCATCAGAATTCCATCCAAATTATTTGATGTTTGTTCTCAGTTCAAAACTGCTTACATGCTTTAGTCTGAATGGAAATTTCTAGGAAAAATAGACAAAAGAAAAAAGATTAAACCTTGAAAGCCATTTTCTCATCAGTATTTGCATATATTTACATATCAACTTAAGGGAAAAACCGCAAGCTACTTCTGCCTGCAGTCGCATGGCTGTGCCATTTAATAAACATTCCGGGGTGGAAGATAGCCATGCTGCAGGGTCCGTTGTGTCCTGCCCCCAAAAAGAGGTTCCATTTCTAACCATACATGTCCCAGAACGTGACCGACCCTGTTTGGGAGTAGAGTTCCTGTAGTGAGCTAAATGAGGTCACACTGGAATAGGTGGCCTTACAGCCACCGGGACTGTGCCCTTGTAAGAAGGGAGAGATGCCTGACAAGATAGCCATGGGAGGACACAGCACCAGGAAGGGCAAGGAAGGCTGTGCTTGCCTGCGGCTGCCAGGGGCTGCCAGGCCAAGGAAGACTCTCGGGCTTCATTGGTGAGGTTGAGAGCCTTGCTGGAGAAGCTGAACAGACAAAACCTCAACCCACCGAGTACATTCACCTGATGCAGAATAAAGGCCCAGGTAGAGCAAAGGCCCAGAACCTTCGGGGCAGTGGAGGGCTCCAGGGGAGAGGCTGCTGGCACCCAGTTTCCCAGTCACACCTGTGACCAGGGTTTCACTGTGATTGTTTGCTGTATTCAGGGCTGGTGGCAGGCTATGCCCCTGGGGGCCTCTTGTACTAGGATTTGTAAACTTGCCCGGAATTCACTCTCCAGCTCCCAATTTACCAGAAACGAAGGAGAACTGGCTTCCTTCCTTCCTTCCATTTATATGTGTAGTCTTGCACAATTACTGCGCAGCCAGCTGGGGGTGGGGGTTGTGGTGGTCTGTTGAGTCTAGGTGAGTATTATGTGAGTGCGCAATCAGGTCACTGTGTTTAGTCTCTGGGGGGCATCTCATGTGTCTTGTGTGGGTGTAGTTTCTTGGTTTGGAGGGACTGTGGGGCAGACACGTTTGAAACATGAGGCCGGTCTTGTCGGCAGCAGACACCACTTTCCGGCAGTAGTTCTCTCAGGTGCAGAAGAAAATATGTGGAAGCCGGTTTGCCCTGGAATTGACTTTGTATCCCTTTACCAGGTCCTGCTATGCTCTGCGTGGTCGTTGGCATGCCCTGGTTCCCCTGTAGGTGGGCTCGGGAGTCCTGCCAGCACTCTTGGTGTGATCACGACAGCCTCCCTCGGTACACCGGGCGCAACTGGCATTGCCAACCTTGTATGTTGTCGTGAGCATGTCCTGTCCATGTCAGGAGCCCACAGGATTGGTTAACTTTCTCCACTGCAGTCTAGAACCAACCGTGCAGGGAGACCGTTGCGAAGCTGGTCGTTGCGAGGTTTGTTTTTGGCTCAAGAAGGGGTACGGATTGGGGGTGGGCTGACTGAGGTGGCTTCCTGGAAGAGGGCCCCAGTGGTCGTGGGAGGATGACGAGGATGTGGTGGCAGAGGGCGGCAGGCAGCAGGAGCTCCGGTGCTGGCTGTGAGCGAGGAGTCACAGGGACGCAGGGCCAAGGGCGGTAGGAAACAGGCAAGTGGGAGGGACTTGTTGGCCCAGCTCTGAGTTTATAGATCAGCTGAACCATTACTTTAGAGCTTTCATAGTGCACCCAACACCCGTCTCTAGCTTCAAAGCATTTCTGCCACTCTGAATAGAGTCCACCTCTATGGGGAAGCTGCTTCGGGTCTCACCCTCCCCTGGCTCCCCGCCGCCTCCCAGCTACACTCTGGGTATTTCTCCTATCCAAGTGCTAACCAGGCTGACCCTGCGTAGCTTCCGAGATCAGACAAGATTGGGCGCATTCAGCATCCTATGGCCATAAACAACTCTGGGCATTTATTTATTTTGTTTTGGATTTTCGAGGTAGGGTCTCGCTCTAGCCCAGGCTGACCTGGAATTCACTAAGTAGTCTCAGGCTGGCCTTGAACTCACAGTAATTCTCCTACCTCGGCCTCCCAAGTGCTGGGATGAGAGGTGTGAATCACCAAGCCTGGCCTCTCAACTCTGGGTATTTTTAATAAATGTAAGTCACATACGTGGTCTTGCTTGTCTGGCTGATTTTGCTTGGCGTGACCTTGAAGTTCACCTGCCCTGTGGTGGGCGTCATGGCTTTGTGCCTTTTGTCTGCTCGTGTGTGTGGAGGGCAAGGGTAGTTTTGGACATTGTTCCTCAGACGCTATGTACCCCCCCTTTTTCAGACACGGTCTCTTATTAGCCTGAAGCTCACCAGTTAGGCCAGAATGGTGACGATGGAGCCTCAGGAATCTTCCTTTTTCTGCCTCCCCGTTGATGGGATTGCAGGTGTGTCCTCACCAGTGGAGCCATGTCCCCAGTGTGTGTGATGAGGTTCTTGACGTGGCAGTGTAGGCTTTGTGAGGCAGGTGTTCTGTCGTTTAGCCCTCGCTTTCTGGCGGGTTTCCCGGCTCTTGCCCTCCTGGTGTGCTGCGTGGCCTGCACAGGGTGGGCAGGAATCTCCCCTCTATCTCTGGGATCCAGGACTGGGCACTGGGAAATCAGAATTTATTGCTGAGGGTCTGGCATGGGCAAAGCCAGGTCTGTGGTCACTCTTTTTAAGTATAAGAGTCCACACAGAGGCACGCGTTGCAATCATCTAAAACACAGAGAGCTGGAGAGATGACTCTGCTTAAGGTACCTGTCTGCAAAGCCTAACTGGGCCCGACTCCCCAGGACCCACTTAAAGCCAGATGCACAAAGTGGTACATGCATCTGGAGTTTGTTTGCAGTGGCCAGAGGCCCTGGTGCACCCATTTTCTCTCTGTCTGCCTCTCTGTGAAAATAAATAAATAAATAATATTTAAAATACAAAAAAAAATAAGCTGTAGCTGGAAAGGTGGGTCAGTGGATAAAGTGTTTGCTGCATCAGCCAGAGGACCGTAGCTTGAACCCTCAGTACCCACGTAAATGCTGGTGCGCGTGGTGGCCCACCTATAATCCTAGCACTTGGGCCGAGACGGGAGATACGTGGGGCAAGCTGCCTGGCTAGACCAGCTGAGTGGGGAACTGTGGGTCCAGTGGATGCCTGCGTAGACGAGGAGGAGGGTGACTGAAGAGGACTCCCGTGTCAGCCTATGACCGCTCGCGTGCACACCCTCCACTTGCATGAGCGTGTGCTGCGGCCAGCCCCGCGGTACTGGGACGGGCATCCAGCCGGACACAGTTTACGGAAGAGAGGATTTACTCGAAGCTTACGGGTCCAGGGGAAGTTCCGTCTGTGACAGAAGAGGCTGGCACCTTTCACAGGCTCAGGCCGAGAGTAAAGCAGCCACGCAGCGCACTGGCCAGCAGGACAGCAGAGCTCAAGCTATTCCCTCACGACCTTGTGCTGGATTCAAGATCTGCCCAGGCACACCTATGGCTGACCCTCAGGATCTGCCCCAGTGCCACCTCCTCTAGCCGGACAGCTGGAGACCCAAGTTACAAGCTTATATTTTGACAAAGCATTGAAGCCGATGGGCCGTATACTTGACTGTCACATTCATACTCCCACAACGTGCGTACGCATACTAGTTCATGCCACACACATACGTAATTCATGCAGAAAAACACAGAAGACAAGACAGCTGTGCTGCCCAGGGCGCCCTGTTCCTGGAAGGGAAGTGTTGTCCCCAAGGCCCTGTACTTCCCCAGCTAATTGCTCCATTCATGTGCCCCCTTCTTGACCCTTTGCACTTCAAGGTGGCTTTTGTTCATAGTTCAGTCCCCTGACATGAGGACATGGGAGGGAATGGAAGGGGACCTCCTGTCCAGTTAGGCAGCTGTAGCTGTATCACCTGACCTGTTCCCAGAGTCCTTGGGTCAAGGCCAGTGTCTGGAGGAAGCTATTTTTTTTTGGGGGGGGATAGGTATTCTCTTGGGCTAGTTGCCTAACACATCCTGCGGAGGGAGGTCTGTTTGTCAGTCTTGTGGGAACAGAGCCCTGCTCTGGCTGGGGCTTTGGGAGTGAGCAGCTCTGACATCTGGGGTGGGATGGGTGAGGAGAGGGATAAAGGCAGGCATGAGTCTTGGCCGACATCCTGATACTTGGACTGATTGGGTCAACCAGTAGCAGGTGGACAACTGAATAGGAGGCAGGTGTGGCCCAGGTTTGATGGGGCTTGGTGGGACGATTGTGACTGGAAAGGGGAGAGAGGGAGGCTGCCACCAACGAAAGGCCCGCTTGCTCCCCATGCGTCACTATAGACCGCTTCTGTGCTTCTGTTTCTCGCTCTCAGGTCAGCAGGGTACGCTGCCCGTGCCCGTGCCCGCCCTCCCACTCCCGTGGGTAGGACAGGAACCTACATGTTTAAAGTCCGTGAAAAGTCTTGCCTGCCATTGTGAAGTGTCCATGAATGACAGTCACAAATTCACGGGGCCGCTTGACCTGCAGGTGTGAACAGGCCCGAGCCTTCTCACCACTTCACAGGGGCCTTTTCACTGTTCCGCCGGCCAGGAGCTCCACCCTAGCGTCCCTGCCCAGCCAGGTCTTCTTGGGGACGCAGAGCGACGCTCCCTCTTGGTTCTCGCCTCGCTGCTGGTGGAATTCCTTGTCATTCTTCTGCCCGTGGCTTGTGTTAGTGTCCCTCAGACCACTTTCTTCTCCTGGCATGACAGTCTTTCTTGTCTCCAAGTTTCTTGCTTTTAAGGACACCAGTAATTTTTGGAGAGCGTAGACAGGTGATATAGAGTTGTCACAGGTAGAGGCATCTTCAGTTAATAAGGTGTAATGAAAGTGGGTTTAGCTGTATTGTGGCTGGTCTGGGGGAGCATTCCTAACTACAGGTGCCTGATTGGAGGTCATGCTGAGATCCTTGCACGTGTCCCCCAAGGTTCACGGATAGCAGCTCATTTTCTCCTCCACTGTAAGCCCTGCGTGTTCCTTTGCCCTCTTTCAGCAGTGACCCTGCACGTGGCTGAGTGAGCCTGTGGCGTCTGTCACCTTTGGCAGCAGTGCCACAGGACACTGGTTTTAGACAGCCAGAGGAGCAGCGGGCCTGGGGTCAGGGAACCTCAGTCTTGCAGGGTGGCATCCCAGGGGATGGCCTGGCGTGTCCTAGTGGGGTCCACATCCTACAGTGAGGATGGATTCTGAGGGGGGTGTGTGTTCTCATTTACTGCTTTTACAAGTGTGTTGATATAAAATTGCAACAATGGATTTGTGGAAATAAGTGTTTCTGGAACAAATGATTAACATTCACTGTTATTTTGTGTGTGTGTGTTACGCATACATACATGTATGCATGTTCATATGTGTGTGGATGTATGTGTGTGTGTGGAGGCCTTGATGTGTTTTATGGAGACAGGCTCTTTCAGTGGCTGAGAGCTGTGTAAGTGTGCCGACCGGCTCCCTGGGGCCCTCTGCCCCCACCTCCGTAGTGTTGGGATTGTTCCACCCATCACCACACCTGGAGTTACGTCGGTACTGCGGACTGAGCTCAGGTCCTCATGCTTCAGGCAAGTATTTTACTCACTGAGCCACCGTGTCAGCCCCGACCTCCGGTGCGCTTGCTGCAGCAGAAGGTACCAGCACTGGACGCAGCTCTTCCTCTGGGGAGTGCCAAGCCCCGGGAGAAGCAGTCCTGTCCATCCTTAGGGTGTCTCTCTTGTCCCTGTCCAGGCTGAGGAGGAGGGAGGCCACTGGTCACAGCCAGCCACGGTCTTTCCTGTGATATACACTGGGGAGGTCTTGTGCTTGTGAAAGATATTCAAGAATGCCCTTTGGTTTCCTGGCTACACCCGTGGTGTGTGCTGTATTTTCCTGCCCTAGGGTGCTGGCCAGGAGGGAAAGTCGATGCACGAGGCACAGCCTTGTTTTGGGTTATTGCCTATCAATGTTAGGGAGCAGGAGACCAATGCAGAGTGAGTGTATTTTTTTTTTTTTTTTTTTTTTTGAGGTAGGGTCTCACTTTAGTTCAGGCTGATCTGCAATTCTCTGTGTAGTCTCAGGGTGGCCTCGAACTCATGGTGATCCTCCTACCTGTGCTGGGATGAAAGGCGTTTGCCACCACACCCAGCAAGCAGAAGTTTTTAACAAATTTATTTTGTTTATTTTATTTATTTGAGAGAGAAAGAGGCGGGTGGGGGGCGGTGCACCAGGGCCTCGGCCACTACAAACGAACTCCAGACGCATGTGCCTCTGTGCTTCTGGCTTATGTGGGTCCTTGAGAATCAAACTGGGATCCTTTGGCTTTGCAGGCAAATGCCTTAACCGCTAAGCCATCCCTCCAGCCCCTAGTTATGGAATTTTATCCCACTATAAGTGCTGATCTACATGTTCCTCGTGTTTCCTGAAGGAGGTGGCAGACAGCACCTTCTGCAGGGGATTACTGTGAGCAAGCAGCTCCAGTGTGGCTCTTCCAACAAGCTACAGTGCTCATAACCCGTCAGCCCGGAGTTTCCAAGGGTGGAGCAACCAGCTCCCTGCCTTGTCATCCCCTGTGCTTGTGACAAAAGTGACCCAGCTACCTTACTCATCAGGGTGATGTGTGAATGGGACAAGTGCGGTGTCTCAGAGGTGGCTTGGCAGAACTGGTCCCATTTCAGACTCTTGCAGAAAGAGTACACACACGCTGTGTTATTTATGTTCCCATAGTTGTAGGCCTTGGCTGTCTAGAGTTGAAACCTGATAAAGCCTGCATCGGTGTGCAGGTGAGTGCATTAAAAAGTCCTGGACTCCTTTCTGGAGCAGCAAGCCAGTGCAGCACTGGGTTGATACTTGAAAGCTATGTTGCAGGTTTTAGGTTTTTTCCATTTAAAAGATGATTGTCAACTTATCTGTTCTCCCACCTGCTGAGAGTCCAACTTTGTCCGTGGCTCAGCGGTGTGGTGAGTCATAGCTTATTTGGAATTCATGAGTCCATATGCTTTTATTTTTGTCATTATCTTGATGGAGTCCATATGATCATGGAGTGACAGTACAGATTCTGAGAAACCTAAAACTTCTCTTTGAAAGGTGGCAACTGTATCGTAACCATCTAGAAACCCTCATTTGGGATGCTGCCGAGTTTCACCTCTATGGAGTGTTCCATTACGAACTGCTCAGGGCTTCAGGGACAGCGCAGTCAGCAGATTGCTTGCCTGGCTCTCACGAGGCCCTGGGCGCCATCCCCAGCCCTGCCCAGGACTGGGGGTGCTGATGTACCACGGTCATCCTAGCGTTCAGGAGGGTTGGGAAGTCAAGACCGTCCTCAGCTACATGAAGGCCTGTCTCAAAAAAGCCAAACAATAAAAAACCTCCTTAAGGTGTGAAGAGTGTTGTAAACTTTACTGCTTTCTGTTAGTTTGAGGCTGGTGACTGTGTGTGCATACGTATGTGTATGTGTGTGTGTGTGTGTGTGTGCGCGCACATACATGTGTGGACGCCACAGCAGTGGTCCGCTGGCCTCCTCTCGTTCTTTTGCCTTGTTTCCTTGAGACTGAGTCTCAGGGAACCTGGAGCTGGGTCTCTGGGCTCAGGCCTGTCTCAGCCCTCCCTCAGCGCTGGCCTCAGAGGCACTCAAGACCAGGCACAGCAGTTTCCGTTTTACTTGGGTGCTAGGGATTGAAGTCAAGTTCTCAGGCCGGCATGGCAAGCACCCTTATCCACTGAGTCATTCCCTAGCCCGGATTATGTGGTTTATTTAATCTAGGAAATGCCCTTGGGCCTGGGCCCGTGTTGCCTCTGGCAAGGGCAGCAAGTTGGAGGTCTTCCTTGCTTAGATGGGCAGCTGCAGTGTGGTTGTGCCTTGCAGGGGCCGTGTACAGCCTTGGGCAGTGCCAGTGGATGCTGGGTTAGCTGGACTCTTGCCAGGCCTGGCCTGGCCTCGGCTGCAGCTTCTGGCAGGCCTCACCTGGCCTCTCTGGACTCCCTCCAAACTAGGCCTGGCCTAGAGCTGTCAGAGATGTCCTGAGTTCTTCTTTACGCAACAACTCCTTCCTCCTTCCCCTGCGTTCCTTTCCCTCTCTCGTCACCTAACTTCTCCCTGTCCCTAGTCTCTTGCCTTTGGTCTGGCGCAGGTGTCCCTGGTTTGTAATGCTCACAGTTTCTTGTACCCCACGGTGCAGGTCTGGGCACTGTCAGGTGAGCCGATGCCACAGGGTGTTTGTTATAGGACTGTCTGCACCAAACTGGAGACTCCATGATCATTAAGGTGGCACCTGTCCCACTGTGTTTATGTCTCCGCCATCTGCTGCCATCTTTGCTACAAGTCATAGGGGCTTTGTAATTATTTTTTGAATGACAGAAGCCGACGTGTGGAAATTGTAGAAAAGACCTGAAGTTAGATAGCAGTGTTGGAGCCTGTTTGAAGTCAAGATGGTTCTAGAATCTGCCTGGTGCAGAAGTAGCCAAGGACGTTCAGAAAATGTGTGCCCCAGGCTGCCTCCCCGGGGACTGTGATAGCTGCTGAAACTTCTTCTTTTAATATATTTTTATTTCTATCTATTTATTTGAGAGAAAGAGAAATAGAGAGAGTGGGAGAGAGAGAGAGAGAACGAGCGAGAAAGAGAATGGGTGCACTAGGGCCTCCAGCCCCTGCAAATGAACTCCAGATGCATGAGCTACTTTGTGCATGTGGCTTATGTGAGTCCTGGGGAATTGAGCCTGGCTCCTTTGGCTTTGCAGGCAAGTGCCTTCACCACCAAGCCATCCCTCCAGCCTAGGTGCTGGAACTTCTAAACGTGTCACCGTTACATGCTGTGAAATATTTTTAGAGCCCGCAGTGGATCACTGGTGATTTGCCCATTGCTTCTCTATATGGTCACCATGCATTAGGATTGTGGCCACTGCCCACACGGAAAAAGAAATAAAATCATTTATGTAAAATTGGAGAAAAACGATTAAGCCTACTGGGAGATGTAGGTTCTCAAACATCCAAGGTGTTCGTTTCTTTTTTCAGATTTTTTCCATTGCGACAAAGTGTATGCGACAAAATTTGTCACCTTAACCATTTTAAAATGTGCATCTTTGAGGTAGAGTCCAGGCCTGTTGTACAGGCATCGTCACCGCCCACTTCACAAGTCTTGTCTTGCAAACCTGAAGTGGACCCTCCCTCCACCAGCCACCTCCACCTCCAAATTTGACGCTCTGCCAGATACCACGACAGAACGCTGGCCTCTTTCATTTGGCATAGGGCTGTAAGAGTTCATCCATGTATTACGTGCTGTGTTTCTTTCTTTAAAAGGTGGAATAAAAGGGAAGAGAAAGGAAGGGAGGAGGGTACTTAATAGGTTGATATTGTATATATGTAAGTACAATGATTGAGATGGGGAGGTAATATGATAGAGAATGTAATTTCAAAGGGAAAGTGTGGGGGGGAGGGAGGGAATTACCATGGGATTTTTTTTATAATCATGGAAAATGTTAATAAAAATTTAAAAATTAAAAAAAAGAAAAAAAGGTAGAATAATAATCCTTTGAGTTCTCTACCACAGTTTGCACACCCACCCATTACTGATGGACACATGGTCACTTCCATGTTTAAGATACTGTGAACGTGGGTGTACAGACAGGTTTTCAAGTTTTTCATTTCAACTCTTTTGGGAAAATACCCAGAAGTGGATTATTTGGCACCAGTTTTGCTTTTTTGAAGGACTGCCGCATGCTTTCCCCTCTCCTTGCACAGTGCCTGTATTCTACATTCTCAGCTGTGGTGCCCAGGGTTCCAGTTTTCCCACTCCACTGTCCTCCAGCATTATTATTACTGGTGGTTTTGTCTTATTTTGGACAGATGAGTTGGCCTCCAGGGAGCATTTAGGGGAGCTCGGGGCCTAGAGACGAAGCAGGGAAGCATAATGGGCTTATTTTTACTGTAAATACACTGAGCGTTACAAAATTTCATTAGAAGATAACTGTGATCTGCCTTTTGGGAAGCTTCTAGGAATGTGAGTTTAGCAGCTGATTGCTCTGCCTGGCCATTGATTTACAAGGGGTTTCTTTCCAGAAAACACTTAAGCGGATGACATGTTTCATAGCCTCCATACAGATCGCTTTCATTGTGATTTTCATTAGCATTCTATGATTATTAATTTGTGTTTCTTGGTGATCTAGAGATGACCATTAAAAGCAAACCATTAGGGCTGGAGAGATGGCTTAGCTGTTAAGGCATTTGCCTGCAAACCCAAAGGATCCTGGATCAACTCTCCAGGACCCACATAAGCCAGATGCACAAGGGGTGCATGCATCTGGAATTAGTTTGCAGTGCCTGGAGGCCTTAGTGTGCCCATCCTCTCTCTCTCTCCTTCTGTCTGCCTCTTTCTCTCAAGTAAATAAATAAATAAATATACTAAAAATACAAACAGAGCAATAGAGCCTGGAGAGGTAGTTTGTGGATAAAGGTTATCGCCTGCAGTACTGCCTGTAAGAGTTTGATTCCTAGCGCCCATGCAAAGCTGGCTACAAAGCAGCTCTCCTCTCATCAGGAGATTAGAACCCTCTAGGAAATGCCATCTTTGCTGTCCGCATGCTTATGCCAATGGTGGGAGGAGCCAGGAGACTCTGGAATCTCCTGGGCCATCCAGTCTGGCACACATGAAGCAGCAAAATAAGTAAATCAATAATACCATAATTGAGAGGGTGGCTGGGGAGACGGCTCAGAAGTTAAAGGCGCTTGCTTGCGAAACCTGCTGGCCCAAGCAGTGCAGGTTTGCTTTTAGGGGCAGGAGACCCTGGTGGACCCCCCCCCCACACACACACAGTACAAACAAGTAAATAAAAAGTTATTAAAAATAAGGACCCTTAGGAAACAG
This sequence comes from Jaculus jaculus, assembly GCF_020740685.1. Taxonomy (NCBI): domain Eukaryota; kingdom Metazoa; phylum Chordata; class Mammalia; order Rodentia; family Dipodidae; genus Jaculus; species Jaculus jaculus. The sequence continues at coordinate 6,848,118 of NC_059102.1, read as the reverse complement.
GAACGTGTGAGCCTCTGTCTGAAGCAAACACCCAAAGGCTGTTCTCAGACCACGTAGGCCTGGTGATATGGGCATGACATACACACACATCCTACAAATCCACACATACGTACATTATATAAAAACCCAGTGAGATGTTTAAGACAGTCTTTGCACTTGATGCCTCGCATTCTTTAGGGGCTGGTTTTCTTGGTCAGGAGCATAACTGATGGGTTCAGGCTGCCTGGAATCACACCCCAGCTCTGACCCAGGAATGATGTTCGCATGCCTCACTTTCATTTTCTCTGTTAAATGGGGTCTGTAATAGCAGCTGTGATACAGGTTAATGTTTACTAAGTGTTATTTATGTTTGCAGTTATCTAATGGATTTTGAAAATACAAGTGTATTGCTATTTTATTCATCACTGGGGCCAAATACCTGTCAAAGAAACTTAAGGGAAGCACGGTTTATTTTGGCTTGTAGGTTTAAGGGATATAGCCCATCGTGGTGACAGGGGCCTGGCGGTGAGGGTGGCACGATGGGTGGGGCAGCAGCTCCTCACGTCTTGGCTGATCAGGCTGCAGGCATGTTGGGCCAGAAGCGGAAACAGACATCCCTTTGTGGCCCACCTCAGCAACGCACTTCCTTTAGCAAGCAAGGCCTTACATCCCAGTGGTTCCACAAAGTCCCCAAACAACACCAGCAGTGGGGGAACAAGTATGCAAACCCAGGAGCCTGGAGGGGACCGCTCACGATCAAGCCATGACAGCATGCATTCCACAGCCAACAAATGATGGAGTATGCCAGGTCCAGTGGAAAATAACAGCTAAGTGGGAAACAAAGTGGTGACTTGTAAGAGGGAGGAAGGACTGCCAGGGAAGCTTTTCTGGAAGAGACAGCATTTTGGGGCTGGGGATATAGCTCAGCTGATAGAATACTTGCCTAGCGTGCCTTCGCTCTGGGGTTCATCTCCAGGACTGCATAAGCTAGGCATGGTGGTGCATGCCTGTAATCATAACACCCAGGAGGTAGATACTGAGGCAGGAAAATAAGGAGTTCAAGGTCATTTTCAGCTATATAGCAAGTTCAAGACCAGTCTTGGTTACATGGGACTCTGTCTCAAAAAAGAAAAATAAATAAATAAAAAAGAAAATTGGGAGGGTGCTGAGGACATAGCTCAGTAGGGAAAAGTGATTGCTGCCTAAACATGAGGACCGGGGTTCCCAGTGCCCACATAAAATGCCAGGTGTGGTGGCATGTGCCTGTTGCCCCAGTGCTTGGGAGGTGGGGGCAGGGGCATCCGTAGGACTTGCTCACTAGCTTTTGAGGCCAAATTGGTGACTTCCGGGTTGTCATAGGCTGTCAAAAAATAACAATGGAGACCGAGGAAGACACATGATGTCAACCACGTGCACATATGTGCACCTGCACGGGTGCATGCAAACATGCAAAAACACCTTGCCATACAGTCACAGGCAATGAAACAAACATTTTTTTGGGGTATTTTGAAGAATAGGTGTGAGCTTGTTAAGGAGAGCGAGAATGGCCCCTGTACGCCTGAAGGCCCAAGATACAGAATTACACAGGGCACCTGGCTTAGCTGGGGTGAGTGGAGGAGTGGCAGCATGATGCCAGGTGAGGCTGGGAGCAGTGGTCCCCTCCCCCCACCATCCCCGCCCAGCCAGGCTGGAGCTTACCCGAGCAAGGGACCTGAGGTTCAGGTGTCAGGAGAGATGAACAGCTAAACCGAGGCTGTGCCCACCTGGTAAGCATTTATTTGTCATCTTATGGTGGTGGCTTTGCCCTCGGGCTTGGGCAAGTCTGGGAGAGAGCATATTAGTCTGGGCTCAGGAGGGCTGGCTCAGGAAGAGGCCAAGCCATGAAGCCAAGTTCAAGGCTGAGCTTAACCAACCACAATGCCAGGATCAGATTTAAACCTTAGTTCTAGGAAATGGGAACTCCTTCCCAGGGAGGGACTAAGGTTGTTCATGGGAGAACGGATCTAGGAAACTCCTTTAGCAGGGGATAGGAAGGGAGATCCTTGTCTGATCTTTAGCAAAGTGGAGTTTGCAAGGGCAGACTCAAGGACATTCCTGCTTTTTTACTGTCTCTAAACTGCCTCACCTCGTGAGCCACAGTAAAGGTCCTAGCCACGGTCACTTCACTAACTGCCGCAGGACAGACTTCTGAGTCCCCTGGGCCCATTGGTAGCAGTGGGTCCCCCTGTGGCTGTGGGTAGGGGCTGTCTGTTCACGGCCTGTGGGCCTGTGCACAGGGCAGTCACGCTGGCTTTGTCAGGTGGGTGGCCGTGGGGGTGGGTGACACACAGGGCAGAGGCTGTCTGTTCACGGCCTGTGGGCCTGTGCACAGGGCAGTCACGCTGGCTTTGTCAGGTGGGTGGCCGTGGGGGTGGGTGACACACAGGGCAGAGGCTGTCTGAAGTCCTGTCAGCTGCCATATTGGCTGCAGGGGACCTTCATCGAGGGGGCCAGACCTCTGAGGACGCTTGGCGTTGCTGCCTATTGTCTCTGAAATTTGTCCATCAGTCTGTGAGGCTTGTGTCTTCTTGCCTGGGTGGCCCTGACCTCCCACACTGTGAAGGGGTCCCAGCCCACTGGCAATGTGAGTTCCCTGTTGGGGTACCGAGTGGCAGAGGAGTGGCATACACTGGCCTCGTGGTCCACAGGCCATGGTTTCAAGGCAGGAGGAACTCTGGGGGAAAAATAAAAGGTCACAGTCAAACTCAGTGATCTTTTTCTAAAACCTCACCCGTTGATTGGGGTGAACCTCTGGGCGTGGGTGGGAGACGGCAGACCTGGGTCGGTGCCCGGGCAGAACCTGACTTGCCTGAAGTAGGTTGGGTGTGCCCCTCCGGGAACTTCTCCTCTGGCAGCACCTGGGTGGAGCTTCTCCTTGAGAGATGTCCCAATGTGCACTCACCTGGGGGTAAACCCAGAGCCCTCCCAGCTGGGCCAGTCTGGGGAGCTGTGTGCATACTCTCAATGCTGTGTGTGGTGCTTTGATTCAGGTGTCCCCCATAAGTGTTTATGTCCCCAGCTGGTGGCAGTTTGACAGCTGAAGCCTCTTGGAGGTGATATGATGTTGGGGTGGGCTTATGGGTGTTATAGCCAGTTTCCCCTTGCCATTGTTTGGCACACTCTCCTCTTGGTGTTGTCCGTCTGATGTTGGCCAGGAGGTGATGTCCATCCTCTGCTTATGCCTTCCCTTTCCCCTGCCATCATGGAGCTTTCCCTCTAGTCTGTAAGCCAAAATAAACCCCATTCTCCCACAAGCTGCTCGTGGTCAGGTGTTTTCTGCCAGCAGTATGAACCTGACTGCAACACTCTGACTGACTTGCTTTGAGGGCAACCACCCTCCCCTCCATTAACCTGTAAGTAAGAACAGGCATTTCCAGCCAAGTTGGCCTGTGGGCTGTACTTGCATGTCTCTGGCCTATGGAAGGAGAAAATTAAACGGCTGGATTTAATTCAAAATTAAATTTAAAAACAACATTGCTTTTGTCCAATGACCCTGTCACCGCTTGCATGCGGCACTATGGAGGCTCCAGGGGTCACTCTGAGGAGCTGAGAGGGTGTTGGTGAAGAGTTTTTATTCATGACAATGGCTGTGGGACCACAGAGGCGTTTGTTATTAAAAATCAGTTATTAAAAATTGATTCATTCCTCTGATAATTGACCCATTCTCTTACCAACCCCACTTAACCCATTCATGAGGGCAGAGCCCTTCAGGACTTATCACCTCTTAAAAGACCCCTTTCCATGTTGCTGCGCAGGGGACGGTTTCCAGCAGCTAAGCTTTGGAGGACGCTTTCGGACTGTAGTGTGGGATCATGTCCCTTAGGTAAGCGCTCTGTGATTCAGGCTTGTGTTGTTTAGGTTAGCTGTTCCTGGAGGTACTGCTGTGCTTCTCTTGTCCTAGGCACTGGTCTTTCTTCCCTCTGGGGAAACCTGCTTCCACACCTGCGTGGAGCTGAGGGACATGTCCCCCTTCTTGTCTGCTCACTCCTCCACTCAGCCGAATCTTGAAGGCATATATGGTGTGCGCTGGCTCTTTGGACAGCCCCCGGCCATGTAGCTGCTTTTTGGATTGCAGAGAGTCATCATCCTGGGGCGTATGGTCTGCTGGCCAACAGAATTGAACTGGGTTTCAGCTACTGCCTGCCCACACTTTGGCCTTTGGCCCTTTGTGCAGTGACAGCCTACCAGCTGTACATGGCAGACGTGGGTGAAGCAGCGGGTGAGGGGTGCTCCCCTGAGGGGATTCTGCCTTGCAGACCCCTTCCGCAGGACATTGTATTTCAGAGGAGCAAGGGCAGAGAGATGGGACAAGAAGAACCTGTGAGATGTAAGCGTGGGGCATTGACTGTCCTTTTGTGCTGTAATCATCAGTCCATGGATGATGGGAACGTGTAGGAGTTTGATGCCAGAAAGATCTGGATGGGAAAGTATTACTGAAAATATTTCACCTAAAACGGACTTTGTGACAAGGTGTGCTTGCAACAGTCTTAGTGTGATGTTAGGTAGGACTTTGTGGGACTTTTGTTTTGACATCTCTGGTTGTTTTTATGAGAGCTTTCCAGTGAGAACCAGGGGGACAGTGGCCAGCTGGGAAGCAGAGAGGCCGAGTTCTCCAGCTGTGCTGGATGCAAGGTTCCCATGCTGCACTGTGCTCGGGGCCCGCCCGCCTTCCAGACCTGCGACTTTGGACACCAGCCCGTGCCTTCTCTGTGCCTCAGTGCTTTCTAGTGTGCGGGGGATGCCGATCATAGCCTCTCCCTGGCAAGGGGCTTGTGGTGATGAACTTAATTAAACTTATTAATTAAACTTGATACTGCATGAGAAGCCACTTTCGGTGGCCTTTATGTGGCAAGGGATTTGTGGCTCTTACACTTTTTTTCTTGCTATGGTAATCTCATTAGTTGGAGATGTGGTTTCTGGCTAGTCTTGCTGGCATTCCCTCGTGCTGGAGCCTGAAGGAGGCAGTCAGATTATGAGCTTTGGGAAGCAGGGCTGACAGCGGTGCACACCTCATGCCCTGCTGGGAGCCACATTGCCTGTGGTGTGGAGCTGACTCGGGCGTAGCAGGTCCGCAGTGCACCCTCCTACTGGTGAGCCAAGCCCAGAGGTGACAGAAAGCCTTCTCTCCCGGGCTGGCTTTGTTCCTGAGAGGGGTGGAGTTCTCATTCCCTCCTGTCACAAGGTCCCCAGTGCGGCCTGGCTCTCACTCCTGCAGCATGGAGGGCGCTGGCTGCACCAAGGGCTGCCGAGGCCTAGGTCGCGGAGGCGGTGGAATGGTTCCCAGGAGGCGTTCCCAGGGTGGCAGTGCCCTCCGAGGCTCTGTAGAAGCGGGAGCTCGTTAGGTGCACTCCACAGGGCTGGCTGACCTCCATGGGCAAGGCAGGGGTGCTTATGGAGCTTCCGGTCTCAGCAGAGTGAAGCCTGCGTTTAGTTCCATGGTCGTGATGGTATTGGTAATGGCAGTGGTGGTGGGGGCAGGGAGTGTTGCTTGTAGGGAAGTACTTGTCGGTGATGGCAGTGACTGTGTTGGAGACGCGGGGACGCACTGGTCATGGCGGTGTTGGTGTTGACTGTGGTGTTGATGGTTGTGGCAGCGGGGTTGGGGTGACGTGACGTGTGTGAGTGGTGCTTCTGCTGGTATAGTGGGTGATGGCAGGGGACGTGGTGGTGGTGACACGCGTTGCTGAGCCTTCTTCTGTCACAGCGAGTGCCCGCGGGGCTCCTCGCGTGGGGTCAGTGGGGTGTGCGGGAGGAGGGCTGTCCCTCCTCAGCTCTGACAGCGGGGCACTGTGGGGGCGCCGGCTGAGCAGCGGGGAGCTGCAGCCCGTGCTTTCTGAAGTCCAGTCTAGCGGACTCTAGAAGTAAAGCATGAAACAGAAGTGAGAGATGTTCATATTTTTGGTCAGACCGTGAAGAAGCAGTCGGTGTTTGCGGAAAGGCCCGGCAGACAGGCAGACAGGGCTGGTGTGCCTCTGGGGTTCGGTTCCGGGCATTCTCCTCACCCTCGCATCGGGTTCTGCTGCGACTCCCTACGTGACTGAGCACTTTTTTTTTTTTTTTTTTTTTTTTTAATAGTTTTGGCTTTTCGGGGTAGGGTTTCGCTGTAGCCCAGGCTGATCTGGAATTCACTCTGTACTCTCAGGGTGGCCTTGAGCTCATGGCGATCCTCTTACCTCTGCCTCCCGAGTGTTGAGATTAAAGGCGTGCGCCACCATGCTCAGTTCCCAAGGTCTCTTTTATTTTTACATATTCATTCACTTATTTGCTTGTTTTGAGGTAGGGTCTCACTCTAGCTCAGGCTGACCTGGAATTCGCTATGTAATCTCAGGGTGGCCTCGAACTCACGGTGATCCTCCGACCCCGAGTGCTGGGATTAAAGGCGTGCGCCACACGCCCAGCGCCCAGCGAGTAAGCACTCTTCCAGTCTCTTGCTAAGTATTTCTCACCTCTTGCTAAGCATTTCTTCTGCAGAGCAAAAGCAGTTTTATTATGTGACACTGCATTTTTACAGTCAATTGAAATGACTATTAAAAGATAACATTGCTCGTTGGGCTCACAGCGGCTCTGCCCCGCCGACCTCACGTCCCACAGAGAGGCCTGCTGGGAACGGGCCTTCGCAGCCCAGCCCGCGTGTCCCAGCCCGAGGCCGGCGCTTAGCTGAGGCTCTGTGTGCAGCAGTGACTAAGCGCCTCTCCCTGCTTTGTGGTGTGGTGAGTTAATCGGTGGTTCCTCTTGGGACCACCACTGCCTTTTGCTTGCTTACTGTTGAGTGTTGGTAAGCCTACTCAGGTTGCCTAATCCCTGTCACCACTAGCCATTTCCAGAACTTTTTCTCACTGTATGCATTAAACATGAACCTCTCCCTTCCTCTTCCAGCCCCTGGCAACTACCATTCCTTCTTTCCCAAGCCCTTGGCAACCACCATTTTCTTGTCTCTGTGACTTTGACTACCCTGAAGATTTCATGGAGTGAAGCTTGTGTTTGCCTTAAATGTTCCCGCATGCCTCAGAGCTTCCCTCTAAGACTACGAGTCATATTCCATTGTGTGACTAGACGACATCTGATCCAGTCCTTATGAAGCGACGTGCTCCTGGGCTCAGGCACGCCTCTGTGGACCCCCGTGAACCACCTCAGTCCTGGCCTTCGGTTCTTCCAGGCCTGAGGAGGGGGCTTGTTAGATCATATGGTAATTCTTATTTGGTTTTTGGAAACTGGGTCTCTTTCTGTAGTCAGTGCTGGCCTGGCCTTTGTTATGTAAATCAGGCAGGCCTCAAACTTGAGGTAGTTCTCTTGTCTCAGCTTCTTGTGTCTGGGATTACAGGTGTGTGCACCCACACGTGGGTTACATGTTAATATTTTGTTTTATTTTTGTTGTCAAGATGGACAAAGGTTCCAGTTTATTCAAGTTCCTAATGATGTTTACATTACTACGTTTTAGTAATATTCACCCTGTTTGGAAGTTTATAACAATCCTATTTATTAGGTTTTTCATGTGTATGTATGTGTGGTGTGAGGGCACATGTGTATCTTCAAGTGAGTGTAGACCAGAGGTCACCATGGGTATCTTCCTCAGTTCCTCAGTTGATCTCTGCCTTACTTTTGGGTACAGCGTCTCTCACTGAACCCAGGCATCTGACCAGAGAGGCTAGCCAGTAAACTCCGGGATCTTCCTGCCCTTGCCTCTCTAGCATGTGGATTATGAGAGTGTGCCACCGTGTGGGTTCTGCGGCTCTAAGCTCACATTGTCCTGCTTGTGTGGCAAGCACTGTACCCATTGAGCTGTCTCTCTAGCTCCTGTAACAATTTTTTTTTCACGGTAGGCTCTCCGTAGCCCACATTGACCTGGAGTTCACAATGTAGTGTCAGACTGGCCTTGAACTCATGCCCGTCCTCCTACCTCTGCGTCCCTGGTGCTGGGATTAAAGGTGTGCGCCACCATGACTGGCTTGAGAGTGTATCCCACCTCCCCCCAGGGTCTCGCTGTAGCCCAGGCTGACCTGGGGTTCACTGTGTAGTCTCAGGGTGGCCTTGAAATTGCAGCGATCCTCCTAATCCTCCTGAGTGCTGCCTCCCGAGTGCTGGGATCAAAGGTGTGCGCCACCACGCCCGGCTGTGACAATTTTTAAATGAGGGACTTGGCACTGTTATTTGGCACTGGGAGGTTTGTAGCTGGTCCTGGGAATGGACACAGTCATGGCTGCCGTGGTGTTCTGTGGAGTGCCACCTATTCTCACGAGCAGGATGCAGCGATGGCTGGCATGTTCTGTGGGCTGTGACATGCAGGCAGGGCATGACCCTCCCCAGGTCCCTGACCTGTCCAACACCTCTCTTCATCTGTGCCTGTGCCTGGGAGCCCCCGTTACATAAGGGTTGTGAATGCTTCTTGGCCCTCTCTGTGTGGGCCACCCACTGCTAACACCTCTCCTCAGTTACTGTGCTCAATCTTCTCCATGAATTTGGGCTCTGCCCAGGGCAGGCACATTTATCAAGAGATTAATGAAGGACACGTTTATCTGTTTCCTCTGGGAGCTGGTATTGCACACCTGCTGGCTTGCACAACAGTGCTTGGAGGGCTAGAGCCGTGTCCATCTGGGCCTCATGCTTGACGCAGCCCACAGGAGAGGCAGGTTCCCAGTTCCCGCCAAGTCAGGTTCTGGGCTCTCTGCCTCAGGTCATGCTGGGATGGGCTCTCCGTCACTGCCTGGCCACCCTGATGTGTGGGCAGCCGTCTTTTCTGCAGTAGTGAATCTGGCCAAGCCCCCATCACCAGAGAGCAAGCTGTCTGGGAACAGGAGGGTAATGTGTGGGCTGCCTGTGCCATTACTATCCCAGTTTGCAAACACACCCAGGCAGTCTTCTGTCTCTGCCGTGCAGCCTCTGGGATTTCAGGAGTCCTGGGATTAACCCCCAAGACTGGAGGCAGGCTGGTGTTGGCCTCTGCACTCTGAGTGTGACCGCATTTTCTAGGCCGAGGTCCTGCATCTCATGTGCAACCTCTGCTCACTGGGAAGTGACTCACTCCGTTGGTCCAGTGACAGGAAAGACGGGTGGGTGCTAAGAATGGAGAAAGGAAGCGGGGGGGGGGGGGGTTGGAAGTTGGAGCCGATGCCCCTGGTCCGGATGGAGGGTGGTAGGTGATGAGAGTGTTGCCATCCACCGTGCTGGAGGGGAGCAGTTCTTCACTGTGTCCGGAAACTCCCCTTAAGTGGGTCATTGTGCCCGGGCTTTGGGTGGCACCGGCTGCTTATGTCTTACTTCGTCCTCACCAGGGTCCATCGCTGCTCACCCCGCACCAGAGTTCTGCTTCCTGAGGGAGGGCCGGGGCCTGGGGTTGCGGTGCCGTCGGAGGCCAAGGCTGAGTTCTGGCCTCAATGGGAGTGAGCGCCTGTACAGTGGACAGGGTGACCAGCACCCTGCACTTGAACTTACAGCACCCGAGCACCCAGGTTCCCTGTCTTTTCTCCCTGAATGCACCGCCCGAGCACAAGGAGCCCAGTGCTGGAAACCCCACTCCGCGTCGGGGGAAGGCTCTCCCCGCAGCCTGAGCATGGTTTCTTCATTAGCACCCCACATGCGCTCCGCTTTATTGTTTGTCTCGGAGAGGGCTTGATTGTTTTTTAATCTTCAGTTTTATTTTTATGTCAAAGCTAAGTAATGTAACACTGCAGAAGAGGCATTTCAGTCAACTACAAATAAACCCAACGTTTTCGGGCTGTAGGAGCCCTTCCCAGGGGCTGCCTGTGGCTGCTGCCGTCCCTGCTGGCCCGCAGCCCAGGGAGGCCACCCTGCGGCCCGCTGCTTCCCGGTGCCTGGGCATTGGGCCGCTTTCCCCAGGGGACAGCCGCACCCCACCTGACTGGTTTCTCTCTGGCTGAAGAACGGGTTCTTAAAAAGGTCAAGCAGGAAGGTTCATTGTAGACTTGTACAGTTCTATTCGGACTAAGCACCTAATGCGTCCTTCAACAGGCGAGCCACTAAACACACAGTGACATGATGGAATCGCGTGCTCCCACCAAACACGACACCCTCTGCCAACGCTCAAGTTGTCCGGCCCAGGAGGACGTGGCCGGTGGCACTAACAGAAACGGGAGGACGTTGTTTGGGAGACCATCTTTAGTGGGTAACAGGGTGCTATTTGGGATTTGTCTTGGCTTGGTGGGTACAGTGTACGGAATTCTTTACAGTTCACAGAGACTGATCATCTGAGATGTGCATTTGAGGGCATCTCTTTAAAAGTATGTGTGTACAAGTGCACATATATGTGAGTATTGACGTTTGTGTGTGTGTGTTCTGGTTTGTTGTTTGACTGCAGGTAGTGACAGCGACTTAGAATCGCTGGGTGCCACAGTGTGGGCATGGAGGTCGGGATAATCTTGGGGTGTCATTCCTTGCCTTCCCCCTTGCTCGAGATAGCGTTTCCGTTTTTCTTTGATCACCGCCAGTGCCTTCGAGCGTCAGGACTGCCTTGCCCGCGCCTCCCCTTGTCATGGGCGTGCTGGGATGACAGCGTGTGCCGCTCATGTCCGCCTTTCCATGGGCTCTGCGGGTCCGGATCCCGGTCGCTAGGCTTGCATTTCAGGCTCTTGTAACCACGGAGCACTCTCTCTAGCCCTGTCCTCACCTTCTACCTTCACTTGGTGGCTTATAACTCCTGGGGTTTGCTGGGGCTCCAGAAGCCAACCCTGTGGAGGGCAGTGTGAAGGAAGTGCCGCACGTGGGGACCGGAGCAGGGCTCTGTGGCTTGGGCTGGAGCATGGTGGCTTGCTGGTGTCTGGCCAGTCAGGGGTGATGACGTCATGCTGACTCACAAGCCCGGAGGACGAGGAGGGAGTGTGGGGCTGAAGCAGGAGGTCAGGACCCTGCCAGATACACCGGGAGGCTTTCTCTAGACTGTCTTTTGAGCCTCACAGTTTGAGCTCACAGCAGCATGTGGCTTCTCCCCGGTTTCGGTTGATTGAGAGTCTTTGATGTTATTATTTAGCCCTTGCCGTTTCTTCCACGAGAGGCTCTCTGCTGGCTGGCCAGCATTCTCCCCAAGCCGAGTCCTCCACAGAGTCCGCTGTGACCTGCTGCGCGCCGCCCGCCCCCATTGTTAACGAGGCTATATGATTGGGTTCCCTGGGGGAGCCTTGGCATCACTTGCCCCAGGGATGGAAAGCATGCCAAGTGCTTCTTGTGGGCGTTGGATTTTGAGGACAGACAAGCGCTCTAGCTGGACCACTCCAAGTGGCCTTTGCTGGCTACTCTCTAGGCTTGCTACTTATTTTCTAGTGTGAGATAAGGGGTTTGCAGTGGGATTAGCATTCTGGCCATACTGTGGTGTCATGATTAAGTCCTGTGTTGACTTGTTGATAACCTTCTGTGTCACTGTGGGTGCTGGTCCTGTGAAGCATGGCTGTGCTTGATAGGGGTGGCTCAGGGCAGCAGGGAAGGGGACAGCGCAGTGTGACAGGAACCGGTCCTGGGGTGGCATGCTGGAGAAAAGCCCTGTCCACACAACTGCCCTTGATCATGACTTCTTGTGACCTGTGCTAGGTTCATCCTGCTGTGATGGGTGGCACCTGGTGGTGAATTGTCTGGGTCTGTAGGAGCATTGCTCGGAGCACATAGGAAGAATTTCACTGTGAGGCGATGGATGGTACAGAGAGCCGGACCAGGCCGAATCCATGAGCCCTGCACGTAGGCTTGAGGTTGTGATGAGCTGTGGGTGCCCTTGTGATTCTGACTGGGAGGATTCCTGTTCATTGGCTGCTGGTGCTCCTCCTAAAGTCATGTATTCTGAGTGCTTGAGCCCCAGTTTCTGGCAGTTTGGGAGGTGAAGCCTTGCTAGAGGAGGTGTGTCGCTGGCAGGTCAACCTCGAGGTTCATTATCGCTGAGGGGCCGGTGGTCGTTCCGCTCCCCTCGTGCCGCTCTTTCCCACCCACCAAGGTATTGAGGGGGGATGTCCAGGCTCCGGTCATGCCACAGGCTCCCCTGCCCTCATGGAGCTTCCTCTCAAGACTGAGACAAGGTAAACCGCTTTCCTTTCACCCGCTGCTTTTGGTGAGGCGTTAATCCCAGCAAGGGATCCTCACTCCTGACTGCAGCACTGACCATGGCTTTCCCAAGGCCAGTGGCTGGCTTTGGGGATGGATCTGAGACACACCTAACTTGCCTTCTGCACGTAGCTGTTCTGTTAGAAAAAGTCAGTCAGCATTCTGGGATGTTCCTTTGTCCTTCTCTTTTTTGTTTCATTTCTTTTGAGGCAAGCCCAACAGACTGGCTTTTTTCTTAATGTAAAAGAGTGAGAATAAGAGAGAGAGAAAGAGAGAGAGAGAGAGAATTTGCATGCCAGGGCCTCTAGCCACTGCAACCCAGCTCCAGACGCGTGCGCCACATTGTGCGCATGTGCGACCTTGCACGCCACATTGTGCGCATGTGCGACCTTGCACGCCACATTGTGCGCATGTGCGACCTTGCACGCCTGCGTCACTTTGTGTGCCTGGCTTACGTGGAGCCCGGAGAGTCGAATATGGGTATATAGGCTTCACAGGCAAGCACCTTAACCACTAAGCTCTCTCCAGACGCCTCCCCTTTCTTTTTTATTACCATAACCATTAGACTCAGGGACTTGACATTGTTGAAAAGCAGAGGAGAGGGGCTCGTGGGAAAGTGCTTGTTTTGCAAGCCTGATGACCTGAGTTCATCCCCAGTACCCACATCTGTAATATCAGTACTGTGTGTGTGTGGGGGGGGGGGAGACATTAAGGATTCCTGGGGTTCACTGGCCAACCAGTCTCGTCTAATTGGTGAGCTCCAGGCCATTGAGAGACCCTGTCTCAAAAAGAAGTGGTGGTGTCCTAACCATGACCCCACTGTTGTTCTTAGGCTTTAACATATATGCACATGCATGTACACATGTGAGATGGGAGCTGGAGAGATGGCTTCGTGGTTAAGGTGCTTGCCTGAGAAACCTAAGAACTAATCATTCACATCTCCAGGTCCCACATGAGTCAGATGCATAGTGACACAAGAGTGCAGTGTTACACATGCACACAAGGGGGCGCACATGTCTGGAGTTCGTTTGCAGCAGTTGAAGGCCCTGGCATGCTGTTTTCTCTCTCTCTCTCTCTCTTAAATAGATAATTTTTAAAAAGTATAAAAAACGGAGAGGGGCTGGAGAGAGAGCTCAGGAGTTAAAGGTGTTTGCCTGCAAAGCCTAATAACCTGGATTCAGTTCCCCAGTATACACATAAAGCCAAGTGAACAAAGTGGTGCATGCATCTGGAGTTCTTTTGCAGCAGCTGGGAGGCATGGGGTGCTCCGTCCCTCCCTCCCTTCCTCCCTCCCTCTGTTTCTCCCTCCCTTTCTTTCTTCCTCTCCCTCTGCCAGTTGTGCCTTTAATCTTAGCACTGGGGGAGGCCTAAGTAGGAGGATTGCTGTGAGTTCAAGGCCAGCCTAAGACTACATAGTGAATTCCAGGTCATCCTGGGCTAGAGTGAGACCCTGCCTTGAAAAGTAAAAGCAAGTAAGCAAGCAAACAACAACAAAAAAGCAGAGGAGAAGGAATAACTCAATGCCCACGAAACAAGTTATTTGAGGGATTTTCAGAACCCAGGAAGGGAAGTCTAGGGACATGATAAGGTAACAGTGAAACCTACTATATCACATAACTGGTCTGAGCCACGTGCTGCAGTGCCCTGCTCCATGGCAGAGACCAGCTTGCTTTTACCTGGGAGATCCTAGGGTTCCTGAGTGTTTCCACAACGCAGTTTGGTGTCTTTTACACATTTTCATCTGTGTAGCTCTCGGTCACCTTTATGGCAGGGTAGGTAGCAGGGAGGTCCTCTCTACCCCTGATTCTCCACAGGGCCTCTGTCTGGGACCCCGGCCTAGCGTCCACTGATCTCTGTACTGCTGTTCTGCACAGAGCTGTGGTGGTTACCATAACGTCCCTTCACCAGTGCTGCGTGTTCCACTAACACACACTTTGCTAAGTTGCCGTGACCTTTCTATCTTAGAGGATGATTAAAGAGATTGCATCTTCCTATCTTGTCTCTGGGTCTCTCTGCCGCTAAACCAAATTCAATGTAGTAGATAATTTTCAAGGCAGCCAAGTCTTATTTGTGGATGGATTTGCAGAAACCCATCAATAAGAGGTCAGTCGTTTTTTCTTCTAGGACTGACTTTCTGAAAACTGAAAATGTAAAGAAGTACAGCTTCCTTTCCTGCCATGGAAAAGCAGTGAGGCCCCCACTCCTGTCGCTCAGCTGTTTTTCCTCGAGGCTGGCGTGCTTTGGCACTGTGACCTTTTGGGCCACGTAGAAATAAGATAGTTGCTGGCTAGTGTGGATAAGGCATACAGTGATATTTTATTCTGAAGAAAGATATTAAAATGTCTCTGAATTGTGCCTATCAGTTCAATTAGAATTTGAGAAAAGGCTCTTTTATATTTTTCTTTCCCACTCTTATCTCTACCATCCTTCCACCTGTTTCCATTCAAAAGGCAGAAATATGTACTGAATAACAGATGACAATACCTTTATCCTGCGGTGCCCCCTCCACTTCTTTAATTATTTAGATGAGTTCTTTGATTCTAATATCCAACCTGTTCATGAAATATGACCACGGGGGACTTTATCAGCAGGGAAACAGCCTCTGTGCTCCTAAGAAAGGAAGGTCTAGTGTGAAAGAGGGGCAAAGGCTGGAGGAGTAAGTGGGGACTTTGCAAGTGGTCCCCTTCGTGTGGGATCTGCGGCAAGTCCTTGGGGCCCACACCCACAGAAGTGAAGGGAGGTGCTCTTAGACCCCGGGCCCTCTTCCCTTTCCACCTTGGACCCGATTCATTAAACTGGGTTGGGGAGGCTGCTTAATGCCCTGGAGTTCATATGTGAACTCATAGGATGTTTTATTAAAAAATATTTTTATTATTAATTTATTTGACAGGGAGAAAGAGGCGGGGTGGTGGGAGAGAAAGAAAGAGAAAGAAGGGGCACGCTAGGGCCTCTAGCCACTGCAAATGATCTCCAGATGCGTGCGCCCCTTTGTGCATCTGGGCTTGCAAGGGTCCTGGAGAATCAAACTGGGATCCTTTGGCTTTGTAGGCAAAGGCCTTAACCGCTAAGCCATCTCTCCAGCCCTCACCGGGTGTTTTGCAGTTCTGGGTAGTGGTTGGTACTGAGCCCTTTGGGAGGGCTCCTCACTGCGTCTTTATTATCTCGGGTTGCGGTGAAATGCACATTCCATGGGGGTTGCTGTTCTAATCAGTTCATAGCATGTAGTTCCGTGGTATTAGGCTCATTCTGGAGTTGGGTGACTTCCCACCACTTAATCCAAAGCTCTTCTCATCTCCCCTGCCCTCCCCAGCAGTGTCTGCTCAACACCCAGTACCCCTTCCCTTTCTCCCAGCGCCTGGCAGCTTCCCTTCGCCTCTCCGTGAATCTTGGAACCTCATGGAACTGGACTCACAGCATTTACCTGCTTGTGACTGGCGTCTTCATTCAGCACATTGTATTCTAAAATATGTTTGGCTTAGGGCACGCCACTGTGCGCGATTCTTCATTTCAGTCTGTCGGTGGGCAGGTTGCTGGGGCACCTTTGGGCTGGCGTGGGTAACATGTTCGTAAGCATGGGTATGTGATATCTGTCCGCTCGCCTGCTTTCGCTGCATTTGGATACATACAAAGAATATGATAATTTGGTTTTCCACCGCATCTGCAATATTTTACATTCTTGCCAGCAGCATCAATAAAGCTTTCAGATTTATTGTGTTATGTCCTCACCAAGACGTGTATGTGTGTGTGTGTGTGTGTGTGTGTGTGTGTGTGTGTGTGTGTCTGGTGTGAGGGAAGATCACAGTAATCCTTCCAGGTGGGTGTGACTCTGTAGCCCTTGGTGGGACTTGAATGGCTGGGTGTGACGATGTTGGGCCTCTTGGTTGTTTGTCTATCTGTTGAAAAGTTTTGTCTGTTTTTAAATCCTCCTTTCTTGTCTCTGTTGTTGGTTTGTGGAAATTCTTTTATTGATGATGCATATATGTAATGTTTATTTACTGGGGATGTGGGTGTTCACACGTGTGTGTGGGTGCTTGCAGGGAGCCTGGGGTGCCATCCTGAGGTGGGCGCAGTCTCCTTTGAGACAGTCTCTCATTTGCCCAGAGCTCACCAGTGAGGCTAGCCTCGCTGGCCAACGAGCTGCAGGGACTGGGGTCACAGGCGTGCCCCACCCACCTGGCATTTTATATAAGTACTGGAGATAGATGTGAGGTCCTCATGCCAGGGAGACAAACACTTTATCCACTGGTCTGTTTCCTACTCCTGTGTAGAAACTCTTTGTATATTCAAGTTACCCATTTCTTACCCGAGTTGCAAAGAATTTTCTCCCATTCCCTGGGTTGCCTTTGAATGCCGTGAATAGTAAACTTAAAACATTAGAAATCACTTATTTACTTATTTGTTAGAGAGAGAAAGAGATAAGAAAAGAGAGAGGATGGGCACAGGGACCTCCTCCTATAAACGAACTCCAGACCCACGTGGCACTGTGTATCTGACTTCAGGTGAGTACTGGAGAATCAGACCTTGGGCCATCAGGCTCTACAAACAACTGCCTTTAATGCTGAGCCATCTCTTCAGCCCTTACAGACTCTTTTAGTTTGGTGAAGTCCAATGTAGTCATTTTGTCTTGAGTTGCCCATACTTTTCAGTTTCATGTCCAAGAATTGCCAGCTAGGTCAAATGTCATGTTTTCTTCTTCTTAGTAGATTCGTACTCTTGGCTATGAGGTTAGATCACTCATCTCCTGCATCTCCAGTTACTTTTGTGAATGCCGGGGGGGGGGGGGGTGTCCAACTTTGTACTTGGTTCCACACGGCTATCCACGTTATTTCTAGTACTGTCTGTTGAAAAGGTTGTACGGTCTTGACACTTCGTTGGAATCATGTTACTTGGCAGGTGAAGGCTGTCTGTCCAGGCATGTCTGTGGGTCTCTAGGCCAGCACCCCAGTTCTTTTGCCGCAACTTTGTAGTAAGTGTTGAAATCAAGGAACTAGCGGTTTTCAGCTTTGTTGTTTCGTCTGCTGTTTTAGCTGTGCTGGACTTGACGTGGCTGTTTTTATTTCTGTGAAAAGCACTGTGGGATTGTGATAGGAATTGCATTAGCTGTCAGTGCTTTGATGGCATTGATGACATTGACAGTATGATATTTTCTACTCAAGACTGTGAAGATCTTTCCATTTGTTTGTGCTTCTTTAAAAAATGTTTTATTTATTTACTTATTTACTTAGTAGAGAGAGAGAGAGAGAGAGAAAATGAGAATGAGAATGAGAATGCATATGTCAGGGCCCCAGCCAGTGCAAATGAATTCGAGATGCCTGTGTCACCCTGTGCATCTGGCTTATATGGGTACTGGGGAATTGAACCTGGGTCCCTAGGCTTCATAGGCAAGTGCCTTAACCACTAAGGCATTGCTCCAGCCCTGTTTGTGCTTTTAATTTCTTTATGCATTGTCTTATAATTTTTTCTTTGATTAGGTTTATTCCTGAACGTTTTAATTATTTGTAGTCATTTTTTAAGCATGTTGGAAATGACACTTTAGAAAATATTGTTTATTTATTTATTTGTTATCAGAGAGGACAATGATAAAATATAGGTGTACCAGAGACCTTTGCAACTGCGGATCAACTCCAGATGCACATGCCACTTTGTGCATCTGGCTTTGCGTGGGTATTGGGGACTTGTATTGGGACCAGCAGGCTTTGAATATAAACACCTTTGACTGTTGAGCCATCTCCCAAGGCCTAGAAATGATACTTTTAATTACACCATTAATGCCAGGCTTTAATAGCTTCCTTTCCTTTCTGTGCACCCATCCTGCCTCCCACCCAACAATCCAGAATTTGGGGACCTACTTACTGTCTACCAGGTATGATAACATTGTCAATGGTGAGAACCAGGTTTGTTTTGTGAGGAGTTCACAGTTAAGGGCAGGAAATACAGCTGAGGAAATGATTGGATGTGAGGTACTGAATGCCTGCATTTGAGAGCCTTGCCCAAGACATCTTCCCTGATGATAAATGTCTGTTATCAGTGTGGCTGACAGGCTCCTTTGTGTTTATGTGTTGTGTATTTGTGTGTGTGTGTGTGTGTGTGTGTGTGTGTTTGTGTGTGTGTGTCTAGGCCAGGGGACAACCTCCAGTGTTATTTGAAGAATGCCATCTACCTCTTTTGAGATGGGTCTCAGTGACCTGGAGCTATAGACTTGCTGGGCAGTGAGCCTCAGGCACCCTCTTGTGTCTGCCTCCCTAGAACTGCGTTATAGGCACCCACTAAGGTGCTCAGTGTTTATTTGTGGGTTCTAGGGACCAAACTCCAGTGCTCATGCTTCTTTGGCAGGCCCTTTCCCCGCTCAGCTCTCTCTCCAGCTTTGCCTGAGGGCAAAGTTTAGGAGCTTCAGAGACTATCTCTAAATGGTAGCTGCCAAGTTCTGACTGTTTGGTCTTTTATTTATGGCTGTTGGTGTCACTGGGAGTGTAGGTTGGGAGCAGTTCTGTCCAGTACAGTTGACTTTGTTCTCCAGCTTCCCCAAGCCGCAGGGGCAGGGGCCTGGCCTCTTCCTTAAGGTCAAAGTCAAAGGTGCTGTGTACAGTACTTGGGCTCTTTCTAAACAATATTTCCTGAATGGCTCTGTGTGGGAAGCCAGGCTGGGGCTGCTGAATGTCCCCTGGGCTCACATCCGGCTCAGACACTCCTCTCCAGCCCTGTTCAGGGTGGGTCAGAGTCACGGCACACAGAAGTGTGAGAAGTGCTGAGTGGTGGTCGCTGGCACAGCTAGGCACTGATGTGTGGATGGCCCTTGAATCCCAAGGACCCGGGCTGTGGGGATACTCATGGGGACCTGGCCCCGTCCTTTGAGTGCATGGTTTGCATTTTTCCAGCTCTGAGAACGTGCATGCCCTTGAACATCTTTTTCAACTGAAGACAAGGCAGAGGGAATGAGATCACAAACAGAGCAACTGATTTTTACAAATTGACTTCTAAATGAAATGAATTAACCTTAAGCTGCTATTTGAAATCCGGCTGTTATGTCAGGGCTGTGTGGGATCAAGACAAGCGATGGGTCGAACTGGTGTGTTTGGCCTTGGTCTGGGACACTGTGAGGAGGCACCCCATGAGGGAGCAGCACCTTGTTGGACAGAGGGGACTCACATGGCTGGAGAAGCTGGTCTTGCATCTTTGCTATTGATTTGTGGCTCTTGGATCAGGGCAAGAACATTCTGGAGAACAAAGGATAAAGGTTTTCTTTCCTGCTACTGCAAGCTGCTCAAGAGGGACACTGCGATCTGGTGAAAGTCAGTGGGTTTTTGCTGAGTGGCTTCAAGGACCAGCGCCAGCTGCTATGAGAAAGTCCATGATTAATGTGGCCTTCCTTCCCCCAGGAGTTGTGGTCTGCTGGGAGACACATCCATACAGATAAGCAATTTTGCAAGGTCTTAGGAGGGCACAGAGCTGATGGAAAGGTTTGGGAGTAAGCTTTGGCTTTGGGTGAAATGCAGGCCTCATTTAGGAGTTGAAGAAGGCTGGAGAACTGAAGGCGGGCCTGCACACGGTGGGGCTGTTCAGGATGTTCAGGATGGAGGAGCGACACGGCCAGCAACAGGAAGAGCTCACGCTGTGGGCCTGGGGGACTGCGGAGCCAGAGGAAGATGCGTGGGCTGGGGGGAGACTGCAGGGCGGGTGACGTCACATTCTGTAGAGGTCGGAAGCTGGACTCGAGAACAGTGTGCAGTGCTGAGGTCAGAGCTGAGGGCCCACCTAGGTTGTGACATCTGACGCCCAGATGCTGTTTACCACCTGTCCTTCACAAGGACTCTCTGTTCATTCTCTGTCCCCTAAAGGGGGTGATATTGATAACCTGAGTAAGGGGTGGGCTTAAGTTCAGTAGTTGGGCTTGATTTTCACTGTTCCTGTGTTTTCCTCACATCACGCAGAGCTGGTAGGAGTGTTCATATACTCATCTCGTTCTCGTTCCTGTGCAGAGACCTTCAGCGTTGAAAAAGTTACCTGAAAAATACCACTTTTCAGTCATTTCTCACATTCTTCCTTGCAGTCTGCTCTTGCTGCTTAAACAACAACAAAAACCTCTGCAAAGCTTGAGCCATTAATCAACACGAATTGTCCAGTCCTGGACCTCGGAGTTCCCAGAGTTGGGATATCCACAAGGCTGTGGGGTGCTGAGGGCCTGGGCCGCGCGCCCTCCAGCATGTCTCCTCCTTTCTTGACTCTCACTGCCTCTGTCACAGCGTTGTTGTGATTACCGAAGCCCACTCAGGTGACCCAGGATGACTCTCCTCGCCTGAAGACCCCGAGCTTGTTCACCTCCACTGTCCCCTTTCTGGGACAGGCTCTGGGAATTTGAGTGGTGATGTCTTTGGAGGGTCATTATGTCATCAGCCAGCCCACTCCTCTTATGTTACTTAGTATTTTAATGCACTGTAATTTCTGGGTTAATTAGTCATCAATAGCAACTTGAGTGCGCTCCGGTGGAGGCTGGGCAGCCAGTGCTGTGGTCCCGACTCATGTGGTTTGGGGCTTTTACGTGCCTTTCCCTCTAGGTTGGGTTTTTCCTCATTTCTAAAATCGTGGGTCCTTAGGCTCATTTTACAGTTAAGTCTGTAGCTTCTGAGCGTGACATTGAGAGTCTCGCAGCCGCTCTACAGTGTTTCTGGGATGGGAGTGCAATACGGTTCTTCAAGGTGACGCATGAAGGAAGAACTGGGCACGTTCACACATGCCCAGATGTGTTTACACCGATATGCCCATTTTACTTCATTTTTAGCATTTCTGACTTGTTCTTCTCCATCTCTGTAGCTGAATGGGTGTGCTGGAGGGGCTGCTGTTAGCAGTGCTGACAAATGCAGTTATGGTTCCTAAAGGCTTAGGAATATGCTTGTGCTAAACCGGGGAAGCTTAACATCCACCCTGGCATCCTCTACCTGGTGCGGTTGTTTCCTGCTGAAGAGTCACTATAAAATGCCAAATAAACTGAATAACTACTTATAACCCTCTTTCTCATTTGGGGCACTTACATTTTATGAATTTTGGGAAAATGCCTCAGAAAGTGCATTTTGTAAGCATAATTTCTGATGCTTTAGGATTTTTGTGAACACGGAGAGAAGGATGAGGGAAGGAGGAAGTCCCCCTTACATTGATTCTCTGAAAGGATCCTGGATGATTGAAACAGTTTCTTTCTTGCTGCTGGGACAAAACACCCAGTAGAAACAGCTTCAGGAAGGATAGGATTTATTTCAGCTTAGTATTACTTCAGAGAACGCATGGCAGAGCAGCTGGCTCGCACCCTCACATGTTAGCAGGGAGGAAGCAGCAAGATTTAAGTTAGCTTTGAGCACTTAGTGGGCTGGGCTAATAAACTTCAAGGTCTGTCTGTCCTCCAGCAAGGCTACACCTTCCAAAGGCTCCACCAGCTGAGGATTGTGATTGAAGCCTGCTCACATACACATGTGGCTGTGGGGTCATTTTAGATTCAGATCATCACAATACTGTAGTCTTCTTTGTGGCCAAAACACAACCCCATCCATGTCACGAGAAGGGCCATCATCTGAGTGCTTCCTGTGAGCTTCACAGTGCCAGACTGTGTGAGAATCATTTTCAGCACACAAAATGTGCACAGGAGTCTGAGATAGGCATCAGTATGCTTAGGTCATAAGTGGTTCTAGGTAGGCCATGACCTAGTGGCCCTGCAGGTATCAGGGGTATAGATGTTGTCTGGCTGTTTCTCGAACAAGGACATATGCCCCACTGAGGCTGAATGAAGCTAAAATGTGAGCTGACTTTTCCGTCCACAGCAGCTCAAGGTCACTCCTTGTGCAGCTAGGTGTGGCACTGTCCTAGGAGTGAAGGCATGCTAGGTTAAAGATGTGGGTCGTTTATTTTATTAGGGGTCATCTTTACACACACTCTTATTGTGCTTGGCCGAGATACAAAAGGCATGAAGCGTGGCGTGATGCTGTGATGCTGGGTGTCTGGAAGAGCGGACTCAGAAGAGCGCATGTACCAGAGGTGTGCCTGGTGGCGATGAGAGTTGGGGCCCACGCGTGTGAGAGAGGCTCTTTTCTCCTTGTGAAAAGTCTGGAAGGGGGTGGGATTGATAGGCAGGTGAGGCCCAGTGGATTAGGTGGTGGAAGGATTTGTAGAAGGAGTTTGACGGGATGTTGTGAAAGACAGTCTTACAAGAGCAGTGTGCTTGGGGATGCTAAAGGCCACCTGGAGAGTTGACTCAGGCGTGGAGAGATGAGCGCCACATTGAATGACACATTCTTTTATTTTAATTTTATTTTTTAATACATTTTTCATTTTTTAATAAACAACTTCCATGATTATCAATAATATCTCATGGTAATGCCCCCCTCCCCCCACTTCCCCTCTGAAACTCCATTCTCCATCATATCCCCTCTCCCTCTCAATCAGTCTCTCTTTTATGTTGATGTCATGATCTTTTCCTCCTATTATAATGGTCTTGTGTAGGTAGTGTCCGGCACTGTGAGGTCATGGGTATCCAGGCCATTTTGTGTTTGGAGGAGCACGTTGCAGGGAGTCCTACTTTTCCTTTGGCTCTTACATTCTTTCCACCACCTCTTCCACAAAAGTCCCTGACCCTTGGAAGGTGTGATAGCAATATTGCAGTGCTGAGCATTCCTGTCACTTCCTCCCAGCACCATGATGCCTTCTGAGTCATCCCAAAGTCACTGCCATCTGAAAAGAGAAGGTTCTCTACCAAAAGTGAGAGTAGCATCAATATGTAGGGGTGAACATTAAGACAAGTGCTTACTGGGCAGTTTGATGAGCATGGTATATACATTTAGCCAGGCAGCAGCAGATGTCACTCCCCTAGGGCTCATGACTACCCCTCTTGTAGGTTTTCCATATCAGGGATGTATTCCCTCCCATGGATTGGGCCTCCAGTCCAATTATAGGGTAGTTGGTTTGCACCATGACAGACATGCCACTATTGCACCCGTTGGCTCATTTGGCCTGGCTGCCCAAGCATAAGGCTTGCAGTGTCCACTGTGGAGTATCTTCACTGGTGATTTCTCTTTCTCCCATTGAACTGCATGTAGAATGGCTTCTTCCAGCTTTCTGCCAGCTGGTCTACATGGAGGAGGTTATCAGCTCAGTTCCAGCAAGATTTCTCAGTGACCTTGCAGCTCAAGTATGTGGAGTTTTCAGCAATAGGGTCTTACCATGGATTCCTGGTGGGAATCCAAGGGTCTTGGCAATGGCCTATAATGTTTGAGGGGCATTAGCAACCTCCATAGCCAACAACTCACTGGAAGGTATCCCATTCCTGGCACTGAAAATTTTTCTAGTAACAATCTGTGGCTCCTGAGTGTTCCATTGTCTAAAAAAGTAGGTTTCCATATGATTTATTTTTATCCTGTTAGATTTTGATAAGCCCTCCCTCCACCTTTCTTTTACTCAGTTTCTTCCACTGACCTCACTTGGGCCTTTTCACCCCCATTAATCTATTCTTCTACTTATATATACAATGCCATCCTATTAAGTACCCCTCTCCCTTCCTTTTTGTTCCCTTTATATCTCTTTTCTAGCTTACTGGCCTTTGCTACTGAGTTTTCTTTCTACCCACACAGAAGTCCAATCATCTGTAGCTACAATCCACATATGAGGGAGAACATGCGATGTTTGACTTTCTGGGCCTGGGTTCCCTCACTTAGTATAATTCTTTCCAGATCCATCCATTTTCCTGCAAATTTTATAACTTCATTTTTCTTTATTGCTGAGTAGAACTCCATTGTATAAATGTGCCATATCTTCATTATTCACTCAGTTGAGGGACATCCAGGCTGGTTCCATTTCCCAGCTATTGTGAATTGAGTGGCAATGAACATGGTTGAGCATGTACTTCTAAGGAAATGGGATGAGTCCTTAGGATATATGCCTAGGAGTACTGTAGCAGGGTCAAATTGTAGATTTATTTTTAGCTCTCTTAGGAACCTCCTGATTTCCACAATGGCTGGACCAGATTGCATTCCCACCAACAGTATAGAAGGGTTCCTCATTTTTTGCATCCTCACCAGCATTTATGGTTATTTATTTTCATGATGGTAGCCAATCTGACAAGAGTGAGATGGAACCTCGACATAGTTTTAATCTGCATTTCCCTGATGACTAGGGATATAGAACAGTTTTTAGATGCTTATATGCCGCCTGTATTTCTTCTTTTGAGGACTCTCTATTTAGTTCCATACACCATTTTTTAATTGGGTTGTTTAATTTCTTATTATTTAACTTTTTGAGTTTTTTGTATGTCCTAGATATTAACCCTCTATCAGATATTTAGCTGGCAAAGATTTTTTCCCATTAAGTAGGTTGCCTGTTTGCTTTATTCACAGTGTCCTTTGCCGTACAAAATCTTTGTAATTTCATGAGGTCCCAGTGGTTAATCTGTGGTTTTCTTGCCTGAGCAATTGGGGTTGTATTCAGAAAGTCTTTGCCAAGACAATATGTTGAAGGGTTTCCTCTACTTTTTTTTTTCTAGCAGTTTCAGAGTTTCACGCCTAATGTTAAAGTCTTTAATCCATCTGACTTAATTCTTGTGCATGGAGAGAGAGAAGAATCTATTTTGATCTTTCTACAGATAAATATCCAGTTTTCCCAGCACCATTTGCTAAAGAGGCTATCTTTACTCCAATGAGTATTTTTGGCATTTTTCTTGAATATCAGGTGGCTATAGCTACCCAGACTTACATCTGTTCCATTGATCTATGTGTCTGCTTTAGTGCCAGTACCACGCTGTTTTTGTTACAATGCTCTGTAGTATAGGTTAAAATCAGGTATGGTGATAACCACCAGCCTTATTTTTGTTGCTCCGTAGTTTTAGATATTCGAGAATTTTTGTGATTCCAAATAAGTTTCTGGATTGTTTTTTCTATTTCCACGAAGAATGCCATTGGAATTTTGATGGGGATTGCATTAAATGTGTAGATTGCTTTTGGTAGGAATGACACATTCCTTTAGGTACATGGACTTGTGGAGGAGGTCATCACTTCTCACGTGTGTGCATGGAAGTGTGTGTGTGTGTTTATCTAATGGGTACATATGACCTAATTGAGAGTAGTTGTAGTTGAGTATGTTTTGGGTCCTAAAACACCCTGGAACATCCCTTCCATGTGACAATGGCTCTACTTTCATGATTATGGAAAACAGGATGATTGCTTTGATTGATTCAGTTGTGTAGGCTGGCTGTGTTTTTGGGAGAGGGGAAAGGCTTTTTTGGAGCCAGTGTAGTCCAGGCTGTCCTTGTATGTAGCTGAAGATGACCTTGAACTCCTGGTCCTTCTGCTCCTGCATTCCAAAAATTGGCTGGCATTACAGGCAAGTACCTCCATACCCAGTGTTTGGTCTCTTCTCTAAGAGCATGCCATGTTACCCTTATTCAGTATGGGAACCACTGGATATAAGGGCAAACATTTGGGATTTCTGACATTTTTTTGAATATCATTGTCAATTTTAAGAATTTCTTGCCGGGCGTGGTGACGCACGCCTTTAATCCCAGCACTCGGGAGGCAGAGGTAGGAGGATCACTATGAGTTCAAGGCCACCCTGAGACTCCATAGTGAATTCCAGGTCAGCCTGAGCTAGAGTGAGACCCTACCTCGAAAAACAAAAACAAAACAAAACAAAACAAAATTTCTTTCTTTTTTTTGTGGTATGGGGGTCTAAGCCAGTACCTTGAACGTACTAAGGCAATTATGCTACCACTGAGCCACAGCCTTAGCCTTTAAAGGTCATGTCTTAATTTCCTGGTGTATTTTTGACTGCTGTGTTTGTAATTACACTGATTGGCCTCTTTATCAAACTCGGTTACATGGTAATTGTATCCATCCGCAGTGGATTCATAGTTAGAGAATTAAATCTATTAATGGAAATAAAAGATAGTCTGTGAAATCATACTTGAAGGACTGTTAACAGTCTCCTCAGTTTTCTTCCTATTGTGAACATTCATTAATATGGAGTATTATTCAGGTATGGAGAGGAAGGTCTGGTTTTCTGACATGGGTATGGCATGGCTTCACCTTGAGGACATTATACTAAGTGACAGACATCAGCATGAGTTGGCAAATACTGCATGATGCGCTTATGTGGTTTCACAGTCATAGTCACCCAGAGCAGACTGTATGCTGCCAGGGGCGGGGCGGGGGTGGCACACTGCCGCTCTGTGGGAAATGGGTTTCTTGGTGGTGTGACGAACCCTAGGGTGATGGTTGTGCCGCATGGTAAGTGTGATTGATGCCACTGAATTAATTGGGTCCTTAAACAGGGCTCAGCCTTCAATCCCAGCACTTGGGAGGCACAGGTGTGAGAATCGCTGAGAGTTTGAGCCCAGCCTGAGACTACATAGTGAATTCCAGGTCAGCCTGGGCTAGAGCGAGACCGTACCTCAAAAATCCAAAAACCAACTAATTAACCAAACAAACAAAAAAATGGCTCAGGTAGCTGGGCGTGGTGGTGCACACCTTTAATCCCAGCATTTGGAAGGCAGAGGTGGGAGGATCACTGGAGTTCAAGGCCAGCCTGAGATGACATAGTGAATTCCAGATTGTCCTGGGCTAGTGTGAGACCTTACCTTGAAAAACAAAAAACAAAACAAAACAAACCAAACACTCAGGTGGCGCATTTTCCATTCTACCACTTTCCCATAATAATCATGGTTGTTTGGTGCTATGAACTGGTATGAACTTCCCTGACTCAAGTCATGCCCCTCTGCTTTTGTGTCTGCAAGGAAGGCTACTTTTGTGGTTATCAGAGAGGATAACATAGACAAGGACTGTATTTATCTCAACATTAAAAATAGCAAATTTTAGGGCTGGAGAGATTGCTCATTGGTTAAGGTGCCTGCCCACAAAGCCTAATGACCTGAGTTCGATTCTCCAGTACCCACATAAAGTTGGATGCCCACGTTGCCACATGTTTCTGGAGTTCATTTGCAATGGCTGGAGACCCTGGTGCACTCATTATCTCTGTCTCCTATCTTTCTCTGCTTACAAATGAATAAATAAATAATGTTAAAAAAAAAAAGAAAAAGGGCTGGAGAGATGGCTGAGCAATAAAGGTGCTTGCCTGCAAAGCCTAGGCACCTGGTTTAAATTCTCAGTATCCAATTAAAGCCAGATGGTCAAGGTGACATATTCATTTGGAGTTCATTTGCAGTGGCCAGAGGCCTTGGCATGCCCATTCTCTTTCTCTCTATCTGCCTATTTCTCTCTCTTTCAAAGAAAGGAAGGAAGGAATAGGATAGCCACTTCTATATCTATTAATGTATTTCCCCCTTTTTCCTGACAGCTTTTTATAACTACGATGCCCGGGGTGCAGACGAGCTCTCTTTGCAAATAGGAGACACCGTGCACATCCTCGAGACCTACGAAGGTAAGTGTCTTGTTCTGGGTGTTGGGAGGCAAAGCCTTTCCCTATCCCAAGACATGGCCATGGTCTGTTCTCAGGATCGTTTTCTTCAAAGAGGATGCAGTTTCTGGTCAGTGTAGTGGGGCTGTTATTCATTCATTCATTTAACTGAGAGCATTAAGAGAACTAAGAACTAAATGCATTCGTTACTTTCTCATTGCTGAGGCCAAATGTGTGGCCAGCAGCAATGTAAGGAAGGGAGGTGAGGGTTAGTTCGGCTTACACTTCGAGGGTCAGTCCTTCACGGCGGGCAGCGTGGCGGCAGGAGCCTGAGGCAGCTGCTCGCAATCCGCACGGTGAGGAAGCAGAGAGACGAGCGCCGCTGCCCAGTTCATGGTCTGTAGTCTAGGGCCTGAGCCCACGGGCATGGCGCCACCCACAGTTGTGGTGGGGTCCTATCACATCATTAGCCTAATCTAGAAAATTTCTCAGAGACATTCCCAGAGATTTGTTTGCATGGTGATTCTATATGTAGTAGACAAGTTGACCACCAAAGGTTAACCTTCAACTGCACTATCCTCATTCAAAAATACTTTCAGAAATTTATTTATTTATTTGTGAGAGGAGGGAGAAAGAGAGACAGGAGAGAGATCGAGATAGATAGACATTGAGACTGTGGGCCTCTTGCCCTGCCAAGGAAGTGCAGATGCCTGCACCACTTGTCCATCTGAGGACTGGACCCTGGGCTAGCTCATAAGCAAGCACCTCTAACCTTTGACGGTGAGCTGTCTTCCCAATCCTCACCATTCCCATTGTTATCTTCTAAAGTCCCTTCATTGGCTTGTCACTTTGCAAATGAATGCAAAACATGATGGAAACTGACCATGTGATGACAATTAGGCAGAAAGTGTTTTATTTTGTTGCTTGAGGTCCGGAGGCGTTGGAGGTGACTTGTGAGTTCTTTCCAGCGAGCCACAGTTGCCATTTCCTTCTTTCTGTCCTTTTCGTTATCTGTGACTCCCTTCTTAAGAGTGAAATAGATTTATGTGGGATTCAGTTCCATGAAGCACTTGTTGGGGTTACCTGACACATATTCTTGTTTATAGTGGTTTAATGCCATCCTTGGTTTTTGCAATTGGTTCACATTTACTATTTTGCAAATTTTTGGGGCCTTTTTCATCTTATGCTGTGGTTGTCACTGCATAGAAGGGATGCTATGATGGCTTTGATTTTCTTTTTTAGGTACCCTTCCAATCCGGGATTTTGTTATGATTATTGTGTGTATGTGTGTGTGTTGTTGGCTTCATTTTCTGCTTGTGGAGGTGATTCCTAGAAAGCGTTGTAATAACAAGAACTGATTAAGATGGATGATTTAAATAACCAAATTGCTTTTAGGTCAAGCTTAGCTAAACTCTTCCATTTGGGAGAGGAAATTACAGACACCCCATAGTAATCAATGCACTGAACTTCCGGAGATGTCTGCACACTCCACTTAGAACGAGAATGAGCTGTGCTTAGCTTCTGTACACCAGGCAGGCAGTGGCTGGCTTGGTCCTTACTTCTTCTGATGCATACAGACTTAGAACTTCATTCTATTTGGATCTGTTACTCTGAAATAGTCCAATCTGCGAAGGAAAGAGGAAGAAAACCCGCTTCAGTGGCATATGCCTAGGAGCAGCTGTAGCTGTGGGGGCTGCCCGTCCTCCGCGAATGAGCGGCCGTCTGTGATGGCTGCCGTCTGCTCCTGCTCGATCTGACAGCTGACAGCTGGATTTCCTTATCTGCTTTCTGTACGCATCGCCAGCAGCTCAGAAGAAACACAGGGAAATTAAGTCGAGGTGAAAGATCAAACCTCCCCTCACAGACACTCTCCTGATCTGAAGAGAACTGCTCTGATATCTTTTTTATTTTTGCCGCCAGTCAGTTGAACTTGAAATCTTGGGTCATAAACACTGGGTAGTGATGTCATTCCTGAATTGTTAACGATGTCCTCCGGCGCCTGCTGTCTCTTCCTCCTTGCTTCTTGAGGAGAATGTCCCCTTTCAGCATTGCTGTCCCCGTCATGTCAGTGGCTCTTGTGATGCCCTCGGCTTGGGGTAACCGGATGCAGGCCTTTGGCTGTTAGGCTGATGTCAGGACCGTCTTCAGCGAGGGTAATTAGCGGGCAGTCCTGCTTCTGAGTACAACCCCGCAGCCTTTGCAGAGACGCCAACCTAAGTGAATTTCTCTTCCTTGACAGCTAACTTTTTGGTAGATTCTGAACAGAGGCATTCATTGAACTAGTTCTTTTTTGGGAAACTTGTGATTTAATCATCATGAAATAACAACAGAATGAGGAGCTTTCATACGCCTCCCTGCGCCTGCCTTGTGTGCTGTTTCCAGGTCACCCTCGTCTAGAGTTTCCTTTCTTTGACTTTACCCTGCCACCCTACTTTTCCACTCTTTTTTCCTGTTTGTCATTGATTTTCTCCTTCCTTTCCTTTCCTTTCCTTTCCTTTCCTTTCCTTTCCTTTCCTTTCCTTTCCTTCCCCTTCCCCTTCCCCTTCCCCTTCCCCTTCCCCTTCCCCTTCCCCTTCCCCTTCCCCTTCCCCTTCCCCTTCCCCCTCCCCTCCCCTCCCCTCCCCTCCCCTCCCCTCCCCTCCCCTCCCCTCCCCTCCCCTCCCCTCCCCTCCCCTCCCCTCCCCTCCCCTCCCCTCCCCTCCCCCTTCCCTCCCTCCCTCCCTTCCTTCCTTCCCCTCCCTCTCTCTTTCTTTCTTTCTTTGGCAAGCCCAACAGACTGACCTTTTTTTTTAATGCAAGAGGAAGAGAGAGAGGGAGAGAACTGGCACGCCAGGGCCTCGAGCCACTATAATCAACTCCAGACACGTGCGCCACCTAGTGGGCATGTGCTACCGTGAGACCTTGTGCACTTGCCTCACTTCGTGCGTCTGCCTTATGGAGAGTCGAACATGAGTCCTTAGGCTTTGCAGCAAGTACCTTAACCACAAAGCCATCTCTCCAGCCCTGATCTTTTTTTTTAAATTTTTTTGTTCATTTTTATTTATTTATATGAGAGTGACAAAGAGAGAGAGAGAGAATGGGCGCTCCAGGGCCTCCAGCCACTACAAACGAACTCCACATGCATGCGCCTCCTTGTGCATCTGGCTAACGTGGGTCCTGGAGAATTGAGCCTTGAACCGGGGTCCTTAGGCTTCACAGGCAAGCGCTTAACCACTAACCCATCTCTCCAGCCCAGCCCTGATCTTATTTTTCTTTGTGATCTGGAATTCTGTGAGGTTGCTGCCACAGAGGACACAATTTCTAGAATTTCTGAAAAGTCCTCCCCTCCCTCTTCTTTCTTTCTTCCTTTTGTCATTCTCTTTCTTCCCTCTTTCCTCCCCTTCCTTTCTCCTATCCCACGCCCATCCTTGCCTAGCTTCTGAGATCAGACAAGATCGGCACGTTCAGGATGGTATGGCCTTCAACCCCGCGCTTCGTTTTTTCCTTTTCTCTCTCTCTTTTTGTTTTTCTTCTCCTTCTCCTCCTTCTCCTCCTCTTCTTACTTCTTCTAACTACCCTGCATCAAATAAGGTTCGAAGAACACATTTCCTTCTCTCTTTGGCTTGTGAAGGCCTAACATGCAGCAAAAGTGTCTTCAGATCACACTGGGATGGAGTGGGACAGACATTCCAGGGGCTGCTCAGTGCTGTGTCCAGTGTCCAGGGTTTCCCAGGTGTTTATTAAGTCACTATGGTGTTTTTCAAGTTTCCCCAGTGCTGGATGCTCGACCTATGCCAAGCTGCTGGCATTGCACAAAGATTAGGAAAGTTCCTTTCTTGTTTTGTTCCATCAGTGACATCTGCTCCCTTCATACGGAACTGCCTGGCATGTAGTGTGACTCGTGGTTGGGCCCTGTTTATCTTAGGCACCTTGTGTGTTTTGCGCTCTCAGAGAGTAGAGGTCCCATATAGTCTGGCTGCAACTGGTTAGCCTAGTTTTGGCACAGTGTATGGTTCCCTGTTTCTTGAAGGAATACTGATGCAAACAGGCTGCATAAGGAAGCCTCCTCTCTGCTCCTCATAGCTGACCTTATCCAAAAAACAAGCAAAACAAAACCAAACAAAGCAAAACAAAACTCTTTCTTCCTCAGCCCATGTTCTTACCACGTGTGCAGATTGTGTGTTTTAATTGACAGCTCTTGTATGGCTTTTCGGGAACTGGTTACAGGCTCACGGATCCCAAGCCTCTGAGCTTGACTGTGTGTCTGTTAGGAGATAGTGCTTCTGGCGCATGCCTGACGCCTGACGTTCAGACCCTGCACTGTCTCTAATCAGTCTGCCCGCCCCAGCCATGTTAAGGAGGCAGAGGGGTACATTTGACCCTAAGCGGGTCTTGTTCTTTGCACAAGGGTCCTGGAAGTTCCTGGAAAAGTGGTTTCACCCCAGACAGGGCACTGACAGACCAAAGAAGCGATTCCCCCAAAATCTAGGTTTGTGACTTCATGATATTATTATGTATACCTTATGAATTATATCAAGTCCTGTCATATCTGCCATAGCTTAGTTCGTTTATTGGTTACTTAGAGGAGCACATGGGACTCAGTGGCAGCTGCATTACTGAGAAGCCCACCCTAGCATGGGTGACCACGCAGGCAGGCCGCAGCCCTAAAGATCCTTTCAACATGTGCAGATAACCTGGCTGGTAGGAGGTGGCCCTCCCTCTGATTGCTGCTGCTCATGTGACCTTGGAAAGGGGTCTTGTGCATCTTGTAACTGTCAGGAGCTTCCTGAGACCTGTGTCTTTTCCTTGCCGAGTCTTAAGAGCTGCCCTCCTTGAGGGAGTGTTTCATCACTTTCCAGGAAATAGCAACAGCTGCCCCCCCACCCCGCCTCACCTCCCCACTCCCGTGTCTCCCTGGCTCCACATCAGGGGTGTTCGGTACTCTTTGTCTGGGTCAGTTGAGCCTGAGGCTGTGTCTGCTTGGTGGGCATGTTTTGGAAACAGTGACCCCAGTTTGTCTCCACTTCCATCTCCTGGACACTGCTGTGGGGGCGTCTTGTGTCTTTGCTGTTGAGCAGGGGAACTGTCTGCGGGTGTGTCCCCTCGAGGGGTTGCTGGCTTCGGTTTGGAGCTCCTGCTTTGGGGAGCAGGCCCTCGGCTCTGTCCAGAGATGAGGCTCACACAGGGCCCTCGGTGCCCGTGGCTGCCACAGCCTGTAGACTTCTCATTTGTACTGCTCAATAATGGCCCCGTGCTGGCACTTACACATGTAAGTCTTTTGTTTTCTACTTTTGATACATTATTATGTCATTTGCTTCATTGTCTGGTATTTCCTTGCATATTCTAGGAATTAATCCTGTGTTACTTTGAGAGAAGAAAGGAGGTGGGAAGGCTGGCCACGTTAGAAGCGCACAGCAGCAGCCTTTGAATAACTCATTACGTTTGCAGTCCCCTGGCTTCCCTTTTGGCTTCTGTGAACACTGGGTGGCAGGTGGGCACTGATTGCAGGTTGGCATATTGAGAGCCTCTGAACTTGACAGCGTAGCCACCAGGAGATAACCCTTCCGGTGTGTGCCTGGCACGTGGCACTAAGAACTCTCAGTGTCTCTGCTCAGGTATCTGGTCTCCCCATGTGAAGAAAGGGAACTGGCTTTATTTGACCCTAACTGGATCCTGGGAGTTCCTGTCTTGTTTTCTGCCTTGGTAGAAAATTAAAAAAAAAAGAATGAAATTCCTTTTAATAATCCCGTGAGGGGTTTTGCTCACTTCCACAGCATCCTTTTTTGGCCCACAGTCATCTTCCTCACCCTTGTGAAGATGACTCTTCAAAGCAGTGGGCTCAGGGCCACTCCTGCCCATTGGCCGGCGTCATGCAGCCAGGTTTGCTCTCATGGATGTCCGTGGGTTCCGGGATCTGGCTTTAAAGAGTAAACCCACGTTGTCCACTCTCTGGGACTGTTTTCCAGGAGCTCCTCGCTGCTCGGTAACAGAGTCCTTTTGTCCCATGTGTGGGATGGTGCTAGGGTGTGTCTCTGAGCAAGGTAGATGGGCGTGAGTTTACAATGCTTGGGGTAAGAAGACATCCATCCAAGTTCTTGCCATGGTGGCATTGTGGGGAGCTGGGCTTCTAGCTTGGGGTTTTGCCCTTACCCCTGGTGTGGGAGGTGCCAAGGGTGGGTCATGGTCTGTGGCTGACTCTTTCATTCAGTGCTTGACGTGACCCTTTCTAGCCTATCTTTCCTTCCACAGTGCCTGTTTTCTTTCTTTCACCACATGGAGGAGCGGGAAGTTGAACCTAGGCCAACCCCCACGGGCTTGGTCCTGTCCCTTCCATTGAGGGCTGCCTTGCCACAGAAGTCCTTGTAAGATCACAGTGCCCCCGGGCAGAGGTTCTCCACCCTGCAGAGGGAGGAAGAGAGCTCTCAAAATAGGCTTTTTCTTGGGCAGCTATGAACCCAAGGGTGTGTACTTTGAGAGAGCTTGAGCCACGTCAGGGAGGAAACGCTAGGATAACTAAGTCCAGCATGCACTAGGAGCCTACTGAGAACACTGAGTAAAATTCAAGCTCTCCTCTGGGATTTGTTTTTTTTTTTTAAAAAAAGATCTACTTTTATTTATTTACGAGAGAGAGCACGCGTGAGAGTGATTGAGTAAGCGGGAGGGAGAGAATGGGCACGCCAGGGCCTCTAGCCACTGCAAATAAACTCCAGATGCATGTGCCACCATGTGCATCTGGCTTACGTGGGACCTGGAAAATCGGACCTGGGTCCTTAGGCTTTGCAGGCATGCGCCTTAACTGCTAAGTCATCTCTCCAGCCCGAGTTTGGGCTTTTAAACTTCAGAAGCTGTCTGGGGGCCAGGTGAGGCAGGCGGAGGCGAAATAGGGGATCCATGCATGAAGTCACTAGCCATGCCATGGGCACCTCCCTAAGGTGTTAGGACTACTGACTTTCCTAGTTCTGTGCAGCAGGGACGGCCGCATGCCATGCGTGGGTTTTCTGGGACTCTGCTGTGCCACCTTGTGCTAACTGCTTCAACTTTGTGTTTGTTTAGGGTGGTACAGAGGTTACACCTTAAGGAAAAAGTCTAAGAAGGTAAGTCCTCTTTATTAAACACACCACATGCCCTTTCATAAATCAGGCTGTGAGAGGAAATCAATTCCATCTCATTTATGTCTAAGAGTTTTACTTACATCTCTCTTTCTCTGTATTTAACAAATGTATTGACCGAAATGTGAACGACCTTGGATTGTTTTCTTCTGAACAAGATGTGTCCATAGAATTATAGCTTTGACTGGCTGTGGTGGTACATGCTTGTAACCCTAGAGGCAGAGGCAGGAGGATTACAGTTAGGTTGACGTGAACCTAGTCTGCCTACTGAGATCCTATCTCAAAATAACAACAAAAGGAAAACAGAAAGAATGAAAAGAAGAAGTAAGTTCCTGCCTAGTGGCTTAGTTCTGTGGTTGATTTTCTGAGTTGGGACATGACCCAGGCCTGTAGTCATAAAAGGGACAGTTCTTTTTGTCCTGATAGATTTGTCTATCTTGTTTAGGCATATGTGTGTAAGAAATGAGTTGAGACTTCAGAAAAATAAAACAAATTAGATTTACTTTTGCTGAATTAATAAGTCTGCATAGGTCATACATGCCCATTTCCCTTTTCCTTATGATAATTTTCCAATTGCCCAAGTACACTGGTGACCCCCCCCCCGGCCCCTGAAAAACAACAATAACCAACCGTGCTTTTCTAGGGATGTTTCCACGTATGGATCTCTGGATATAGAAAGCAAACATGTAATTGCATCTCAGATACGGTGGGATGCTCCCCTCCTGCACTCTGCGTGGCTTCCACGTCCCTCTGTTTGCGAAACCTCATTGTGACTCCCCCGTCATTGTGTGATGCCCCGACTTGGGGTCGTGTCCCTGCCAAGTGGTGGTTAGGTTGTCCGCGGTAACGCATACGTTTTAACACCCGATGATGCTTGACGCATGGCTCTTTTCGCTTCTCCTAATTTGCCTCTTCTTACCTCTGCGTTGGGCTGGGCTTGCTGTTGTGCTTGTGAGCCTGTAACGAGGCTTTGGAAGCTCAGCTCCGGTGCCAGCTTCTCCTCTACCTTCTCAGAGGCCGGTGTCAGGCTGAGCCTGCGAGGCTGTGAAACTAAATGGTCTCTCATGGTTGTCCCAAGGCAGCGTCCCTTATGGGAGTGTCCAATTGAGCGAGTCACCTGAGAGAGCTGGTGGCAGTGGTGAGGAGACCCCCAGGTTGGAGCAAGGCCATCGCTGAGCTCAGACTGGTTTACACAGTTCACTCAGAGTCCTGAAGCTTTGGAGTCTGGGTAAGATGGATTTCAATTGGTGTAAGGTAGAATTGGCTTGTCCAAGGAAAATTCTCTTTTTGACTTGATCCCCCTCCCTCCCCCCCCGCCACATGCTTTTCAGGTTTTTCCTATATAAAATTATATATTATAAAATTATATATAATATTATATATTATAAAATTATAAATTATATTATATATATATATTATATATTATATATTATAAAATTACTAATCATATGATTACTGCATGATGGCATCTCTTTGGCTGATTACAAAATTGCCTTTCCAAGCGCTGCACTTTCAGCATATGCAAACTAATTGGAAACTTTAGTAACCAAAAAGTTAGGGTTGTGGACTAACATCCCTCCCTTCTCTACCCCTCCACAGGACCCTGTTTTCTCAGGCAGCTGTCTGCTTCTCATTGCTGTTTATTTACTATCTGATGCCATCTTCCCCATCTGGGCACCCGCTAACTCCCCCTCTTTAACAGTGCAACCTCCTGCCCTGCACCAGGGTGCCAGGGCTTGTGTCTTTCCCCTGCACAGGAAAGGGATGTGGCTATTTTCCATCTGGAATCTTCACTGGAAGAGGTTGTGGTGAGGTTCTGGTTTTACAAGGGGCTCCCCAAGCAGAAGCCAGACAGGGCATGGCTTTTAGCAGCCTTGCCCATTAAATGTGTATAAGCACTTAATAAACATTCATAAATATTTACAAATGTGCCGTTTAATGGGCAGTTGCTCATATCAGACCTCCAGGCCTGTTGAGTCTCATCCTGCCATGTTTCCGCCCCTGGTTTCATGGTGCTGAGTGGTGAGGCAGGAGGATTTGCTGCCTGTGGACTTGGCAGGAATGGAGTGTGTTTCAGTTACTTTCTTATTGCTGGGACAAAATACCGAAATCAGAAGCAGCTTCTGTAAGGGAAATGGTTTAATGTGGCTTACAGTTCCAGAGGGAATAGTCCATCATGGCAGAAAAGTTATGGCAGGAGCAGGAAGCTGGTCACACCATCACGTCGGCAGGGAGGAAACAGAGGGGGGGCCAGCAACGAGAGGGGGCGGCTGAAAACCTCCTCCAGTGACACACTTCACCAGCAAGGCTTCTCTCCTAACGGCCCCACAACTTTCACAGATAGCACCTCTTTGTTGGTGACCAAGTGTTCAAGCACACGAGGCTTTGGAGAGAGGGTCATTTTCTATTCAGGCCACCACAGAATAGCTTGTATGTTGTCTTAACACCATCTAAGTGCATACATGTGAATATCACCAAGTGTTCTCCCATGTGGACCTGCAGGGAATCTCCTTGTTCAGCCTCTGACTTCTGGCCTCACTCTCCCTTCTTTGCCATAATGTTGCTTCACATGAAGTTTAGGATGCTTTCCTGGGGGCCTTCTGTGAGTTCCATCCTGTCCATGCAAGATGGTAGTCTGCTTTCTCCATCTCTCGTGTAGATCCTTAGGGTCCATGCCTGGGGAACTCAGTCAGAAGCTTTTCTTCCCACCGTAGGTGCCTTGAAGCTTCCAGGTGCTTCGTGGATGTCAGCTCTGTGCACTACTGGTCATTGGCTTGTGTCACCCAAGACTCCAGCCCATGGCCCCATGTATGCCTTTCCTGTGTGCAGCCGAGCTTCACGGCATGATCTGTGGCCAGACGCTTGGTGATCAATGGTTAAGACGACGTTTGATGTTAGTCTTGTCATTTTGTAAGGGGAGCACTGTCAGAGTTCCTCATCAGAAATTTTTTTGGGGGGCACCAGTTGTCCCTGGATGTGCCTATGTCAAGGTCAGCATTAGAAGCAAGGGGCAACCTGGGACGTTTGCTGTCACTTTGTAGATTTGTTCTATAAACACCTTGTCTCTGCTTTCTCATAAGACATCTGCTCACTCTGAGATATAGTCCGATTGAGTTTCTATCTTGTACTTGTTGCTTTCTTTGGTGCTTAGCAGAAGACATGCAAAATTAATGGTGACCTGTCCACCTTGTCCTCATCTTTTGGGGGCTGTTGTTTTATTTGCATCAGTGTTAACATTGATAATAAAAACTGTATTTTTTTCTTCCTTCAAAGGGCATATTTCCTGCTTCATATATTCATCTTAAAGAAGCGATAGTTGAAGGAAAAGGGTGAGTCTGGTCTGATGTTTAAATGCAGAATTGAAGTGATAATGTGCAGTATGGCTGCCTGGTATATGCCAGGGTAATGCTGGCATTAAGAGAATAGCTCTGCTTGACCATCATAGTGCCAGAGCATTGAGGGAGGGAAGGCTTTGGACTCAGCATTGTGCAGGGCGTGGCTGTGGCCCTCCCGGAGTCCCAGGTCAGCCCTGCAGCTTCTTCTCGAAGTCCTTCTTCTCGAACCCGAGGTTGATTTAGGGAGTGTTGACTTTCTCCCCATGCCCCTCCCTGGCTCCTGACGCCATGTTTCTAGAAACCATAGCAGGCTGTGATACTAATGGATTATCGGGGAAGCAACAGTTGTTAAATTGAGACATGCATAAATTTATATCACGTCTCATTATGATATATGTTTCCTGGGGTTCATCAAGTTGATGTATAAGATTGTTAAAAGGACATCAGTGATACAAGAACCCATTTGGCGAGAATGCCCAATGAATAGCCAGGTGTGAACTTGGAAGACAGAGCGTTCAAATGTTTTCTTTTTTGGTCTCTGCCTCATCTTCACACTCAGTTAAATATGTAAATTATAAAATTACTAATCATATGATTACTGCATGATGGCATCTCTTTGGCTGATTACAAAATTGCCTTTCCAAGCGCTGCACTTTCGGCATATGCAAAGCAGCGCACGGGGTTCTGTGTTTCCACGCTGCGTAACTACAATGAAGGAAGTGGTCTAGAGGCACGAATGGTGTTGACCTGCAGTGCGGTATTTTTCAGACAGATGAAATGTTTTGTATGCAAAGTTCTCAGAGAAAAAAAAAAAAATCTGAAACTTTCACTCTCTTATAGACATTATTGAATAAATTGTCCATTTTAATATTTTTATACATGCCAGCTTGTATATGTTTAGTATTTTTTCAAAAACATTCTGAACTACAGAAAAGAATGCATTATACATCCATGTATATGTATGTAAATGTACATGTAATATATCCATATATATGGATGTATATGTATATAATATAACATATACAAAAGCTGAGGTAGCATATATGTGTGTATGCATATGTATATATATGTTTATGGCATTGCAAAGCATAGTAATAAAGCAAGCATGAAACTGTCTTAATTCTTAGTAAGTTTTGGGCTCCTGGCCATTGCTCCCCATGCTGGTTTTCTGACCTTGACCTCTGCTCCCATGCAAGCTGGCTGCCCAGCATTTCCCTCCCATGAGGGCTCTTCTGCCCATGCACCTGACAGGTGACTTTCCTCTGTGCCTGCCTCCTTCCTTGACACCGGTTCTCCCTTCTTCCCTGGACCTTCTCTCTGGCAGTTGCTGACTGAGGTGATCCTTCATTGCGCCCACGTCTGCTGTCCAGGTTCATTCTCATCTTCCCTCTCATCTCTGTCTTTCTCAACCTCTTCTTTCTTTTTGAATGCTGTCTCTTCCACATTCTGTCTTCCTCTCTCACCTCATGTCTCTCATCTCTGCGGACATGGGCCTTCTTTCACTTAGACAACCTCGGTGACTGCTCCTTGCAATTGTTGGTCTGCCCCTCCTCTCTGCTGACCAGCGATGGTGCTGCGCATTTCCTGGCATTGCGGTGCTGCCGCCGTTGCCGCTGGTCCTGAAGAAGCCCCCACCCCCCACCCCATGGTCCTGTTTTACTGTGCTGGGGCTTCACCTCTTCCCTCCCACACACTGATGCTCAGGCTGGGAAGTTTCTCTGGAGCTCATCCCTTATGGCCTGGCCTTTGTTGCTCCCACATCTGAGTTGGTCTTTCTGGACTCCTGACCTTTCTCTGGACATTAGGTTCAACTGGACAGGTCCAGTGCTGAGCGGGTTCCACCTTCCAGGCTTGATGCACACCTCTAATCCAGGACTTAGGAGGTGGGGGCAAGAGGATTAGTAGTTGAAGATCATCACTGGTCGCACAGCATAATGAGTTGGTGGCCAGCCTGGGCTATACCAGGCCCTTCTCAGCTCCTCCCACAAAACCTTCACTCACTGTTGACAGCTCAGTGCTTGCTCTTCTCCACTCACTCTCAAAAAAGTATTTTTAATTGATAAATAAAAGTTGTAGGGCTGGGGGGATGACTAGTGGGTAAGTTTCCACTGCATACCGTGAATGCCCTAGTTCAGAACTCCAGAGCCCACGTGGAAATCTGAAGCTGTGGTGAGCTTCTGTAATCCCCTCAAGCCTGACAGCAAGATGAAAAGAAGAGACAGGAGGGCTTTCTGGATGGCCACGGACCAGCTAGTCTGGCCAGTGCAGTAGTGAGCAAGGAATAAGAACCCTGTCTGCAATGAGGTGCAAGGTGAGGGCTGACACATGCAAATTACTCTTTCACCTCTCCACGCATGCCTGTGGACACACACACACTCACTCACTCACCACAAAGTATATGTTTCATGAGCTGGGCTGGCTGGCGCACACCTTTCATCCCAACACTCGGGAGGCAGAGGTAGGAGGATCACTGTGAGTTTGAGGCCAGCCGAGACTATATAGAGAATTCCAGGTCAGCCTGGGCTACCATGAGACCCTGCCTGACAAAACCAAAAAAAAAAAAAAAAAAAAGCAAGAAAACAAAAGTATATGCATTTATGCTTCATAATGTAATGTTTTAAAATACATACATGTTTTAGAGTGGCTAAGTCAAGCCAGTTAATACAATGTGATTATGTGAGACTACCTGATAGCTACTTACCTGCAGTGAGAACCCTTACAATCTAGTCTTGTAGCTACCCACAAGTGTTCCATGTGTTGACAGTAACTGCAGTTACCACGTAGGAGACTCGAGTTCTTGCGTGACCTGCTCCTGCCTCACAGAAATGTGTCCTTCCTCAGCACTCCGCAGCTCCCAGAGTCCCCACCACGCCTCCTCTACCCGGCTAGGACTCTGCCTCCGTCCTGTGGTCTCCTGGCAGCAGATCAGGCTTTTCTGGGGCTGCACTTTCTTCATCCCTGGCAGGCGCAGCAAGGTCATACTCTACTGTCCACTGGCACGCCAGTGTTGGGGGACAGACTGACTGTAGAAAGGGAGCGAGGTGAGCAGGAGCTGAGCCTGGCTCTCCCCCTCCACGCAGACACATTGGCCTGCACTCAGCCCCTGCTCCGGCAGCAGTGAGCAGAGGCCTTCACCACACTCAGCACCACTCGGGATCTGCATTCTCACAGTGCCACCAGGGAATGATTCGTCCTGCAGGCTTTGCAGGACCCCCTGTGTGCATCAGCACCCTTACCGGGAAGCCTGTGGGTGGTTTTAACAGTCAGTGGACATGGGTGATACCCCGTGGTTGGAGTCCTTAGCAGCAGTGTGTTTACTGTCTTGGGGGCTGATTGCTGCAGCCTTCCTGAGACATTGCCTCGACTTCCCCACAGTGACCCACATTCTTTTAGGGACTGTGCTTTCTTGATTTGAGAGCCACCGAAGGGCTCAACTCCAATGAAGAGCAAAGTCCCAGTCCCTCCCTCTGGTCTGGGTCCCATGTAGGGTGACTTGTAATAACTGTGGCTCTTCCACACTGGCTGGTTCCTGGTCTCTTCAGGACACAAAGAACATCTGGGGTCAGGTAGCCTAACAACACAAGCTGTGGCTTCAGTCTCTTGCCCAGTGACTTGAAGACTTCATCAGATTAGCCGTGACTGACCCAGAACACTGACCCCAAACAGTGATTGATTTGATTACAAAGAAAGAAAGAAAGAAAGAAAGAAAGAAAGAAAGAAAGAAAGAAAGACCCCCGAACAATCCAGAGAGACCAAGAATTTATCCCAAGTCAAAGGTGACCTCTTCAGGGTTGCAGGACCAGGTTAGAAAGTAGGTAGGTTGGACCCAGTCATGTATCCACAGACACTTAAGAGCTGTGACCCCAGT
Organism: Jaculus jaculus; assembly: GCF_020740685.1. NCBI lineage: Eukaryota > Metazoa > Chordata > Mammalia > Rodentia > Dipodidae > Jaculus > Jaculus jaculus. The sequence goes on along the minus strand of NC_059102.1, from coordinate 6,806,395 downwards.
CACATTTTGCCAAGGATAATGGCTTCTGGCATTATCATCTAATGGGTTTTATGCATGATAAAAATATAAAAGGAATCTTAGCCCAAACCTGCATTTTAATGCCACACACAGACTGGTTATGATTTATGGCATCTCTGAGACAGATGGGTGTACATCTTACGAATAGTCTCTGATGTTCTGAACACTTTCAGGGCTGCCACATGCCCCTCTGTCCCCTGCTACATAAGGTGGAAGGCTTTCTACCCACAGGATAATGTGTGGGCATTTTCAAGCTCTGTTCAAATTTCACCTGTCAGTCCTAGAGAGGTGTGTTTATGCATGTGAATACAATCCTATTTGTATATGTTCCGCATTTGCTTCACCACTGCACTCTCCGACCCCATGGGGAGTTGCGCAGGGGCAGCCCATGTGGCTGGTGGAGCTGTGGGATCAGCTGCTGCTTTCTCAATTCATCGCAGGCAACATGAGACTGTCATCCCAGGTGACCTCCCCCTCATACAGGAAGTCACCACCACGCTGCGAGAGTGGTCCACCATCTGGAGACAGCTCTACGTGGTAAGAAAACGGGACGCTTGGAGCTTGGAAAGACCGAGTGCTGTTCCTGCCCTTGCAGTACCTATGGCTGTTTTCCCTTCCCCAGGGAACTAGGAGAGGAGAGCTTATGGGATGAGGCCCTGCTTGGCAAGGACAGGGGAAATCTTGAGGCCATTAGACCATCTTCAGTGGGGGCCTTCTTCCTTGGCCCGTGTTGTGTTGGGTATAGTGCACTCTCTGTTACGAGTGAGGCATGCTGCAGTGGAACTTGGCTTGAGCTCCTTGCTTTTTCTTGCACAAGGGGCCTGTAGCTGATTTCAGACTCTCCTAGGAAAGCATTTCGTGTCATTGTCACTGTAGGGCACATACGGTGCACATGGGAACCATCTTTAGCTGGGTGTGGTGGCTGACACCTTCATTCCCAGCACTCCAGGGAGGCTGAAGTAGGAAGATCTTGGTGAGTTTGAGACCAGTTTGGGCTACAGAGTGAGCTCCAGGTCAGCTCAAATCAAATCAAATCAGATCAAGTCAATTCAACTTTTAATAAACAGTAGCTTATTTATGAAGACTTAGAAGGGGTGATTGTTATTTATTTATTTAGCTATTGACTACTTATAAATCATGATCTTTATAGTCTGAGGAAAATGATGAGGTCCTCTAGATTTCTCTGTGGCAGGGTAAGGAGTATGTTACATCCTGGCTAGGTGAGCGGTTGTCCAGTTCTGGACATGGCGGACATCTTATTAATGTGGAGTCTTATTAATGATGAAGCCCTGACGTCTTCTATTTCTTATTCCCTCAGGGTGTTTCTTTGCACATTTCAGAAGATTACCTTTTGTTAAGCCCGTATTTCTATTCGGAGTGTTGATTTCTTCTATGCTAATGTTATTATCACAGGCAAGGCGGCTGGAAGGAAGGCAGGGCGTTAATTTCTCGAGAACACAGAAAACTTCCTTAGGTCTCGCAGCTGCTCATTGGGCAAACTGTTTGTGATCATATAGTGGCTTCCTGTAAATGCACAGTAATAAGCACTTGCAGTAATTGTTCATCAGACATACTCCAAAACCTAAAAACGTAAAGTTAGCCATGAATGTTTTGTGTAAATCTGAGCAATTTCATAGTCAGTATTTCATGTTCAACTTAGCAATTTTTAAACCAAAATATGGCAGTCAAGCAAGCAGGAGTTGTTGACTGGTCTGTGAATGGACAGGGTTTCAGCCCTGCTGTCCTGAGTGGGCCTTGGTCACCATTGCCTGCTTTCTCTCTGTGAACCGTAAATTTCCTTTTGATGGTGGAGACTAAGAGGCTTAAGCAACGCCCATGCTCTGGTTCATGTCAGGAGCTCTAGACCTGCCCAAGGCTCAAAGTCCGTCTTCTTTCCTCAGTCCTCGGTGCTGGAGAATGTGGGATGCAGTCTTGGCTGTCAGGCATTGCCTCTTACTCTTTCCATTTTTAGTGTCTAATAGGAGCCCCGTTCTATAAAATATGTTCCAATTGGCGCTGAAGTTTCTTCTGTATTTGGGATTCGCTGACTCCTGGGATACTGTACGCGTACCTGCACACGGAAAGGGCTAGCCCTTTGACGTGATCTCCACTGTTCGATTTTCTACTGTAAGCCTCACGGTTGCCTTGTTGCTTATTTCCCCTGTGCAGCAAGATAATAGGGAGATGTTCCGAAGTGTGCGGCACATGATCTATGACCTGATTGAGTGGCGCTCACAGATCCTTTCTGGAACTCTGCCCCAGGATGAGCTCAAAGAGCTGAAGAAGAAGGTCACAGCCAAAATTGATTATGGAAACAGGTTTGTTTATCTGAAAGATGATTTCATGCTTAAATTACCCAATATAATAGCATAATCATAAGCCTGGAGGACATCACAGTTGCATTTTATTAAAAACCAAATTTCTAACATCAAAATAATAGCATGGTTTAGATTTTGAAAGGGATGACATGTTTTCTATTGGATCAGAAAATTGGAGGTTTACTGAATGACCTTGAAACCTGGTCCCAGTGTTCCAAGTGATGGAGTCACAGACGTAGGGCGGGGCAGCCTGTCACTTTCTTTGTCCTGGGGGACCCACAGTGGTCCCTGACGAGCAGATTTTGCTTTCTGCTCACAGCACTGACGCTGAGTCCAGACCTGCCGTGCTGGTGACGAGCTGTAGGTCTTCCAGTTCTGAGTCCTGACTAGATGTCAGAAGTCATCATGAAGCGTGTCCCCACGGTAGGCGTGCCTGATTGAAGACAAAGCACAGACCTTTTAAGCTGGAATTAAGATAAAGAAAAGAAATAGTTGAGGTTTGCAAGGATGTGTCTTGCCTAAGTTCTCATCTGCGGGTGGCTCCCAGCTTGGTCTACTCACATGGCTTTACTGACAGCATGCCCATCCCCCAGAAAGCCTGTTCTGGTGTTGGCATTCCGCCACATCTGCATCTAGAACGAGACCATGTTGTTTGCCACCTGGTCACTATTTGATTGTTCCTTTGATGTCAGAGCTGCAAGGAGCCTTGGAAGTAATCTGATCATGTGCTCTCCAAATATCCTTCTATCAGAATCACCCGGGGGAGGTTTCAAAACATAGATTCCTGAATCTACTCCTTAGATTCCAAGTCTAATGTCTACCACCCCCCATTTTTATGTCCTGTAAATATGGCAGTGAGAGGAGGGAAGACCTGCCTTTATTCCATCAGGTTGGAGGTGCCCCACTGAACTGAGGGACTCGTTTAAAGTGTGAAAATGTTTCTGAAGTCACAGTCCTGTGCGCAGCTTGCAGAGTTAGGCTTGGGAAAGGTTTGCATTAGATTGTTGTGGGAAGTGTTAGCTAGGATTTTTTTTTAATACAGTACAGGAAATTTCACTTCTAGGATATTAGATAATGTTGTTGTGAAACCTTTTATAAGCTTTCGTGTGAAAAAGAGCAAACTTTTGGAGCTTTGATTTTGTTTTCTATGGGAGTATTGTATTTTGAACTTAGTTCTGAGACCACCTGCTTGCTTTGGCTGTAGGTAGCTACTTAAGTCCATTATGCTGTGGAACAATCTAGTTAAGAAAAAATGTGTTTCCAAATGCAGTTCACCACTTGGATAGGAAGTAGAATGCTGAGCAGGACAGCATTTTGCTTGAGGGCTTCTGCTGCGGCGTCCAGGTTTGCTCGAGACCCTGTGCTTGCCTTCCCACTTCCTCCTTTTGAAAGCAAATAATATAAAAAAATTGACAGCGTAGAATGTTTGATTTAATGTGCTGGCTTCATAAGAAGCTGGTGTCTTGTGTCTTTTTCATCATTACTTAGCTATTTTTACTTTTTTATTATTTTGGGGAGAGGTACCCAGGGAGCCTTTTAAAATATGTTGCAGGTCATGGACTTCCTGTCTACAAAGATGGCCATATGTAATCCACATGCAGGGACACATGTGCACACACTCACACACATACGGACGCGCTGGCGTGAGCGAGGGGGCTTATTCTGTGCGGCCTGCAGGACCTTGTGGCTGCGTCTCGGGACCATGTGCTGTGTGGCTGGAGCGTGAGGGAGCTCGCGCAGTCCTCACCGCGCCTGCTCTGGGCGCACACCCCTGGTGTGTGCCGCAACAGTGCTGTCCACGCAGACCGTGTGGACTCCTGGAGCAGGGCCACGGCTGAGATGAGTGCTCACATTTGAGAAGGAACCACTGTGCTTTATTAGTGAAACACGTAGACACCCGGTGAGACCCTGCAAGGCTTTCTGACTGCGCATGCAGGTGGACAGAGCGCACATAGTGTGCAGTGGTCCGAGGGATGCTCTGTGTACACATCCTGGAGTGATTACCCCGCACAACTTACTTGGACTTTACATCTATCAACTGTTTTCATTGGAAGACAAAATCTCTATTGCAGTGCAAGTTAAAATTGAGTACTTTTACTTTTGAATTCTGACACACTTTGGGTTAAAGAGAGTGATTTCCTAGAAGTATGTTTCCTGATATTTGTGGATAGACCTATTTTATCTGCTCAGTGTCTGGGCTGACATTGGGGCAGGGAGCTCAAATCCTTGGCTTTTGTCCTTGATATTCTGAGTTTTCATCCTTCTAGAATTCTGGATTTGGATCTGGTGGTACGAGACGAAGACGGGAACATTTTGGACCCAGAGCTGACTAGCACAGTTAGTCTCTTCCGAGCTCATGAAGTAGCTTCCAAGCAAGTGGAGGAGAGGTTACAGGAAGAAAAAGTGAGTTCACCCCTCTACTGTGGACTGCATTTCTCAGCATCTGCTTGTAACGTCACTAAGATTTTCAGGGAGGCCAGCCTCAGCACTTAGAACCCCGCAGGGCAGAGGTGCCGTACGAATCGGGCAAGGATGAAGGAATGGAGCTGAGGGCTTTGCCAGGCTGTGGGCTGAGGGCAGAGAATTTCCTTCCCTAGGGTATGCAGGAAGCATTGTGCTCATCACAGAAAACAGGATCAACATGCCTTGATGGTTCTGTATGTCAAGTGGGACATAATAATGCAGTCTGCATTTTCTCTCTTATGGGGCAGAGTGACATATTCAAAGCTTAAATGCGGGTAGGGAACATAGGTCTCATCTTTTCATCTCCTGGTCCTGTAAGGCAATCATGTGTATAGTAGATATTCAAAAAGACATGACTTGATTGGTACATTATCTGTCATAGCCTATGAATTCAGCAAGTAATGGAGGGGCATCTCCTACATGCTTGGTAAAGAGAAGATAGTGAAGAACTTGGCAGACTCGTTGGAGGGTTCATTCCAATGAGATAACCCAAAATCAAAACAAGCCGCCCACCTGGTAGCCATCGCTTCACTTTGTTGACAGGGCGTCTCCAAGCGCTGCAGCAGCCCCGAGGCCACCGCCGGGGTGCTGTGTGCTCCTCCGGACAGTTGTGTGCCTTGGGGCCCATAGCGAGGGTGCCGAGCCTGCATGAGCAGCCCGAAGCCAGCTGCTCGGCCCCTTTCCTGCTGGGTGGGGGGTAAGGAAGCAGACGCTGCGCGAGGGCTGCTCACGTTGGCCTCCTCCTGCCTTTGCAGTCCCAGAAGCAGAACCTGGACATGAACCGGCAGGCGAGATTCGCCGCCACCCCTTCCCTGGCCTTGTTTGTCAACCTCAAGAATGTCGTCTGTAAAATAGGAGAAGATGCTGAGGTCCTCATGTCCCTGTATGACCCCACGGAGTCCAAGTTCATCAGGTAGGCGGCTTCTTGATTGCAGTTGTTCCGTTTGTGCATTTCAGGACGAGGTGGCTGGCAGGAAGCTTCATAAAGGAGGAGGAGCTCTGCGGCCCGGGCTTGACACTGGCCTGGCAGCAGGAGCTCACGCGGGCAGACAGCAAGCAGGCGGGAGAGGAAGCACGAGTGGGCTGTCAACCTATGGGCCTGTCCCCGTGCCCCCCGAGATTCACTTCCCTAACTGGGCCTCACCTCCCGAAGTTTTCACAACTTCCCACTGCAGCCCCGCCAGGCGGACCCCCAGCGTTCTGCCACACGAGCGGGGGGTTGTATTTAAACCATGGCACAGCCTCTTGCTCGGAGACCTGGGGAGCGGGCAGTCCGGGCTGCCAGGCTCACCTGGGCAGCCGAGCTAGGAGCCGTTCCTGCTCAGTGTGATCCGGCCTGTGGGCTCTGGGCAGGGGGAGCCTTCCTTAGGGAGGTGGCTGCTCGCTCGCTTGGTTCCACTGGCAGCAGCCTCCATGTAGCAGTTTGAGGACTTAGCTGAAGGTTGAAATAATAGCCTTTCCCATGTTGTCCACAGCCTGCTTGTTTCCTGACCACCCGCCTCCCCCAACGTGCACTGAGTGTCACTTTCTCCCGTTGCAAGCTTTTGGTCCGTGAAGGTCACTTCTGTCCCTTTTGTCTTGTCGTGTTTAAGCTGATTGGCTCGAGTTCAGTGTGTGGCATAGCGTCGCCTGCCACATACAGGCTCACAATTAATATCTATTGAATGAAATCATTGTAAATCTATTGTTCTGATTTGACCTTCAAGATAAATTTCTCTTTGTCCAGATGAAAAGAAAAGAGGCTAAACTGTATGTGTCTCTGTGTGAAAACTGCCATCGCTGCACGTACACTGTTCAACATGTGAATACTTCACATATGAACGAAACAGAACAAACGGGAGAATTTATTCCTACTTCTGATAAGGATTTTATTTCTTCTTGATAGAAGATGCAGTTTGTATTGTTCAGCATATTTGGTTTATAGCAGACTTTGAATTAAATACACATTCCTCTGAATTCTGTGTACGTTTTTGTACCGCTGTCATTCTAAATTGATAAATAGGCTTTTCAGATAACAAACTTTGAAATGTCATTTGCAAGTGGTTCTGTTACATGTACAACTCACGCTGTCTGGAATGAAAACTTCTCAAGCTTTCTGTGTAGAGCAGGTTTAGTGATGGTCTCGCCGTGTGTACTGCTGATGTTTATAGACTCATGGATATGTGGAGAGCAGACTTTAGCTTCATGTATTTTTAATATTTATTTGTTTATTTGTTAAAAAGAGGAAGTAGGGGAGAGAGAGAAAGAATAAGAATGGGCATGCCAGGGCCTCTAGCCACTCTAAATGAACTCCAGACACATATGTCCCCTTGCACATCTGGCTAACATGGGTTCTAGGAATCAAGCCTGGGTCCTTTGGCTTTGCAAGCAAATACCTTAACTGCTAAGCCATCCCTCCAGCCCCATGGTTTTAATTATAAGGGCATAACGAGTACAAGCTATATTTGTAAATATTCATTTGTTTTTGTTTCCTCTTTTTTCAAGTGAAAACTACCTGGTTCGTTGGTCAAGTTCTGGATTACCTAAAGACATAGACAGATTACATAATCTTCGTGCTGTTTTCACAGTAAGTTCCTCATACACTTGTGGGTGCATCACTCCCTGCTCTCCAGGCTCTTTCCCGCGGCTCTCTGTGCCAGTGCATGGGGCCTTGGCTTGAGTGTAACAGGTGAGTCAGGGATCCCTAAAGCTCCTTCCAGAAGTCTCCCGAGCCTCCCCCTGCACCTAGAATCACCGTGACAAACAAAGAGTAGTCTGTTTTTGTGGAGTGCGCCCACTAACTTATGTTGTGAGCTCACTTAGTTCACTGTCAACTGCTATCTGCTCCTTTTGTCATGTGAAAAACATGAAACCACCGTAAGCTAGTCTGAGAATGACTGTCAATCCTCTTTTGTTCTTTCTGTCCTTTGCAGCTAGGTTGCATTAAGTCATGGTTAACATTAACTTATGGAAATTAATATTTCTAGGACCTCGGAAGCAAAGACCTGAAAAGGGAGAAAATTAGTTTCGTGTGTCAGATTGTCCGCGTGGGCCGCATGGAGCTGAGGGACAGCAACACGAGGAAGCTGACCTCGGGACTGCGGAGGCCTTTCGGCGTGGCAGGTAATCCCTTTTCCTCTTTCTCCTTGAGCGTTTCAGACTCTCACCTTCACCTTGAAGAAGAGCCACTGTTGCGTAGGGGCGGTGGGCAGCTTTGATGGGGAGGTGGGCCTTTCTCCAGAGAGAAGAGAAACATTCGTTCTCTTCAGTGGCGTTTCTGTGAGCCAACCTTTTCAGCTCAGGTTTGATTTGAAAGCAGATCCACATCTATTCCTGGGAGAGATCTAGATCTATTTCCCAATCTGTGGGGAATATAGCCAGACATTGGAGGGCTTGGTGACTGATTCAGGAGTGGGCATCTGCAGATGACTTAGATCTTGAGGCATGCCAGCAAGAGGGTGTGCCTAGCTGAACACAGGGCCTTGTTACCTTCCACATATTTATATTTTTATTTATTTTATTTATTTATTTGAGAGTGACAGACAGAGAAAGAGGCAGATAGAGAGAGACAGAGAATGGACGTGCCAGGGCTTCCAGTCACTGCAAAGGAACTCTAGACGCGTGCGCCCCTTTGTGCATCTGGCTAATGTGGGTCCTGGGGAATTGAGCCTCGAACCGGGGTCCTTAGGCTTCACAGGCGAATGCTTAACCGCTAAGCCATCTCTCCAGCCCACCTTCCAGGTCTTTGATTGCAGCTATGGCAGCAAGACACAAGTGAGAACCTAGCTATCTGTGTTGAAGGAAGATTAGTGTCCCCGGGAAGTTGTGACGTGATGGGGCTTCCAGTGGCGTTGTCTTTGCGCCTGACCTAAGGAAGTTTTCTCAGTGTCTTACTTCATGACCCAGCTCGCTGAAGCTGACTCTTGTTCTGTGATTTCTGGGAATCCCTCCTGGTTCCTTGTGTCCAGCTGTGTTTCTCACAGGGCAGTGATGGAGGACAGTCTTTCCTTCGACTGCTGGGAGCTCAGGCTCTCGGCTCGTTTCCTGCTTGTCAGTGAATTTACTTTCAGAGAAGGTGTAGGTTCAGAAAAAGTGGGGCAGTGCCTGCACTCCTGCTTTGCCCCTCCTTCATCAGCGTGCCCAGTTGTTACTTTTTTTTTACAGAAGGCAAACCTATTCCAGCCTCTCACCTTGCCTGGAGCCTACAGTTTGTGAATAATGTCACTTATCTGTTGTTAAAATATCACAGGCAATTCCTCACTCCGTTTGCCTCTGTGTAACTTTTGGGCTGTCTAGTGGCTCCTGTCATAGCTTTAGTGAAATGATACTGGTGAAGCGTTGCAGGAGTACTTGCTCTGTGACGCCCCTGGGTTATGTGCCTTTGAAGTTGTCTCCACCTTCATCCCCACGTACTTGACTAGGTCCCGTGAAGGTGTCCTATTCTCCCTTACCTGCAGTATCTGTTACACGTATGGTTGAGACTCCTGCAATCCTGTTCTCTTTCAGAAATCTTCCTTTCTCTTCCCCACCCAGATGACAGTTTTGGGGAAACATTTGACTTTTATCTCAGGTGTTTGGGGCTCCCTAAAGCAATCAGAGAAATCTCTGACATGATATGAGACTTGTGCTTCCTCCCCACGCTGTGGTTATTAGATCACCAGCGATCACGCTGATAAGTTGCATTTATTAAAGCAAACATGAGATCTAGCCGGAGGCGGGCAGTTTCTTCTTCATTTGATCAATATGGGAATTTTCCCAGGCTTCTTTGATACTTGTGATGTTTCAGGAAGTCCTAGGGAGTGACAGATGGGGAGGTTGGGCCACCGCTCCTTCCTCCTTCGCATGACTTTCTCTTGCTGTGGGTGCACACTTCCGCTTGTTTGGTAGGGTCGGGGGTTGAGTCCTGCTCCCCCAGCTCCTGGTTCACTCCAGGAGCTCCTTGAGCCCAGGCTGTATGCTGGGCATGGCCAGCAGCCCTGACCTAGTGCCCTGTTCCTCGGGGTCCCACGTGTGTTAGATCAGCAGGTTTGTGGGCCATTACCTAGTGCCTGGGGCCTGGTTGTCTGGCTGTGAGGTATCATTATCCAGTGCCTCCGTTTCTGCTGACTATGTGGGTGCTCTTTGAGACCCTAGTCCCTGTTTGGGCTGGTCTTTGGCGGCTCCCACATCTGTTTCGGGATCCTGGACTACAGGAAACCCAGCCCCCTGGCCTATTGTTGCCCAGAGTCTCCACAGCAGGGCATCTGTGTGGGCACCACTCTGCGAGGTAGAGCCTCCCCTGCTGAAGCTCCCATGTGAAAGGATGAAGAGCCTCTCGGGGCTCTCTGCTTCTGATGTCACGACGCACCGCATGGCTCCAGCATCTCTGGGCAGGGACTTGGATGCCTGGCCCTGGTGGGTGCTGTGGTACCATCCATCCCTGGTCCCAGCACAGGGCACTTACAGCCCCCCAGGAGGGTCAGTTTTCTAACACCGAGCTGGTGTTTCTGTAGTAAGGATTCTAGTTTTCCAGTTTCCACTGTCCGCTTTGAGACAGCGGGGCGGACCTCTCATGCTTTGGCCGTGTAGATTTTTTGTCAGGGTGCCCAGGCAGCAGCCCGCCCCTTCTTACATATAAACGTTAAGCATAACCGGGTACCCGGGGCTGCTCTTCTGTAAGTCACAGAGTATCACCGCCCCCTTCCCCCACCCCCCAGGTTCCCTTCTCCACACAGGTGATCAACTCTTCGGTAATGAGATTCTGCCTGTTCACTTGCAGCTCTGCTTTCCACATGCAAATTTAATTTTGAGGCTTTCTTCAGAATGATCTCGGCTCATCTGTGTCAACAGAGCCCCGTGCCTCACAGTGAGAGAAGTGTTCATGGGCCTTCATGCCCGCAGGGTTTAGTCTTGAATTGAAAATAATGTCTTGTTCCTTTTTTCCACTTAATTCTTTTGATATTGCAAAAGTGATTGACAATTGTGAAAAATCATGGAAGTTTTATGGGAAAGAAAGATAATTAGATAAATCATCCATAATTCCCATAGCCATAGCAGTACTTCTTGACTATTCCTGGGTGCGTCTTTATAATCGTTCCCGGTGCCTGTGGTAATGTGATGTTTTTACGCGCTGTCAGGTGATACTCGGGCCGGGGAGCAAGCCTGGTAGAGAGTGTGGCTACCATGTTTGCAGTTCTGAGTGTGATCCAGTGAGTAATAGGCAAACAAAAAACGTAACAATATCAGATAATATAGTGTACTTTTGTTTACTGACTGTTCTTTTTTTCATGTCCCTTGGGCCTCTCTTTCCCAGCTTACTGTTTTTCCCAGGTACTGCAGCAGTAATATGCTCTCATTGCATGCGTATACTTTTTTTTTTTTGAGGCAAGCCCAACAGACTGGCCTTTTGTTTTTTATGCTTGAGAGGAAAAGAGAGAAAAAAGTACGGGAAGAGAGAAAGAGAATTGGTGTGTCGTAGCTCCAGCCGCTGCGGTTGAGCTCTAGGTGCGTGTGCCCCTGTGCACACGTGACCTGTGTTCTTCTGCCACTTTTTGTGTCTGGCTTACATGTGACCTGGAGACTTGAACATGGCTCCTTAGGCTTTGTAGGCAAGCAACTTCACTGCTGAACCAACTCTCCAGCCCACATATACTTAAAATTTTTTTCTTTATTTATTTGCAAGCAGAAAGAGAGGGAGAAAGAGAAGGAAAGAAGGAGAGAGGGAGAGAGCCACTCTAAGCTGGCTCCAGATGCATGTGCCACTTTGTGCATCTGGCCTTACATGGTGTATTAGTCAGGGTTCTCTAGAGGAACAGAACTGTTACAATGAATTATTTAAAAAGGGGATTTATTGGATAAGCTTACAGTAGCCCAACAGCAGTTGCAGGCCCGAGAATCACCGAACCTGATAGCTGCTCAGTCCTCGTGTCCAGAAGCCTCAGCAGTCCCGACCCGGCAGATGGTGTGGGGAAGCCTGGAGGGTTCCTGAGGAGCCCCTGGGTTTAGGTCCACGTGGGTCTTCAGTTGATGCTGGTCTTCAGTCCGCACTGGTCTTCAATCCACGCTGGAAGGTAGCGAGCAGCTCCGGCAGCCAAGTAGAAGGGAGGAAGGAAGGAAGGAAGGAAGGAAGGAAGGAAGGAAGGAAGGAAGGAAGGAAGGAAGGAAGGAAGGAAGGGAGGAACCCTTTTTACCCAGAGCTTCCTTATATCAAGTCCCCCTCTGAGCAGGGCTGCCCACTCTGGGGGAAGGGCTCACCCTGGGGGAAAGACCTCCTCCTTTAGTTGATCCTTCCTAGAAGCAGCCTGTGGATTACTAACAGATCAAGTTGACAACACCTTAACTCTCACACATGGGTACTGGGGTATCAAACCCAGGTCGTTAGGCTTTGTAAGCAAGCTTCTTAGCCGTTGAGTCATCTCCCCAGCCCATGTACATTTCTACAAAAACACTTAGCACTGCAGTATGAACATTGCATTTGGAGTGATTACACAGGAATCAGAGGCTGTTCCTTCACGTTGGGGCACAGGAGGTGTGAAACGGCAGCACCCACCGTGGCTGCGTGCCAGGGAAGTCCCTGTCGGGGGCTGCTGAGTGAGGTCCTGCGTGGCCCTTAAAGCTGAGCTTTCTGCACGGTTGCTGCGAGCAGGTGGTCCTGACGTGCCCTGCCAGCAGGAGATGTTGCTGCCTCCGCTTCTGTTCCTGGCCTTCCCCGCTGTCCTGGTCCCTCCACCCCCTTCTCCTTCCCTGTGTATCCCTCATGCCTTGCCATTGTCCCTGAGTATTCCACACCCTCAGGCCTGCACACAAACAGACATGTTGATTGCAGCCAGACTGGACACTTTTCCAGACTGCCCTCTACCCTGGATGTGGGGACACTGGGCTGGAAGCTCATGTCTTCCTTCGGCTGGGGGCTTTTCTTCCATGTCCGTACTGAGCCAGATCTTCCCCGGCATTGGCCTTGGTGCTGAGGAGCTGTAAGGAAAATCCTGTGGAAAATGCCTTTGGGCGTTTCTCCTGAGCTTTAGGATGCCTAGACCTGTAGACCTGCCATTAGATAACAGGAAACAGGACAAAGGCTGTTTGTTTTCCACTGATGGGTGGCTTTGCTTCCTTGATTATTGAGCCTGGCTGTGTTCTGGGGCTGCATCTTGGGTATGTGGCCAGGGAGTCTGATGATTCATGAAATCTACTCTCAGCAGGGGAGAGGAGTCCTGTGACAGAAGAGAGGGTCCGCAGGCACACGGGAAGGCCACCCCCATAGCATGTAGCTCAGCCTGTCTTGGCTGTGTTCTGCACTGGTGATGGAAATGTGGATATTGTGGATATGTGTGCTGGGACTTCTTAGCCTCGCTGAGTACTGGATCACGTCAAGTACTTACACGGGCAGCGGCTCCTGCCTCACGTGTGAACACCTGAGCCTGCCCATCGTTATTTGAGGTTGTCCTCCTCTATGTCTGGACACGTGTGTAAGCTCTTTGGTCTACAGTCCCATTGGTTCAGCACTGTGTGTGTGGGGGGGTGCCTAGGTACAAATGACCCTCGGCTGTGTGGCTGCGTTGGAAAGTAATGTGTCCTAGAGAGGCTGTTCTGGCTCTCTTACCTTTGCCAGGTGTATGGGCCAGGACAGAGCAAAGACCTGTCTAGCACCCTGCAGTGTTTTCTTGCTCTGTTTAGCATGCCTAAGGGTCCAGTACTTTACTGGGAAGAGAGATAGTAACTAGGTGAACCCTTAATGCAGCCAGGGGGTATCTTTTCTTTTAATGTGGAGGCAGTGCCATGTCTGTTGGCTTCTCCAGGGGTGTGAGTGAGCTTGCCCCCCCTCCACCGGGTACATGTGAAGAAGGCTAACAAATGGAAAGAGCCTGGGTAGTGAGGTGTGTGTGTGTGTGTGTGTGGGGGGGTCTCCTGTTTATTCCCGCCTGTGAGTCTCAGTTCCTTCCGCTGCCAGGCAGGTGCCTGTGAGTCAGCCTTGGGTATTTTTCTGAGTCAACATCTATAGGTACCAGCATATATGCCTTGGGGGAGGTGGCTGATGGTAACTTGTGCCACTTTGTAGCTGTGTTATTATTGAGGTGTTCAGTTACTATGAGTAGGGTGGCTGTTTTAATTGAAGTAAACAAATGAAATGAACCTCAAAGTTCAGTTCCTTACCGCAGTCACCTCCCTTCACTTCCTTCCTTCCTCACAGAACGTTGTGTTGGGCAGAGCATCTCCTGAGTGGGGGGTTCCTGGACACTAGGCAGAGGGCCTGATTCAGTGGACTTGTTATTTGATCCCCGTCCCTAGGGGGCAAGTACTTTCGGAGTACTTGCCTATCTATCAAGCATGGGAACCACAGACTTGCATCTGAGCAGCTCCCTTTATCCAGTCATGGCTGGCATGAACCAACACACGGTCTGGCATACCTCTGTGAGCTTTCTGTGTGGTGGCACTTGTTCTCTCTCTCTCCCCAGTGATGGACGTGACGGACATAATCAGTGGGAAAGTAGATGACGAAGATAAGCAGCACTTCATTCCCTTCCAGCCGTAAGTACCAGCAGTCTAGCGCAGAGCCAGAGGCCGCGCGGAAATCCCACGTTTATGAAAGCTTGTTAGCAAGTTTGCATGTGAAGCCGAAGTCAGCACTGACCATTTTACAGTTACTAAAAAATCAGGGCTGGAGAGATGGCTTAGCAGTTAAGGCCTTTGCCTACAAAGCCAAAGGACCCAGGCTCGATTCCCCAGAACCCACGTTAGCCAGATGCACAAGGGGGTGCACGTGCGTGGAGTTCGTTTGCAGTGGCTGGAGGTTTTGGCGTGCTCATTCTCTCACTCTTTTTCCCTCTTTCTCTTTTAAATAAATAAATAAAAATAAAAAAAATTAACAATCGCTTCTGTCCCTACCCCAGCATGTGAACTTGAGGAGAGTTGTAACCACGCTGGGCCAAGGTTCCTACATGCTCCTGGGTGTAGGGTGTATGACAGTCCCCGGGTTACTTGTCAGTAGAAGCATTGCAGTTCTGCTCTGAGTGTGACTGTTTCTTTACATAATTGATTTATTCTAGTAGCAATTCACATTTTCAAAATACAGTACTTTCAAATTCATCACAAGAGGTTGCTACTTTTTAAAACAGAAGCCAAACAAAGTAATGATGGATTCTTTTGTAAAGTGAGAAATAATACATCAAGCGTATAATCACGCTGCTGCTTTTTCCATCTTGGTTTTTGTTCTGAGTGAGTCGATTTTTTCTTGTCATTGTTTTAGGCTTTGTCTCCTGACCTGAAGTGTTTAGAGAGGGTCGGGGCATACTGTAAAAGCACTTGGGGAAGACTTGTGAAGTCCATTCTCTGATTTGAGGCTAGAGCCCCTGACAGAGGTCGAAACTTGCTATTTCCCTGGCAATTGAAGCAAGGGGGAGGGTCTGGATCAGCCTTGGGCCACACGAGGGGACTGCCCACTCAAGGAGGACAATTTAGAATGGGGATGCTTAAGACTAATTGTCAGAGACAGCCTCCTCCCCTGACTACCACTTTCAGGACCGTAAGTGATGTGGTTAGAGTGGCCTGCCCTGGTGTTCTGCGTCCTCTTGTTCTCTCTTTTCTTTTCCTTTTTGCCTTTATGTAAAGAGTTTCAGACTTGAGATTAATGTTATTGTGGAGCACTTGTGTAGTACTCTGCTGTTGGCTGAGGGGCTTTTGGAGGCTGGCTATAAGGAAGGTCTGAAGGGGTCTTGTCCTTGGGGCACAGGAGATGTGACCTGAACTTTGGATGCCCTGTGTCTTTTACAATGGACCACCCACTGCCTCAGGGCTCAAGAGCCACTTGTTTAAATTGGCTTGCTTTGCAAGCCATCAAGCTGAACAGGTTCCCCCCCCCCCCCCCCCATAGGTTCCGCAGGGTTTGGGAAGAGATTTTGCCATCTTCCCGGCAGGGGAAACACACAGAACCCGCATTATGTGCTTGAAGGTGGGCTCCGCTTGTCTGCGTCTCTCCACGCACAACTGGAGGTGCAGGTCCCACGTGGCTTAAATGCTTTCAGTTTACTCTCTGTCTTGTCCACTCACCACTAGCCCCATGTGGCTCTTTACATTAATCACAACTGAGTGGAATTAAAATGTCATCTCTCAATCACACCAGTCCATTTCAAGTGCTGAGCACCACACGGGGCTGACAGGCTCCGCACTGGACGGTGTTTGCGGCTAGCGCATCTCTACAGCGCAGGCAGTCATGCTGGGGACTAGCACCCACGGAAAGAGTCTCTGAAGGCAGGAGGCGTAGTTATACAGCATAAGGAAGCTTCTTTAATGTACAAGGGCACTAATAATTTCCATCTTGGAACCTGGCTTACAGTGAGGTAATAAAGAAAATATACCTTTTCAAAACAATAATGCTAAGTTTCTTTAAAAAAATTGTTTTTTTATGGTAGGGTCTTGCTCTAGCCCACGTTGACATGGAATTCACCATGTAGTCTCCGGGTGGCGTTGAACTCATGGTGATTCTCCTGCCTCTGCCTCCCAAGTGCTGGGCTGAAAGGTATAAGACACAGCTTCCTGCTGTACCTACACCTGTGTTTATGTAGACCTCAGGGTTTCACAGTGCTCAGATATACCACTAACCGAAATCACCTGTTGGTTGTTGTGTCCCCTGTGGAAACTCAAGAATTAAAAAATAAAGAAAAGAACAGCTTGGTGTATTACTGGAAAACTTAAGGAAGTTAACAGTGTAGGTTCATAATCTCCCCAGATCTGGTATCTTCCCTGTGTGTTGTACAGTGGCTTTCTGTCGGGTGCTAGAATGTCCACTTTAAAGGAAATGATCATATACTTCTCTGTTAGGTAATCTGTTGCTCAGGGAAAGGAAGAGTGATATGCAGATTAATCAGTCAGAAGCGAAGGAGCAGCATGGCTTTAGCAGCAGGACGAGCAGTGAAACCAGTTCTCTGGGAAATGCCATGCTACTGAAAATGTGTTTTGCCCCCTTAAAACTGATTTATTATGTGATAGGGTTGGTTTTAGTAAGGAAGCACAGTTTCCTGTCCCTCTCTCTCTCTCGTTCCCTCCATCCCTACTGTTTAACTTGGTAAAGTGATTGAAACAAGCCCTTAGCCCCTTTGAGGTCCCCAGTGAAGGAGGGCAGCGTCCTTCTTTCTGCAGTAGGGTTCAAGCCTCTGGAGGGGGTGGTGTCCCGTGTCCCGCACTGCTGCGGGAAGCTTCAGTGGCGGCTCCTGGCAATTGCACCTGAAGCCCTGGTGGCTCGCGTCCCTAGCTGTGTCCCTGGTTCAGTTTCCGGCTATGGTGCTCATCAGTTCTGTCCTTCAAAGATTGCTTCACCTTCCCTTGCAGCCGCCAGAGGCCTTGCTGAACATGCAGCCGGAGGGGCCAGAGCCTGGCTTCCTCAAGCCATTAGATTCCAGGGATCTTGGGGAAGAAGCAAGCCCCTTGACTAGCTTCCTCCTTCACCCACCTGCCCCTGGCCTTAGCGGGTTTGGAAGTATTGAGCTGGGACCAATGGCCTTACGGATTCTATGGAACCCAAGACCTTTGAACCCCCACACTTTTGGGGGTTATCCAGTTGAAATGGAGCCAGGCCTGGTGCAGGAGTTTCCCTGGGAGCGGGGTGCCGTCTTTTGCCTGCCTTCTCTTGTGTCTCACATTTTCCTGATCAATGCTTTTCCCTGTTTCTCTTGTCACCTATCCTGCCCCTTTGTCGTACGTTGACTCATGACGACTCTCTCACATTCGGTGACGATGCTCTCTTGTGCTCCCCGTTACCGTGACCCCCGGGTCTCTGTACCCCTTTGTCTCCTGTGGTCTTGCTCGTCCCGTGCCCTCCAGGCTCGCATTGGACGACGCCACTCGACACAAGCCGCTGAACATGTCATCCCGTTTTTCACCCAGGGTAGCAGGGGAGAACGACTTCCTTCAGACTGTTATAAACAAAGTCATCGCTGCCAAAGAAGTCAACCACAAGGGGCAGGGTACGTATTGCTGTCTCGTTGCTGTCAGTGGCCACTGGTGTGGACCTGGCACAGGGCTGGGTGCTGTGTGATAGCTCGGCATGGGAGGCGGTGATGTCGGGATGGGGACTGTGGACGGTGCTTGATGCTTGTTCCTCAGTGGGCTTCTTGCTGACAATCTCCGTGAGCGCGCCTGGGAACCAGCCTCCCAGATACGTGCGTAGCATGTCAGGGTGTCTCAGAGGCACCTGGGGCTGGGGGCATGGAAGCGTCTCCTGCTACCTATCTTCCCCAGCCGTGCTCTTCCCCCTCACCCGTAAAAATACCTGAGCGCTGAGGAGCTGGTTCAGTGAGTGAAATGTTTACCTTATAAGCACGAGGAACTGAATCTGGATCTCCAGAACCCACATAACAGAGGGGTGTGGGTGGTCTGCACCTATAATTCCAACGCTGGGGAAGCAGGACATAGAAGGATTCTCGAGACCTGTCCACTAGCTAGTCCAGCTAAGCATTGAGTTTAAGGTTCACTGAGAGACCTTGTCTCAAAAAAAATGATGGAGAGCAAGGGTTGGAGAGATGGCTTGGTGGTTGGGTGCTTGCCTGTGAAGCCAAAGGACCCAGGTTTCATTCCCCAGGACCCATGTAAGCCCGATGCACAAGATCGCGCATGCATCTGGCGTCTGGTTTGCAGTGGCTGGAGGCCCTGGCCAATGTTCTCTCTTTGCCTCCTCCCCTCTTTCATGAATAAATTAAATATAAAAAAATAGATGGAGAACAATTGAGGAAGACACTGGCCATCAGTTCTCTGGCGTCCACATGTATATATGCACACCTGCACGCACACCTGCACACTCACGTGCACCCCACACAGACAGGCACGCACTTGACGCACATAAAGAAAAATCAAGTGCCACACCTTTCTACCAGCTGCAGCTGCATCTCTAGAGAAACCAGGACACACTGGGCGTCTCTGCCTATGGCATGGGCTCTTGTACCCATTTGTCCTCACCCATATTCTGTCCCAATCATGGCCACGTTGTCCCCTGGAGTCTTCCCCCTGCCCCCACCAGGGCAGTGGTGGCTTGGTTCTGTCATCCAAATGGCCTCTCCTCCCCTTTACCTGCCTGGCGTGTGTTGTTTTTAATCCCACACTGACATGTCCGAGTGGTTGACCTTCTGCTGAAGAGCTAATGAATCAATCAAGTCAGGCTGGTGACAGCTGGCACTGGGCTGGCGAGGAGGGCTGCCAGAAAGCAACTGTTTACTGAGCCCTGCCTCCTGCATGGCCACCATGGGGTCACCTTCAGTGGCTCGTGACTCTGACCCTGCGTTTAACCTTTGTGCACACCCATGTGCCAGCCTGGGCTGTGCACACACACCTTCTAAACAGCCCTCTCCACTCAGTTCCTAGTGTCCAAGGACACTGTTCACTGAGTCTGAAGAATGTTCTGGCGAAGTGAGTTCTTTCACGTGTCTTCTGGGATACCGGCCTAGTGTGGATGGTCCTCCTCCCCGGCCAACAATAGCAGAGCAAAGCCACACCCAGAATGTTTATGGTCTGTGGCCTCAGTGCATGGAGCAAGTTTAAATTGCTCAAGCCCTGACCCTTGGAAATGGCAGCTCTCTGGTCGCACTGCAGTTGAAAACCACAGGGAGCATAGCCCATGCTGGTCAGGGTGAGCACGTGGAGGCTGGGAGCCAGCTCTGGGCCTGGCTGACCCCACAGCCCTGGAGCAGGGCCTGCTGGACCTCCGGTTTCTCTTTGCAGCATCCTCTGTGTTTTGTTGAGTGTTTATTACGGTCACATGTGTGTGGTGGTGGGGGGGCTGGGAATGGTGTCAGGCCAGCAAGAAGCCGAGAGAGGATCAGAAGCAGCCACATGGGTCACAGCCAGAATCTGTGAATTAGACAGTGACGGTACTTTCTCCAGCTGGCGGTGAGGTTTTGGTTCAGTGAATGTGGACAGCATCCTCGGGGAAGCGCAGGTGCCTTACTGGTCCAGCATGTCCTGGGCAGCAGCATCACGGTACGCCTTGACCCTGAACGTTCCTCCAGGGCTCCAGGGCAGAATCCAGGCCATCCCCACGAGAGTTCAGAGCGATGCTGCCCAGGGCGCTCAGGGTGGGACCTCCGCTGGGTCTGCAGCCCTTCGCTCTAGGCTCCTGTTCTCAGTGGCCTCTGGGCCATCCATCAAGTTACAGTCCAGGAGCCCCAGAATGGTCAAGGTGGAGAGTGTCTTCTTCATGAAGAGCCGGTGGCTTCCTCATGCCCATGCCCACTGCTCACCCACCGCCCGCCCGCTCTGAGTGTGCCCCGGCTCTCAGCTCATTCAAGCTTTGTGTCACCTCGTGTCCTGTTCACCAGGACAAAATCTCATGAACCTCTTTTTGCAGGGCTGGGGCTGGACCCTAGGGTCTCGTGCATGCCAGACAAGCTCAGTACCACTGAGCAGCAGCCTCAGTCCTGGCGCTGTCTTATGTGAACTACAGATGGTCCCCATCTCTGAGGTGGAGGTGCTTCTGTGGACAGAAGGTCCTCACAGCCACACCTGCTCCACTGTTTCTGTTTTTAGTAACTCTGCCTAGACAGATGTCAACCCTGAACATACTCAAGCTTTGGTTAAAATTGGCCTTATTTCTTTCCCTATGAGGAAAATATTTTGAGCCCAATAAAATCAGGGCAATTTAATCTCCCTATTTAGATTGTAACCGATTGAACTAGTATCACTAGTATTCTGGTTTATTTATCCAGATACTTGAGCAAACCTGGAGGTATTGGAGAGGTAGGGTTTCTGGCAAGTTCATATTCTTTTTTGGTTAGGTTTACATTATTGTATTACAGACCCAGAGGACAGGGCGGCAGGATAAAGTGTCCAGGCCCTTAAGGGTCTGTCTTTGCTTCTCACTGTAGATTCAGAGCAGACAGCTACTTGAAAGGGATCCCCATTGTCAGGGTAACCATGGAGGTGGATCTGGCATCTGGTGCACTGGCCACTGAGCAAGGGCATGTTCTCTTCACCTTGGCTCGTTGACTTGCACAGGGCACTTCCGGAGCCCTGGCCCGTGGACCCCTGTCCAGGTGCCGCCCGTGTCTTGGCTTTCCTGTGTCAGATACGCTTCTCTCCTTCAAGTCCTCTCCTGCGACTGGGAGCTCTGTATCTGATCAGGAAAGGCAAGGTACAGGTGCACAAGAGGAGCTGTGAGGTTGGGCTGTGCCCTCAGCACACCCAGGGCTGTCCCCGGGGTGTCCCTTCCTATTCATGCGTTTCTGAGTTAGTGATTCACAATGACGTGTCCCTGGAAGGAATATTCCAAGTGTCCACCTTGTGTTTGGAGCACCCAGTATGTCGTGGGCACAAAGTAAGTGCTCGTCAGATGCTTGAGAATACAGGGATGGCTGGCAAACAGGGGCTTCAAGTATGATCAAAGGATACAACATTGTCACTGACTTTGGATGCTTTTAGCCACAGGTCACGTTGGCCTCTGAGGAAGCAAAGTGGTTTGCAGGACAGCGGTTGTTGGAGAGGTGGCTGGAGAGTGGTGAGGGTGCGGGGCTGAGGCATGCTAGCCAGCCTCGACTGGCGCTGCCTGTGTGTGCACAGAGCAAGGTCTGGGTGCTGCTTAGAGTTCAAGTCGCCTGTGAGCAAGGCCTGTCATTTACTTTCTTCCGTTGTTCTGTTAAGCACAAGGTGCTTAGCTAGGCAGTGACGGATGACTGACCCATGCACTTTGGAAGCATCCAGAGGGGTAACACTTGCACATGTATGCACACACACACACACACACACACACACACACACACACATGTCATATGCACAAATACATGTAAAGCCAGACCGATGCAGAGCACGCACACAGCTCCACACAGGCTTGCACACCCACCCACACTTGGGTACTTAACGTGTGCATATGGAGCTGCGTGTGGCTGAGTGCCGAGGGGCGGAGCAGGCCTGGCCCGGCAGCCCCAGCTGCTGAGGGTTTGGGCGTGCCCCTCCCCTCCCAGGGAGAGGGGCTGGGCTTGAGAACAGCTGCTTGGCCTCCTGCTTCCTGCGTGTTGTGAGCATGGGGTTCAGCCCCTCGCCTGTGTGCACGATGCTCGGGTGTGCGGAACATGGCAGCTCTCCGTGGGCTTCACATGGGAGGGGCTCCGGCGACCTCACAACCACGCCCTTGTGTTCGGTCTTCCTGCTGGGATGTGAGAACTGGGTGGCAGCTGAGAGACTACTGTTCCTGAGCAGTGAGTGTGGCAGAGAGGGCCAGTTCTGTGGGCTGCAGTGTCCCAGACTGCACAGGGACAGCCAGTGGCAATGCATAGGCCTGTGATCCCCTCCTCACCCGGGCAGCACCATGCTGTGTGAGTCCCTGGGCTCCTGAGTCCTCCCGGCCATCTTGGGCAGCTGAAAATGGCAGCTTCCTCAGTCCTCAGCCACATCAATGCCAGTTTATGATTTCTCCTGAATGTAGACCAATTCCAAAGAGCCCTTGTCTCTCAGGGCACACAGGAAGCATGCATCTGCTCTTCTGGTGGACTCTGCTCCCCACTCATGGGCAGGATGTGTTTCTGGCCTGACTGCTCTGCGGAGGAGGCATCTTTGAAAGATGTTAAGCTGTGGATTGAAAGCTGTTTGCTCACTGGAATTGCCCTCGTGAAAACTCACATGTATACAATCACATGTGACTCTGGCACCCTTTGATTTTCCAGGTCTGTGGGTGACGCTGAAATTACTTCCTGGAGACATCCATCAGATTCGAAAGGAGTTTCCTCATTTGGTGGACAGGACCACAGCCGTGGCCCGCAAGACGGGGTTTCCTGAGATCATCATGCCTGGTAAGGTTATTTTTGGTCAGCTCACCGCAGATGTAGCCGGTCTCTAAGTGATGTGTGGATAGTGATGTATGTGAGTTCAGGCAGAGAATGTGGCTGGTGCTGTGTGAGCTCCAGAGTGGGTATAGAAAACCCTGGTTGTCAGCAGCTGTGACCAAACTGGTGGGATATACTTACTGGCCAGAATGCAATCCCCCCCACCTCCTCCGCAAGGCTCCACCTCCCAAATTACCATTGGCTGAGGGGAGCAGGCATTCAGGACACTTGAGTTTCTGGGAGGCATCTGATCAAACCACCACAAAGTGCCTTTGCTCTTGAGGTGCAACTTTATGGGTGAAGTCACAGTGACTTACCCCATAGGGTGTCCTCTGTTTTAGAATGCGCGTTTGTGTGCCCGTGAATGTGTGTGGACGTTGGTCAGAGGACAGCCTTTGGTGTTACTCTCCTGACTGGAGACAGGTCTCCCACTAGACTGGAGCTTGCCACTAGGGATCCTTCTGTTTCCTCAGCCCTGGGGTCACATGTGTGCACCCTCACACTCAGCATTGTTACAGGGGTTCCAGGAATGAAACTCTGGCCCTCAGGCTTATCAGGGAAGCATTTCATGGGCAGAGCCATCTCTCCATCCCTGGGATGTCCTTGAGATCTTAGGCAAACCCAGAAATCTTCTTCATGTCGATGGGGTTCCCTTTTGTGGTAGACAGCTTCAGGTCACTGAGATGAGCTTCCAAACCAGGCACAGTGATGGAGGAAGTGGTATTTATTTGACGCGTACAGATCCAGGGGAAGTTCCGTAATGGCAGAAGAAGCTGGCCCGCTTTCATAGGTCCAAGCAGACCGAGAGAAAAGCCACAGGCCAAAACCCCAAACCACACCAAAAACAAGCACAGGTCAGGACCTCCAGGCAGAGCTCAGGCACTTTGCATATCTTGAGACTGGAATTCCAAATCCACCCCCACACCTTAGGGCTAGACCCCAGGATCTGCCCAGTGACACCTCCTCCAGCCAGGTGGCTACAGATCTAAATTACAAACTGTAATAAAATCCTGAATATATTAGGGGCCACTGAAGATTATCTGTGAATACCCTTACTTCTGGTTCCAAATGAATGAATTTATTGGGGTCACATCAAGCAACAGTAGAAGGAAGGATGAGAAGCAGATAAACCTAGCCAGAAACTCACAGCACCCATGACTGGAGTAGCTGGGCTGAAAAAGGAGCAGAGAAATAGCAGAACTTACGTTGGGTGCGCATGACATCACCACACGTGACGAGTCAGCCCTGTTGAATGCTCAGGTGAGCTCAGCGTCCGGAGAGTCCCAGGCAGGACAGCTGCTCGTGGGCAGTTTTCACTCTTGGTTTGGTCCCCTGCTCTCCTGACTCTGCTTGTCACAGGGAGGGGTTTCAGAGGATGCTGCACTGCATGTGCGTGGATCTGACATGGGGGTGGAGGGGTACCCCATCTTCACTGTCAGTGCTTACCAAGCTTAACTAGAACATGACAGCTCACTAATATGGCTTATAGTACACACTTATAGGGGATAAGCTTACAAAGTAAGTCCAGAACTCTTTAGTTATTGTTCTGGAAAGTTCCATGTGTTGTGCTGAGAGGCCCTGTAGATAGGGATTGTAATTGGAATAAGTCACCTCCACTCTGTGCTAAGTAGGCACTGGCTAGACTGTGGATCCCAAGGTGATCTTGGTGGCTCTCCTGCCTGTATGTAGTCCATTGGAATTTGAACATTGACCCTTCGTCGTCATCTGTCTTGTGGACAGTTCCTCCTGGAATGAGCCCCCTGGGGCTGATATACCTTTTGTAAGTGGCATCTTGCTTCTGAGATGGCCTCAGAAAACAAACCTCTGCCTGAAGAGAGCGTGGGGGCGCGGCTGTTGGCTCGCTTCTTCACGGTCCCCAGTCCCCGTTACTTCTCTGTCTGCTGAGGTCTTTGGGGATCCCTTACAGCTCTTGAACCAAAGGTTACACTTTTTGTGTTTTGATCGAATTCTCAGGCTGGGGAGTCACACGGCAGAGGGATGCAGTGGGTGGCCCAGGAGGCCACGCTCAGTCGTGGCTGGTCTTTGGGTCGTGGATGGGCAGCCTTGCCTCCCTCGCTCCACTTCCTCTTCTTCCCTGTGAACTTCTCTGGGGCAGCGCCCTTATCAGCAGCCATGCTTCCCTCCCTAGTTGTCACTGTTTCTGTGGGAGCGATCTGCTGGGACTGTTACAATAATGACCTTTAAATGAAAGTTTAATTTAATAGTTGGGTACATTAAAAGCCAAAATGGAGCTGTTAAAAAACAAAACAAAATTAAAAAAGAAAAAGAAAGCAAGGGAGGGCTTTTCACTTCGAGAGCTCTGGTCCTTGAGGCACATAGGGCCCGGCTGCTGGCCCGACAGAGCAGGGTCAGGCACGGGCCAGCCAGTCAGGGCCAGGGAAGCAGTCGCCAGGCAGGGAAGCTTCTCCATCCTGATGCTAATGAAGCGGAGTTTTTCCAGTGGGACCATTGTCAGGTGTCCTAGGCTCTCAGCAAGATGAAGATTCTTAGTTCAACGGTTTTAATTGCTCTCCCACCCCCCACAGTTAAGGTCCATCTTACTCTAGAATGCGTAAGGATAAATAGGGTAGTGCATGTTTTTAATCCCAGCACTTGGAACACTGAGGCAGGTGGATTACTGTGAGTCCAAGGCTAGTGTAGTAGATAGCTTCAAGTCACTGAGATGAACTTCCAGACCAGGCACAGTTATGGGAGGAAAGGATTTATTGAAGCTTATATTTCCATAATGGCAGAAGAGGCTGGCCTGTTTTCACAGGACCAATCACACAGAGAGAGAAGCACAAGCCTAAAAGCCAAAAGCCACATAGCACAGCACACCTCAGGAACTCTAGGCACTTTGCATATCTTTAGGCTGGAACTTCAAATTCACCACCACACCTTAGGACTGGAGCCTAGGATCCACCCAGGGGGCTGCAGGTCTAAATTACAAACTGTAATAAAATCCTGAATATCGGCTGGAGAGATGGCTTAGCAGTTAAGGCACTTGCCTGTGATGCCAGAGAACCTAAGTTCAATTCTTCAGGTCTTACATAAGCCAGATGCATAAGGTGGTGCTTGCGTCTGGAGTTCATTTGCCCTGGCTAGAGGCCCTGGTGTGACCATTCTCTCTCTGTCTCTCTAATAAATAAATTAAAATAAAAATACCTTAAAAAACCCTGAATATATTGGGGGCCATTCTTTTAAATTACCACAGCTAGCCTAGGCTACCTAGTGAATTCTAGGCCCACCTGGGCTATAGGGTAAGCTCTTCTTTCAAAGAAATCAAAACCTGGGTTGATTCCAGTTCTTAGCTATTATGAATTGAGCAGCATAAACACGATTGAACAAAGATCTCTGTAGTGACGTGTGGAATATTCAGGGTAAATACCTAGTAAGGGAAAAACTGGGATTGTTGGTAGTTCCATATTCACATTTTTCAGGAATGTCCGTATTGAGTTTCATAGTGGTGGTATAATTGTTCATTCCCACCAATAGTGAATGGGAGTTCCTCTTTCCCCATGTCCTCACCAACATTTGCTGTCATTTGATATTTTTAATGATTGCCATCCTTACTGGGGAAGGTGGAATCTCATAGTTGTGTTAATTTGCATCCCTGGTGGGTAGGATGGTGAGCATTTTCTTAAGTGTGTGTTAGCCATTTGTATTTCTTTGAGAACTCCCCATTCAGTTCTCTGACCCATTTTTTGAGTGGGTTATTTGATTTTTTTATTGTTTAGTTTTTTTGGGTCTTTTGTAGATTGTAGATATTAGGTCTCTGTCAGTGGTATAGCTGGGAAAAATTTTCTCCCGTTTTGTGGGTAGTCTATTGGCTCTGATTGTAGTATGTTTGTCTGAGCAAAAACTTTTTAGCTTCATGAGATTCCATTGGTTGAGTGATTGTTTAATTTCCTATGCTACTGGTGTTTTGTTCAGGAAGTCTCTCCCCACTCCTCTATCATGAAGAGTTCTTCCTATTTTTTGTCTTCCAGTAGGAGAAGAATTTCAGGTCTTATATTGAAATCTTTAATCCATTTGGACTTGATTTTTGTGTATAGTGAGGTGAGTGGGTCTAATTTCATTTTTCCGCATATGGTCATCCAGTTTGTCCAGCACCATTTGTTGAAGACGCTGTCTTCTCTCCAGTGTATGTTGTTGACACATTTGACAGATAAGTAGCAAGAGACAGGTAAGTAGCAAGATCATGAGGTTCAGGTCTTCAGTTCTGTCTCCTTGGTCTATATTTCTGTTTTTATGCCAGTGACATGCTGTTTTTGCTATTTTGGCTTTGTACTATAGCTTTAGATCATGTATGGTGATACTTCCAGAGGTGTTTCTTTTGCTGAGGATATATTTAGATAGCCGAGACCTGCTGACGTTCCGTATGAATTTTACAGTCATTTTTTCTATCTCTGTGAAGAACGGTTCTGGTATTTCTGTTGGTATTGCATTAAATCTGTATATTGCTCTTGTTAGAATTGCCATTTTCACAGTAGTAATTCTACCTATCCAGGATCATGGGCATTCTTTCCATCTTCTCAAGTTCCTCTCCATTTCTTTCTTGGACATTTTTATTTTTTCATTATATAGGTCTTTCACATCTTTGGTTAGTGTTATTCCAAGGTATTTAATTTTTTTTTTGTTGCTATTGAAAATGGAACAGCCTCACTTATTTCTTTCTCTGTATATTTGTCATTTACATGTAGAAAGGCTACTGATGTTTGTGTGTTGGTTTTGTATCGGCCACTTTGCTGAAGTGATTAATCACCATTAGAAGTTTTGAGGTGGAGACTTTTGGGTAACTTATGTATAGGATCACGTCATCTGCAAATAGGGCTAATTTCTTCCTTTCCAATTTGTATTCTTTTTTATTTTTTTTTCTCCTATCTCATTGCTTTGGCTAGGACTTCTAGTATGTTGATGAGCCGTGGTGAGAGTGGGCACCCCTGCCTTGTGCCCCATCTCAATGGGAACTCCTTGAGTCTTTCCCATTAAGTATTCTTTGGGCTTGGATGTTTTACAATAACTGACTGCGACTTCCACAATGCATAACCCACAACCCCATGGGGAATACCAGCAATCCCACTGAGGAGGACCCCCAGAGGAAGAGGTACAGGGATGAAGGAAAGGATGAATCCATAATAAACTAACAGAACTGCCCATTCTTGCCCAGGTCGGTCTGTTCTGTCTGATTTTCTTCTCTCACATCTTCATAGCTGCCCACTAGATGAGAAGAGCTATGTAAAAGTGTCCCTGTCCCTGGCTTGGATTCTCGTTCCAAAGTGGCTGTTAGTTTAGTTAGTGTAGAAATGAGGCAGTGAGAAGAATACAGAGAAAGCTGCTGCTGCCATGGCCAGTTCTCCTGTGTGGGCTTGTTGGGGTCAGCGTTCTCTGGCTACTGTGGACACAGGTGGCCACGACCAGCATCACAGGGGGTGTTGATGTCGTGCCAGATGGGACCATGGGCCTCCACAAAGGGCTTACCACTGTGTCCTTGGAATCCCATCAGCTGCATTGTTGCTGCTCAGATGTCAGCTGGCCACAGCGGTGCATGGTCGCCAATAGTGATGAGCTTGCTTGTGTCACGCCTTCAGGCGCTGGGACTATATTGCAGAAAATACTTCATAATCGTCTAATAGAGTACTTATTATATTCCACTAAGATATCACCTCAGAGAGTTCAGCCAAATTGACAGTTAAGCTATAAATAATGGATTGCTGTTAATGGTATAATTTTTTCCCGCAGGTGATGTTCGAAATGATATCTATGTGACATTAGTTCAAGGAGATTTTGATAAAGGCAGCAAGACGACTGCAAAGAATGTAGAGGTGACAGTGTCTGTCTATGATGAAGATGGAAAACGACTAGAGGTATGTATCTCTCCTACTCTGTAGAGTTCAGTTTCAAAGCTGTACATGCCTACCTTGACTGTGTTGCTGAAGACATGGCGGTACCAGCTGTGTAGTTGCACTGGTTGGGACAAGTGTTGGTGACTTTGGCCTCCTTTGCGCCAGCCTTTCTCAGGAGCTCTCTATGGGTTCTGGCCACATTCTTTGTCCAGTCTTTTCAGGAAGTGCCATTTCCTATTATAATACCAGGGCCCAGAGGCCTAGGAGTCACCCTGGAATGTAGACACCATTGCTGTCCGCATTTGAGAGATGAGGGAACAGAGGCAGAGAATCAATTTGCTCAGGGTCCAGAGAGGAAGGGTGAGGTACACTTTGTGACCTTTGGGCAGAGTGGGTGTCCTTGGAGGTACTTCTGGGGTCTGGGTCTAGGGAGTAGTGCCTGAGCTTTGTGTCACCTGAACTGAGCTGGGCAGCGCTGGGCTGGCATCCTTTCTCCCCAACTGGGGGATAAGGCTATCCCATGAATCACAGCTTTCAGTATCTGCAGGGTCTGACACCATGGCTTAGATGGGCTATGGCCTTCAGGCTGACTTGCACCTCTGTATTTAGTTACTTTCTCATCATTATGAGCAAATAGCTTACTAGCTGCAACTTAAGGAAGAGCTTATGGTCTAATAGTGTGATATAATAGTCCATCATACTGAGAAGAGCTTATGATCTTACAGTGTGAGGTCACGGTCCATCATTCTGAGGAAGAGTTTCTGGTCTTACAGTGTGAGGTCAACACCCATCATACTGAGGAAGAGTTTCTGGGGCTGGAGAGATGGCTTAGCAGTTAAGCGCTTGCCTGTGAAGCCTAAGGACCCCGGTTCGAGGCTCGGTTCCCCAGGTCCCACGTTAGCCAGATGCAAAAGGGGGCGCACGCGTCTGGAGTTCGTTTGCAGAGGCTGGAAGCCCTGGCGCGCCCATTCTCTCTCTCTTCCTCTATCTGTCTTTCTCTCTGTGTCTGTCGCTCTCAAATAAATAAATAAAATTAAAAAAAAAAAAAAAGAGTTTCTGGTCTTACAGTGTGAGGTCAACACCCATCATACTGAGGAAGAGTTTCTGGTTTTGCAGTGTGAGGTCAACATCCATCACACTGAGGAAGAGCTTATGGTCTTACAGTGTGAAGTCACGGTCCATCATACCGAGGAAGAGTTTCTGGTCTTACAGTGTGAGGTCATGGTCCATCATACTGAGAAGAGCTTATGGTCTTACTGTGTGAGGTCATGGTCCATCATACTGAGGAAGAGTTTTTGGTCTCACAATGTGAGGTCATGATCCATCATACTGAGGAAAGTATCATGGCAGGACCTTGAGACAGTTGGTCATAGTCAGTCCACACTGTGCAAGCAGAGTCATGAAGCCTACTGCTCAGCCAGTACTCTTCCTTTTTGTTTTTAATGTATTTGCTTATTTGCAAGGAGAGAGAGAGAGAATGAATAAGAATGGGCATACCAATCCCAACACTCAGGCAGAGGTAGGAGGGTCGCCATGAGTTTGAGGCCACCCTGAGACTATATAATGAATTCCAGGTGAGCATGACCTCAAGTGAGATCCTACCTCAAAAAAAATATATATATGTATATGTATATATCTGGGATTTTATTCCCCTGCAAACAAACTCCAGACACATGTGTCACAATGTGTATCTGGATTTAAATGGGTACTGGGGAATCAAACTCAGGCTGTCAGGCTTTGCAAGCAAGCACCTTAACCGCTGAACCATCTCTGCAGCCCCCAGCACTCTCTTTTTTATAAATTCCAGAGCCCTGCCCATGGGCTGGTGCCACCCACAAGTTAACTCAATCTAGATAGCCCCTTGCAAGCAAGACCAAAAGCTTGTTTCCTAGGTGGTTCTAGTTCTTGTCAACTTGGCCATCAAATAAGCCACCACACCCTCCATCACTGGAAGTACATTTCGTGTGCCACTGTGTGTCCTCGTGGGCAGCTCCTTGTCCTATGTGGGGGTAGCTGGCGACAAACGCTGCATGAATTCCGTGTGGTCTGAAGTGGACTCTTGACGCCTTGTTTTACAGCACG
Organism: Jaculus jaculus; assembly: GCF_020740685.1. Lineage (NCBI taxonomy): Eukaryota > Metazoa > Chordata > Mammalia > Rodentia > Dipodidae > Jaculus > Jaculus jaculus. The sequence continues at coordinate 6,775,915 of NC_059102.1, read as the reverse complement.
TGATTTTCCCTGGTGCTGGTGACGAGGCCATCTCCGAGTACAAATCAGTGATCTACTATCAAGTGAGGCAGCCACGCTGGTTCGAGACCCTAAAGGTATTATTTCTACGGCCATGTGTCGCCTGTGGTTGATGGTGGAATCTTCATGTGTATCCCGAGGAACCTATACCTCCTACCCAGCACCTCCCGGGTATGCCACGTGGGCTGGGTGCTCTCCAGCAGTCACTCAAGGGTGCTAAGGAACAGTCCTGGTGATTCTTAGAATCCATTCACCCCCATCTCCTTCTGTGGGATGTTCGTGGAGATGCAGTTACCGTTTTTGCAAGAGAACTGTTGTCTGTCTGATCTTGGGCCTGTTGCATGTGTGGCCTGCTGCTTGCACAGCACCCGGGCAGGAGTGGGGTGCCTGTCTGGGGCTGCTGCCGAGGGATGGAGCTGGTTTCTGTGGCGCTGACACCGTGTGTGTTCACGATGCCGCGTGCTCACAGCTCCGTGGTGGTCCGCCATCGTGAGTGCCCCCACCACCAAGAACTCGAGTCTCTGAAAGCAGGACCAGTGGCTGCTCTCGAATGTAAATGGTAGATGTGAGAAGTTGGGGGAGGTGATAGTTGCGTATGTGTAATGCCTTTTTCTTTGGTCGTAATGTGATAACAGGCATGTTTTCTAAGTCAGCTGAGGAGGGAGTGTAGATACCTTTATGTTGGGGCCAAAATGAAGATAGAATCTTTTCAGTAATAGAACGTGGCTCTGAATGTTAAAATAAAATCATACCTGCTGTCTATCAGAGTTAGCTTGGCATCTTTCCCAATCTCATCTTGTTTAAATTTTCAAAAGATATTTTACCTTTGCAAAAAATCATACTGGGGATTAGATAGATAGTATTTTCATCACCTCAGCGTGGGAGTGTTTCCAGTCGCACTGCGATACCTCAGCTGACTAAGGCTGCTCTCTCTAGAAGACGCTGGCCAGGTGCTAATATTCCCCTTCTGACTTCAAGGTGGCCATCCCCATCGAGGATGTAAACCGGAGTCACCTTCGTTTCACCTTCCGCCACAGATCATCACAAGACTGTGAGTAATGGCTCAGCTCATCAGCTCGTACACCAGTGTTTGCTTTCAGGGGACAGCTCAGTGGGTAACACCCGCTCTGGGTGGCATCACTCTGGAACTCAGCTGTTATTCCCATGGCTGTTTCAGCTTCTTATAGCCATTTCCATCTGAGCACGTTGCTGCCCCTGGACTTCCTGGGGAACATCTGAGTGGACATCGGAGTGGCTTCATTTTCTTCTTTCTCCTCAGGCCAGGCTCAACTACTCTTTCTTTTTGATTCACACTATTCCCTCCCTCAGGAAAGTCACTGAGACACACGAAATTCATTTGAGAATTGCCTTGTGGAGTTCTTTGCCTTAGAATTGGGAACTTGAACTCTCTTTTGTCTTTCTTGGTGGCCCCTGGTATCTGCAGCTTGGCTGCAGCTCTCCTAGATGATGGTGCCCTGTGGAGTGTGATGTCCCGACAAGAAGAAAGAACCTGTGTTCACACCACTCCCCTTCAGAAAGATCTTACTGCTGTTGACTGAGGCCCAACCGACCACATTGGTTAAGTCCCTGCTGAGGGTGCAACCTGGCGCACCACACTGAGCTGTCACAGAAGGAGGATGCGCTCCTTGCTTGGCTCCTTTGGCAGTGGCTCCTGTTATTATGCATTCCTGATAGTGAGTTGGCCACAGTTATAGGCAAGGTAGAATCCATGAGCAAGATGAGCTGTGTGGCCATGCATGTCCCTGAGAATCCTGCAAGGACCGCATTGGTAGGGTGGTCAGCCCTTGGCTCATGACCTGGACTGACCCTCTGGCTGTCCATGTGCAGGCTGAAACAAGGACTCTTAAAAAAATAGCCTTGAGCCTGTTGTGTGGGGCATAGAGTGGACATTACAGTCACCTGGAGGACCCTCCTCGGTCCCATCCCTGTAGTGTAAGAAGGCAGAGGTCCAGTTAAAAGGGCATCGGGCTCACTTTAAGTGGGAGAATCAGTCGGCTGAAGGCCAGCCAGAAGGCTCTGTGCCTCATTGTTTCCTGACTGGGCGAGTTCAGGGCAGCAGGCCATAGGCTAGGGTCTGATCCAGGATGACTGAAGCCACAGGATGGTGATGGCTGTTAGTGAGTGTCATGTCACGTTCTTGAGAGCATTAGTAGCATTACGTGTGCCCTATGGAACATCAGAATCCTTGGAGTGTTCTCATGTTACAGAACCCTGAGTTACGACCTCAAGTTAGTGGAGACCCAAGTAGTCAGCTTTGTGTCAAGTCCGGAGCCCTGTGCCTAAGTGCCACACTCTAGTGCCCCTGGGACATAGCAAAATCACTTCTGTGTCTTATCCTTTGTCCTTTTCCAGAACTTTGGTCTGAGTGATGATATGAAGTTTGTATGCAGGACCCTCTAGGGACTGCCAGCCAGGCTCTGATGTGAAGTGGGCAGAGGTGGGTGTGAGCAGATTGCAGATGGTAAACATGAAGGTTCTGGACACAGGCGTGTTCTTATCCCAGGCGTTCAGGGCACCGAGGACTTGGTTTCCTTCTCAGATCAAGTAGCAGTAGTGCGGTCAGGGAGAAGTCTCAAGCCTGGCTGAGGGGTGACGGTTTCATAAGTGTTCTTGGGAATCTCTCCAAGACCCTCTGGAGAGTGGGCATGGGCTCCTGGACACACATTGCTCCAGGGCTGGAGGAGAGCGGGTGGGGCAGAGCTCTTGACTCCATGGAGGGTGTCGACCGTCACTCCTCCTCTTTCTAATAAGCTCTTCTCCCTAATTGATAAAGTACACTAGGGCAGAGGGATATCTTCTCTAGCATTCTAATTTTCAAAATCCTTGTTTTTCTTGTCAGTTTTAAAGGACTCTTTATAGACAAGATGCTATCACCCGGTACACTAAGACACATTTGCATAATTAACAAAGTCTCCAAGGCCACATCCTGTGGGGTTCTGAAGACACGGTGGGCATCGCGAGTGTGCTGCTGACGAGATCTTGGGTTACTGCTGCTGCTGGTGGCCATGAGGGCCAGGCCTGGACGCACACACCCCAGGACAGAAAGAACTTGGGCCCCTTGCCTCTCTCCTCCATCGGCCATATGCAAACAGCTTTCCATAGTAGAGCATGGGCCAGAGAGGGGATCTGGGGTAGACTGGAAAGTTTGCTGTTGTTCTGGTGAGATGGAATCATATCTCACTGGCAACTTGTTGGACGTTCTGGAACCTTCCATTTACGTGTTATAGGTGTCAGTTCTTTCTGGGTTGGGGGCCCTTGGCAGGTGGGCAGCCCTGGGCCCCGTCCTGGAATAGAATGCATGTACTCCTGCCTTGGCCCGGAGGGCTCACTCAGTATGCATGTTGAGAGGGCTCTGTCCACTCTGTCATGGCCGTGAGTGACGGTGACTAAAGCAGTCCCTTCCTCGGGTGTGGAGATGCGGAGTTAGGCCACTCGCTGTTAGTCCAGGCAGCTCCCTTCTGACAAGGATTATTGCATGTCCTTCGTAACCAGCTGCTGTAGTGTGTGTGTGTGTGTGTGTGTGTGTGTGTGTGTGTGTGTGTTTCATTCAGCCTAAATGTAGCAGGAGCTGGTCCACGTCATTTGGACATTAAAATATTTTATGTATTTTCAGTTAGACTAGTTGATCAGTGAATCCCAGCTAGTCCTCTCTCTCTGCTCTTCTCTTCACAAGCCTGAGATTACAGATGGGTGTTAGTTACCACACCTACATTTTTACACCTTTGCTGGGGATTGAACTTGCCTTCTCAGGAGGGGTCATGGGCGTGAAGCAAGTGTGGAGATTGCTCCCTGAGCTGATCTCCTGTCCCCGACTTTTGAGCATACTTGATAGCCCTGGAACTTAATATTTCTGTGCTATACGTTGAGGAATTTATGTCAAATCTGTCATTTCAGTCCAGAAGCCTTTTGTGACCCCACTTGATCTGCCTCTGCTGAGCTGTGGCTCTCACTGCCTTATTTATGAGCCAGACTGACCTTCTATCCCCAAATGAGCCCGGCCCTCTCCTTCTGGACATCCCTGCCAGGCTGTCTTTTCCTGGTGAGAGCTCAGCTCCTGCAGCATCTGCCTCCCCTGAGAACCCTGTTCTTACTGGAGCGGCTCTGCTCCCTCATGTCCTTTCAACATACCACCAAGTGTTGTTTTCTTTAGGGCCTGAGAAGTTGTTTCTCGGCCTTCTTCCTAACTAGCACAAATATTTACTGTGTAGTTAGCTATTGTATGCCAGGCTTTCTTTCATGCACTGGGAAATAGCAGCAAGAGACACACATTGTGAGTGCATGTGTGTGCGTGCGCACGCGTGCACATACACACACGCACACACACACGCACACACACATTTATATAGAGGCTTTTAGATTCCAGGACTCAGTGGACAAATCTAACCACCTGGGCAATGTCCTCTTCACCTCACACACGTGTGCACCTGTCATTGAGAAGGATCATGGAGAAATTTAAATCCAGTGACAGGCATAGGTGGGCTTGTCATTAAGCATGACAGAGGTGACATCAGCAGAGAGCTGAGTGAAGGGTGGACCTGAGCTGGTTTGGGGTGCATTTTGTGGCTAGGGGAAGATAACTTCACATGCAGGTCTCCAGCCTGTGGCTTCCATGAGTCAGTGGATTCTGATTTTTGAGGGGGCCATGAGTGCCTTTGGCACGTGTGGTGCCATGTGTATATGTGCAGCATATGCGTGAGTATGTGCAGACACATGTGCTCTGTGTGCATGAGTGTGGAGATGAGAGGAGAACCCTGGGTGTCCTCCATCACCCTTGCGTCTTGTTTCCTCGAGAAAGACTTACTGAACCTGGATTCTCCGTGGTGTTGGTCAGACTGGCTGACCTGCACACTCTGCCCATGCATTCTCCTGTCTCCTCTCACAGGACTGAGGTTACAGGCAGGTGTGAACATGTCCTGTTTTCATAGTGGTGCTCGGGTTCAAACTCAGTGTCTCTCAGGACCTTGTGTTACGTGGCTAGTGCTGGTACCTGTGCAGCCATCTCTGCAGCCTCATGTGTTCTCTTGTGGTCTGCGCCAGGCCTGTGTTTTCTCTTCCACCCTGCTGAGCAGTGTTCCTGCCTCGCGTCTGCCCTTTGTGGAGGTCCGAGGTTTTCAGGCTGTTTGTACGTGTGTCCTGTGTGGTGACGCCGCCCGCTTTTAGCAGCTCTCTCAGTTTCTCCTGGACTTCCGTAGGTTGGCCTTTTCTGCACAATCCCCCACCAGACTTTCCTGCTCTTGATGCTGGCTCCATCTTCGCAGCCCTCAGTCTCTTCCATGATGTTGTTATGGGAAATGTTCTCAGAGTGCGCAGGTTGATGTGGGGCACAGACCCTTCTCTGACAGGACCCTCTCTCCTGATGACTGCGGTCCATTTCTTCATATCTTCCCGTCCACTTTAATACCTGCCAGTACAATTTTATAATTGCTTTCATAAAGGGGTCTTGGTAGCATCTTATCATGTAATTTTTCCAGGATTATAGTTGAACATGACTATTGAATTTTTTTTTATTGCAGCTAAGGATAAATCTGAGAAAATATTTGCACTTGCATTTGTGAAGCTGATGAGGTATGATGGGACCACCCTCAGAGACGGGGAGCACGACCTTATTGTTTATAAGGTATGTCTGTCACTGCTGGGACATTGTGGCCACCAACCAGCTCAGTCCTTTTTGGGTGTTCTGACCTGTGCTGATGGTTTTCATCACTGACAAAATACCTGAGCAAAACATCCTAAGGGAGGGGAGATTTATCTCAGCTCATGGCTTCTGAGGCTTCAGTCCACCAGCAGGGAGCATGGGGTGGGACCGTCCATGTCACAGTAGCCGGGAAGCAGAGTGAGAAAGTGTCTACACCAGCAGACTTCTTCTCTTCCCTCTTTTATTCCAGCAGGGTCCCCGTGTGGGTTCTTGCTACCCCCTGTCAGGTGGGTCTTTTCCCACTTAGGTAATTCTCTCTGGACAAACCCGTACAGGCACACGAGAGGTTCGCCTTGCTCATCTCCCAGAGTGTGTCTCAGTATAATCAAGTTGATGATCAAGATTAACCCTCGTAGCTGACATTCCCACTGCTCTCTAGCTACATTTAATTATGTAAATGAACCGTTATGATGACCAGCGCTTTAGCGGTTCCTGATGAGACTAAATGACAGGCAGTAACGCATTTGGTGCTACGTGAGGAGGCCAGGGACGTGAATTAGTCTACAGGAAGAAGGGACATTGTTAGAGTGCACTGTGGAGCCCAGTGCACCAAGCCAGTGTGGTGGTGAGGGGACTAAGGGTAGCAGAGCTCTGCTGTTGGTGAGGGCTCGTGACACGTTGCACAACCACACCCATAGGCTGAAGCCAAGAAGCTGGAAGACGCAGCCACGTACTTGAGCCTCCCGTCCACGAAAGCAGAGCTGGAAGAGAAGGGCCACTCAGCCACGGGCCGGGGCCTGCAGAGTCTGGGGAGCTGCGCCATCAGTAAAGACTCCTTTCAGATCTCTACACTGGTGTGCTCCACCAAACTGACCCAGAACGGTGAGTCTGGGAGGGGTCACACTCTTCTCAGAGTTCCTCTCCTTCGGCCTCTTCTTCTTTATTTACTTATTTTATTTTGGATGAATGTTGCATGGGGGAAGACACTCACTCCTTTCTTTGCTAAGGACCCACATGATGTCAGTGCACTAGGAAAGAGGACATGGCATAGTTTAAAACCTACATTCCACTTTGGTCCAGGGACATACTTTGCAGGGAGACTACAGGGTGCTTTGCACCTAAAGGAAAGTCACAAGGTATAAGATAAGGGAAGATGTATGGCATTTGAAGTCAGATCAGAGATCTGGGCTTGAGCTCTGGCCCTATGGTAACCCTAAAACTGGCCTTGAATAAAGGTTCTCTCAGCTTTATATTCCTTGTCTATAAGTGAGGAAATACTGCCTGCTTCCAGACCTTTCTGACTGTAATAGACACTGTTGGATGGGAGGTCTCTCTCTGGGTCTTCTGTCTTAGCTTTTCCTTGAGATAATTACTGGTTATCTTTCTTTTGAATAGTTAATTTGCCTAACATCTTCCAGGCTCCTTGTGCTGTGAGACGAGGCTTCCTTGCTGATCCTCACACTCAAAGCTCCGCCTTGTGTGGCAGGTCACTCATCAGCTGCTGCTTAGTGTCTCTGGGCTGGCCAAGTTCATTTCCCACCACTTGCGGCCTCCCTAGTCACAGGGCCATGCAGCCAAGGTACTTCGTATTCTGAGCACACCAGGGTTGTTGCTGTTTCTGTCTGAAGGAGCCTCCTCTGCACAAATCCTTCATTTAAAATTGTATCCCCCTAATGTGACCGTATCACAGCTGTGCAGAGTGACTTTATGCTCTCTTGAAACTGAGCTTCAAAATCCAATTTTTTCCTCTTAACTGCCTGATATGGACTGTGATTATTAATGTCTGTTGCTATCAGGAATCACATCTCTGGGGCGTCTGTCAATCATGGCTAGAGTTTTGGATTTGCTGAGGGGCAGGCATCCTTCAGCCTTCAACAGGATAAACACAGGACCAAAGCAAACCTATCATTTGGAAGGCTAGAAGCTATAGGTTCAGACATGCCAGTTCGCGTCAGATGCTGTTCAAACTTCCTCTGCCTGCCTTTCCCTTCTCTGTTCTCAGTTATGCCCCGCGTGCTTTCCCGCCCAGGCCTCAGGCGGACACCGCTTCGTGTGGCGTTGGGGCAGTAAGTCTCTCAGAGGCTGTAGGGCTATCTGGATGGATCTGTGTGCTGGTGCTTTGACGCCATCTGGGTACTTTTCTCTCTTACCTCGATCATCATGTTCTTCCTGATTCATTTCTGAGATGTCCCAGCTGCACCGTAGTGCCGTGAGCTCCTGACACGCCTTACTGGGGGGTTAAATCTGTGGGAACCCTCTGAGGAGGCTGCGTGGACTTGGCGCTTAGGGAGAATGACCTCAGCTGAACAGGGCCCAGCTTGCGACTGGGACCCTAATACCACCCACGTTTCTTTGTGAATGTTCCCTCACGGGCCCCATGTATCTGATGGACTACGGTGTTTGGGCCTCATTTAACCCTGATGAAGGTGCTTGTCTGCAGTCACCACCTGTCCCGTACGTGTGCGCGTGGGGTTTCAGCAGGTGCTGGGCCGTGCACGCTCTTCACTGCGTGGGAAGCTGCCGTCTTACATGGAGTCATGTTCCAGGTTCTTATCTGGATATTATTTGGATTTGGCCAGATATCCTCTTAAAAACAAGATTCTGAATAGCAGATTCCGAGTCTTCCACATGGCATCTTTTGTAATCCACATCTCTCTTCCCTAGAAAGAGTCCTGGACAGCGGGACTCCTCACGGGGGTGGCGGGAGATCCTTGCGTGCACCTCCAGCTCCTTGACTCGCACTGGCTGTGGTGATTCCCCGGTCCCCAGGGAGTATGTTCTGGTTTCAGCAGCAGCCGTTGCTGGGCAACAAGGAAATTCCACAGTGATGCAGCTCACAGAGAAGAGGGGAGTCTGTGGCTTTCATTTCATGCCAGTGCCAACACCCAACTTGGGGATTGTGGCATGTCAGTTGTGCCTAAAATGGAGGTGCCCCAGTTGGCATCTAAGGGTGAAGTCCCAGATTCTTCTTTGAGATAGTTGCTTTTTTTCTGAAACTATAATTTGTTACGGCAAAGTTTAGTTACTTAGGGAAGAGCAGTAGCTGAATTGTCCATCGAGGTTCGTGTCGAACATCTCTGTCTGTCCTCAGCAGTGTGCTGGCTGCCGTGGGGGACATGAAAAGAGCTGCAGGCTGCTCTTCCCCTTCTCCATTAGCTTACTGTGTAACTAGAGGGAAAGGAGTGGAGAAACGAAGAATCATTATGGATCTGCTGTGATGAATTCCTGGGAATAGGGCATGGGGAGGGGGGACCTTGTCTGGCTGGGCCCTGCAGGAGATAGGGAAGCTGTTTTCTTCCATCCCTGCCCCTCCTCCAAGGGGATCTACTAATTTGCTTTGTTGAACTTTTTCTCATATTTACAATGTCAAAGTCAGGAGTGACGGTGCATGCCTTATTGTCCCAGCACCTGGGGAAGCTGAGGTAGGAAAATCACAAGTTCAAGTGCACTCTCAGTTACATAGTGAATTCCTGGCTAGCCCGAAGTAACAAGTGACACACTGTCTCATCAACATTAATGAAATAGGGCTGGAGAGATGCCTTAGCAGTTAAGGTTTTTGCCTGCAAAGCCACAGGACCCAGGTTCGATTACTCAGGACCCATATTAGCCAGATGCACAAGGGGGCACACGCATCTGGAGTTTGTTTGCAGTGGCTGGAGGCCCTGGCATGCCCGTTCTCTTTGTCTGTCTCCTCTCTATCTCTGCTTGAAAATAGGTAGATAAATTTAAAAAAATCCTAACCCCACCCAACAAAATTAATGAAATAAAAATAACAGATGCAAAGTGGAATCGGTGCCAGCACAGTCATGTCACATACGCCACCGATGTTGAATCAGTGAGGTCTCTATCAAAGAAACACTGGTCACTCTTGAGAGGCAGATGTCCCTTAACCCCAGTGACCAAGAGTGTGTCTGGATAGGATATTGCTTTTCTCTTTACTCCACTTTCAATTGAAAATTAAAACATGGTGGGGGCTCTGGAGGCCCCGCCCCTGAGGATATAGAGGCAGTTAATAGTTGCTGGGGGGGGGGGGCTTTGTCCTTGTCCCTTCCCAGTGATCTGAAAGTAGTTAATGCTTGCTAAGGGGAGTGGTTCAAGGCCCTGTCCCTCCCTATATATCTTCAAGCAGCTCATGTTGCTAGGGGCGGGGCCATGAGGTCTCTGCCCCTCCTTGAGGCTACTTTAACCTGTTAATGAGGTTTCTGGGAGGCATTTTCTTCAGTGAGGTGCGCACTCCATGTTGTCCATGCTTCTGTAAGTAACCCCAGTTAAACTGGCTGGTTCACCAAGCTAGGCAAGTAGAATCTTGTCTGTTTTTGTCTTTGGTGCCCCACTAAGGGAGAATAGATGTTTGATCAAGTCTTCTAAGAAAAAGTACACAGTGTTGGGCTGGAGAGATGGCTTAGCGGTTGAACACTTGCCTGTGAAACCTAAGGACCCTGGTTTGAGGCTTCATTCCCCAGGACCCATGTTAGCCAGATGCACAAGGGGCCGAATATGTCTGGAGTTCGCTTGCAGTGGCTGGAGGCCCTGGCGTACCCATTCTCTCTCTCTGCCACTGTCAAATAAGTAAATAAAAGTAAAAAAAAAAAATCTAAAAAAAAAGTACACAGTGCGTTTTCTACTGCCATCTATTTAATTCTTACAGCAGCCCAGCAGATTCTGGAGCATTGTTCCCTCTGTTCAGATGAGAAACCGAGTAACGTGGCAGGGTGCCTTCGTGGCTGTGTAACTGGCACAGCCGCAGCCCTGGGGGTAGCCCCTTTTTGGTTTTTAACTCTTCTCTGGAAACCTGTGTTTGGGTATAAGTTCACCAGTTACTTTCTTGTTCTTGGGACCAAATACCTGACTGAAAGCTGCTTAGGGAAGGGAAGAGCTCTTCATGGCAGGTAAAACCCAGAAGTGGCAGATAGACAGGTGGTATCACATCAGGCATCAGAAAGGAGGGAGGAAGGGGGGGAGAAGGAGAGGGAGAGAGAGAAAGAGAGGGAGAGAGAGAAGAAGAAGGAGGGGAAAGAAGAAGAGGAGAGAGAGAGAGAAAAAAAGAAAGGAACAGGAGAATAGAGCTTGGGACCAGGCTGTAAGACCTCAAGGCCTACCTCCAGTGATGTGCTTCCTGCACCAAGGCTCCACATTCTGGAAGTGCTACACCATTCCCAAACCCTGCCACCAACTGGGGATTAAGTCCTGAAGCATATGGTCATATCAGGGACATTTTACATTTCACTGTCATAGGTACTTACTTATCCATGCCTTTTATGTGGTTTGATCAGAAATTATATTCCTCATCCCTGTTCACTAAAATCTTATCTGTAGTCAAAATTATATTTTTGCTTTCACTATTAGCTAGAGTTTTGTCTTTTTTTAAAAAAAAGTATTATTTATTTATTTACTTTTTGACAGGGTCTCACTCTATCCCAGACAGATCGGGAACTCACAATGCAGTCCAGGCTGTCCCAGAATGGCTCAGTGATCTTCCTACGTCTGATTTCCGAATGCCGAGATGATAGGCCTGAGCCACTGCACTCAGCACCTTTGCTTTCTTTTCTTTTCTTTTTTTGTTTTTAACAATTACAATTTTTGTATCTGAAGTTAGTTCCTGACACACATAAATAGTAAATTAGATGCACTTTGCTAATTGCATTTTTCCAAGTAATAGGATATTAATATAACATGAGGCAAAAAAGTGTAGGCACACATAGATTCCTAGGAAGGGTTTGGATTATGTCTCTTCATCTTGTTACTTTTTATTTATTTACTTGAGAGCAACAGACAGAGTGAGAAAGAGGCAGAGAGAGAGAGAGATTGAGAGAGAGAGAGAGAGAATGGGTGCACCAGGACCTTCAGCCATTCAAACAAACTCCAGACGCGTGCGCCCCCTTGTGCATCTGGCTAACGTGGGTCCTGGGGAATCCAGCCTCGACCTGGGGTCCTTAGGCTTCATAGGCAAGTGCTTAACTGCTAAGCCATCTCTCCAGCCCTGTCTCTACTTCTTCTTCTTTTTTTTTTTTTTTCGAGGTAGGGTCTCACTCTGGTCCAAGCTGACCTGGAATTCACTCTGTAGTCTCAGGGTGGTCTTGAACTCACTGCGATCCTCCTACCTCTGCCTCCCGAGTCTGGGATTAAAGGCGTGCGCCATCATACCCGGCTGTCTCTGCTTCTTAAAATACATCCGTGTCTTCATGTGTGCCCAGCCTGTGGCCCAAGGCAGCACCCACACAGTTGTGCACACTCTCCAACCCATTTGTAGTTGGCAACATCATGCTAGGGCATCAGAAGGTGAGGTACTCTTGTAAAATCCTTCAAACTTAAAAAAAGAATCCTTTGAACCTTTAAAAACCCGTATATTCAATCTTGTGTTATCCACTAACAAGACAAGAAACATAAACACATCCCCAAGGCAACAGCAAGCTCTGAAAAGCCAGTGGGCAGCTCTCAGAGGATTGGGCTCAGCTGTCCATGGTGGTTGGGGCTCAAGGATTATCAACATGCCCTTCCAGTCCTTGAACTCATGTTAATTATTTTTTGTTATAAAAAAAATTGTCAATGCTTATTCTCAATTGGGAAGAGCCAGTTGGGGAACAGAGGCTGCGTCGGTCTTTGGAAGGGCAACTTCGTGGGAGCATTGTGGTGTTCCCCCCACCGCCAGCTACCTCCCTTGGGTGGGAAAAGCTAGTGCTCTTTGAGCTTCCCCGAATGCATTTTTAAAGCTCCTACACAGAAATCATTTCATGGTAAATGTAGCTGGAAATAATGAATTCAACTGCTTTAGGTGTTAAATATGTTGCTACAAGGTAATGAAATATTTAGCAGGCCAGCCTTGCGAAATAGGGTTGATTTTTTTTTTTGTTGTTGTTGTTGTTGTTGTTGCTGGAGATTTTTATAGAGAACCTCCCCTGATGCATGAGTTGGAGGCAGTTCTTGCATGGGGGCGCTGACTTCTTGTGTCCCGCTTGCAGTGGACCTCCTGGGGCTGCTGAAGTGGAGATCCAACACCAACCTGCTGCAGCAGAACCTGAGGCAGCTGATGAAAGTGGACGGAGGCGAGGTGGTGAAGGTAAGGCGGCCCAGTGGGCGCGTTCGTCTTGTCCCTGTGTGCGTCAGGGACATAGGCGCTGATCCCAGGGGACCCACAGGAATCTGACTGAAGCTGTTTCATAAGAGTGATGCAAGCCTGTGAGTAGATCGCGGCCGGCATGTTCCTGTTAGGGAGGAGAAGGCCATCTGGTTTTACTCGGAAGGAGTGGGCTTTGAACCCACCTTCTTCTGGGTGCTGTCTTCTCCCCTGAGGGTCCCTACTGCAGCATTGAGAAGAACTGAGCACCCTTTAAGGCTTCATTTGAGCCTTCTTCATGAGGATCCCATGAGATCTGAAACCCTGGGTTGGCCCATGGGAGATGTCCTTTTCTGTGTTCTCTGATCATGGTCATTGTCCACTCTCCTTGTGGTTAGCAATGGCTCATGTCTCCCCGAGGTCCTCAGAAGTGACATGGAGACCCAGCTCCATTGTGTGAGAGAAAGGGCATAGCATGGGAGGTCTGCTTCTGTCATGTGACTCACTTCCTAGCCGTGTATACAGATGGGCTCTGAAGACATGTTGGGCACTAGCATTTTTTTGTTTGTTTTTTTGAGGTAGGGTCTCACTGTGGCCCAGGCTGACCTGGAATTCAGTATGTAGTCTCAGGGTGGCCTCAAACTCATGGCGATCCTCCTACCTGTACATCCTGAGTGCTGCTGGGATTAAAGGCGTGTGCCACCATGCCTGACTTAGGCACTAGAATTTAAGTCTTCTCAGCTTGGTGCCTTGAGCTGTGAGATTGGCCCTCAGAGCGGTGAGTGGTCTTCAGACCCTTGAGCATCAGAATGTCACTCTTCCTCTTTGATACTTTGTGGTTCTGAACTGTCCTCCAGTGTTGGGATCATCTCTTCTCTCATGTTCCACACAAGGATGTGCTCAGACGACTTCCTTGCACAAGAGGGGATGTTTTGTCATTTTCAGGGTGATCCCGTGGGCCAGGGATGCTGAGCTGGTCGCCGACTCCTAAGTCAAGTCTGCACCTCCTGGTGTGTGAGTTTCTCCTCAGTTCTTCACCCTCTTTGAGAGGAGCTTGCAGAAGGAGACTGCCTTATCTCTGTAAAATTAATTACTTAAAATGGCCTTAATTAAGCAGCCATGTGTTTAACTTCAGCGGGAGTTAATTTGGTTGCACTGCTTCCCTGTATCCATTCTGCAACCACTCGAACGTATCCCCTACCTTAGAATTTTAATCATCTTTTCGACCTGGGCTTCTGCCAACAGCTCAGACGATGTCAGTTGCATTTTAACCTTCCTTGGGTGCTTGCTGTAAATGTCTCAGTTCAGATGGCAACTGGGTGAATAAGCAAATGTACTTTAGAAGACTTGCAGTCAATGAAATTTTGTTCCCTTTCATTCTTAAGACCCTTTGCCACATCTTGAATTCCTTGTACTTGTGTTGACTTAGGGTCATACCAGAGACAACCTAGAGTGATCTTGCTCTGTCTCCTCTATCCAGTATGTTGTCATCCTTGTCTACTGGTGTTTGTCTCGGGAAATAGTTTTATGTCTCCCTCCTTCCTGGGAACCTCTTGGGCTGAAGCAACCTTACTCCCTTACCCCTCTCTTTTGTCCGTGAGCATCCCTACATTTAGGTCCTGAAAGATGAACTGGCTTTCTGACTGGCGTAGCTCTTGATGGACAGGGCTTGAGGAACTCCAGGCTTCGTGGTACTCTTTCTCTACGTAGAGACATGGATGGATGGTGGGGTTGGTCCCTTGGGTTCTACCTGTCCCTTGTGTGTGTTCATAGCTGCCAGTGGAGACAGGGCACTGCTTGATATATTGAGGAAGGTATTTTCCCCTTTCATAAGAGAAATAGTTCCAATGAAGATGGAGAATGAATATGGTGGTTTGTTCTTTGAGGGTCTAACTTAGAGAAAGAGAGAGAGAGAATGAATGGTGTGACCGCAGTGCTCACAAATGGCTCTCCTGTGCTGACCCTAAGGTACCTAGCCCTTACCATCGGGGACTTTGGCCAGAGAGGGGCTCTGCTCTTTCTAGTTCTGATCCAAGGTTGCTAAGCACATCACTAGTCTGGGTGGCACAGGGAGACCTACGGCAGGGACTGTGATGAACTGTGGTGAGTGAGGGCTTGGTGCCTGGAGATTCTTTTGGCAGGGACGTTAGGTTGTTAGCAGATGGCATCAAGTTTTAACCTTTGCAAAATGAAAATCCTGGGAAACGCTACCAAAGTAACAAAGTGGTATAGACAAAAATCATTGCAGCATTGATGAGGCTCTTGGGCTCTTGGAAAGGCAGTGTCTCTGTCAGCTGCTTGTGGCATTTTCTCAGTTAGGTTGGGGGAAAGGCTGGCCTAGTGGAATTCAGGTAGAACTCAGGAACTCCTCACGCCCGGGTCTGTGGCTAGTCTGGTG
The DNA here is from genome assembly GCF_020740685.1 of Jaculus jaculus. Taxonomy (NCBI): domain Eukaryota; kingdom Metazoa; phylum Chordata; class Mammalia; order Rodentia; family Dipodidae; genus Jaculus; species Jaculus jaculus. The sequence continues at coordinate 6,760,789 of NC_059102.1, read as the reverse complement.
TTGTCCTCTGTCTCCAAGGGACTGGTGGCTCGCTACTCTTGCCAGGTGGCACAGCAGTCATACGGTCGGCTCGTGCACTGCCACCTGCACGTCCTTGGGAACAAGCTCTGCGGTTTGTTTCCTCAGACTCATGACTGCAGTAGTTTGAGATCCTCTGTGGTCTTCAAGGACTTTGTATGTCGACTAGAGCATTCAGGAAGAATCTAGAAACCAGTATCTGATTGAGCCGTCCCTTTGATACTCTTGCTCAGTGGCCACACCATCCATTACCACCTTTAAAAAACAGTTTGAAAGCCGGGCATGGTGGCGCATGCCTTTAATCCCAGCACTCAGGGGGCAGACGTAGGAAGATCGCCATGAGCTCAAGGCCACCCTGAGACTACATAGTGAATTCCGGGTCAGCCTGAGCTAAAGTGAGACCCTACCTTAAAAAACAAAAACAAAACAAAACAACAACAACAACAACAAAAAACAGTTTGATTGAGATGCTGTTTGCGTGCACCAAGATTTACCCGTTACTCTGCTTAGTTCACTAGTGTTTAGAGTTGGGCTATTTTTTCTTGTGTGTACCTGTGTGTGTCCTGTGGTACACACATACATTGCTCCTGTAGTGCCCCAAGCGCTTGCCTGTGTCAGGGGAAAGATGGGAACTCACTTGCAGTGGCCAGAGCCATATGTGGGTGTCCCGCCCATGACCTTCCTGCCTGGTCTCTTTGAGCCTGAGGCTGTCACTGACACCAGGTCCTGCTGTTTTGCTTGAGCCTAGGTGATTCCCTGGTCTCTGTTCCCCTTTGCAGGACTGGGGTTACAGGTGTGCATGGCTGCACCTAGCTATTGATATGGGATCAGGAAATATGAGCAGGGCCTTTCTTCTTGCATAGGAATAACACTTAAACGCTGGGCTTCTCTCCAGCCCACCTGGGATTATTTCTGATTGTCTTGTCCCAAAGAGAAACACCCACTGGACGTCATACCCCCAGTCTGCTTTGTCTCTGGATTTGTGTCTTCTGGGCATTGTTTCATAGTGGTAGGATCAGACCGGGCGTGCCTTTCCAAGAGGCTGTTGTAGTGTGTGCAAGGGTGCTCGGCCTCACTTTGCTACATGGATAGAATACATTCTTATTTGTTAACCTGTCCATCAGGTAGTAGCCATGTGTTTTGTTTCCACTTCTTTTTTTTTTTTCAATATTTTTTCTTTATTTATTTATGACAGACAGAGACAGAGACAGAGAGACAGAGAATGGGCAGACCAGGGCTTCTAACCACTGCAAATGAACTCCAGATATGGGTTCTGGGGAATTGAACCCGCGTCCTTAGGCTTCACAGGCAAGCACCCTAATCACTAAGCCATCTCTCCAGCCCCTCCCCCCTTTTTAAGCAAAGATAAGTAAGATGATAATGCTGTTGTGGGTATATATTGGCAAGTTTTTATTTATTTACTTGAGAGAGAGAGAGAGAGAGAGAGAGAGAGAGAGAGACAGACAGACAGACAGACAGACAGAGGGAGAATGGGCACACCAGGGCCTCTCACCACTGCAAACAAACTCTAGACACATGCAACTCCTGTGCATCTGGCTTACGTGGGTACCGAGGAGTCGAACCTGGGTCCTTAGGCTTCCTAAGGAAGCACCTTAACTGCTAAACCATCTCTTCAGCCCTATGGGCAGGTTTGTGTGTGTGTGTGTGTGTGTGTTCTTTTTCCTTTGGGATACATACCTGGGAAAGCAGTTGTTGAGTTATGTGTCGAATGTATGTTTCAGTGAGGAATTCTCATCTATTCTCCAAAGGCATTTTATGTCTTCAGTTTGTATTTTACTACACAGTGCACAAGAGCTCTCATTTCTCCACATCCTCCCCCACACGGCTGTCCTCCATTGTCTTGATACAGTCTTGACAGTGGTGTGAAGTGGTCGGCAGCGTGGCCGCATCTCGCGCATCGCTAGTGCTGCGTGGAGAAATCCCTGTACCCCATTCCTTTCACGGCCAGTGTCCTGCCAGGTGGCTTTCCAGGACTTCTCCACTGCCGGGGAGTGTTCCTCTTCTGGGGTTGTCATCTGTGTGCACTGTGTGTAGTGTGTGTGTATACATGTGTATGCAGATGTGCACGCCCTGTGTGCCTGGGTACAGGTGCCAGGGGAGAATGCTGGGCATCCCTGTCTATGTGTTTCCACCTCACTTGTTTGAAACAGTGAGAACTGGACCCGGAGCCAGGCTGGGCTTTGGTTCTGCGGGCCAGCGAGCCCCAATGCTGCTCCTGTCTCCTCCCCAGCACACTGCCCCGCCCAGCTTTACCTGGGTGCTGGAGATGTTACTCAGTTTCTCATACTTGCGCAGAAAGCAGCCTTGAGCAGTAAGCCGAATTTCGAGCCCAGTCTGTCTGACTTTTCCTCTAGTGGCATTGGGTTTGAAACCTTCTGGAGTGACATACATTTGAATTCTATTTTCTTCTTAATTAATTTTATGTTGCCTTTTCATCCTGTACACTCACATTTATGTGGTTTTAGTGGGCTGGAGGGATGGCTTAGCAGTCCAGGCATTTGTCTTCAAAGCCTAAGGTCTTAGGTTTGACTCCCCAGGACCCACGTAAGCCAGATGTACCAGGTGGCACATGTGTCTGGAGTTTGTTTGCAGTGGGTAGAGACCCTGGTCTCTCTCTCTCCCTCTGCCTACCTATTTCTGTATCTCTATCTCAAATAACTAAATAGAACATTAAAAAATAATTTCCATTTATCTCTGGTAAGTCTCTCCTTGCAAGCCCAGGGCTGTGCACCCCAGTTTGGGCACCATGTCTGTCTCCCCGCCTTGGCTTCATAGCAGAGCTAAGCCTGTCCCTCTGTGACTGCCAGCTGCTCCATTGATGAAGCCTCTTGCACTTGGTGAATGTAGTAAAATTCGGTCCAGCCTGGTGGAAACTTGGGGAGGGGGTTGGGATGGTTCTTTAGGGGTGCAGCAGCAGTAGGCTGTCTCCCAGCTTTGTTCCTGCACGGCTTGAGTCAGGATGACCTGTCTTTGTTTGTAACTCAGTCGTCTGGGATGTTTGCCTTGCATATCTGCAGTCTAAAGGACAGTCTCGGAAGTTACCTCGTCGTCTGTCTGTCCGTCCATTTAGCATATTTCTCCCTCTCTCTTATCATCTACCTACTTTCCTGTCGTTGGTCATCTAGTTATACCTATGTATGAAACATTTATTGTCTGTATGCCTACCATCTATCTTTTTTATAGTTAAAAGTATTTGTTAGATTATTTATTTGCAAGTAGAGAGAGGGAAGGAAAAAATGGGAGAGAGAGGGATAGAGAGGACAAAAAAGGGAACCCCAGGACCTCTTACCACTGTAAACAGACTCCAGATGCATGTTCTGCTTTGTGCATCTAGCTTCACATAGGGAATGGGGAGTCAAATCTGGGCACACAGGCTTTACAAGCATGCCTCTTTAATCTCGTCACTCCAGGCTCACAGGTTCCATTTTGTGCATCTGGCTTTATGTAGGTACTGGGGAATCGATCCTAGGCCATCAAGCTTTGTAAGCAAGTGCCTTGAACAGTTAAGCCAGTTCTCCAGCCCTCTTTTCATCTTTTTAAAAAGTATGTTACTATCTGAGAGAGGGAGAGAGGCAGAGGCAGAGAGAGAGAGAGAGAGAGAGAGAGAGAGAGAGAGAAAGAGTGAGCGAGCACACCAAGGCTTCGTAGGCACTGTAAACAAATTGCACATGCATGTACTACCTTGTGCATCTGGCTTTATGTTAGTACTGGGAAATTGAACCAGGGTCCTTTGGCTTTGCAGGCATGTGCCTTAACCACTAAGCCATCTCTCCAGCCCCCTCTTTTTATATTTTTGATACAGGGTCTCAGTTTGTAGTCCAGGCAGTCCTCTTGCCTCAGCCTCTCAATAGCAGGATGACAGGTGTGTACCACTGTGTATGGCTTGAAGTTAGTAGCTGTATAGGCAGCCCTGAGGAAAGCTAGTGATGTGGAGTTAACCCACTTGGGGATTGTGGGGTGCGCTGACTTGTCACTGACCTCTTGCATGTACAGTTCCTGCAGGACACCCTGGATGCCCTTTTTAACATCATGATGGAGAACTCCGAGAGTGAGACCTTTGATACTCTGGTGTTTGATGCTCTGGTAAGGGGAAGCCTCCCTTTCATCTGCTCATGTGGTGAAGTGTCCTTTTATGCTGCAGCCTTTGAAGGGGGACGGGACCATTCCACTCACCTTGAAAGCCTTTTTGTGGCAGAGCCAATCGCCAGGGAAGTGGGAAGGTTCTCTTAATGTGAAGCTATCGTCATGCTAATGTCATTTCTCAGGTGGGAAGACACGGCCTTTGGAGCAAGCGTTCTAGCTCTCATTCCCACGTGGTGGCGCAGGCGGGTCAGTGGCGTGTTCCACGCTGGCCTTCCTCGCCGCTCACAAGCCGCTCACTGATTGCCTTCCCAGGTCTTTATCATTGGACTCATTGCTGACCGGAAGTTCCAGCACTTCAACCCCGTTTTAGAAACCTACATCAAGAAGCACTTCAGTGCAACGTTAGCCTACACGTGAGTTCCTTGGTGTTCTTTCAAAGCAAGCTTGCTTTTGCTCAGTGTTTGATATTTAGGGTTACTTTAGTATATTTCTGCCTCAAAACTCTGAATTTACTGTGGCAATTTTTATTATTGTTCCCCTCTTTAAAAGACTTAAAAATATTGTTTAATGAGAAATGCGACGAACTATTGTAACATTCTAGAATAAATTCTTGTTCTCTTCCTTCCCTTCCATTCATCTTCGGAAATTTCGGTTTGTGTTAATGACACTGATCTGTGGATGTGGCGTGCCTGTCACACTGTGGCTTCCCAAGAGCATGGGATGGACAAATAAGTGGATGTGCTTCTGGTTTGAGGTGATTGGTCCTTCAGTGCGAGTACGGCACAGGTCTGTGTTTGTCCTTGTGCCTCCCTTCGCTTTCCTCAGAATCTTCAGCTGTCAGCTGACGCGGATTCCCGCTGTCCTTCTGCACCCTTGCCCGTCCCCCATCCCGACACTCTGCACCCCACAGCTAGCGTGCACAGATGCTGCCTGGCCTGGACCGCACCGCGCCGTGCCCCAGCAGCCTGGAACTGGGCTACATGGGCTGAGACCATAGCTCTAGTTGTGTGATCTTAGGCAAGTTGCTTGACCTCTCTGACTTGCAATGTCCTTGTCTGAAAAGAAGTACGCGATTGTGGGCCTGTTTGAGAACTTTAACGAGTTAGCAGGTCCTTCACAACCACCGCTGATGCTGAAAGCACTCTAAGCAGTTGTTGGGCTTCATTTAGTATGTGTGACTTCCCTTCTCTTGGTGGGATTTAATGGCACTTATTCAAGTTTTGTATTGTTTGAATTGCATTGGAAATAAAATTTGCGTCATTTCTTCAAAGAACAGCTCATTTTGTATCATTAGAAATACTCTCTTTAGTGTCCTTAAATTGACTCAAAGCTTCCGTCTCTTTTGAAGAGATTTGGGTACAAATTTGTTTTCTAGGCCTTTGTACAGATGTAAACTCCTGGTCGGATTCTGGCTCCTGAAGCCGCATGGTGGTACTGCCCAGTCTGCGCCTGCAGACCGTTTCCTTCCCTGCCTCCAGCAAGTGTTGCGAGCAGGTGGTGATGGAGCCCTGGCATGCTGAGGTGGGACAAGGCTTTCCTTAGGACTTTGCTGATAGGTGTTTCCTTGACCTTCTGCTCACTCAGTGGAGAGACCCTGTGGGCTGGCCTGGTGGTCTGCTCTTTACAGACTGTGAGGAAAGTACACCAAGGGCCACCTTACTGCCCTAGTGACCACAGCCTGACTGCAAGGAAGGTGGGTATGTCTGCAGGTAGCTGTGAATGTGACGAGTCTCTATATGTGGCCAGTGTCAAAACTGTTGCTTCAAACATGGCCTCAAAGCTGTTCTCAACTTAGACTGTGTGTTTTCACCCCAGAAAACAAGCGCAGTGCCAAACTCCTTCTGCAGCGTTTCCAGCCCTGTCTTGGCATCATCATGCTGTGCCGGGCTGTTGGGAAAAATGTACACTTTCAATGGCAGAAAAATAAAAATGGGGAAGTTTCGGGGACTTGATATGTGGCTTTGTTGGTAGAGTACGTGCCTGGCTTTGGGTTGGTTCCTACGTTGTATACACCGGGCATACCTGTAATCCTGACACTTGAAAGGGAGAGCCGGGAAAATCAGAACGTCAGAGTCATCCTTGGTTCCATATTACCTTTGAGGTCAGTATTCACCTATCTTTAAAAACAGGGGTGGGGAGTTTCTGACAGGCTACGCTATGGGAAGGAGATAAAGCGCCATTTCATCCCTAAGCTACAGTGGGACTGGGGTAGGAGTCTGTGTGTGTCCTGCAATCCGGTCTCTGAGGTCTGCCCAAAAGATTTCTATTCTGGAAAGAGTGTTCTTAGTGTTGCAGTCAGGTTCGCATTGCTGGCAGAAATCACCCAACCAAGAGCAGCTTGTGGAGGAAAAAAAAAAGGGTTTATTTTAGTTCACAGACTCAGGGAAGCTCCATGATGGTAGGGGAAAATGCTGGCATGAGCAGAGGGTGGACATCACCCCCTGGCCAACATCAGATGGACAACAGAAACAGGAGAATAAATCAAACACTGGCAAGGGGAAACTGGCTATAACATCCATAAGCCCGCCCCAACAATATACTCCCTCCGAGAGGCATTAATTCCCAAATTGCCATCAACTGGGAATCTAGCATTCGGAACACCTAAGTTTATGGGGGATACTTGAATCAATACCACCTTATGCCTCTGGCCCCCATAAACTTAATAACCATACATGATATAACATACAGTGTATTCATCCAACTTTAAAGTCCCCATAATTTTTATCAATCCCTATGATATTCAAACATCCTTATAGTCCAAGGTGTTTTAACTGAGCCATACATAATAAGAAAAAAATCCCCCCAAAACTCATAATGGCATAGAATCAGCATTCACACTGTAAAAGATGGCATTGGGCATAGCAGAGAAATACTCAAGCAATACATGATTTAAACAGTCAAACACCAAACTGTGTAGCTCGAAGTCCAACAAGTCTAGTTAGTGACAAATCTCCCAGTCCAACCAGCAACAAGTCTTTGGCATTCCAGTTCTGCCACTCCAGCTAGGCTACACACAGTCCTGGAAAACTTCATCGGGGTCAGCAGCTTTCCTTAGCAGCCATCTTGTGGTCCCAGCATCTCCACTGGGTCTCCACTGCAAGCCACGTTCATCCTCATGGCCCCATGGGGTCTCCATTCAGGCATCCAGCAAACCCACTTCACACTGCCCATGGCCATTTCCAAACACAAGACTGTGTTGCAATCTCAATGACCCTCTCTTTCCTGCATTTTTTATACCCCTGGTGTAGCCCTGCCCAGCACAGCTCCTGCACAGATAGCTCATGATGCTGGGCCACTACGTCCTGACCAGCTCCATCCATATAAGCCAAATGGAAAGCAAGGGAGGTGTTCCCTTGAGGACTTTCTGCCGTATTCCAGTGTGCCTGGGCAGTTTTCTGCTTGCTGTTTGACAGGGCTGCAGCAGGCTCCCTCTGACATCATTGATACTCAGTTTGATCTGCCCTCTCTGTCTATTGCCAAGGGTGTGAGTCTTTATACAGTGATAGGATGGCCTTGCAAATTTGTTTTCTGGATCTAGGCCATTCTCTTTGTGTATTATTATCATTTCATTCATGTCTTTGATTAATTTGTTTAAAGAATTCCCCCAAAGTGTGCTGAATGGATATGAAAAGAGTGAGGTTATTAATATGAGTGACAAGCATAGGTATTTGGGAAGTTTGGGAGAATAATTTAAACCGGGCGTCCTGTGCGTTCAGGACTGCTGCACTCTGCATTTGCTTAGCTGCGCTCCCCACTGAACATGCGGGACCCCGTGGTAGGACGGGCTGCGGGCCAGCCTCAGGGCAGAGACCACACCACTAATGATGCTTGGCTGAGCGAGGCCGGCTTTCTTCACCTGTGTTCAGCCACCCACGGAGCTTTTTACTGTGACTGTCAGTGAGATTGTTCGTCCTAGGTCATGCCATAATGACAGCTGCTCTTGTGAGTGTCTTGATGACAGCCTGGCCCATGCTGGCCTAGACTTATCAAGAAATCCTGTCAGTATTTGAGCAGGCCACTGGTATGAGCACGAAGCGTATCAGTAAGCCACAGTGGGGGCTGGAGAGATGGCTCAGGGGTCAAGATGCTTACCTGCCAAGCCTTAGCCATCTGAATTTGATTCCCCAGCGCCCACATAAAGCCAGATGAACAAAGTGGCACATGCGTCTGGAGTTTGTTTACAGCGGCTGGAGGTCCTGGCGTGCCCTTTCTCTTTGCTTGTTTTTCTTCTCTCTACCTCTCTCTGCTTATAAATAAATAAATAAATTTTTAACAAAAACAGCCACAGTGAGTTCTTATCTCATAAAAATTGGCACTGGGCTAGAGCGATGGCTTAGCAGTTAAGGTGCTTTCCTGAAAAGCCAAAAGATCCATGTTCGATTCCCTAGTAACTCAGATACACATGGTGGCTCACCTTTGCAGTGGCTAGAGGCCCTGGTGTGCCCATTCTCTCTATCTGCCTCTTTCATCATCTTTCTCTCTCTTAAATAAATAAATGTTTTAAGAAGTTGCATTGGAGGAGTTTGGGTAATGTGCATTCTCCTTGGAGGTTGTCATATAGTTTGTGTAACTTCTAGGTTCTGGGGAGTTGTCCTGTACAGAACACTACCACCTAAAGTTACACTACGTATCTGACCTGTTCTTTGATGACAGGAGGCATCGAGTACTATCCTTTTGAACAAGCAGTCATAGTTTATGAGCTGGTACCAGGTAGAAAGGGTACAAGTTTGAGCAGAAGTAAAAATTGCTTATCATAAGCTGTGCGGTGGTGGCTCACGCCTTTAATCCCAGCACTCTGGAGGCAGAGGTAGGAGGATCACCGTGAGTTCAAGACCACCCTGAGACTACATAGTAAATTCCAGGTCAGCCTGAGCTCAAAAAACAAAAACAAAACAAAATATAAAAACAAAAAAGCTTATTTTCTCTATCTGCCTCTTTTTTTTCTGTCAATAAATAAATAAATAAAATAGTCTCAAATAAAAAATCAATATGAAAAAATTGCTTATCAGCCACTATTGCCTTCATCATTTAAAAATCACACATGTTCAACATAATTAAAAAAAAAAAAAACTATCCCATTACAGAATGTGAAACACTGTATAAGCAATGCTGTGACAAGCTAGCACCAGCCTCAATTTGCTTCTTTAAAATTCAGACGTTTCTCATTTCTACAGTTTACATGAGTAAAACTCATTTTATGAATTCGGGCAATTCTTGCCTCTCTTGTAACCACTGCCCAAGAAAGGTGCAGGTAGCACATTGCCGCTCCCCACAAAGAGCGCCGTGCCCCGTGAGTGCGGGCTTCTTTCTCGGAGCACACACTTTCTCTTTCGTCATCACAGTGCTGTTTACCTGCTCCTGGGCTCCAGCGCAGCAGCATCGTGGGCTCTGGACTCTTTCTTCAACACTGTGCTTCTGAGTTTCGCCCATGTTGCTGTAGGTCATTTGATTAGTGTCTATCATTGCTTGAGAGGTAATTGGCCAGCAGGGCTGTTTTATCGTTCTACATTGCAGAGTCGGGGCATATAGATTTCTGCTGTTCTGAACAAGGCTGCTACAGGTGCCAGTTGCAGGTGTTTTACAGACACGGGCTTCGGTTCTCTGGCAGAAATACCTGGGACCAGAATGGCTGTATCAGAGACTCACACACTGTTTGTGAAATGGCTGTGTGTGTGTGTGCATCTCCACCGGCAGTTTACAAACATCCCACTTGTGTTCCATCAGTATATAACCTTGCATGACTTTAAGTTTTGGTCATTGTCATGGAGACCCACTGATGTCTTTGAGATCTTCATTTATAATTACCTGGTGGCTAATGATAATTAGCACCTAGTTTTTTTTTTTTTAATTTATTTTGATACAGAGAGAGAGATTGAGGGAGAGAGAATGGGCATGCCAAGGCCTTCAACCACTGCAAACAAACTCCACATGCAGGTGCCTCTTTGTGCCCATGTGTTACAGTGCCCACTTGCATCCTTGTGCGTCCTGGGACACACAATGGGACCTGGAGATTCGAACACGAGTTCTTAGGCTTCCCTGTTAATGACCTTAAGCCATCACTCCAACTCCACCTAGGTTTCTATCTGTGATAGTCAAATGTGAAATATGAAACTCTGCCTTTTTCCCCCCTTGCATGTCTTTTTAATAGTCAGATATCATTTAATAATCAGCTACTTTTTCATAAATTAAAGAAGGAACGAGAGAATAGATATGGGCACATCAGGGCTTCTTGCTACGCAAACAAATTCCAGATGCATGCGCCACTTTGTGCATGTGGCTTTATATGAGTACTAGGGAGTTCCATCTGGGTGGTTAGGCTTTGTAGGAGGGTGCCTGTAACCTCTGAGCCATCGCTCCAGCCCCGATGTGCAAATATTTTAAGTTATTAAGGATGCTCTCCTGTGCAGCCATGTGAGAGGATTAACTAGTTCTCCTCTGCACCCTTGTGTGTGGATTCACTAGTTCTCTGTGCATCCTTGTGTGTGGATTCACTAGTCTTCAGTACATCCTTGTGTGTGGATTCACTGTATCTCCTGTGCATCCTTGGCTTCCTTTTCTTGCAGTGAAATCTGTCTCCCGGAGAGGCTGGGAAAATGAAGTTTGGTAACAAATTTACCTTGCTTTGGTCCATCTCCTGGAGTCAGCAACGTTCTTAAATGCTCAGACTCAGCATCCTTGAGAGTCATTTTGTCATTTTGTTTGTTCTGTTATATATGAATATACTTATATTCAGTAGTGAAAAGGAGAGTAAAATAACTTGTGAATGAATGGCTATGTTAGTTAAGAACCCAGATGGAATTTTCAGACCTTATAACTGACCTGTGTTTCCACTGTGACTAGGAAGCTGACCAAGGTCCTGAGGACTTATGTGGACAACGCTGAGAAGCCGGGGGTCAGTGAGCAGCTGCACAAGGCCATGAAAGCGCTGGAGTTTGTCTTCAAGTTCATCGTGCGCTCACGGATCCTGTTCAATCAGTAGGTGCCTCCCCACCCCGTCCTCGCTTCTCTCATGTGCCCGATGCCCGATTGCTTCTTTTCTTTCCCTTTGCCTCGTCCCCTTCCCTTCCTCCTCTGTCCTTTCTCAGCCTTCTTAGCATGATGAAGGGCTGGGGTGGGCTTGCTCATGCCAACCCTGGGCCTTAGGCCAGTCCAGTGCAGACTCTAAGGAGAGAGGTTGGTAACATGCGCCCATTAGCCACCCACTGTTTTTGATGCTTCCCACACCGTGCTGGGCACCCATTGTGGGCTTGGCACAGCTTTTTCATATGTCATCATATAGCAAAAAGCCTCCAAAGAACAAACAGAACGAAACAAGGCAAAGCCGAGATCCACTTACACCGCCCCCTTGGAAGACGGCCCTCCTCTTTCCTTGAAGCAGAATGGTTCATTTCTGGAGATCTCTGTGCCGTTTTGGTTGGAACGCCACTCAGGTCCTATACTCAGTGACATGTTTCCTGTTAGCTGGGTCAACTCAGGAATCTGAACTTGAAAGCATGTTGGGTTATTTATGACTGCCTTATTTTAGACTTTTTTTTTTTTTTTTTTTTTTTTTGATGTGTGGTCTCGCTGTATCCTAGGATGGACCTGGAATTCATTTACTATGCAGTCTCAGGCTGGCCTCGATCTCATAGAGGTTCTCCTCCCATGTGCTGGGAGCAAAGATGTGTACCACCATGCCCAGCGATAATTTTAATATTTTATATATTAGTGTTTATATCAACTGTTGTGATACGAAGATAAAAACCACTTTATGGTATCCCCATGATATTTCATGGTGAGAAAGGAGATGTGGAAAGTGGATAGTTTTGGTGTTGGGTATTACAGTGGACTTCCTCTGCTTATTTTTAGGGGTGACTATTTTGTGGGTGCCTGACTAATCAGTGTTGTAATGGTTTGGCTCTTCTAGATTGGTATTCTTCCTGGGTTCAGCTGGGTTTCATCAGTCCGTTTCCTCTCAGCCAGAGAACACATGCTCCCCTTGAACAGGACAGTGTTTGGAAGGTGTTCAGAGGGGAGACGGGTAAGAAGACTAGTGTTAACCATGTCCGCATCTTCCTCTTTCATCTAGGGTTTATTTTCACCTCTTTGAAGGAGCTGTGTTTGGAGGTACAGCGAAGAAAGGGAAAGAACTGAGAGTGCAACCTTAGGTCTACTGTAGTAGAAACAGAAACATTGGACAGACTGCATAGACCAGTGACAGCCGCAAAGCAGGTGGTTAACCCCTGTGACCTGGGCTCACAACCCTTGTGCTGCCAGCCTCAGAACTGAGTGAGCCTGTGTTTAGTGTGGGCTCCCCTTGTTACGTCAGCATCTCTTCCAGCCTCAGAACTGAGTGAGCCTGGGTTTAGTGTGGGCTCCCCTTGTTACGTCAGCATCTCTTCCAGCCTCAGAACTGAGTGAGCCTGTGTTTAGTGTGGGCTCCCCTTGTTACGTCAGCATCTCTTCCAGTCTCAGAACTGAGTGAGCCTGTGTTTAGTGTGGGCTCCCCTTGTTACGTCAGCATCTCTTCCAGCCTCAGAACTGAGTGAGCTTGTGTTTAGTGTGGGCTCCCCTTGTTACGTCAGCATCCCTTCCAGCCTCAGAACTGAGTGAGCTTGTGTTTAGTGTGGGCTCCCCTTGTTACGTCAGCATCTCTTCCAGCCTCAGAACTGAGTGAGCCTGGGTTTAGTGTGGGCTCCCCTTGTTACGTCAGCATCTCTTCCAGCCTCAGAACTGAGTGAGCCTGTGTTTAGTGTGGGCTCCCCTTGTTACGTCAGCATCTCTTCCAGCCTCAGAACTGAGTGAGCCTGGGTTTAGTGTGGGCTCCCCTTGTTACGTCAGCATCTCTTCCAGCCTCAGAACTGAGTGAGCCTGTGTTTAGTGTGGGCTCCCCTTGTTACGTCAGCATCCCTTCCAGCCTCAGAACTGAGTGAGCCTGGGTTTAGTGTGGGCTCCCCTTGTTACGTCAGCATCCCTTCCAGCCTCAGAACTGAGTGAGCCTGTGTTTAGTGTGGGCTCCCCTTGTTACGTCAGCATCTCTTCCAGTCTCAGAACTGAGTGAGCCTGGGTTTAGTGTGGGCTCCCCTTGTTACGTCAGCATCCCTTCCAGCCTCAGAACTGAGTGAGCCTGTGTTTAGTGTGGGCTCCCCTTGTTACGTCAGCATCTCTTCCAGCCTCAGAACTGAGTGAGCCTGCGTTTAGTGTGGGCTCCCCTTGTTACGTCAGCATCTCTTCCAGCCTCAGAACTGAGTGAGCCTGGGTTTAGTGTGGGCTCCCCTTGTTACGTCAGCATCTCTTCCAGCCTCAGAACTGAGTGAGCTTGTGTTTAGTGTGGGCTCCCCTTGTTACGTCAGCATCTCTTCCAGCCTCAGAACTGAGTGAGCCTGCGTTTAGTGTGGGCTCCCCTTGTTACGTCAGCATCTCTTCCAGCCTCAGAACTGAGTGAGCCTGTGTTTAGTGTGGGCTCCCCTTGTTACGTCAGCATCTCTTCCAGACTCAGAACTGAGTGAGCTTGTGTTTAGTGTGGGCTCCCCTTGTTACGTCAGCATCCCTTCCAGCCTCAGAACTGAGTGAGCCTGTGTTTAGTGTGGGCTCCCCTTGTTACGTCAGCATCTCTTCCAGCCTCAGAACTGAGTGAGCCTGTGTTTAGTGTGGGCTCCCCTTGTTACGTCAGCATCTCTTCCAGCCTCAGAACTGAGTGAGCTTGTGTTTAGTGTGGGCTCCCCTTGTTACGTCAGCATCTCTTCCAGCCTCAGAACTGAGTGAGCCTGGGTTTAGTGTGGGCTCCCCTTGTTACGTCAGCATCTCTTCCAGCCTCAGAACTGAGTGAGCTTGTGTTTAGTGTGGGCTCCCCTTGTTACGTCAGCATCTCTTCCAGCCTCAGAACTGTGTGAGCTTGTGTTTAGTGTGGGCTCCCCTTGTTACGTCAGCATCTCTTCCAGCCTCAGAACTGAGTGAGCTTGTGTTTAGTGTGGGCTCCCCTTGTTACGTCAGCATCCCTTCCAGCCTCAGAACTGAGTGAGCCTGTGTTTAGTGTGGGCTCCCCTTGTTACGTCAGCATCTCTTCCAGTCTCAGAACTGAGTGAGCCTGTGTTTAGTGTGGGCTCCCCTTGTTACGTCAGCATCTCTTCCAGCCTCAGAACTGAGTGAGCTTGTGTTTAGTGTGGGCGCCCCTTGTTACGTCAGCATCTCTTCCAGCCTCAGAACTGAGTGAGCCTGTGTTTAGTGTGGGCGCCCCTTGTTACGTCAGCATCTCTTCCAGCCTCAGAACTGAGTGAGCTTGTGTTTAGTGTGGGCTCCCCTTGTTACGTCAGCATCTCTTCCAGCCTCAGAACTGAGTGAGCTTGTGTTTAGTGTGGGCTCCCCTTGTTACGTCAGCATCTCTTCCAGCCTCAGAACTGAGTGAGCCTGTGTTTAGTGTGGGCGCCCCTTGTTACGTCAGCATCTCTTCCAGCCTCAGAACTGAGTGAGCTTGTGTTTAGTGTGGGCGCCCCTTGTTACGTCAGCATCTCTTCCAGCCTCAGAACTGAGTGAGCTTGTGTTTAGTGTGGGCGCCCCTTGTTACGTCAGCATCTCTTCCAGCCTCAGAACTGAGTGAGCTTGTGTTTAGTGTGGGCTCCCCTTGTTACGTCAGCATCCCTTCCAGCCTCAGAACTGAGTGAGCCTGGGTTTAGTGTGGGCTCCCCTTGTTACGTCAGCATCTCTTCCAGCCTCAGAACTGAGTGAGCCTGTGTTTAGTGTGGGCTCCCCTTGTTACGTCAGCATCTCTTCCAGTCTCAGAACTGAGTGAGCCTGTGTTTAGTGTGGGCTCCCCTTGTTACGTCAGCATCTCTTCCAGCCTCAGAACTGAGTGAGCTTGTGTTTAGTGTGGGCGCCCCTTGTTACGTCAGCATCTCTTCCAGCCTCAGAACTGAGTGAGCCTGTGTTTAGTGTGGGCGCCCCTTGTTACGTCAGCATCTCTTCCAGCCTCAGAACTGAGTGAGCTTGTGTTTAGTGTGGGCTCCCCTTGTTACGTCAGCATCTCTTCCAGCCTCAGAACTGAGTGAGCTTGTGTTTAGTGTGGGCTCCCCTTGTTACGTCAGCATCTCTTCCAGCCTCAGAACTGAGTGAGCCTGTGTTTAGTGTGGGCGCCCCTTGTTACGTCAGCATCCCTTCCAGCCTCAGAACTGAGTGAGCCTGGGTTTAGTGTGGGCTCCCCTTGTTACGTCAGCATCTCTTCCAGTCTCAGAACTGAGTGAGCCTGTGTTTAGTGTGGGCTCCCCTTGTTACGTCAGCATCTCTTCCAGCCTCAGAACTGAGTGAGCCTGGGTTTAGTGTGGGCTCCCCTTGTTACGTCAGCATCTCTTCCAGCCTCAGAACTGAGTGAGCCTGTGTTTAGTGTGGGCTCCCCTTGTTACGTCAGCATCCCTTCCAGCCTCAGAACTGAGTGAGCTTGTGTTTAGTGTGGGCTCCCCTTGTTACGTCAGCATCTCTTCCAGTCTCAGAACTGAGTGAGCCTGTGTTTAGTGTGGGCTCCCCTTGTTACGTCAGCATCCCTTCCAGCCTCAGAACTGAGTGAGCTTGTGTTTAGTGTGGGCTCCCCTTGTTACGTCAGCATCCCTTCCAGCCTCAGAACTGAGTGAGCCTGTGTTTAGTGTGGGCTCCCCTTGTTACGTCAGCATCTCTTCCAGCCTCAGAACTGAGTGAGCCTGTGTTTAGTGTGGGCTCCCCTTGTTACGTCAGCATCTCTTCCAGCCTCAGAACTGAGTGAGCCTGGGTTTAGTGTGGGCTCCCCTTGTTACGTCAGCATCTCTTCCAGCCTCAGAACTGAGTGAGCTTGTGTTTAGTGTGGGCTCCCCTTGTTACGTCAGCATCCCTTCCAGCCTCAGAACTGAGTGAGCCTGTGTTTAGTGTGGGCTCCCCTTGTTACGTCAGCATCTCTTCCAGCCTCAGAACTGAGTGAGCCTGTGTTTAGTGTGGGCTCCCCTTGTTACGTCAGCATCTCTGCCAGCCTCAGAACTGAGTGAGCCTGTGTTTAGTGTGGGCTCCCCTTGTTACGTCAGCATCTCTTCCAGCCTCAGAACTGAGTGAGCTTGTGTTTAGTGTGGGCTCCCCTTGTTACGTCAGCATCTCTTCCAGTCTCAGAACTGAGTGAGCCTGTGTTTAGTGTGGGCTCCCCTTGTTACGTCAGCATCCCTTCCAGCCTCAGAACTGAGTGAGCTTGTGTTTAGTGTGGGCTCCCCTTGTTACGTCAGCATCTCTTCCAGCCTCAGAACTGAGTGAGCTTGTGTTTAGTGTGGGCTCCCCTTGTTACGTCAGCATCTCTTCCAGCCTCAGAACTGAGTGAGCCTGGGTTTAGTGTGGGCTCCCCTTGTTACGTCAGCATCTCTTCCAGCCTCAGAACTGAGTGAGCCTGTGTTTAGTGTGGGCTCCCCTTGTTACGTCAGCATCTCTTCCAGCCTCAGAACTGAGTGAGCCTGGGTTTAGTGTGGGCTCCCCTTGTTACGTCAGCATCTCTTCCAGCCTCAGAACTGAGTGAGCCTGTGTTTAGTGTGGGCTCCCCTTGTTACGTCAGCATCCCTTCCAGCCTCAGAACTGAGTGAGCCTGGGTTTAGTGTGGGCTCTCCTTGTTACGTCAGCATCCCTTCCAGCCTCAGAACTGAGTGAGCCTGGGTTTAGTGTGGGCTCCCCTTGTTACGTCAGCATCTCTTCCAGTCTCAGAACTGAGTGAGCCTGGGTTTAGTGTGGGCTCCCCTTGTTACGTCAGCATCCCTTCCAGCCTCAGAACTGAGTGAGCCTGTGTTTAGTGTGGGCTCCCCTTGTTACGTCAGCATCTCTTCCAGCCTCAGAACTGAGTGAGCCTGCGTTTAGTGTGGGCTCCCCTTGTTACGTCAGCATCTCTTCCAGCCTCAGAACTGAGTGAGCCTGGGTTTAGTGTGGGCTCCCCTTGTTACGTCAGCATCTCTTCCAGCCTCAGAACTGAGTGAGCTTGTGTTTAGTGTGGGCTCCCCTTGTTACGTCAGCATCTCTTCCAGCCTCAGAACTGAGTGAGCCTGCGTTTAGTGTGGGCTCCCCTTGTTACGTCAGCATCTCTTCCAGCCTCAGAACTGAGTGAGCCTGGGTTTAGTGTGGGCTCCCCTTGTTACGTCAGCATCTCTTCCAGCCTCAGAACTGAGTGAGCCTGGGTTTAGTGTGGGCTCCCCTTGTTACGTCAGCATCTCTTCCAGCCTCAGAACTGAGTGAGCTTGTGTTTAGTGTGGGCTCCCCTTGTTACGTCAGCATCTCTTCCAGCCTCAGAACTGTGTGAGCTTGTGTTTAGTGTGGGCTCCCCTTGTTACGTCAGCATCTCTTCCAGCCTCAGAACTGAGTGAGCTTGTGTTTAGTGTGGGCTCCCCTTGTTACGTCAGTATCCCTTCCAGCCTCAGAACAGAGTGAGCCTGTGTTTAGTGTGGGCTCCCCTTGTTACGTCAGCATCTCTTCCAGCCTCAGAACTGAGTGAGCCTGTGTTTAGTGTGGGCTCCCCTTGTTACGTCAGCATCTCTTCCAGTCTCAGAACTGAGTGAGCCTGTGTTTAGTGTGGGCTCCCCTTGTTACGTCAGCATCTCTTCCAGCCTCAGAACTGAGTGAGCTTGTGTTTAGTGTGGGCTCCCCTTGTTACGTCAGCATCTCTTCCAGCCTCAGAACTGAGTGAGCCTGTGTTTAGTGTGGGCGCCCCTTGTTACGTCAGCATCCCTTCCAGTCTCAGAACTGAGTGAGCCTGGGTTTAGTGTGGGCTCCCCTTGTTACGTCAGCATCTCTTCCAGCCTCAGAACTGAGTGAGCTTGTGTTTAGTGTGGGCTCCCCTTGTTACGTCAGCATCTCTTCCAGCCTCAGAACTGAGTGAGCCTGTGTTTAGTGTGGGCGCCCCTTGTTACGTCAGCATCCCTTCCAGCCTCAGAACTGAGTGAGCCTGGGTTTAGTGTGGGCTCCCCTTGTTACGTCAGCATCTCTTCCAGCCTCAGAACTGAGTGAGCCTGTGTTTAGTGTGGGCTCCCCTTGTTACGTCAGCATCTCTTCCAGTCTCAGAACTGAGTGAGCCTGTGTTTAGTGTGGGATCCCCTTGTTACGTCAGCATCTCTTCCAGCCTCAGAACTGAGTGAGCCTGTGTTTAGTGTGGGCTCCCCTTGTTACGTCAGCATCTCTTCCAGCCTCAGAACTGAGTGAGCCTGGGTTTAGTGTGGGCTCCCCTTGTTACGTCAGCATCTCTTCCAGCCTCAGAACTGAGTGAGCCTGTGTTTAGTGTGGGCTCCCCTTGTTACGTCAGCATCTCTTCCAGTCTCAGAACTGAGTGAGCCTGTGTTTAGTGTGGGCTCCCCTTGTTACGTCAGCATCCCTTCCAGCCTCAGAACTGAGTGAGCCTGTGTTTAGTGTGGGCTCCCCTTGTTACGTCAGCATCTCTTCCAGCCTCAGAACTGAGTGAGCTTGTGTTTAGTGTGGGCTCCCCTTGTTACGTCAGCATCTCTTCCAGACTCAGAACTGAGTGAGCTTGTGTTTAGTGTGGGCTCCCCTTGTTACGTCAGCATCTCTTCCAGTCTCAGAACTGAGTGAGCTTGTGTTTAGTGTGGGCTCCCCTTGTTACGTCAGCATCTCTTCCAGCCTCAGAACTGAGTGAGCCTGTGTTTAGTGTGGGCTCCCCTTGTTACGTCAGCATCTCTTCCAGTCTCAGAACTGAGTGAGCCTGTGTTTAGTGTGGGCTCCCCTTGTTACGTCAGCATCCCTTCCAGCCTCAGAACTGAGTGAGCCTGTGTTTAGTGTGGGCTCCCCTTGTTACGTCAGCATCTCTTCCAGCCTCAGAACTGAGTGAGCCTGGGTTTAGTGTGGGCTCCCCTTGTTACGTCAGCATCTCTTCCAGCCTCAGAACTGAGTGAGCTTGTGTTTAGTGTGGGCTCCCCTTGTTACGTCAGCATCCCTTCCAGCCTCAGAACTGAGTGAGCCTGTGTTTAGTGTGGGCTCCCCTTGTTACGTCAGCATCTCTTCCAGCCTCAGAACTGAGTGAGCCTGTGTTTAGTGTGGGCTCCCCTTGTTACGTCAGCATCTCTTCCAGCCTCAGAACTGAGTGAGCTTGTGTTTAGTGTGGGCTCCCCTTGTTACGTCAGCATCTCTTCCAGACTCAGAACTGAGTGAGCTTGTGTTTAGTGTGGGCTCCCCTTGTTACGTCAGCATCCCTTCCAGCCTCAGAACTGAGTGAGCCTGGGTTTAGTGTGGGCTCCCCTTGTTACGTCAGCATCCCTTCCAGCCTCAGAACTGAGTGAGCCTGGGTTTAGTGTGGGCTCCCCTTGTTACGTCAGCATCTCTTCCAGCCTCAGAACTGAGTGAGCCTGTGTTTAGTGTGGGCGCCCCTTGTTACGTCAGCATCCCTTCCAGCCTCAGAACTGAGTGAGCCTGGGTTTAGTGTGGGCTCCCCTTGTTACGTCAGCATCCCTTCCAGCCTCAGAACTGAGTGAGCCTGTGTTTAGTGTGGGCGCCCCTTGTTACGTCAGCATCCCTTCCAGCCTCAGAACTGAGTGAGCCTGGGTTTAGTGTGGGCTCCCCTTGTTACGTCAGCATCTCTTCCAGCCTCAGAACTGAGTGAGCCTGGGTTTAGTGTGGGCTCCCCTTGTTACGTCAGCATCTCTTCCAGCCTCAGAACTGAGTGAGCCTGGGTTTAGTGTGGGCTCCCCTTGTTACGTCAGCATCTCTTCCAGCCTCAGAACTGAGTGAGCTTGTGTTTAGTGTGGGCTCCCCTTGTTACGTCAGCATCCCTTCCAGCCTCAGAACTGAGTGAGCCTGGGTTTAGTGTGGGCTCCCCTTGTTACGTCAGCATCCCTTCCAGCCTCAGAACTGAGTGAGCTTGTGTTTAGTGTGGGCTCCCCTTGTTACGTCAGCATCTCTTCCAGTCTCAGAACTGAGTGAGCCTGGGTTTAGTGTGGGCTCCCCTTGTTACGTCAGCATCTCTTCCAGCCTCAGAACTGAGTGAGCTTGTGTTTAGTGTGGGCGCCCCTTGTTACGTCAGCATCCCTTCCAGTCTCAGAACTGAGTGAGCCTGGGTTTAGTGTGGGCTCCCCTTGTTACGTCAGCATCTCTTCCAGCCTCAGAACTGAGTGAGCCTGGGTTTAGTGTGGGCTCCCCTTGTTACGTCAGCATCTCTTCCAGCCTCAGAACTGAGTGAGCTTGTGTTTAGTGTGGGCGCCCCTTGTTACGTCAGCATCCCTTCCAGTCTCAGAACTGAGTGAGCCTGGGTTTAGTGTGGGCTCCCCTTGTTACGTCAGCATCTCTTCCAGCCTCAGAACTGAGTGAGCCTGGGTTTAGTGTGGGCTCCCCTTGTTACGTCAGCATCTCTTCCAGACTCAGAACTGAGTGAGCTTGTGTTTAGTGTGGGCTCCCCTTGTTACGTCAGCATCCCTTCCAGTCTCAGAACTGAGTGAGCCTGGGTTTAGTGTGGGCTCCCCTTGTTACGTCAGCATCTCTTCCAGACTCAGAACTGAGTGAGCTTGTGTTTAGTGTGGGCTCCCCTTGTTACGTCAGCATCCCTTCCAGTCTCAGAACTGAGTGAGCCTGGGTTTAGTGTGGGCTCCCCTTGTTACGTCAGCATCTCTTCCAGACTCAGAACTGAGTGAGCTTGTGTTTAGTGTGGGCTCCCCTTGTTACGTCAGCATCCCTTCCAGCCTCAGAACTGAGTGAGCCTGTGTTTAGTGTGGGCTCCCCTTGTTACGTCAGCATCTCTTCCAGCCTCAGAACTGAGTGAGCCTGGGTTTAGTGTGGGCTCCCCTTGTTACGTCAGCATCTCTTCCAGCCTCAGAACTGAGTGAGCTTGTGTTTAGTGTGGGCTCCCCTTGTTACGTCAGCATCCCTTCCAGCCTCAGAACTGAGTGAGCCTGTGTTTAGTGTGGGCTCCCCTTGTTACGTCAGCATCCCTTCCAGCCTCAGAACTGAGTGAGCCTGGGTTTAGTGTGGGCTCCCCTTGTTACGTCAGCATCTCTTCCAGCCTCAGAACTGAGTGAGCCTGTGTTTAGTGTGGGCTCCCCTTGTTACGTCAGCATCTCTTCCAGCCTCAGAACTGAGTGAGCCTGGGTTTAGTGTGGGCTCCCCTTGTTACGTCAGCATCTCTTCCAGCCTCAGAACTGAGTGAGCCTGTGTTTAGTGTGGGCTCCCCTTGTTACGTCAGCATCTCTTCCAGCCTCAGAACTGAGTGAGCCTGTGTTTAGTGTGGGCTCCCCTTGTTACGTCAGCATCTCTTCCAGCCTCAGAACTGAGTGAGCCTGTGTTTAGTGTGGGCTCCCCTTGTTACGTCAGCATCTCTTCCAGCCTCAGAACTGAGTGAGCTTGTGTTTAGTGTGGGCTCCCCTTGTTACGTCAGCATCCCTTCCAGCCTCAGAACTGAGTGAGCCTGTGTTTAGTGTGGGCTCCCCTTGTTACGTCAGCATCTCTTCCAGCCTCAGAACTGAGTGAGCCTGTGTTTAGTGTGGGCTCCCCTTGTTACGTCAGCATCTCTTCCAGCCTCAGAACTGAGTGAGCTTGTGTTTAGTGTGGGCTCCCCTTGTTACGTCAGCATCTCTTCCAGACTCAGAACTGAGTGAGCTTGTGTTTAGTGTGGGCTCCCCTTGTTACGTCAGCATCTCTTCCAGCCTCAGAACTGAGTGAGCCTGGGTTTAGTGTGGGCGCCCCTTGTTACGTCAGCATCCCTTCCAGCCTCAGAACTGAGTGAGCCTGGGTTTAGTGTGGGCTCCCCTTGTTACGTCAGCATCCCTTCCAGCCTCAGAACTGAGTGAGCCTGTGTTTAGTGTGGGCTCCCCTTGTTACGTCAGCATCTCTTCCAGCCTCAGAACTGAGTGAGCCTGGGTTTAGTGTGGGCTCCCCTTGTTACATCAGCATCTCTTCCAGCCTCAGAACTGAGTGAGCCTGTGTTTAGTGTGGGCTCCCCTTGTTACGTCAGCATCTCTTCCAGCCTCAGAACTGTGTGAGCTTGTGTTTAGTGTGGGCTCCCCTGGGTAAGTCAGCTGTCTCTATACTTCCAAGTTGGAGAGCATCAGACTTTTGTTCTTCAGGAACAATCTTTTTATTTTGGTTGTTAGAGAAAGATGTGACCCTTTATGTGGACAAAATGTTTCCTTTTTCCTAAGGGAGCCATGAGTGGTGTTCTTGCTATTAGATGAGAAAGAAAACTGGGGAAGCTAGGCTACATTTTCACATATTTTGTCTGGTTTTCTTTTTTGTTGTTTATTTGAGAGAGTGAATGAAAGAGAGAGAGAGAGAGAGAGGGAGAGAATGGGTGTGCCATGGGTCTCAACTGCTGCAAACAAACTCCAGCTGTGTGCCCCCTTGTGTGCATGTGTAACATTGCACACTCACGTCACTTGTGTCTGGCTTACATGGGATCTGGAGACCCAAACGTGAGTTCTTAGGCCTTGCAGAAAAGCACCTTAATCGCTAAGCCTCCAGCCCTTTTATCTGGTTTTCTTTCAGTCATGCTAGTTCTGTGACAATAAGATTGGCTTTGTCTGTCTTGGATTTGTAGTTCCCCCTTTATTTTTCCATCCCATTACATCTAGAGGATGAATTAGAAACAAGGCAATAGTCAGGGGGTGTTGTGTGGTGTGAAAACTATAAATCTTTTCTAATTCATGGACCATGTGATGTCGAGTGGGATGTGAAAATGTGTGTCTCCTCTCCAAATATG
Organism: Jaculus jaculus; assembly: GCF_020740685.1. Taxonomy (NCBI): domain Eukaryota; kingdom Metazoa; phylum Chordata; class Mammalia; order Rodentia; family Dipodidae; genus Jaculus; species Jaculus jaculus. The sequence continues at coordinate 6,738,015 of NC_059102.1, read as the reverse complement.
TGGAGGATCTCCTCATCCTGCAGAGATTCCTAATGAAGGAAAACATGTAGTAATGACCATTGAATTTTGGTTGTCATAGCAAATAGTGGAGCTTTCACACAACAAAGACTGAGGCCACAGGTGGACCAGTAATGATTTCTCTGCCTCTCTCTTTAGCCTCTGTCATGTGTAGAATACAAATTAAGTATTTTAGGTAATTTAGATCCATGAGCCATTAGTTTGGTGAGCTGTGACCAGCCTTACAGTAATGAGAAATATAACTGGCTTCAGTATGATTACCTTACAGTGGTGAGGAATATGACCAGCTTCAGTTTGATTTGCCTTGCAGTGGTGAGACATGTGATTGGCTGTGTGAGACATTACAAACCAGCTTAGGTGACTCCATCAGACAAGGTTCATATCTTTGTTTGTTTTCCTCATACAACCAGGAGCCCAGAGGCAGAATGCAGATGCCATTTACTTGCTACATAGTATTCACATCTTCTCAACTCCTTTTGTCTTTGCCTCATCATCAGAGACTCCCTTTTTCTTGTGATCCTAAGATAGTTTCCCCAGCTACTGGCATCATGTCTTCAATTTGGTGGTGGAGACCAGGTGAAAGGGACACAGCTATGCCATTTCTTTAAAATTCAATGTGCTGTTTTCTTATATATGTAGCTAGGCAGTGTGAGGTCTTGGATATCAAGGCCAATTTCTGTCTGGACAGTAAGGAGTGGTGCCCTTTCTTTGGCTCTTACGTTCTTTCCACCACCTCTTCTGCAATGTACCCTGAGCCTTGGAGGGTGTGTGCAAGATGTTTCAGTGCTGGACACTCCTCCATCCTTTCTTCTCAGCACTATGTTGCTTTTTGAGTCATCCCAGTGGTCATCGCCATCTGAAAAGAGAAGCTTCTCTAACCAGAAGTGAGATTAACATCAATATATGAACATTAAGTTTAGTGCTTTCAGGGTAATTTGGTGAGAAAAATATATATATTTATCAAGACAAGAGCAGGCTTTTTACCCCTAAGGCCATGACCTCTCCTGCCACAGGCTTTTGATCAGGTTTTCAGTACCAGGCACGTATTCCCTCCCATAGAGTGGCCCTCGGTCCAATTAGAGAGCAGTTGGTTTCTACAGAGCAGATATGCCACTGTTGTGCTTGTTCAGTCATTTGGCCTGTCTAGCCAAACTTGAGGTTTCCAGTGCCCACTGTTTTCACCGCTGATGACTTCTGTGTGCCATAAGACTGCATACAGTGTAGATTTTTCCAGCTTTCAGTTGGCTGGTCTATAGGGAGGAGGTTTTCTGCTCAGCACCAGCTTGATTTCTCAGTGACTTTGCTGCTCGGGCTTAGTGTGCTTTTGTCTCATTGGCAGAACTATGTTACGTCGTCACTCCAGCAGCAAGAGAGGTGGGAAAGGAGCTGTAGCCAAGTGTATTGAAACTTTTGAAAGAATCAGAGTTCTGCAATGAATATACCTGGAATAAACAGTTACTGTTCTCCTTCTCATCTTCTAATCCAGAAGGCACTAAATCTTCCCTAACTCAATTTAGGCATTGAATTATTTTAAGTATGTTCAACATAGCATTGGATTCTGTTTGTAGGTTAGTCTTCTGTCACCAGTATCCCTTGGTTTCAAATCACTGAGGCTCTGGGTAACCCAACAGATGGTTGGTCAGTGGGAGAAATACTGTTGAGCCTTGTCTGTGACTAGGAAGTAGTGTGTTAAGAGCAAAGGAACGCCTTCTTTCTGCTGCTGGGCACAGACCACGGGGCCTCAGACTGTCTTTCTGTCAGCTGTGTCCCAGTGAGAGCCAGCCCTATCCAAAGCTGAGTCTTTTTGATGCAGTAACTTGCTTGTCAAAAGTGCCAGCACTGGCCTGGGCACACACTGAGCACCCTCAGCCTCTACCAGGTGGTGAGGCGTCGCTGCTTCTCACGGTGTGCTTGACCTCGTCTGGGCTCGTGCTCCTCACTCCTCCCCGTTTCCTCTCGTCTTTTCCCTTCCTTCCCCACTTTGAGCCCTGTCTGTATTCCAGACTCCAGGAGTTTCGTGCCTTTGTTTCCCCTGTGGCTGTTTCCTGAGTGTGGATTTTGAGTGGAGGGAAGGCACACATCCATCGTGTGGACATGATAAATATGTCAACGTGTATCGAGGGCTAAAGTGTTGAGGCATTTTAGTGTCTCCGATTTCAGGGGAGGAACAAAGTGCATGATTTCACCGTCGTGGGCAGTGCTCGCTGAGAATTCCAGCTGCCTTCGCTGGCCGCAGGCTCCCGTTCTTCCATCAAAGCCTCCCAGTGCCTTCAGGCCGTCGATGGCAAGCCCGTAACGTTTGCGTTCTGAATAAGCTACTCCAATGAGCAGCAGTCCAGTGTCCACATAGATGTCTGCAGTGCTTGACTGTAACAAGCTCTAAGCAGGCCTCATGTGGGGTGTTTTGAGAGGTGGCAGGTAAACAAACCAGGGTTCTCATTTTCTTACCTGCAATACACTCATTACCTTGAGAGAAAGCAGTTGTGCTCACAGCGTGAACTGACAAGTATGTTTTTCTTTTTGCAGTTGGAGCAAACTTTGGAGGTTTGTTCTTTTCCTTCTTTCATAATGGTCACCTGCATTTTCATACAATGTAGCTGCTGTGTTCCATTCTGGGATAAGTGACAGTAATTATTCTTCCAAAGAACAAAGAGGTAGACCTTGGAAGATGAAGATATTGACGCTCATCTGTGTCATCTTCCCGTCTCTTTTGCTGTGTCATTCCCTACTTTCTGTTCTGGTTAGAAAGCTCATTTGGCCTCCAAATGAGAACAGTAGTTTGGGAACTCTGGCTCCAAGATGCTTGGTTTGTAGGATTCCACTGAAAGCCTCCTGGCAGCCGGGGCGCTTCTGCCGGGTCTGTCTGCTCTCCGTGTGGGTGGGCAGCGGTAACGGGGACGCCAGCACGCGGTGTGTGCGGCCTCACACTGCTGAAGCAGCCACTCCGTCTACTTAACGTCTGGCCTCTCAGCCACGTTCCCTGGGCTGTGCAGAGTTTTTGCCTGTCACCTGGTGTTAGCTTTGTGAATAATTAGTTATTGATCATGAATAAGTTATGCCTATCTGTCTTTTTGCTCTCATTCCCTGGGTCACAAAATAGAACACAGTTAATAGACAAAGAGCCTGTCATCATTCATTGTTAATGAATTCTTATTGAAATTAGAGTAAGGGATGAGGAGGTCTTACCCATCAATTTATTTATGGATAAGTGTCTGGATTCATTCTACCTGTCCCTTCCTTCACCTCAAAGTAGGTCAAATGAGTGACTCTCGCTGGTTTATTTGATAAAACCAAAACATAAAGTTTTAGAGAGACTTTCCCAATGATCTTATGTTATAGAAATATGCTTTAGAGAAACCTCCGTGCACTGCTGAGCACTCCTGTGTCCTAAACGTACTGGCTGCCAACAGAGACACTGCTTATTAAAGCTTCACAATCAAGAACTGTTCTTTGTAGAATTTCAGAAGCACTAAAGTCTCATTAATTATGCTTTACTGGTTTTTCAACAGTTATAGGCCTACAGGTTTATAATTATTGTCTATATTATAGACTTATGTCTTAATCAAGATCAACATTTTTCTTTAGATTTTGGATAGTGTTTACATGGGATTTCATTTTGAATTACTGTACACTTATACGTAAGATTTGTCTTTTCAAACTTGTTAAATTCTTCTTTGAAGCAAGCTCTTGCTGTGTAGCCCATGCTGTCCCAGCACTCAGTATGTGCCTTAGACTGGCCTTGAGCTCATGATGGGCCTATTTTCTCAGCCTTCAAAGTTCTGAGACTAGAGAGGCGAGCCTTTAAGCCTAATTTAGGATCTATTTTTATGAGCGGTATATAGCTTTCAAAAATCACATCCATTCTGACAGTGCTTTTATTGAGCACTTCATTTATTTACATATAAAGTTATTAGATAATGCATTGTATTGTTCAACTTAAGTAATAAAAAATCCCCAGAGAGTCTCAAAAGAAAGTGCTGCCTCTGAAGAATAGCACTACAAGGAGAAGAGCAGGCGTTGCAGTGGACACAGCGCCCGCTTCACTGGCCACGGAGACAGGGTGTGGCGGGGGGTTCAGAGGATGGAATGAGGGCTTCTGCAGGACTAGATAAGAGCACCCTCAGGCTGAGGCTGCAGAGACAGTGGCTGGGCAAATGTCCTGGCAGAAGTAAAAGGCTTTGCTGGTTTCTGAACCCACCTGAAGGTCTGGTATATAAAGAGCAGTAGATTCTCATTTTACATCAGCATATTAAGGTTCAGTTTTTACAAAATTCTACAAATGATTTCTTATACTTGATCACACATAAATTTCCTTGTAAAAGATTTGTTCCTCACAAACCTTCTACATCATTCTCAGATCTCCGGTGACATGTTTAATTTTATTTCCATTTCTTTCTTTTCATTTTGGAACAATGCAGCCATTCTACTTTTGAGCAAGAATTCTACTTTTGGGCAAGAATATCATTTATAAAATAAAACCCTCTCATCTGAACAAAGTTCTTTCTGATCTTAAAAACCATATGTCTTCATGCTCATGATCTTCGCTCCCTACCTACTTTCTCATTCCATGTTTGCCTTTTCTTCCTTAACTTGATATTTTGAAATAGTCTTTTAAAATTCTCTGAATTTAGACAAGTTGTCTTTTCTCAATTAAAGGAGATATTTTGTATTATGTTTTTCTTTTTCAAAATATACTTTTTAGAGCCAGGCGTGGTGGTGCACACCTTGAATCCCAGCACTTGGGAGGCAGAGGTAGGAGGATCACCATGAATTCAAGGCCACCCTGAGACTACATAGTGAATTCCAGGTCAGCCTGGGCTAGAGTGAGACCCTACCTCGAAAAACTATATATATGCACTTTTTTTTCTTGCCATATAGAATCACATATCAAATTTTAAGCTCCTAAACAATAGGCCCGTGTAGTGAAGTCCAACAGGAGATCAGAGGTGCCTGTGCTGACCGTGTAAGTGGACGCAGGTATACATTGTGTTTCTTACAGAGTTAAGCCAAAATGATCTTAAATTTGTATTTAGCAATTCTATTTTTATTATATTTAGCACTTTTTATTTTTAGTATTTTAACTTAGGAATGATTTCAATATTTTTCACCTTTATATAACTTAAAGACTTTATTTTATAACACTTTTTTTTTTTTCGAGGTAGGGTCTCACTCTACCTCAGGCTGACCTGGAATTCACTATGGAGTCTCAGGGTGACCTCAAACTCACAGTGATCCTCCTACTTCTAACTCAAAGGTTCTGGGATTAAAGGTGTGCGCCACCACCCCCTGCTTGACATTTATTTTTAAACCTCACACTCACCTTCCTTTGTGCTAGGCTACATGTGGAACTCAAGATCTTAGGTAAGCTTAGTCAACATTTTTAGTTATTTCCTGGTCAAACACAAATCCTGAAAAGTAAATTGCTATGCTTAATAACCAGGAAACAGTGAATGTTGAGATGCCCCCCTTTTTTGCATTTCTTGAGACAGAATTATAATCTATTTTCAACACCCAGCAGAAATAGATATAAACCAGCTTGGCCACGAAATCCAGGCAAAACTGCTAATCATGTTGTTTGTCTTTATTTAGTTTTGGGTTTTTTGAGGTCCAGTTTCACTTTAGCACAGGCTGACCTAGAATTCACCATATAGTCACAAGATGGCCTCAAACTCATGGTGATCCTCTTACCTCTGTCTCCCGAGTGCTGGGATTAAAGGCTTGTGCCACCATGCCTGGCAGATGTCTTTAATTTTTATTTTGTCAAAAAGAATTCATGGGCAAATAACATAGTAAAACAAATTTACTCATTTATAAAATGTAGTTGAGTTCTAATACTGGTGACAGAGTGTAGCAAGTTAAGGGTACTGGGCTATACACCTAAGATTGAAGGCTGTCAGGTGCCTTGGGCTAGAGGCCTATTCAGGTGAAACTGTTCAAGAATCAGAATTGAGGCTGGAGAGATGGCTTAGCGGTTAAGTGCTTGCCTGTGAAGCCTAAGGACCCAGGTTCGAGGCTTGATTCCCCAGGAACCACGTTAGCCAGATGCACAAGGGGGCGCACACATCTGGAATTCGTCTGCAGTGGCTGGAGGCCCTGGCGCGCCCACTCTCTCTCTTTCTCTCTCTCTGCCTCTTCGTCTGTCGCTCTCAAATAAGTAAATAAAAATAAACCAAAAAAAAAAATTAAAAAAAAGAAAGAATCAGAATTGAAAGCCTTGAGTTGTGGTCCAGGACTTTAACCCCAGCAGAGGAAGCAGTGGTAGGAGGATCACTGTGAGTTTGAAGCCAGCCTGGAACTACAGAGTGAATTCTAGGTCAGCCTGGGCTAGAATGAGACCCTCCCTCAGAAAAACAAGAAACAACAAAAAAGCAGAAACAGGATTGGCTGTCAAAATGACCTCTCATCTTGATCTTTTTCCTGCGATCTTAAATGAACATAGGAGGGGCTCGTGTTCATGTGTTTACACTTTAGCTAGGACTGGCTGAAAAAAACAAATTTCCAATTTCCCATGAATAACAAAATTATCTTAATAAGAGAAGCCAGGTCCACAAACTGACTATAAGCAGGGGAGGAAGAAAAGGGAAGTAAAACAGAAAGGCCTGTACATGCTAACTCACTGCTGAGATTAAAAATCATCTTAACAGGGCTGGAGAGATGGCTTAGCAGTTAAGCGCTTGCCTCTGAAGCCTAAGGACCCAGGTTCGAGGCTCAATTCCCGAGGACCCACGTTAGCCAGATGCACAAGGGGGTGCATGTGTCTGGAGTTCGTTTGCAGTGGCTGGAGGCCCTGGCATGCCCATTCTCTCTATCTGCCTCTTTCTGTCTGCCTGTTGCTCTCATATAATTAAAATAAAAATGAACAAAAATAATTAAAAAATCATCTTAACAGTATTCTCAGGAAAGTTCTTAAGTTTTTTATTTAAAATTGTATATTTGTTTGTATGTGTGTATTAATATGCCAGAGACTCTTCTTATTGCAGACAGACACTACATGTGCTTGGCTTGGAAACTGAACTGGGCTGGCAGGCTCTGCAAGAAAGTGCCTTTAACTCCTGAGTTATCTTTCTTGTAATAGAATTTTTATATTAGGCATGTGAATCAAAGAAATACATTTTTAGGCACACAGAAATAAAACAGAAGTGACCCCAGAAGGGCTTCTCTGCTGAGGTGAGTGAGGAGGCCTCCCTGCTGAGTGAGAAGAGCCAGGCCGTGGGCGCTCTCCTCAGGCTGCAGGCCGAAACAACCTTGGCAGGTTCAAGTGAAACCCTGCGCAGTTCCGCTGCTCAAGCTCAACGAGAAGAACGATTCCGTTCTTCCAAACTCTTCCCGGAGAAACCAGTGGCGCCTGCCAAATGAGACCCTTTCTGGAAGTGTTTATCCAGAAGACATCCCTGTGGAGGTCTGCCTTTCTCCTCGCCTTCACCACAGACGTGTTGTGGAGGTCTGCCTTTCTCCTTCCAGCCGAAATTCAAAAATAATATATTTTATATATCCAATTATATATATATATATGTATTTAATTTTTATAACTCAATAATATCCATATGTTGTAACTCAATAATATATGTTGCATCTGTCTATCCATTCTATCTATACCCATATGAATTTATTGTCCATATGTTTATCATCAACATGATCTATCATATGTATCACCTGTCTCTTTTTTTTTTTTTCCTTTTTTGCTTCCTTCTTCACACCTCCCTCCCACCTCTTTTTCTTTTCTGTCTGTCAAAGATTCCCCACAGCACAGTGATGGCTATTTGGTACTAACTTGGTAATGGTAATTACTCAGTTTGGCTGTGGGAACATGTATTCCGTATTAAGTGGTGGACCTATCTGGAGGTTGAAGCAAGGGGTGACTTTAAAATAGGTGTTTAAATCAGGTGTTTAAAAGGGTAATCATTGGTCACAGTGACTAAAAGCAAGGGTCATGTTGGTTTGAGCTTGAACAGACAGTTGCTGGGCTTAAGTCCTAGTGGAAATACCTCTGTATGAGGTCGTAAAGGCCATAGTACAGGCATGCCTTTTTTTCCCTTCGAACCTGGGTCCTTTGGCTTTACAGGCAAAGGCCTGAAATTTTGTCTATTGTAGAATATCAGGCAAACTTTATACAACCACTTTTTTCCAACTTCTGGCCTTTATATCCATGTTTTTGGTGGACTCAGGTGACTCCATTTTGATCATGACATCTTTTAAAAAATATTTCATTAGTTATTTATTTATTTGACAGAGAAAGAGGGAGAGAGAGAGAGAGAACGTGTGCACCAGGGCCTTCAGCCACTGCAAACGAACTCCATATGCGTGCGCCCCCTTGTGCATCTGGCTAATGTGAGTCCTGGGGAATCGAACCTTGGTCCTTTGGCCTTGCAGACAACACCTTAATAGCTAAGCCATCCCTGCAGCCCTGATTATGGCATCTTTTATGCTTTTCTCTACAGGGTTTGTCATCTTTCTATTAATTTTCTCTTTAACTATTAAGTTCTTTCCTCTTTTTTTCTTCAATACCTAACCATGTTTTCTATTTGTCATCCTGTTTATTTGCTTTCATAATGTGTTAAACATCTTTCAATTTTTGTGTATTTATGTGCATGTTTGTATGTACCTAGGCGTGTGTGCATATATGTTCACATGTGTGTGGATGCCAGAGGACAACCTCGGGTACTGTACCTCAGGTTCCACCTATCCTTTTTGTTGTTAGGTGTTCTCTTCCTGGCCTGGAACTTTCCACGTAGACTGGACTGGCTGCCCAGTGATCGCTAGGCATCTGCCTCTCCACCTCCTCAGCCCCGCACTTACAGTACATGCCATAAACATGTGGGTTCTGGGGATCCAACTCAGGTCCTCATGATTGCAAGGCAAGGCAAGCACTTTACCCACTGGGCCATCTCTCCAGCTTCTTTAGTAGTTTTTAAACTAAATTAAATATATTTATTTGAGAGAGAAGCAGATGGAGAGAATGGGCATGCCAGGGCCTCCAGCCATGGCAAATGAACTCCAGACCCATGCAGCACATTGTGCATCTGGCTTACGTGAATACTGGGGTATTGTACCAGGATCCTTAGACTCTGTAGACGAGTGCCTTAACGCAAGCCAGCTCTCTAGCCCCTGCAGTAGTTTTCAATGATTGTCCCAGATGGAAGCATTCATACTACATTTAGAGGGTAATTCAAATTACTAATGTTCCCACTCCTTCAGACCTGCTAGAGAGAGCTCGAGGTCCAGCGCCCTTGCTCCTGTACGTCTTCCTCTCCTCTGGTAGCGTTGCTGTGCAGGTTAGCTCTGCACGTGTTCTTATCTGTTGCCTGATCCCACTTATTATAGGTGGTGTTTTCTGCCTGTCTCACGTTTACGATTGCTTCTCATCCTCCCGTCCACACCACTTTTCCCTCCTGGGCCATTTTCCTTCTGTTAAAAGAACTCCCTGTAGAAGTTCTCTGAGTAGCGGTTGGCTGCCGGCTGTTTGTATGAAAATAAGTTATTTCCGCTGTGTGTTTGAAGGATATTTCCTTTTAATACAGCATTCTAGAGTGGCAGTTTTCTTCCTCCTGGTGTAACTTTGTTTTCTTCCGGTTTCCATCATTTCTGTGAGAAGTCAGCTTGCAGACTGGCTGCTGCCTCCTCAGATAGGTCACGTGTGTTCCCTGCCTCGGGTTGCTCCTGCAGTGTCTGCACGCTCTTCGGCTGTGGCCGTGCACGTGTCCTTGCCGTTCCCTGTGTGTGCGTTGGGTCTTGGCGTTTTTGAACTGAACTCCTTCTGCATGTTTGGAGACTCTGGCTGGCATTTGCTCTAAGGACTGGTCTGCCCCACTGCCTCCTTAGTCCAGCGGCACGCCCCGTGCTCCTGTGTTCATCGCACTCTTTATTTTACTCCCCCGTACGTTTTACTTATTAATCTGTGATGCGTCGTCTGTTCTACTATTTCTCTCTCTTGCCGTGTCAATTCTGTAGTTAACTCAGACGATGGATTCTTTTATTGTGTATGGATGTATAGGTGATATGCATGCATGTGTGTGTGTGCCCCTATGTGTGCAAGTGTGCTACACACATGTATGTGGGTCTGTATGCACATGGAAGCCAGAGGTAGACACGTGTCTTTCTTGGTTGCTTTCCACCCTAATCTTTTGAGACATCTCAGATTGAGCCTAGAGCACACTGAATTCGCTGCTTGGCTAGAGTAAGTCCCCACGAAGTGCTAGGAGTCCTCCTGTCTGCACCCCAGGGGCTCGTGTTACAGTCTCAACCCACCCCTCCTTTATGAGGGAGCTGGGGACCCAAGCTCAGGTCCTCATGCCGGTGTGGCCAGCACTTTACCCCCGGAGCCATCTCCCCATCTTCACACAATGAATTGTTTTATTTTTTTATTTAAGAGAGGGAGAGAAAGAGAAAATGGTTGTGTGTCAGGGCCTCCAGCCACTACAAACGAGTTCTAGATGCACGCGCCGCCTTGTGCGTCTGCCTTACGTGGCGTTGCAGTCAGGTTCGCATTGCTGGTAGAAACCACCCAACTCTGAGCAGCTTATGGGGAAAAGGGGGTTTATTTTGGCTTATAGACTAGACTCAAGGGGAAGCTTCACAATGGCAGAGAGAATGATGGCATGAGCAGAGGGTGGACATCACCTCCTGGCTCACATAAGGTGGAGAGTGTGCTAAACACTGCCATGGGGAAACTGGCTATAAAACCCATAAGCCCTCCCCCAACAATAACACTGCCTCCTGAAGGTGTTAATTCCCAAATCTCCATTAGCTGGGAACCTAGCATTCAGAACACCTAGATTTATGGGGGACACCTGAATCAAACCACCACATTCTGCCCCTGGTCCCCATAAACTGATAACCATACATGATGTAAAATGCAATGCATTCATCTAACTTTAAAAGTCGCCATAGTTTTTTTTATCAATTCCAATGATGTTCATACATCCCCACAGTCCAAGATCTTTTAACTGAGCCATAATACCAAAAAATAACCTCAAATCCCATAATGGCACAGAATAAACATTCACATTGCAAAAGATGGCATTGGGCATAGCAAGGAAATATTCAAACAACACCAGATTTAAAACAACCAGGGCAAACATAAACTCTGTAGCTTCAAGTCCAACAACTGTAGCCAGTGACAAATCTCCAAGTATGATAATTCTGACCAGGAATAAGTCTCTGGAGTTCCAATTCCACCCTTCCAGCTAGGCTACTCACAGTCCTGGAAAACTTCATCAGGGCCGGCAGCTTTCCCTAGCAGCCATCTTGTGGTCCCGGAATCTCCACTGGGTCTCCACCATAATCCACGGTTCATCCTCATGGCCCAATGGGGTCCCCATATAGGCATCCAGAAAACACAAAGACCGTGTTGCAAACTCAATGATCCTCTCTTTCCTGTATTTCTTATACTCCACACTACCAGGTAGGGTGCCAATTTGTTAATCCAGGGGGAATAAATAAAGGAGACTTTGAAGAACAGGACACTCCTTGAGCACTCAGGCCCGTTCAAAAGAGTCTACATTCTTCCTGTTGCCCCAGTGCAGGTCAGCTGGCCCAATCTCAAAGGTTGTAATCTCTCAATTGCAGCTGAATGGGCAACAGTTCACCCAAGGATTTTTCTTTCTGTGCCATATCACTCTGCTCACTCCAGTTCATTTCTATGCAAAGCAACCCTGCACAACTTCTTAGGACATGGACATAAAAGCAAGCTTCTCACACAAACTGCCAAGCCCAGTCCAAGCAAAGCTCTTTCTCACCCTCATAAAGCCAAACCTCTAAGTCCATAGTTCTTACTGCATTCAGGTCTTGCAGCTCTGTCCAGAATAGTCAATCAAGGTGTACTTACAGCACCGCAAGGCATCACTTAGGCCAAGGTTTCAAATCTTTCCACATTCCTCTTGAAAATCAGCTCCAAAAGGCCAAAGCCACATAGTTTAGTGTCTAGCAGCAATCCCATTCCTCAGTTCCACTTTACTGTTGCAGTTAGGTTTGCATTGCTGGTAGAAATCACCCAACTAAGAGCAGCTTGTGGGAAAAATATTATTTATCTTGGCTTATAGACTCGAAGGGAAGCTTCATGGTGGCAGGGAAGATGATGGCATGAGCAGAGGGTAGACATCACCTCCTGACCCACATAAGGTGGACAGTAGGAACAGGAGAGTGTGCCAAACACTGCCATGGGGAAACTGGCTATGAAGCCCATAAGCCCGCCCCCAACAATAACGCTGCCTCCTGAAGGTATTAATTCCCAGATCTCCATCAGCTGGGAAGGTAGCATTCAGAACACCTAAGTTTATAGGGGACACCTGAATCAAACCACCATACATAGGTCCTGGGGAAATGAACCTGCATCCTTAGGCTTCTGAGGCAAGTATCTTAATTGCTAAGCCATCACTCCAGCCTTGAATTCTTTTTTTTTTTTTTAAATTTTATTTATTTATTTATTTTGAGAGCAACAGACACAGAGAGAAAGACAGATAGAGGGAGAGAGAGAGAATGGGCGCGCCAGGGCTTCCAGCCACTGCAAATGAACTCCAGACGCGTGCGCCCCCTTGTGCATCTGGCTAACGTGGGACCTGGGGAACCGAGCCTCGAACCGGGGTCCTTAGGCTTCATAGGCAAGTGCTTAACCGCTAAGCCATCTCTCCAGCCCTTGTTTTTTGTTTTTAATGAATGAGAGAGAATTGGCATGCCAGGGCCTTCACCCACTGCAGTTGAACTGTAGTTACATGCATGCATCCGCTTGTGTATCTGACCTACATGGGATCTGCAAGTTGAACATGGGTCTTTAGTTTTCATAGACAAGTGCCTTAACCACCAAGCTATCTTTCCAGATCCTGAATTCTTTTTTTTTTAAATATTATTTTTGAGAGAGAGAGAGACCAAGAGAAAAAGGCAGAGAGAGAGAGAGGATGGGTGCACTAGGGCCTTTTAGCACTGTGAACGTACTCCAGACATGTGTGGCCCTTGTGCACATTTGTGACATTGCATACTTACATCACTTTTTCATCTGGCTACTTGGGACTTGGGGATTCAAAGTGCATTCTTAGGCATCTCAGGCAAGTGCCTTAATTGCTAAGCCATCTCTCTATCCCCGAATTCTGAATTCTAGTTATTACATATTTTAACTTTAAGAATTTCCATTTAGTTATTTTTTTCTAGATTCATTTCTCTGCTAAAATATTCCTTCTTACTCTTTTCTCTCCCTTGCTGGTTTTATTCAACTCATCTTTCCAGTTCCTCTGACCTTGCGGCTCCTGTTAGCCTATTACAGTGTGTCTATCACCTGTGGGCCTGTTTCTTCCACCTTCTTTTCTCTTTGGTCTGGCCATTGGTCCATTCTTTGGCTGAGAGGAGTGAGCCATATTTGAAGGCTGGACTGAGTATATGACACCTTGGACTCTTCAGATGCGCTGAGAAGAAGCTGAGCACCTTGGTCTCATCACGACTGTTCTTGGACAGGGCTGAGGTGTAGCCCTGGTGAGCTGTGTTCTGTTTCTGATCTGCCCAGGTTCTCCAGCCTATTCCCCCAGGCATCTGCTAAGTCATTTCTCCCTGAGGCTTATATACCAGTTCCACTTGACTTTCTGAAGGTTTTTATGTGGTGTTTAGTCTCATGCACCATGTGGCTCCAGGAACTGGCAAATGCCCTCGGGTGGAAAAAATTGCCCACATGATGCCTCCCTAAGGACTTTTATGAGTGTGGGCCATTGTCTCCCTGCCACCTGCAAGGAGCAGTTCATGACTGTGATTTTAATTGTTCAGTTTGTCTTTTAAGCAAAGCTCTGTGTTAAAACAGATGTACTAGGTTGTAATTTCCCACAGTCCATAGAAATTCTTGCTTTCCAGTGGAGCTCATTTGAATGTGAGATTACCTCTTGGGTAATTAATTATCACTTAGTTTGTGATGTTTTTCATTGTACACAAGTTTCAGGAAGGGTCTACTTTTAATTAGGCAGGAAACTAGACTGTATTAATAAAACATCTGAATTGCAACATTTTAAAAAGCAAAAATTTTGCTTTTAGTAATGATACCTTGAAATAACTGCTAATAAAAAATTAATAACTAAGGTAGTGACAGAGGGTGACATGTATTAGCATACATGTACCCAGTATGCAGCTTCCTTGTTGCCCATTTTTGGGATATGCTGCCTCTTTTGAATATTTTCTTTATATAGTCTTTAAAATGCATGCATTTGTATAGCACCATTACTCAAAATAAAGTGACTTTGAATTTCCCATTACAGCATTTTTAAATGGTTATAAGATCATGTTAACTTTAGCCAATTAAGTGTCCTCATAATTGTTAATTATATAACATTATGTTCTATAACATTATGAGTTAAAAATACTGGCAGAGAGCTGGAGATATATTGTTTAGTGATGGAGCACAGGCCCGGCATGCATGAGGTTCTATGTTCTGTGCCCAGTACAACAAAACATGTAAATAAAATGCTGACAGAAACCATGCTAAGTTAATCGTGCAGTTTTTGTGGAATGGGATGAACACTGACTTTTTTTATCCTTCCTCCTCCTCTGTCTGACCCCCGCCGTTCCTCTTTCCCTTTCTGTATCTCTTCTGTGCTTTCCAGGTCTATGGTGTCATGTTACCATGCCTGCAGCAGCCGGCATCAGGAAGAACCTTCTGCTTCCTGCAGACCTCCATAGTTGAGTGGTCTGGACTCACCCGTTTGTCAGATTGCATTCCCTCTTTCAAGCTGTTGGAGATGTCGCCTCATACTCTGACGGGTCTCCTGCAGCTGCCTCCGTAGTGACTGTGGATGCAGGATGCTCAGTGGGTGTGTTCTCCATGGGACCCACAATGTTGTGCGTTTCTTGCAGGCTGTACGAGAACAAAGGTGAGGCTGACTTCGTGGAGTCCTTGTTGCAGCTGTTCCGGTCTATCAACGATATGATGAGCAGCGTGTCGGAGCAGACAGTCAGGGTGAAGGTAGGTGCCCACCGTGCTCAGCCATGCTGCACTGAGAGAGAGGCCTGTCTGTATACGCCACATCTCTGAACTTGAGCAGAGGCCCAGCAGTCTCCATGGCAGTGAACTTTTCCTCTGGGCTTGGGGAGGGTCTGAATATGCTCTGTATTTAACACCAAACTTGTCTAGTATCAGGGACGCTGAGGCAGATGGAGCCTCAGCTATCAGTCACAACATAGGCCGCGCCCTTCCTGTGATGTCACATCTGTGAAGAGGAACTAGGGACCCAGTGTTCCCTTTCTCCTCCTCTCCCACCCACATCTGATCACCTGTTCTTGCTCCGATGTCCTTGGTTAGAAGGCCTGGATCCCTGCCAGGACACTCATTGGTGTGCCAGGAAGTGGATGGTGGGGGCAGCCGAGCAGCAGCCCCAGATCCCACACTCCTGGGCATCCTCCCGACGGCGCATTCCCTGGGCTGATGTCTCACAGAGGAAGCTGGGTTCCTTGCTGTGTGCTGTGTGTGACGGTTCCTTCCAAGAACTGAATTCTTGCCTTTGGCGTACTTTCAGCTCTCCTTCCTCTTGCCATCATGACCACCCCGATGTATAATTTCAGCAAACACCTGTATGCTCTAGTCTTAAAATATTTGGGGAAAGTCATTTCTGTGCTTTAAACTTTTGCCACAAGCTCTGCAGCAAAAGGTGTATGTGTCCTGAAGTGTTTCCTTGTTTCTGTGACAGGGAAACCAGCCTAACCAACCAGGAATGTAGTCATGACTTGCCTTCCACCTGTGGGCGCTGCCTCTGTGGGAGGGAGCCCTTGGATCCTTCTCCACAGCTCATGATTCCCACGTGACTTTCCTCTACACCCTGGAGGGCAAGATAAAAGCTTTAGGTTAGTTGTTTCATCCGTGTCATATTGGCCAAGGCTGCCTTGCCCTTCCCTGGCTACAGTTAACCACGTGTTTGGTACATTTTACTACTGAATCAGTGGCATTTTGGAGCAACAGACGTATGTTGTGTAAGAATAGACAAAAATCACAGGAAGTTTCGTGTCCAGAAGTAATTTTAGATTGCTAAATATATTCTTACATTATTAAATTTGATTGGGTTTGACTTGCATCTGCCTGCCTCCCGGAAGTCAAATCCTTTGTGAGTTGTGACTGGAAAGATTTCTCTGCAGTGGGTGTTTGACTGCAAGACACGGGGCATCCAGTGACGCCCGTGCATGGACGCTGGCAGATGCTCAGCGGGCTGGCTTCCTGGCTGCTCGTTCGGCGCTGTCTGTGCGGGCACATGGGCTGCTGCCTTTGGGTGCTGGTCCGTGTGCTGTTTAAACTCTCCTGTTTGTTGCTTTGACATGGAAATGTCATTGTGCACTGTCTTAGGTAGAAGTGCCTTTCTTAAAATGTTTCTCATTCCACGGCATAAAACATTGCTTCCCAGTGGGTGGCCCTTGGTGGCCACTGTGATTTGGAGGCATACCTGCGTGCCCTCACTTGTGACCCGGAAGTCAGAGTGCCCTCCTGCTATCGTGGCGTTTTGCTGTGTGACCTTTTTCTGATCTTCTGTGTGAGAATTGCGGACTGTGAGTGAAAGTACCCTGTGGTCTCTATCTCAGCACTGCATCCATTTACATCATGTCAGATGTCAGAGCTCGTCACAGGTCTGTGCCTTGGTGAAGGGGGCAGAGGCACTGCAAGTCTGAACGTGCTGCTGCAATAACATGGCCTTCAATGCGTTTTCAGCATTGCCGTTTTCCCTCTGCTTCAGTTATGGCTGTCAGCAAGGCTACTTACTACGTGAGCACACACATACGTGGGGCCGAGCGGCCTAGGCAGGAGAGGAAGCCACCGCAAGTGGGTGCTGTGTCCTTTCCCTCCTCCCAGGTGGCTTCCCACACTCCTCATGCCTCTTTGCTCTCCCTCCTTTGGGGTTCCCCAGTCTTACAGCGCAGCTAGACCGTGTGTTGTGTGTACATGAATGTCAGCATGCACAGGGATATGCTGCACGCATGGAGATGGTGTCTTCATTTTTTAAGTGCGTGTGCATGTATTGTGTACACACAGCTCATAGGGGGCTCATGGGAAATGTAGACCCGCTTTCGGACATTTTCTCTTCTAACCTAGTCTCCTTTATTCCCGAGCAAGGATTTTCAGTAATAAAATTGCTGGCTGAGGGCTGGAGGATTGGTTTATTGGTTAAGGCGTTTGCCTGCAAAGCCAAAGGACCGAGGTTCAATTCCCAGGACCCACGTAAGCCAGATGCTCAAGGTGGTGTTCGTTTGCAGTGACTGGAGGCCCTGGTGCAACCATTCTCTCTTTCTCTCTCTCTAACTAACTCTCAAGTAAATAAATAAATAAATTTATAAATAAATAAATGTAAAAAATAGTTTAAAAATACTTCTAAAAAATGCCGGCTAAGAGGCACTGTGCTCTATGAAGGGCTGATAGATCTCAACCCATGTTTGCAAACCAGTGTTTTTTAATCCAGGGGAAACAGTGCTTACTATTCTTAGGGCTCTTTTCCTATCTTTCCCTTGAAAGTGTTATCTTTAGTCTTGGACATTCCCTCCACTGTCTTGCCTAGCCCCAAGGCCTGTCACCTGGCACTGAGGATGGGATCAGGGTGAGGGTGCATTGAATTTGAAGCTCCTGAGCAGAGGACAGCAGACAGACGCAAGAGGATTTGTCTGGCTTCCAGAGTCTGTCCCTGGGAGGAGTCCTCCTGGCCGTCCCCATTCCAGGCATCTCCTAGTGCTCTCTCCATCTGGCCTTCGCAGAGAGCAGCTGTGCGGAAAGGAAGCTGGTGTGTTCAGCCGTCAGCGCAGCTGACTGGCGAGTTTTACCTCCATGAGGCACAGCTTTAATGTCCTTAAAAATAACACCCAGGCTTACTTCCCTGTCTCACCTCAGAGACTTCCTCCTGGAGACGTTTACTGCTTCTCCACTGTTTATATCTATGCTGATTCTCACCGAGTTGAAAGCCTACAGTTGTAAAATGTTTTGGCAACTTACTCATGGGGGGAGGGAGAGAGAATGGGTGCAACTGAGCATCTTCCCACTGAAAATGAACTCCAGTCACATGTGCTACTTTGTGCATCTGGCCTCACGTGGTCACTGGGGCATCAAACCTGGGCCATCAGGCTTTGCAAGCAAATCCTTTAACCACTGCACCATCTCCCCAGCCCTGAATGTTTATAGTTTTCATCCTCTGGAAATGGGGTATGACAAATAAGGGCCACACAGGGATCCGGGGTGAATAAATGGGCTTCATTTAGCAGCCTTGGCATGCAGAGTGCTATATTAGCAGCCAGAGCAGCTGCTGCCCAGGCCCACCTCTGGGGGCTCTTGTCTTCCACATCAGGTAAGGGTCACACATGACCTTCCTCAGAGACATCACTGATGTCACCTCAGAGATTACTCTGTAGGCATTTTGTAATTCCATCTGTATGGGTTTTCTGTTCATTAGGTATGTTCCCACATTTATAAACATATATCTGTATATAGATCAACATGTATGTATGTGCTCATCACATTGTGTGTACAGGCTATTGATACCAGGACCAAGAAGATGCCAAAACTTGCCCAGACTGCTCTTATATAAGAGAGTGTGCTGTATTTACACATCACATAACCTGGGTGTATCTTTACAGATACTCTATTTTTATAAAGTTTTCTAAGAGGAGGGAATTTATTTGGCCTCCATGATAATCAGTGTTCAGCTAAGCACACAGAAACCTTCCATCTTCTCTTCCTTGCTTACTATGCCAAAATGTAAACACTGTGTACATAGTGCTGTGTACTGCATAGGGGTAACGGCGAGGATGAGGATAACTCAGTGTGAACTCTGTGTACATAGTCCTGTGTACTGCATAGGGGTAATGGTGAGGATGAGGATAACTCAGTGTGAACTCTGTGTACATAGTGCTGTGTACTGCATAGGGGTAATGGTGAGGATGAGGATAACTCAGTGTGAACTCTGTGTACATAGTGCTGTGTACTGCATAGGGGTAATGGTGAGGATGAGGATAACTCAGTGTGAACTCTGTGTACATAGTGCTGTGTACTGCATAGGGGTAATGGTGAGGATGAGGATAACTCAGTGTGAACTCTGTGTACATAGTGCTGTGTACTGCATAGAGGTAATGGTGAGGATGTGGATAACTCAGTGTGAACTCTGTGTACATAGTGCTGTGTACTGCATAGGGGTAATGGTGAGGATGAGGATAACTCAGTGTGAACTCTGTGTACATAGTCCTGTGTACTGCATAGAGGTAATGGTGAGGGTGAGGATAACTCAGTGTGAACTCTGTGTGCATAGTCCTGTGTACTGCATAGGGGTAACGGTGAGGATGTGGATAACTCAGTGTGAACTCTGTGTACATAGTCCTGTGTACTGCATAGGGGTAATGGTGAGGATGTGGATAACTCAGTGTGAACTCTGTGTACATAGTGCTGTGTACTGCATAGGGGTAACGGTGAGGATGAGGATAACTCAGTGTGAACTCTGTGTACATAGTCCTGTGTACTGCATAGGGGTGACGGTGAGGGTGAAGATAATTTAGTGTGAACTCTGTGTACATAGTGCTGTGTACTGCATAGGGGTAACGGTGAGGATGAGGATAACTCAGTGTGAACTCTGTGTACATAGTGCTGTGTACTGCATAGGGGTAATGGTGAGGATGAGGATAACTCAGTGTGAACTCTGTGTACATAGTGCTGTGTACTGCATAGAGGTAATGGTGAGGATGAGGATAACTCAGTGTGAACTCTGTGTACATAGTGCTGTGTACTGCATAGGGGTAACGGTGAGGATGAGGATAACTCAGTGTGAACTCTGTGTACATAGTCCTGTGTACTGCATAGAGGTTATGGTGAGGGTGAGGATAACTCAGTGTGAACTCTGTATGCATAGTCCTGTGTACTGCATAGGGGTAACGGTGAGGATGTGGATAACTCAGTGTGAACTCTGTGTACATAGTGCTGTGTACTGCATAGGGGTGACGGTGAGGGTGAAGATAATTCAGTGTGAACTCTGTGTACATAGTGCTGTGTACTGCATAGGGGTAACGGTGAGGATGAGGATAACTCAGTGTGAACTCTGTGTACATAGTCCTGTGTACTGCATAGGGGTGACGGTGAGGGTGACGATAATTTAGTGTGAACTCTGTGTACATAGTGCTGTGTACTGCATAGGGGTAACGGTGAGGATGAGGATAACTCAGTGTGAACTCTGTGTACATAGTGCTGTGTACTGCATAGGGGTAATGGTGAGGATGAGGATAACTCAGTGTGAACTCTGTGTACATAGTGCTGTGTACTGCATAGAGGTAATGGTGAGGATGAGGATAACTCAGTGTGAACTCTGTGTACATAGTGCTGTGTACTGCATAGGGGTAACGGTGAGGATGAGGATAACTCAGTGTGAACTCTGTGTACATAGTCCTGTGTACTGCATAGAGGTTATGGTGAGGGTGAGGATAACTCAGTGTGAACTCTGTATGCATAGTCCTGTGTACTGCATAGGGGTAACGGTGAGGATGTGGATAACTCAGTGTGAACTCTGTGTACATAGTGCTGTGTACTGCATAGGGGTGACGGTGAGGGTGAAGATAATTCAGTGTGAACTCTGTGTACATAGTGCTGTGTACTGCATAGGGGTAACGGTGAGGATGAGGATAACTCAGTATGAACTCTGTGTACATAGTGCTGTGTACTGCATAGGGGTAATGGTGAGGATGAGGATAACTCAGTGTGAACTCTGTGTACATAGTGCTGTGTACTGCATAGGGGTAACGGCGAGGATGAGGATAACTCAGTGTGAACTCTGTGTACATAGTCCTGTGTACTGCATAGGGGTAATGGTGAGGATGAGGATAACTCAGTGTGAACTCTGTGTACATAGTGCTGTGTACTGCATAGGGGTAATGGTGAGGATGAGGATAACTCAGTGTGAACTCTGTGTACATAGTGCTGTGTACTGCATAGAGGTAATGGTGAGGATGAGGATAACTCAGTGTGAACTCTGTGTACATAGTGCTGTGTACTGCATAGGGGTAATGGTGAGGATGAGGATAACTCAGTGTGAACTCTGTGTACATAGTGCTGTGTACTGCATAGGGGTAATGGTGAGGATGAGGATAACTCAGTGTGAACTCTGTGTACATAGTGCTGTGTACTGCATAGGGGTAATGGTGAGGATGAGGATAACTCAGTGTGAACTCTGTGTACATAGTGCTGTGTACTGCATAGAGGTAATGGTGAGGATGTGGATAACTCAGTGTGAACTCTGTGTACATAGTGCTGTGTACTGCATAGGGGTAACGGTGAGGATGAGGATAACTCAGTGTGAACTCTGTGTACATAGTCCTGTGTACTGCATAGAGGTAATGGTGAGGGTGAGGATAACTCAGTGTGAACTCTGTGTGCATAGTCCTGTGTACTGCATCGGGGTAACGGTGAGGATGTGGATAACTCAGTGTGAACTCTGTGTACATAGTCCTGTGTACTGCATAGGGGTAATGGTGAGGATGTGGATAACTCAGTGTGAACTCTGTGTACATAGTGCTGTGTACTGCATAGGGGTAACGGTGAGGATGAGGATAACTCAGTGTGAACTCTGTGTGCATAGTCCTGTGTACTGCATAGGGGTAATGGTGAGGCTCAATTCCCCAGGACCCATGTTTGCCAGATGCACAAGGGGTGCACGCGTCTGGAGTTTGTTTGCAGTGGCTGGAGGCCCTGGCATGCCCATTCGCATTCGCTCTATCTACCTCTTTCTTTCTCTGTCTGTTGCTCTCAAATAAATTTAAAAAAAAGAATTTTTTATAAAACTTATTTATTTGTTAGACAGAGAGGGAGAGATAGATTGGGCACTTCAGGGCCTTCAGCCACTAAAAATGAACTCTTGAATAGTAGGCATTTGCTGATATGACTTTAAGCATACATTGACTGATTCCTAGCAAGTCATGATGGTCATCTGTTCACTGAATGTGTGACCAGCTTCTCCTGTGCGGATTACCGCCATGTCCCCCTTTGTTTTGGAGGACAAGCCGTTACTGTGGGATGGGAGAGCTTTGTGTTTCCATTGCAGCACTCTGCCCTTCTTCGACGCTCACTGGTGGGTAGATGCTCCTTGGGCCACGTACCGTCTACCTGGGAACTCTGCCCGCATCTGTGTCCTCTGTTGCATTGGGCTTCCTGTCACCATGCAAGTTGCCATTAGTCCTTTGACCTCATTGTCACGGTCAGTGTTCCTGTGAGAGGGCACAGGCCTTGCAGATATATGTCTGGAGGCTCATTTGTTTCTTCATTTATTTTCAGTTGTCATTCCACTCTAAGCCTAGCAGTGTGCTGGGCCTTGGGTTCACAGCAGGAATAACGCAGTACGGTCTTATGTTTATTCAACTGCGAGAGACAGACATGAACCCAGGAACCATTGGTGTGGTTATGTAGTTGTACAATTATATTGAGTGATTTGTACCAAATGGCAAGCCAATTTTGACTTGTATTAAGTTATGTTAAGCAACAGCAAGAGTTGGAGCAACAAAGTATGTCAAAGGGATTTGGAATACCTCGTGGGAGCTCGGGAGGTGTAGAACAGGAGTGAGGTAACAGAGGTGTGCTGAGGAAGGTCAGGCAGACAGCAGCAAGGTGAGTGAGAAGCCCACCCCTGCGTGCAGCTACACCTGCCAGTAATCGCAGCCCTCAAGAGGCTGAGGCAAGAAGGTTGCAAATTTGAGGCTAGATGGGAGAATTCAGTAAAGCTGCTTTAAAAATAACAAGTTGAAAAATAAAAGGTCTAGGGATGCAGCTTAGTTATAGAGTGCTTAGTAGACATGCTTGATGTCTTGGGTTCAAGTCCCAAGGAAGAGGAAAAGACAAAACAAGACAAAACACAATCCAACGAAAAGAGTGGGGAATGAAAATTTAGGCCTCCTTGGGCCACATGGTGAGGCCATCTTAACACAGCAAAGAGAAGAACAGCAAATAGTTGAGTGGCTTTGTGTGGGTAGAGTGGACACTGACCTTGTTCTAGACCTGAAGAAACATCTGGGGAGAGCTGGCTCAGGATTCCAAGGCTCATTTCTGTGCTGGCTGTGGACAGGGTGTGGAGCCCGAGAGAGGAAGCAGGTCTGAACTGCTACTCTGTACTCAGGGTAGGGGCTGGGCAGACAGGGCCTCCCTCCCTCTGCCCCCTGGGCCCTGCGGACACTGGAGTGGGTGGTCCTTGTGCACAGTGGCCATCAGTAGCACTGTGGGCCCAGCGCAGGAGCCCTCTCCAGTCCCGAGAAAGAAAATGTCTCAGCCACTGTTGTGCCCTGGCTGGGTCAGGGGAGAATAAATATCTTCTGGTTGAGCGTCACTGGCAGGTGGGGTTGGCAGATGAGGGCTGAGAAGCAGAGGGACAGAAACAGTCAGGTCTGCCGAGCGTGCTCGGGCGGTGGAAGGAAGGAAGGAAGAGGAATCAGAAAGTTAGGTTTTCTCCTGAACTGCACACGGGACCCTGGTCATCATGCATCGGACACGGGGGTGGGAGCGAGACTCTGCTTTGAAGTCACGCCTTCAGGGAACCACGGTGTCAGCCTGCCTGTCCTACCGGCCAAGGGAGCCCGCTTGCTCAGAGCAGTGCGCTCTTCTGGCTTTACCTATGTCTTCATTTTGCCTTTTTAGTGCCATCAGCCGCGTGTACTTACGGTGTCTGTCAGGACGGGGCTCTCATTTTTTTAAACCTTTCCCAGACTCCCCTCAGTGAGCCCTGCTGGGGCCTGGCCCTCGGGGTTCATGCTGCCGGACAGCCAGTCACCACCGGAAGCCTGTTACGTAACACCGCTGGGTACGCAGTAGCTTCAGACTGCCATATGGTCTGGGGAGAATTTATCCTCTGCTCTTTGTGCTGATGGACAGTACAGTGTGAAGTAATCCTAATCCCTTCTATTGGCGCTGCTTCTCAATTGCCAAAGCCTTTGGATGCATGTTATCTCCCAGAATGCTCCCGGCTCCGCCAGAGTGGCTGCTCCAAACGGTACTGAGAGCTCTCTGAAGCCACGGGCAGAGCCCAGAACCGCCCGAGGACTGCGTTTTCAAAGCCGAACAGTTGGTGGAAACATTTCTATGTCCATTCGCTCTTCTCTGGGATCTGCAAACACACCTGTCCTTTGGAGCCCTTCAGAAAGGTGCCGGCTAAGGCTAGCAGCGTGGCAGGTTTCAGGCTCACAAAGGCTGGTGGCCTCTCATTCAGGGAATCATAGTTAAGAATTCAGTTGTGGGGCTCCGGGGTAAGAGTGCTTTTTGCTCTCCAGCAGCCATGTACAGGGTCAGGAGTGGCCACATGCCCACAGTCCCAGCACTGGAGGGGCAGAGACAGAAGCTTCTCTGGGGCTTGTGAGTTGGCCGGTGAACTCCGGGTTCAGTGAAAAAGAGGCAGGTAGGGAGAGAGGAAGAGGGGCTTACTTTGTCTTAGGGAAATAGAGTGATTGAGGAGAATACCCAACACCCTCCTCTGGCCTCCGCATGGGGTGCATGTATCTGCACACACACCCATACACATAAAACACACACACCACTTATTACAACATCCCCCCACCAAAACCAAAGCAAATGCTGTAGGTATTTATCAGTTACACAAGTATCTTACATTTCTATATCGTGGTATCCTATGTTGATTGTAAAACTTCCATGTAAGCTCTAAACAAAAGGAAAAAGGGTCTCTGTAGCTGAGGTGACTCATTGTTGCCCAGGTGCTTCTTCTTCCCAGACTGGTCTGGGATTCATTGCAGTTCCAGGGCAAATCTCAGCAACTTATATTGTGGTTATTGACAACATAATTCCAAAGTGTATGTGGAAAAGCAACATGCAGATCCCCAATGCAGCACACTATTAAAGGAGAAGGAGGTCAGAGGACTGGCTGACTTCAGTTTTGCTATTCAGCTGCTGCATTCCAATTGCACAAAACTGAGCTCAAATTGACTTCAGGAAGAAGAGAATTCAAAGCTTCCCCTACAGCTGGGGAGTTGGCTTAGCAGTTGCAAGTGCTTGCCATTAAGGATAAGGACTTCTGTGGCTGAAGATCATTAAGTTTGACTCTGAAATCCAAAACGAAGATAGGTTTGGATGCAAGCAACCTGGTCACACCGTGGCCATGCACATCTGTAACTCCAGTTCACTGGGGTGCCACTTAGGGGGAGGTCAGGCAGATACCAGAGAATCCTTGGGGCTCGCTGACCAATGGCAGCTCTGGGCTGAGGGAGAGATCCTATCTCAGGAAAATAAATGAATGAGCAAGAGAAGGGTTTGGTAGTCTCCTCTGGCCTCCTCACATGTGCCTGAGGCATGTGCGTCTACACACACATGTGCATCCCCCCCACCTCACATACAAATTACACACACACACACACACACACACACACACACACACACACGTTGAAAAACAACAACAAAGCTTCCTCTATTTTGGCTCAGTGGGTGCCTCTCTCCATTGGTCCATTGCAAGAAGACATGGCTGCCAGTGGGCAGAGTCCTGCATTGCTGCTTGTTGTTCACCATTCTAGAGAACACGCAGTGACTGTCTCTCTAAAGGCCTGCCAATTCTTTTTTTTTTCTTGCAATTAAAAGTGTAACCACTGAGGAGGAGGGTCTCGGCTCTCTCCTTTCTTTTTTTTTTTATTATTTTTTTAAAATTTTTATTAACATTTCCATGATTATAAAATATATCCCATGGTAATTCCCTCCCTCCCCACCCCCACACTTTCCCATTTGAAATTCCATTCTCCATCATATTACCTCCCCATTACAATCATTGTAATTACATATATACAATATCAACCTATTAAGTATCCTCCTCCCTTCCTTTCTCCACCCTTTATGTCTCCTTTTCAACTTACTGGCCTCTGCTACTAAGTATTTTCATTCTCACACAGAAGCCCAGTCATCTGTAGCTAGGATCCACATATGAGAGAGAACATGTGAAGGTCTGCCAATTCTTGTGAAGATAAGCAAGGAGCTACCCTTGCGAAGGATAGGACTGAGGTGGGAACAGAACGTGTGGCCTCAGTGTGGGGAGGGTGGGATGCCAGCAGCCACCAGCGGGGCTTGCAGGGCCGCTGCCGCCGGCGTGAACCTGGGGCTTTGGGAATTGTTTCCGCAGCCGACCTTCTCGCCTGTCTGTGGGGCTGATGGGAAGGGTTGCTAAAGCCTTCCCTTAGGACTGGCGCTCACCCAGTGTGCCAAGTAGCCTAAACCGAAGCCCAGAGCGACTCTGACTCTTAAATGTGTCCAGGAGTAAGTTTATCGAGAAACATGCTGGTTAGTGGTATGTATTAGGAAGTGTACAAAAGAGATGTTTTTTTAAAAAATATTATTTATTTAGTTAAGGGGTGGGGGAGAGAGAGAGAGGGGATGGGCACTCTAGGGCCTCCAGCCACTGCAAACAAACTCCAGATGAATCTACCTCCTTGTGCATCTGGCTTACATGGGTCCTGGGGAATTGAACCTGGGTCCTTTGGCTTTGCAGGCAAGTACCATAACTGCTAATCTATCTCTCCAGCTCCTAAAAAGATGTTGTATATGTGAACTTAAAAATAATTTTTTTTGTTAAAAATCATTTGCTTGGCTTGATTCAATATTTATAAGATGTATTAAAATTAGCCTGCAGAATTTAATGATAGAATAAGTTATTTTTGTGTATGTATCGATAAAGTTATGCTCTTCATCCAAAATTGGATTTCCAGAGTAACAAAGGAGTTAACATTAGAGAGTCAGGAAAGTGGATATGAGCATTCACTTCCTGAGGGCGTTTAGGCGTTTTTTCAGGAACTAAGGACGCTGGGTGGGAGCCCCAGACTCCAGTTTCTTGCTCGTCACCTCATTGCTTTTTCCGCGACGTCTCCCTAGTCAGATTTTAAATGTGCACATTACACTGGCTTTATTTAGAGTCTGGTGCCAGGCAGCATCATTTTGATGAGGACCTGAGCTGTTTTATTCTCCATGATCTATGAATGTGATACTTATAATTCAAGTAGAATTATTTTTCCTTAGGAAAATTCTATACATACAGTATCCTACAGCGGATTAGGAAAGGGGTAAGGGTGGGGTGGGGGACCGAGAGAAAAAAGTGAGTTATAAAATGTGTATCTTGGACTGGAGAGATGGCTTAGCAGTTAAGGCACTTGCCTGCAAAGCCAAAGGACCCAGGTTCAGTTCCCCAGGACCCATGTAAACCAGATGCACAAGGTGGCACATGTGTCTGGAGTTTGTTTGCAGTGGCTGAAGGCCTTGGTGTGCCCATTCTCTACCCCCCTTCTGCCTCTTTCTCTCTCTCTCTCTCTCAATCAAATAAATAACTAAAATATTTTTCAAAGGTACAACTTACAAAAATGAAGCAGCTTTTCTTCTTTCTGTGCACCTCATAGACATAGAGATTCATTGTTCGTGACCCTACACCCCATCTCTCATTTTTAAGTGTGAATTCTATTGTATCAGCATAAATGGTTAAGGGTGGTCATCTTATAATTTGGTGAAACATGACAAAGTGGCTGGAGAGAGAGCTTAGTCTGTGAACCGTTGGCCCTGCAAGCATAAAGACCTGAGTTTGATTCCCAGTGTTGCTGGTGTGCGCTGGTAACCCAGCTCTCTGGAGGAGAACCAGCTAGATCTTCGGGGTCATAATTCTAACCTAACTAGTGACCCTCAGGCCCACAAGAGACCTTGCCTCATAAAAAGGTGGAAGGCGTCATTCCTGAGGAGTGACACCTGAGGTTGTCCTCTGTCCTCGACATGCGTGTGCGCTCACACAAATGTGCAGCTGCACACCAGACATGTGAACACACGCAATCACCAAATCATAGTCGGTGTTTGAAAAGGACCGTTCCAGAGACTTCTGGGACTCGTATGGTCACCACTGGAAATGAGTCAGTCAGCTCTCCCTCACTCTAGCGAGTACCTGAAAACAGTCGACTCATGAAGAGCAAAGGTCTGCTGGCTCGCAGGCTCTGAGGCTCTGGGTTGCGGTGGGTCGGCGTGTTGCATGGGCCTATGGGAAGCATGGTGTTGCTGTGGAGCAGGGGTTGTCAGACCGGGAAGTGACAGATGGAGGAAGTGCTGGGGTTCCACAGTCCCTTTCAAGGCCACACCCCTGTGACCTGGAGTTCTCCCTCCTGGCTCTGCCTCCTGATAGCACCACCCCAGGAACAAGCTCTTACTGTGACCTCCGCAGCACCTGTCACTCCAGACTGCAGCATGCTGTCATGTAAGAAATTCACTGTGCACCGATTTCCTTCGCTGTGTTTCTTTTAGGAGAAAGTGTATTAATATGGAAGAAGATGCTGCTTGCATTTCCTCCTTTCCCGGGGTAAACACCCCGTGCTCAAGCCTGTGTGGAGCTTGGTTCTGCTCGCACCGTCCAGTCTCCGCATGCGCTGGCCGTGACCCTGCTGGTCGGCCTGGCCTGCCTGGCGGCCGCTGCTCCTCTGTGTCTGCCTCACCCCCAGGCGCTCCCGTGGACACAGGGCCAAACACCCTGCCAGCAGCATGGGGCCAGCGCCGTCTCGGACGCTTCCGTTAGTGGTGTTTCCTCGCCGTGTGGATCAGGATGTGGGCATCCAGTGCTGTGGCTGCGGTTAGGATGCGGGTCCCCTGGGAACTGCGGTTTGTACGTCATTATTATTATGTGACTCATCACAGGCTGTCAGACCAGCAGAGACCATAGGAGGCCTTTTGTCCATCCCTTTATTGACTGCGTCTCCAAGACAAGGAATTGATAAAGGGTAGCGAGGTAGCACATGCCGTTCCAGAGGTGCCTGTCAGCGCCCTAGAATAATTTATGAGTGTGCATTGTATGTGTGTGTTGGGATTAGACACTGGCACACACGTGACCAGGGCTTTTCTCTGCACTGCTTCTCCACTGTGTGGGGATGCCAGGGTATGTGAACAGAGGTAACCACCCCCACTTTTTTTTGTTGCCACAAAGCACCTCCACTGTTAGGATAGCCTAGTGTGCAGTGAGTGCCTAGCATAGGGTGTCACTGCAACGCACATCCAAAATGATGAGCAGGGCTGTATGATGGGAACACAAAGAACCCGGAAGCAGAGGGCACGGTGCAGACCTTACCAGGAGCCTGGAATTTCAAGGTCTAAGCAGAGTCTCCCGGCCAGCGTGAAGAAGCTTCTCTGATGGGGCATTCCTTGTTCTCCCAGTGTGCCCAGCGCCTCCGTGGGCCTTTCTACCTCTCCCACTTCCCTTCTTCCCCTCCAGAGTCTACTGCACCTGCCCCTTCTTCACCAGGGGCTGCTTTGCACGCCTGACCTGCACCTTCTCCCTCCTGCTGATGAGTCCCATCCTCATCTTAGCACCAGGAATGCCCTGTCTTTTCCTTCCTAGTGGCACTTCCATGGTGACCTCTCCCCTGCTTGCTTGTTTGTGCTCAGGGTTTGTGCGATGTCTCCAGCACTTTCCTGCTGTTGCCCTGGCAGGAGCTGCTCTTCATCTGCAGATCTCCATGGTAGAGACAGGTGGGTACCAGGAGCCTGTGTGTCCAAATGCAGACCCCATGGATAGAGACAAGTGGGTACCAGGAGCCTGTATGTCCACACTGCAGACCCCATGGTAGAGACAGGTGGGTACCAGGAGCCTGTGTTTCCAAATGTGGACCCCATGGATAGAGACAGGTGGGTACCAGGAGCCTGTATGTCCAAATGCAGACCCCATGGTAGAGACAGGCGGGTACCAGGAGCCTGTGTGTCCTAATGCAGACCCCAGGGTAGAGACAGGCGGGTACCAGGAGCCTGTGTGTCCAAATGCCGACCCCATGGTAGAGACAGGTGGGTACCAGGAACCTGTGTGTCCAAATGCAGACCCCATGGGTAGAGACAGGCGGGTACCAGGAACCTGTGTGTCCACACTGTAGCCTGTAGATCTGGACAAGCAGAGACATGTGGGAACCTGGAGTCTCTGTGTCTGTAATGAGCTGGGGTTCTAACAGCCCCAGAGGAATGGCTGTATGATGTTTGTTGCATGCATAGTATGCCTGCATGCATTGGTTTACGTGTGTTTGTACACGTGTGTACGAGTGTGTAGGTATATGTGCACCTCTGTGTTTGTGCTTATTGAAGCCAGAGGAAGACATCAGGTGTCTTCATTGGTCACTCTCTACAGTGTTTATTGAGACAGAATCTTGTAGTGAAACAAAGCCCGCTGATCACCTAGTGTAGCTAGCTTGCTCCGGCCATCCCTCTGCCTCTACGTCCAGGGGCGTGTTCCACCACACCCCACAGTTTCGTGGGTTCTGGGCACCGGAACCCAGGTTCTTCCACTTGCATAGCGAGCACTTTACCAAAAGCGCCATCTTCCTTACCCGATGATCCTCGCGAGAGAAAGTGGAGGTGGCCTCGGCCTCTTGTGGTCCTTGCCCTGAGGTCTCACCGCGAGGGCATCTCTGTTAGCACTGCGTTCCTCGTGGCACTCCCCAGGACGCCGTCGTGATGGCCAGCTTTTTAATGTAGTGTGCTTGCAGCGTGTGGCCAGACACCATGCGTACTGGATGACTTCACTTTATGGTGTAGTAAGTGCTCTTTTGGTGCCAGCTGTGGCCTTGTCCTGGCCAGAGGCCATAAGTAATAGACAGTAAACGGTGTGGCATTCTGTGTGCAGGAGAGGAAGCCGGGCATTTGACCCTCAGGACAGGTAACGGATGGGCTGGAGCAGCCTTGCGTCATTGGCTGTCCAGATGAGAGACTGCAGGCCAGGCAAGGGCCTTGAGTGGCAAAGGGATTGATACCCACTGGGCGAAGGCTTGGCTGAAGCAGATAGTGCTGGCTCTGAGCTTTCAGGGTAGATGAGAATTGAGATGGTGTAGCATTTCAAGGAGAGTAGAACGATGGAGTGGGAGGGAGGAGACGGGGAGGGGCAGGATTCGTGTTGGGGGAACATAGGTACCCGGGCTGGACTAGAGTGTGCCGAGAGGCAGCTCAGTCTGGTTGAGGTCGTATGCTGGCAGAGGATGTGGTGTGCCCTCATACTCGGATGGCTCGTGGAGACCCCCAGCTGACATGCTGAGAGTTGACATATGCGTTTGTTTTTTAATTATATTTTTAGAAAAAGGTTAAGATTTCCTAGGGAGGACAAGGAGAGGGGGAGGGAGATTCTCTCAGTATGAAAATTACATGAGTTCTTGAAAATTTTATCTTATAGAATTTTTTATTAGTTCCTTTATTTTTATCATGGGATAACTTTTTCATTTATATTTTTAAATAAAATATGTTTTTAATTGAAGATGTTTTGCAAGCCGCTTTCTCCCCAGGACATCACCATGCCCTGTGAGGGGAAGCTGTCTTATGGGGGCCATAAGAATTTAGGAAGACCCTCCATGTGGTAATGATGAGTCTTCAGGTCTACACCTGACGTTACCTGGCTGCACCTGCTTCCTGCGGGTTGGTGTGGGGTCGTGGGGTGTCTTTCATGCTATAGTCCTAGTCTCTGCCCTTCCTTGCCCTTGATTGCGTGTTGTATGTAGCATGTAGTTGGTTTTGGCTTCCTTAATTTTGAATAACTGTAGGTTTTGACTTGAAGGACTTAATCCTTTACTTTTTAAATTGTCCCATGATCAAATAAGCTATATCTTAAATTGCAGTGTGATTCATAGACATTGAAATACACACCCTCAGTGTAATCAGGTTTTGTGTGAGTGTGTGTGTGTACTCCCCCTCTCCTTGTGTACACACACACACACACACCCGGAGGCCAGAGACTAGCCTTGGGCCCAGCACATCTTTTTGTTGTTTGAGACAAGGTCTCTCATTGGCCCGCAACTTGCCACCCTGGCTAGTCTTCTGGCTAATTAGCCCCAAGCCCTCCCGTCTCTGCCTCCCGGGTGCCGGGCTTGAAGCTGCGCCCTGTTCGCCACCTGGCCTCCTCCTTGTCTTTCCTTATGGGTGCTGGCGATGGGAATCAGAGCCTCGTGTTTGCGAGGCAGGCATTTTATCCACTGAGCCATCGCCCCAGCCCTAGGGGAATTGTTTTGACAAACGTTGCTGCCATGCAGCCATACACCCAAAGTCCATTGTCAGCACTGGCACATCGCCTGTGCCAACTAGTCACGTGAAATCTGACCCTCTGAGGTACATCTGAGCGGAAGTCCCCAGCAACATGGATTCCTCTGGGCAGAAACTTTGTACTTGACTGAACTTTCTTTGTTTCTCTCTTTGAACAAGGGGAAAGTTTTAAACCATGCTCAGTTTCCCTCTGCCTTTACTCCCTGCCATTCTTTCAGTAGAAAAAAATGGTCACCTCAAAGGTAGATAGCGAACATCAGAGGACTGTGCAAAGAGGCACGATGCCATCATGTATGTGCACTGGGAAGTTAATTCTGTTTTGTGTATACAGAGACAGACGTTTCCTTAAACGCCTGTGGGGTGTGCAGCACAGGAGTCAGGCTGTGGGGTGTGATGACTTGTGTTCTAAACTCATGGGAGCTCCCCGAATTAGCATGGCAGTTGTGTGACACTTAAAATATTTTCCTGCTCATCTCCTCAAGCCATGCCTGTTACGTTCAGCAGGGCAGTCTCATCCACGCCCTGCTCAGTCGGCGCTTGGGATAATTTATGTGGCGGCTCTGCGGTCACTCACCTCTTCCAGCTCCGCGCAGGTTCAGTACGCTCCCCTCCCAAGAGGAAACCTTGTCGCAGGAGCCACACTGGGGATGGTCCTTCTTGACTCTTCTAGACATCTGCAAGGACTTTAGAAATAATGGACTCAGCTCCCCTCCAGCTCAGAATGCCCGAGATCCTGCCAAAATCACGCTCAGCTGGGTTGCTGAATTCCTTTGCAAGCTTGGATAATTATATCCTTTTGGCAGTCTGTCATCCTCCGTGCTTTTCACAAATGCCTCCTCCCTGTCCCCCGATACACATGGACTCCAGGGTTGGACTGATACTTGCTTTTGTGATATAATTACTACTTAATAACCAACTTACCTGGGGTTTTCTTCATGCAGCACATCAACTGACTATTGGTGAATGGAGTAGATAGCCTTTGAGGGACTTTTCTCACCTCTCCCCTCATACCATCACTCACAGTAAACATGCCGTGTGAGCAGGAAAAAGGGAAGGGCACCCCAAGTGTGAACTTTGACTCTGTCCCACTTAACCCCGAGTCTGCTCCTACCAGCCTGTCTTGAACACCAGCCTCTTCTCCATCAGACTTCTTTATTCCGTGTTGGAATTTGGACTTTCCTGTTCAATAATTTAATGTTTTTAAAATAACCCATTTGGTCTTTTGTACGTCACCAGCGACTATGGGCTTAGCCAGCCTGCAGCTTGCCTCTCTGCTCGCTGCCCTACTGGTGTGTACTTATTAGCTCTTGATTGTTTCCATAACCTCCCAGCCTGGCGTGATCTCACGCACCACCTTTTGTGACCCTCCAGCATAGTTAAATGAGGGTTCACTTTCCCTGTGAATTAAATATGTCATCTCTATTTGAAATGTTCCTGAACCTGCAATGCTATATTTTGGCAAAATAAATACTATTTTCAGAGAATGTAAAACCCATCCATTAAAACCTTTCTTTTTATTAGGAGAGGAAGTGATTTTTATCAGGCAAGCGGCTGTCAGCCAAAGCCCACCCTCTTGGAAGAAGGGCTGGCTGGCCGCTCTGCTGTCTGTCTGTGTGGCGATCCTTACTCGGAGATTTGTGGACCCTACTTGTTCAGGCATGTTTGCAGGATTGAGACTTTCCGCCTTATGAGCAGACAGTGTTTAAGGCTGTTGCTGTCCTCATGGCTGAGAAAACGGCATGTTCCCTGTCCCCTTCCATATGATGTCCATCCCAAAGGCTCAGAGTGTGGCTTGTATCTTTCAGTCCTCCCCATTCTCTGTCCACTTTCACCTCTTTTCCAGTGAGCCTCTGGCAATGCGACCCAGCAGCCTCCTCACCCCCGCAGCCTCAGCAGCCCTAGAATTCCCGTGCTTGTGCCAAGATGGGGAGGAGGAGATGTTCCTGTGTTCTGACTCCAAGTCCCAGACGGTCTCTTCTGCACTTCCTTGCATGGACTGAATGCATTCTCTTGTGAATCCTTTGCAAGATCACTCTCATTGGGGACAATTTACATTTTTAAAAATTCACGTACCGAATGGAGGGGGGAGCATGCACACACTTTGCCCAGCCTTTACCATCCTAGCCACCAGCTGGAAGGGTGCTTCACCCCTGGCACTGCCCTACCATGGTGAAGGTTGGTCTTCGTGAATAGGGCCTGTGGTGAGGGAAGGTGGAGGCATCCTTGTGTGAGTGAGAAGTCTGGCAAGAATGGGGAAGGAGAGGCTGCTGCCTTGCCTTCATTCTCTATCTGTCCAGCTCCCCACTCCACCTGCTTTGGGTCTCTTGCAGCTCCGTCCTGTCTTTGTGCCCTGGTCTCTATTCATGCCCCTGGGTGTTTATGTCTCTGCAGTGATGTGCTTTGTATGAATAAGTGAATGAGTGTCAGTCAGTCTCTCTCTGAACTCCTGTCTCCTCATCTCTCCAGTGGGACTTGCCTAGCAGCCAAGGCAGCCTTTTCTAACAAGCATCCTGGCCTAGGTCCCCCTTGTTTGTCCTCATTGGTCTATGCATGCCATTCTTCATGAGTCCTCTGCAAGGGATTTTTATCTTTAAAATTTTAAACTGTTTATTTATGCTCATAAATGTGTGTGTGGCATGCATGTATGTGTGTATGCATGTTTGTGGGAGCATATTGTGTGTGTGTGCGCATGCATGTGAGCTGCATAGAGGCCAGTGACAGCTCTTTTCCTCATTTGCTTTCCCTTTATGTTTTGAGAAACCATCTCTCTGAACCTCAGCTCATCGATTCTGGTAGCCAAGCTCACGCTAAGGATCCTAGTTTCCACCTTCTCGCACCTGGGATTATAGGCATCCATCGCTGCCCCTGGCTCTCACCTGGCTCTCACCTGGCTCTTACCTGGCTCTCACGTGGCGCGGAGGGTCAAGTGCAGGTGTTCGTATGCTGTTGTGGCCAGCACTTCACCTGCTGAGCCCTTTCCCTAGCCCTCGACTCTTTCTTTAATTTAACATTTTATTTATTTTGAAGAAGGAGGGAGGAGGAAGAGAAAGAGAGAGAGGGAAAGGCAGATACAGAGAGAATGGGTACACCAGGGCCTCCAGCCACTGCAAATGAACTCCAGATGCGTGTGCCACCTTGTGCATCTGGCCTACATGAGTCCTGGGGAATCAAACCTGTGTCCTTAGGCTTCACAGGCAAGTGTCTTAGCCACAAAACCATCTCTCCATCCCTGGATCTGTTTTTAAAAACCAGGAAGAGCAGGAGCATGCTCTGTGTGTGCCCATCTTTCAAAGGACACCGTACTCCTAGCAGCTGAGGAAGAAGCCACATGTCTTGCACAAGGCCAGGGACCCAAGGTGAAAACTACTCTGAAATTGTACCTGTCATGGCATCTGTAAGACATGGAACTTATGGCATGTCACTTCCCGGGCCATCTCTCTGCCAGCTCCCCACGTGTCTCTACTTGGAGCGTGGGTGGCATGTCTGGTCCCTGGGTCTTCTCCTCTTCTTGCTGCCTGAAAGGTTTTTCTCTCTTTCTTTCTTTCTTTTTTTTTTTTTTTGCTCCAGGTCTGACAGCTTTAATTTGAGAAACCCTTGGGCTTTTAAAATATGAGTTAATCATATAAGAAACTCACTAACTCAACTTCATAGTTAAGAAGTATGCTTCCTGTTGCTAGATAATAAAACAGAATGGAATAATTTGAATTCCTTATAATGAATGTGATTACAAATGATTTCCCTATTTACTCATATAAAAGGCTAAATGGAAGATGATTAGTGAGTTAGGTTTTCTGTTTCTCCTAAGGTGATTTCTTAATCTTGCAAACAAATTCCTGTGATACAGAGAGGAGAAAGAAAAAACCATTAAAAGTTACTTAAAATCTTTAAGAAGCTGTTCAAAGCCTTAGAAGTGAAGTGAGTAATCTCTCTGTCCCTTTAGTATATGATGCCACTGGAGAAAAAACAAATCATTCACAGCAAGTCTGTGTGCTTGATTAGCCCAGGTCAGCACTGCCCAGCGCGGCTCTGACCCCAGCATCATGTGGCTGATGCCGGCCTTAAATATAGTGATGAATGTTCACATTTAAAAACAGGTCGTTTCTCATCTTTGGCTCTGGTATTAATGCTGAAAATTAGTATTCCTATTAGTGGACCTAAAGCCTTCCAAATCCCATTATTTCATATTGTTCTGTATTTTGATAATTAAATAATGTTTTTAAACATATTTTATCCTTAAATCCTTTACTCATAATCTCTTGTCCTTAATTGTGGGTATCTTATGACTTGCAATTAATTAATCCATTATTAGCAAGTAATCACTGCACATTATAGGTAGGAAGATGATATAGAAAGTTAAATAAATGAGCCGGGCATGGTGGTGCATGCCTTTAATCCAAGCACTTGGGAGAAAGAGGTAGGAGGATCATGAGCTCGAGGCCACCCTAACACTAAATAGATAATTTCAGTCAGCCTGGACCATAGTGAGAACCTACCTCGAAAAACCAAACCAAACCAAACCAACCCAAACCAAACCAAACCAAACAAAACAAAAAAGAAGAGGAAAGTTAAATAAATGCATGTTCTCTGTTGGCTTGGGATCAAGAAGCATCTAGGCACCACTTTTTTTAAAATTAGTTTTGTACTCAGTGTATACTGTCAAGTCGGTACCATCCTTAGACTCTGCTCTGTCCTCCCCCCTCCACAGGGACCTTCCTTGTTGGGGAATATGGGTCGTGCATTGTGGGGTTAGCCATCAGTTAGGGATAGGAGGCAATGTCTCTGTGTATCGTGATCCAACATGTGGCTCTGACATTCTTTCTGCCCCCTGTTCCACAAATTTCCCTGAAGCATGTTGGGTTCAATTTGGGTCTGCTTCAGTGATGAGGGCTCCATTGGAGAATTGCCTCTCTTTTTCAGGTGGATGCAGATTTTAAGGAGAGAACCAGCCCCATCACACCTCAAAAGGGCCCCAGCTGAAACTAAGAATAACTGGGGAAATGAATAAGAGTGCTGCTTTCTTGGTGAACTGGGTACCAGCAAAAGGGTGATGGAGATAGATACACAGAACACTCACCTCCTCACAAACCAGACATTCAGAGACAGAGGCTCCCAAGACCTCATCACTGAAGCAGACCTAGAATGAACCCGACACAGGCACCACGTCTTGTTACCTCTGACCTTAGTGTTAGTCTGGTCTGAATGCCCTTTGTCACCAGCACGAGCGGCGTCATGTCCACTTGGATCATGGCCTTTTCCCTAAATGGTCCCTTTGAACACTCCCAGGTTAGAGCGCCCTTGAGGGTATCCCAACACTGCTCTGGTAGTATACTCGGAAAAATATCAATTGGGTAATCCCCCTGTGGGGAGCAACTTGTCTCCTAGGTCAGGACAAAGCACAGTGAATGTGAGCCAGTACCCATGTGTCCCTTCTTTCCAGTGAAAACCTGTGAGGAATTTTGTGTCCTGGGACTAAAGCTGAAACTTTCTGTGTGCTCTTTGCAAAGTAAACTTCTCTCCCATGATGCCTCATGGTAGTCACCCTCCACTCCCAAGTAACACCGAATGCAAGAAAGGTGAAGGAGAGGCAGGATTGGCCGAGGGGAGGGAGGCGGTCAACACTTTGAAGGACGGTGGGGCAGAGGCATCTAGATGGGAGAGAGAAGATGCTGGACTTCAGAGTGGCTGCTGAGGGTCCTTAGACCAACTTTACCAGGGCTGTGTTGGAAGAGGAGAAATTGTGCTCTTCTGCTCCCATTGTGTTTGCTGCCCACCAGTCTGGTCTCATTTTTGAAGATGTTTTTCTCATATAAAATTCCTTCATTGCATTTCCCCTGGTGGGGATGTTGTGCTGTAGAAGCCCAGGTTGCACATCAGCATTTAGCATGCTTGCCTTCAGAATGTTCCAGGCCCTAAGCCTTCTCTCTAGGCACCATGCCATTAAAGCTATTTAGAAAGCTGTTGGTGGTTTTATTCATACATGCGTTGATTTACCAAACATTCCTAGCATCTGTTAACAGTTGGGTGCTTTGGGAAGTGGGCGGATCTTGGGACTGAAGGCAGTGACCCTGCAGATCCTACAAACCAGATCTGGAAATGTTCTTTGGTGCCAACTAACTTGATCTTTATAACGCAATGGTCCACTGATAGAGGCTCTCCACGTTTCTCCCCAACCAGTCCTCCAAAATCTGGCTGCCTTCCCTGAGGCCTCAATGTTTTTCTTTCCACTATTTTTCATAAAACAACAATACCACATGAAAACATGTTGACCTGAAACCTCCATGTTGGCCTGGTTGTGATTTTGGAAGCTACCATGCAGAATGAATAAAATAGAAGCAAGAAAATGTAACATATATTTGGCATTTTCCTGCTGGCAGGAACACAATTGTTGGATGCCATTTTAAATAAGCCTTTTAAAGGTCACATTAAAAATAGGATAATTGGCTATGTTGTGGAGCTCATGAAAGATCATGAATATGTACCTACTTGATAAATTTTTAAGAACAGCAACTGCTAATATTATATAAATGGGGACTTATGGCTTCAGTTAAAAACTCTTCAGGTTCATATGAATTGCCAGATTTTAAGCATTCTAGATTAGTGTAAAATGATGCCCAGTGGATGTGGGTGGTGATGAAGATGCATATGTCAGGATTATCTGTGAAAAGTTAACATGAGGTAGTCCCATTAGATAGGAGGGTACACACACCTACATTGTAACACTGTGACCCTCAGCTTGATAGGCATAGACAATTAAATCAGATATGCACTATATGGAGATACTTGTACAGTAGATGAGACTGAGGTTCCACTGTGAAAACCTCTCACTCTAATTTGAAGTTCTCATGACCGTCAGTCACATCACTCATAAAACCATTTCTTGCACTGGAGAGATGGCTTAGTGGTTAAACGCTTGCCTGTGAAGCCTGAGGACCCCGGTTTGAGGCTCAATTACCCAGGACCCACGTAAGCCAGATGTCCAAGGTGGCACATGCATCTAGAGTTCGTTAACAGTGGCTGGAGGCCCTGGCGAGCCCATTCTCTCTCTCTCTCTGCCTCTTTCTCTCTCTGTCTGTCGCTCTCAAATAAATAAAAATAAACAATAAAATAAAATAAAGCCATTTCTTTTCTGCTGGGTAGATGTAGTAAGAGATATTCCTTGTTGATGGAAGCTTCTGAAAGGTAAAGGGTCAGGGTCATTCTTGGTGGGAAGAGAGCCAACCTGAGGCTCGTACCTAGAGCACCACTTCTGTTATGAGTCTTCCTGTACGTTCGTGTCTGCTCTGGTAAACGTTTGGGTGGAAATATTCCTAGGACGTTTTTCCACGTTATGTGTCTACTAGATTCAAACTATA
The DNA here is from genome assembly GCF_020740685.1 of Jaculus jaculus. Classification (NCBI taxonomy): domain Eukaryota; kingdom Metazoa; phylum Chordata; class Mammalia; order Rodentia; family Dipodidae; genus Jaculus; species Jaculus jaculus. The sequence continues at coordinate 6,698,688 of NC_059102.1, read as the reverse complement.
GTTGGCAGAGCTGGGGGGGCTTTTCAGGAAATAGACCTATAATTTCTGGGCAGCTCAGACCACTACAGCTCTGGGGGATGCTCAGGTCGGCCAATCAGAGCCTCGGTGGATGAGGTCATTGCATAGGTCATTGCTTCATGATGTGGAACCTGCATTGACTGAGGAAGAGGAATTCGTGTGGGCTCTGATCGCGAAGGGAGGGAGCACAAAGGGGCTACTCTGGTTAAATCCTGGAGGGAATATTGAGTAGAGGGTTGGGCTCGGGGGCTCTTAGGATCTTTGGTGGCTATGGGATTTCCCGAATTGCAGTCCTGTGGTCACTTGTCCTGGGTGAGGACACTTAAGGAAAGTAGTCCACAGACCTCATTTCCAACAATGCCCCACATCCCCACCTCTTTTCCAAGTGTTCTGTGGGGTTTGAGATTTTGGGCAAGCCTGAGTGAGGTCATTCGTATGAAATACACTTAGCATGCAGAGCTAGGGATTAGTGTGATTGAGGGCCACCTGCATAAAGTATTAATAACACCAGTATTGATTGCTCATTGCACAGATAAATGATGCGCTGGCTCAGTTGGAAGTCTCTTCCTGAGCTTTCCTCATGGCTCTCTTGTCACATGTTACTGTGTTTCTCAGAGTATAGACCTTTCAAGATCCAGGGACTGAATTATTTAATTTTCCCTGATGGTCATGTCATTTCATCTTCCAATAGATGTAATTATTTTCTTGCCATTGCTTTTGTATTTAATTTTAAAGTTTTCTCTGGTTTGCTTTGAATCGTCCTGTACAGACACAGAAGGGTGAGCAGCTCTTCTCTGCTGATGTTGGCAATTATCGGTGCAATTGTAAAATTTATTCTAAATTCTATTTAACTCGGTAACCAGTTAGCTGTCAACACGCGCCTCATATTTTTCATTATCATATGTTCAGGCTCATCATGAAATCATCAAATACTGAACCTCTTAGAAATTGGATGCTGGGCCTTTTGTCCTTTCCTCTTATTATTCTCTGTTTACCGTCGACTCCAATGACATTTTCTCTTTCCTTCAGTCAATTTTGGAAGCAGGCACATTCTTCTTCTGAAGAAAAATACCATTTTTTTTCCATATTGCAAATGGGGCTGCTGCCTCCTTTTCTGTCCCACACAGACCCATCACAGAGCATGAAAGCATATTGAACTTCTGGTGGTTATGTGTCCAGTAGAAACTCTAATAGTGTTTTTTTTTTTTTTTTTAAGTTTTTCCTGGCTTAGTCTCTGTGAAATCTTGTTTGGGTTGAAATTAATCTATCACTACTGTTATTGCAACTGAAAATAACAATGATTATGGTGCTTTCCAAATAACTTACAATCTGTTGAAGTGTACGGAAGGAGGGCAACATGAAATATGTGTTCTGTTTCCTGTACTGTAACCCAGAAAAATGAGCCTGAAGCCAGGTCTGGGAGAATGCCATTTTCATTCACATATATTGACTGTTTTTGTGGTTCTTGTGTTTAGTTGCACAGCACATCAGAGGTGCCAGCTTGAAGGAAACTTAGCACTGCCTTCAGGTTGGTCTGTGATGGCACTTACCTCAGAAGTCAAAACAGCTGATTTGGAAAGCTGTTTCCATAGGCATTCACCACCCTTGTTGAGCAGTCCTTGTCAGGGTGAGCTTGTGTGTTTGCCATACATATACAAATTGGTGAAGTCACCATGGGAGGACTGGCTGCTTTGGAGGCTTGGCCGACCTGTCCTGTGAGCATGGGGCACTGGGTCCATTCCACTCACTGTTCTTTCCTGAGTGGCCTCCCAGAGCTCCAGCTGTGGGAGGACACTGAGACCTGGTGGAGCACTTTTCCTCCAGGTGTCCATTGTCCACAGTGGAGGGTCTATCAGCCCACTCAGGGCTGTGCTGGAGATGTACGTGGGAGGTGTAGCAAGCCAGAGTCCCCCAGGAGATGGAACCGCTGGGGTCTATATTTACTGCAGTGAACTGTTCTAGGCATCGTCGGGCTGACCAGACGAGATTGCGTCTGTAACACAGCTGGACAGGAGGGGTGAGCTGGGCATGCTGGAAGTGACATTGCTGCTTTCCTGGTGGAGAACCCCACTTCTGATCTTTGCTTATGAGCAGAGTGTCTCAGGCCCATCCGGAAAGTCCACAGACATCTCCTTACAATTTATTATAGCCACGAATAACTTCCCATAAACACCTGGACTGAATAGATAGCTGGCTGCTGTGATGGAGTCAAGCTGACCCCAAAACATGATTTCTCAGAGGCTATAGGTACCGTTAGGGATGTGTCTTTGGTAAATCAGGAAACAGGGTGACAGAGGCGAAGGGGTGCAGGTGGAGGCACTCCTCTTCCTCAGGAGGGTGGCAGTCAGGAGCCACGTCCACAGTGTCTGAGCTGGAGGAGGCAGAGTGGGTGCACAGGTGAGCTTTTCTTTTTGTTTTGGCAACATTCTATACAAACTCGTGTTCTATATTTCAGAATACATATGTTTTTAAGTTACTAATTTGTGTGTCCTTGCTTTATACCCCCTGACACAGATGTTAGAAACACAACTTGGAGGTTTACTGGAAAGGACCATGGGAACATGTGAGCTATGCACGGGTAGAAGTTGGAGGGCACCTCTCGCAGTAACTGGTGTTCAGTGCATTGGCATTGTCCTCTCTCCTGCGCGTCGTGCACCCCTACCTACTGGGTTCCTTTCTCAGCTTGGTGACGACCGTGGCGGCCTTGGTGGTGACCTGCTCAGGAGACGCTGCTTGGGCTGCTTCCGCACACCAGGCAGTGCCACTGGAATTCATTACTGAATACCCACCCCAGCTTCATTACCAAGGTCGTCTCAGACATCCTTGTGTTTCTCACATGTGTGTCTGTCGCTGTTGGAGACCATTGTGTGGGTCAGTCACGGGCTGTTGCTGGAGAGACAGGAAGTGACTTGGGATCAGTGAGACGAGAGTCAGGAGCAGCATGGGAGTCAGCCCCTCCCCCTACATTCACAGGTATTTTTCCCTGTGCTGAAACACTCTGTTTATAGCTCACAGTAAAGACCATCTTTTGTGTTTGTGTTTGCTCCTTGGAGATAGGGTTCCATATGTCCCAGGTTGGCCTTGAACTTGCTGTGTAGCTGAGGATGACACTGAACCCCTGATCCTCAGGTCCCCACCTGCCAGGTGCTAGGACTGATTGTAGGCATTCGTGTGTTGACAACATCACCACCACACAGTTCCGAAGCACGCCTGTCACCTGACAGGGAACCTGTGCCCGTGACCACCAATCTCCTCTTCTCTTCCCCGAGGCCTTTGCACCTTCTCAGCTGTCTGTCTGGTAACCAGTGTGCACTTCCTGAGAAAGGCACCTGAAAAGGCCTTTCCAGTCTGCCTTTTCCTTCTTGGCATTGAGGACTTCCCCATCAGAGTATCCACCAATTCTTCCTTCCTTTTTGTGGCTTACCTGTATTCCTTTGGTTATGCAATCCTTACTTGATAGCCACAGGTCACATCCGCCATGACTGTTGTGAACATGGCTTCTGGGGAAGTTCTTATACAGCATTTTGTTTTAATACCTGCTTTTAGTTCTTTGGGCCTGTAACTGAGTGTGGAGCAGCTAGATCACATGGCGACCTGTTTATCTGTTCAGAAAGGCTTCTTTATCTGTGTGTGCCTTTCCCGCGTTACTTCTTTGAGTAGTGAGATTGGTCAGGAAGGTTTACATTTTTCAATTATTATTTTTTAGGTAGGATCTCATTGTAGCCAGTCTGACCTGAAACTCATTCTGGACTTGAACTCACGTGATCCTCCTACTTCTGCCTCCTGGGTGCAGGGGTTAAAGGTGTGTGCCTCCATACTTGACTTTAATTTTTAATTACACCTGCCACAATTGAATGTTGACAGTTTCTCCCAAACCGTAGGTGGGACTCCTGGGACACTGTGGAACCTTTAGGAGAGTGCCAGCGGGAGGCGCGCACTCCCAGAGGAATGGTGGGATTTCGTTTCTTCCCTCGACAGGAGCCAGTGGGTTGGTCCTGCCACCGTTTCCCTGTGGGACCCTCCCCAGAAGTTGAACACAGCCAGTCCACCAAGTCTAGGGGCTAAAGCCCGCAGAACTCTGAGCTAATGAACAGCCTCTCTTGTAAGTTAATCCTCAGACGTTTCATTGCCGTCACAGGAAGCTGACCAGTATAACACCTTTCTCCATAGGCTGAACAAGATAGGGCGTCTTTCGTGCTGCGAAAGGTTTAGAATCTTCCCGGGGAAGCCCGCTTGTGCAGTGCTTGTCTGTGGGCAGAAGGAGAGTGCCAGAGGGGGACAGTGACAGGACAGCAAGTCCACGTGACTCTTGGAGCTCTCTGGGCCTGGGCCTTGCAGGGCTGCCAGGCGTCAGAGTGCCCGCCTCGTCAGGGAGCCAGGGAGCGCAGGCTCAGGCTCCACTCAGAGTGTCATGGAGGCCACGACGACATGACTCTGTGTCCCAGGAGGTGACTGAGCTCCAGCCGTGCGCCAGCTGTGCTCCTGGCATTCGCCAGCTAAATGCACGTTTTGGGAGGATGTGAGTGTCTTGCTAAATGCTTGTTCTGGGAGAAAGCGAAATGAGTTGCTACCAGTGAACCCAAGGGCCAGGGAACTGAGGGGCCAACTGAGAGGAGCAGCTGTTGTGTCTTCTAGACCTCGTCATTCTATTGACGTTTGCATCCAGGCTGCTGAAAGAAAGCTGGCATTTCCGTTCCTGAGCTACCCTACCAGTGTGTCGTTTGCTCAGTAGACAGGTGCCCAGGGCTACTGTACTGGGCAGAGCAGCTGGGCTAGATTTCCACCATCGTGGGGCGGACTCCTGGGCAGGACTGGCTGGACCACAATGCAGGGTGACCACAGCCACAGTGTGGGGGCCGCGTGCTGACTGGGAAGGAGGACCTGGGACTTCTTGGATCCTGGAAATGTGGAGTCCTCATCCTGGCTCTCCTTCCGGAGCAAGGCAGAGCCCCGTGACCTAGGTCTCCCCGAGTGTTGGCCTTGGTCTCGTGTGTCCTGCTGCGTGCTGTACCTTCTCACAGCTGGGCGCCAGCCTCACCTGTGCCTGCATCTCGGCTGCTTCTCCGTCATGACACGAGGATAGGCTTTGACCGGAAACATGGTCAGGGCGGGCTGGAGAGATGGCTCACCAGTTAAGGCGCTTGCCTACAATGCCTAGCAACTTGGGTTTGATTCCTCTGTACCCACGTAAAGCCCATGTGTCTGGAGTTTGTTTGCAGCAGCCCAAGGCCCTGGTGTGCCCATCCTCTCTGTCTGTCTCTCTGCTTGCAAATACAAACAGAAAAAAGAGGTGAGGTGGTTCCAGTGGTGTGACACAGCTGTTCCCTGCAGGCGGCCGTGCAGCTTTCCAGATGCTCATTTTCACCGTGTTTCACGGAGGTGGAGGTGAGAAGCAGAGTGGAGGTGAAAGCGGGCGGTCGCCTGCTGCAGGTCTGTGGGGAAGCCTGGCTTTAAGATGACTTAGTTGTGGCATGGCCATGTGTTAGTGTCTCAGGACGGGCGTGTCAGTGAACACAGCGGGCTGGCTTCTAACAGTGCCTCAGATGACCAGGATCAAGGTGTCAGCGCAGTTGTGCTTGCTCTGTAGATTGGCGGTGACTCGCTGTCCGTCCAGCGCCAGGCAGGTGCCGCCGTCCTCGATGGGCCTTGCCGTGCAGCGCTGTGCTCCCGTGCTTGCCCACGCCTAGTGACCTTCCGGTGTCTGCTTCCGCCAACGTCTCCCTCTCCTTTCTCCAGTACACACTTTACTGACCACTGGATGAACGTGCTACCCCCAGGCTGATTTGATTTTCTCTGGAAAGATTTGATTTTTAGGGCTGGAGAAATGGTTTAGTGGTTAAGGCATTTGCCTGCGAAACCTAAAGAACCAGGTTTGATTCTCCAGTACCCACTTAAGCCAGATGCACAAGGTGTTGCATGCATCTGGAGTTCATTTGCAGTCCTTACTGGATACTGAAGAACCCAAGTCTGTTTTGTGTTACTGGTAGAATACCTGAGGCTGGTTGACGTTTAGTGAGCAGAAACATGTCACCATCGCCCACAGTCCCAGCAGCAACGTGTGATGGAGGGTGGAAGGTGAGAGGGTTAGAGCTTGCTCTTTTATGACACCAATGTTATTAGAAAGTGGAGCTCTTTGTGTGTGTGTGTGTGTGTGTGTGTGTGTGTGTGCGCGCGTGTGTGTGTGTGCGTGCGCGCGCACGTGCGCACGCATTGTATACAGAGACCAGAAGACAATCTTCAGGTGTCTTTATTTACTTACCATCCACATTTTTCTCTTCTCTTCCCTTTCCCTTTTTCTTCCCCTCCCCCTCTCTCCTCCTCTTTATTCCTTCCCCTCCCCTCTCCATGTCTTCTCTTTCCTCCCTCTGCCTGTCTTTCCTTCCCTTTCTCCCTCCTCTCCTTCCTTACTTGATTTCTCACTAGCCTGGAACTCCTAAAGTAGGCTAGATTTGCTGGCCAGCAAGCCTCTCAAGGATCTTTTGCCCCCGCAGTGCTGGGATTACAAGTTTGTGCCACCTCCCCTACCTTTTTAATTTTGATTCCTTTATTCTTTTATTACTTTGTTATGTGGGTTCTGAGGATTGAACTCAGGACCTCACCCCTTTAGGCAGGTATTTTACTTCTGTGCCATCCTCCCAGACTCGGATCAGTTCTTAACACCCCTCTCTTAGTACTGACTCAATGGTTAGTGCACTTGAATGTGTCCTTTGGGGGGACATTCAAGTCACGGCACTGGTGTTGGGTGTTTGCGGGCAAGGCACAGGAGAAGCTGGGTCTGAGGTACATGGTGGTGGACTGCAAATGGGCTTGGGCTGCTGTGGGAGTTGTGCAGGGGGTGTTGCTCCAGAGGGGTAGGCCTGTGTTTGCTTCCTCTGTCCCCAGGTTCTTTCCTAACCCTGCTCAGCATCTGTGTGCACACCTTGACTGTCCGCTCTGTGCTCTCTGAGGGGTGCAACCCAAGACCGCAGCATGGGGCAGGAGGTAGCAGGCACAGGAGGGAAGGGTGATCGGCTTTACCTTGACAGCGCATCTTGAGGGCTCCACTGCCTTTTTGCGTTGTTTTCCTCTGTGCCTCATGCATTTGCTTCTGTTCCCCAAAGGCTTCATTTTGCCATATTATTCAGACCATGAATAAAACAGCAGCGCCATGTGTCATATTCTCCACCCGCTGTCCGCACACTGCCTTGCTGCGGTTGAGGCGCTTCAGTGACTGTGGACACAGTCCATTTTTCTGTCTGTCAACTTCTGAATGCCGATTGCATTTTAGACAGTCTCCATCATTGGGAAGTCAAGCTTTGCCTCCTGGAAGCTGTCTAGACAGGTAACCAATTTGCACCAATCGGTGGGCCTTGGAGACCTTTTCACAGGATCATTCTCCTTTCCCCAGCTCTTGCCACAGGCTGAGCTGGTATATAGTTTTGAAAGGAAAAAAAAAAAAAAAAAAAAAAAGAGGGAAGTTCAGTCATTTAATTAAAATCTCTTCTTGGCAGATTGTGCTAATGCCCCTGCTTAGTTGCCTTAATTCCAGGCACACAAGTTGTCGAAGGTTAAGGAGAGGGTGGTGGCTTGAGAGAAAAGCCATTTCTTCCTCTGGAACTTGGACAGCTCAATTATCCTGTTTTCTTTCTTTTGCTGGGACTGTCCCTTCTGCTGTGCCTATAATCTGAGGGTGTGTGCTTTCCTGGGCCACTCTAGCTGTGTCCTGAATACTTGAGTCATACTGGCTTCTCTTTATGCCATCCCTGATGGCACAGCCTTCTGGTCTCTCTATGCAAGGCTCTGGGGACTAGGGGGTAGATCAGGTGCTGGCCTCCGCTTCATATCTGAGTGATTATTCTGACAGCATTGGAGAAGGTGTATGAAGCAGAGTGAGATTTTACTCGATCCAGGGATATAGAGGAATCACTGTGGGGCTGGGGAAATGTCTCAGCATTCCTGCTTGCAAAGCTTTCTGGTCCTAGTTCAGCTCCTCAGTACCCATGTAAAGCCATACACAAAACGTGGAGCCTATGTGTAGTGTTGGTTTGCAGTGGCAAGCAGCCCTGGCATGTGCAGGCATGTGAGCACATACATGTGGATGCACACACACACACACACACACACACACACACACACACACTTTCTCACACTAGAAAAGAGTGAGCATTGTGGCCCAAAAGGACCAGTTAAACAGAGTTAGTGGCTGAATAATTAATGTGCTTTGGAGACCCATGGGTGACACAGCTGTGTGTGTCAGGAAGCTGTGTGTGTGTGTGTGTGTGTGTGTGTGTGTGTGTACACGTGTACATTTAGTAAACAGTATTCCAGGAGAAGACCACATCCCTCTACTTATGAATCCCAGATTCTTTCTTTCCATTCTTGACATTACCCAAGGTGGCCTGAGCCATGGGCTTTGAGACAGAGAGCATCAGCTGGGGTCCCTGACAAATGTGAGCAAGTTTGTTCTCCATGAGCTGTTGGTGTGCGGCTGTGATGTCTGATGGCCAAGTGCAGGACCAGGACCAGGAGCCCCAGTGGCTCTGCTGACACTGGGCACTGCAGGGAGCAATGTTAGAGGGGAGGTGAGGAACGCCACGGAATCCCAGGTCTGCTGCCAGGAAGCTGGGTGACAGAGGAGAGGTGTTTTTAGATTTGAGGAACCCTAGGTGGAGGGAGTCTCCAGTGACTAGGACTCAAGTGACAGAAGCAGTTGCCCTCATCTCTCTCCCACTGTGGGCTCCTGCAGTATGTGCGAAACCCCTGCACCCTCTCGGCTGCTCCGGCCACTGCCAGCTGCTGTCCTGTGCTGTGTCCAGGCACCCGTCCTGTCCTGTTTCATGACCCCAGCCCTGGCGCACGGTCACCCCAGCTGGGGAGGCCTGCACTTCTCTGTGTTAAGATCTTCTGGTCTTCCCGAGGGTGCTTGCCTGTATCACAAATCTTTCAAAAACAGAACTGTTAGGTCTAAAGAATTCTGTAAAAAAGTGTGGGTGTGTGTATATATTCGCTCAAAACTTCCAAATGAAATCATTTTATATGCGTTTTTCTCCAGAAATATGTAAATTAATAATTGCTTCATACATTATTCAAGAAAAACTTATTTTGTATCACCGATAGCTCTTGTAATCTTATATAAAGATATGCTAATGGATTTAATTAAAATAATTATGCTGAATAATGTAGTCTGAACTTTACCCTAAAATAGTATCTATTAATCGTCATCAGTAGTAATATTTTTAGCCAAAGAGACATTATAACATTAAACTGATGTTAGATAGAAAGTGCTTTTTTTGGGGGGGAGGGTTTACAGTATGTGTTAAGTTGGCATTCTCATGAGATGCCTGTCAAATTTGCTTAGTCTAAAATTAATTTCTTTAACCTGAACTAATTTAGCAAGTAAAACAACTTTTAGCATTTACTGCCCTTTCCTAATCCCTTCTTGTTGTCTGATTTCCCTCTAAAACTTTAGTTTTTGTGTTCCTGTCCATTCAGCTTTGCTTTGAGCTTGTTTTTCTTCCTAAGGCTCAAAGCGCTGAGCGCCACGAGTTCCCGACCGCGTGGGTGCTGAGAGGTGAGGCGCCTCGAGAACAGCACTCAACAGTCTGCCTGTCTTTTGTGCAAGTAGAACGAGCTTTACCAGCACCCCTGGTTGTGTTTCCAGCACCTTCCTTGGTCTGCTTGCTTTGAATACTCAGTGTTGGAGCCTCCTAGCATTGCGCATGCCTGGTAGCATGTTCTGTTCCGGGAGTGTCAGAGGGTCAGTGCGCATGCATGGTTGCCCCGGGCACAACTCCATCCAGACTCGCACCTGTCTGTCCTCAGGTGGATAAATGAAAGCTCCTCCAAGTTCAAAGTTAAACTCAAGCCAGGCTTGAGACTGCTGGAAAGTTAGTTGAGCTGGGTTTCAAAACAAATCTAAAGAGGTAACTTCCTTCACAAACAGACAATTGGGGCGGGAGGGATGGCTTAGCCGTTAAGGCGTTTGCCTGCAAAGCCAAAGGACCCAGGTTCGAGTCCCCACGACCCACATTAGCCAGCTGCCCAAAGGGGCACATGCATCTGGAGTTCATTTGCAGTGGCTGGAGGCCCATTCTCTCTCCCTCTCTAACACTCTCCCTCTCTTCCCTATCTCCCTCTCTCTCTGTCAAATAAATAAATAAAAATATTTTTTAAAAATTAGACAATTGCTTCTGACTTAACAGGAAAACCAGCAGGGCGGGGAAGCGGCTGGGTGGATGAAGCGCTTGCTGTGGAGGTGTGAGGACGGCTCTCACCCCTGCACCTCCACAAGTGCTGGGGGCTCGTGGTGCCCCCATCACCTCAGCACTCTGGAGGTGGAGGCAGGGGGTCCCCACTGCAAGCTGGCTAGCTAGACCAGTCAGATGGGTGAGCTCTGAGTTTCAAGGGAAGGATCCTGCTCAGGAAATAAAGGAAGAGCCATCGAGGAAGATGCTCAAAGCTGATCCCTGGCTTCCACGTGCATGCTCGTGACGTGTGTGTGCCCAGCAGCACACTCGTGTGCTCCCGCAAGTGAACACATACCCTTGAGCCATTTACATATACACACAAAAAACATGAACAAACGGAGCTAAGATCAGTGCGGTCAGTTCTTGTGTGGTACTGCTCTTTCCTGTTCTTGGTGGATAGACCACAGGGTGAAGGTCCGTTGTGGAATGAGAGCCCCCCCCCCACTCACCTCTGTCTCTTGGGGACGTCCTGCAGCCTTTTCCATAGCCCCACTGCCCCCCACACTTGCATGATAGCTGGACGGTCACCTGCCACACCTGCCCAGGAAGAACGGTGCCGGGACTACCACCTCATTCCAGCTCCGGAGTGCCGTGTACACGCTGAGAAAGACTTTGTCTACGTACAGCCTTCACTGATTTACCAAATACAATAAAAATTAAGCAATATGTAACCCTAGTGGGCTTGATGGCACCTACCTTTAATCCCAGCACTCGGTAGGCAGAGGTGGGAGGATGGACAGGAGTTCGAGGCCAGCCTGAGACTACATAGTCCAGGTCAACCTGGTCAAGATCAAAACAAGACACACACACACACACACACACACACACACACACACACACAACATAACCCTTCAATGCTCTTCATTTCTCTCCTCCAGGCCTCTGTGACTTGGTGACTCATTTTACTCAGTGCTTGCCTTAGTATCAAATTTACCACTCTATCAAGTTTTCACTGATGATGATGATATAGGGCTGAGAGCTCTGGACGGTTAAGAGGTGACAGGTGCAGCGTCCACGTGCTGCCAGGTTCTGGAGCACCAGCATGTGTTGAGATCCTGGGGTGAGCTTATGTGCCCAAGGCACGTTCTTCTCCCAGCAGCCCTTGAAGGCAGATCTTTGGGAGAAGTAATGACGGGACATTCACATGAAGGAGAAACCAACACTTCGTGGGGCGCTGCCCCGGCGCCTTGTGCTCTCCAGCTTCCCGTCCACTATGCTGCAGCTGGCGTCCCGTGCGCATCTGCGGTTTCGATAAGATCCCACCCGTGTGGTCTACCCAGAGTGTGGTGCTCCTGCCTTGGGCCGTGGCGTGCTGTGTCCTGGCGTGTTCCTGACCTGGCACCCCTTCTGTGTGACAGACCCACATCCCCGCCAGGAGCTCTGACCCACTGAAGAAACTGGCACCTTTGCTTTAAGCACAGGCAGAGCCTACAGTGCTAGACATTAGGAATGGGACAAAGTAGGGTGTGGTCATGAGAGTAGTGAGGTTCACGGAGACCTGGGGAGCCGTCTGGAGTCAGTGGGAGGCTGGGAACTGAGTCCTGCCATGGTGGAGAGGGCCCTGGGAATTTGAGGGCATGCTTGCTTAGCTAGGAAGGGTTTGGTGGGAAGCAGAGGGTGACTGTGTCTTCAGAATATCATCGTGACTGTACTAGGATCACCGTCTTTTGGGAGTCATGGAAGTTGGCGATGCCCCGTGTTCCATATGAGAGCAGAGGACAGATGGCCTTGTTGTCTGTGGGGACAGGAGCAAGCTGATTTGGAGTATGCATGTGTTCATGAGGGGAAAGTCTCTGGGTGCCCAACCTGGCATCTCCTGTGTCCGGAAGAGGTTTAAGCTAAGTGCTGAGCCTAGGCAGATCAGCCGTGGATGAAACTGTGGTAGGGTATGGGCATAGTCCTTCAGCTGTGGGGAAACAGCAAGAGACTCTTTATGGTTAGAGAGGGCCTCAGTTAAACAGAGCTGGGGGGCTACAGAGATACTGGCCAGGTCACCTTCATCCCCAGAGGAAGTCGCCCATGTGACTAGCCGATCTGTGTTGTTCTTGGAAGGCTCCTGTGGCTAACTAGGGAGGGTTGAACTTGTCGGGGTCAGAGCAGAGGCAGGAGGCCGGGTCAGAGGCTGTGGCAATGCTGCATGCGTTGCCCATTAGGATGTCTGTAGAAGGAAAGGGGTGGTAGGGCCTGGGAAAGCTTAACCTTAGATGGACCGAGCGTGGTGCTCTTCAGAAGTGGGCTCTGAGGGCGAGGGGTGCCCTGACTGACAGTGAGGGCAAGGGATCCCTGGTCTTACTATGAGGGATCCAGGGTCTCACTGTGAGGGTGAGGGATCCCGGGTCTCACTGTGAGGGCGAGGGATGCCCAGTCTCACTGTGAGGGCAAGGGATCCCTGGTCTCACTATGAGGGATCCAGGGTCTCACTGTGAGGGTGAGGGATCCCGGGTCTCACTGTGAGGGTGCGGGATCCCTGGTCTCACTGTGAGGGTGAGGGATCCCAGGTCTCACTGTGAGGGCGAGGGATCCCCGGTCTCACTGTGAGGGTGAGGGATCCCCATCTCGTTGGGAAGGTGAGGGATCCCAGGTCTCACTGTGAGGGCGAGGGATCCCCGGTCTCACTGTGAGGGCAAGGGATCCCGGGTCTCACTGTGAGGGCGAGGGATCCAGGTCTCACTGTGAGGGTGAGGGATCCCCGGTCTCACTGTAGGGTGAGGGATTCCCTATTCTCACTGTGAGGGTGAGGGATCCCTGGTCTCACTGTGAGGGTGAGGGATCCTGGGTCTCACTGTGAGGGTGAGGGATCCTTGGTCTTACTGTGAGGGTGAGGGATTCCCTGTTCTCACTGTGAGGGTGAGGGATCCCCATCTCGTTGGGAAGGTGAGGGATCCCCAGTCTCACTGTGAGGACGAGGGATCCCGGGTCTCACTGTGAGGGCGAGGGATTCCCAGTCTCACTATGAGGGTGAGGGATCCCCGTCTCACTGGGAGGGTGATACCCGGCCTTACTTCACTTGGACATGGCATGTGCGCTGTCATGATGTAGCTCTCTGAAGCAGGGACGGCCGGCTGGGGGTAGCAATGCCAGGGTCCGCAGAGTGAGGCCATCTGAAGCTCAGTTGGCTACAGGGATGGGTGTGCAACTTAGGAGGAAGGATGCCAAGCTTTGGGGTTGTGTCTCAGTGGGACAGCAGGAGGTGAGGCTCCTGAGAGGAGGGGTGCCAGGGTTTGGGGTTGTATCTCAGTGGGAGAGCAGGAGGTGAGGCTCCTGAGAGGAGGGGTGCAACCTTACAGAATGCTCACTTGCTAACGTAGAAGGAAGGATGAGCTGGGAGGCAGGGCTGAGGAAGGGGTGGCATCCAAGTCATAGGAAGAATCCCTTAAGGCCTCCGGTCCCTCTGGCAGAGATCTGTCATACATCTCTGCTCTTCCTGTACTTACTGTAGCAGCCACCCTCTCACTGCTGGGCCAAAGCCCCAGCCAGAAGTAGCTTATGGGAGGAAAGGGTTTACTCTTGCTCCTCCTCCCAAAGGCTCTGCAGCATTCCTGATTGCCACCAGCCCAGGACCAAACATTCAAAACACATGAGCCTATGGAGGACATTTTGTCAGACCACCACAGTTGCTGTAAAGACCCTGGTAGAATAAATTCCTGACCTAATGGGCACTGCAGGATCAGCAGCTTCCTAACTCTGCTCAGGCCTCCTGGCCCCGGAATGGGAGACTTGAAAGAATCCCATTAAGGGAGGCCTGCTAGTGCCCTGACGTGCCTGGCACTTAGAGTCTCCCTTAGCCTGGCGCTGCTGCAGGCCACTGATGCCCAGGTACAGTGTCTCATGCATGATGCCCATGCTCACCTTCCCTCTGGACGTCCCAGGACAAAACGAGGCACTCTAAAGAGACTCAGCTGTCAGCCTGTGCATGCGTTCCTTATTAAATGTCACCATAAATATTCTCTAGTTTACCCGACCAAGTCTAGGGTAGTTGGAGCAGAACGTTTACAGCCAGAATGAAATGATTTCTCTGAAACATCTCTTCAGCAGCAGCTCCCCACAGCGGATTGGAACCGTGATCCGTTTGGTGTGGCAGGACGGCTCTAACTCCCACAGAGCTCCGCCAGCACCCCATAATCTGTAGTGGAGATTTAGGGGGGAAAGCTACTCTTGGGTCCTTCCATTCATCCTTTTGGCAGCACAGTTGAGCTTTGTGGAGGCTGAACATGGAGGCACGGGCCTGCTACAATCCTGGCAATGCCAGGCTGCCTCAAAGGCTGTGTTTGGGCCACCACTTTGTCCTCAGTGACAGAGTGATCTGTCACCTCCCTCAGAGGTCACCATGACAATTTGGTGTGTCAGAGTAGCCAGGGGCCTAGAAGGATGCTCCCTTGTATAGATTCGGAAATGAGAACTCATTGAGAGTGACTTGAATGTGGCTCTGTAAATCATGCCCATGCACCAGGGCTGAGCCATGCTTTCCACGTTCCTGCTGCCAATCTCTATTCTAAATGGGCACACATATCCCAGTAACATATTTCCAGTCATCTTGAAAATTAAAGCATATTGACCTGTAGTGAAAGTCACCCTTTCTTCTGGACGGTTTCTCTTTTCCACACAAGCATCGTGCAGGTCTTCTGTGAGAGGACCCCAGCTGCGCTGACCGCCCTTCATCTGCCTCTGAGGAAGGCCCCTCCCTTACTTCACCCTGTCTGTGCTGGTTTCACTTTTCTGAAGGTTGAAGCTGTCATCTCTTAGCTGGCTGTGGTGACCGTGGTTTGTCATTTCATTGCTGAGTAGTACTCCAGTATGTAGATTCAGCTTTCGAGAGACTTTGGGGTTCTTTCTTTTTGGCTGTAATTTGTGTGATCATAACACCCAGTGCTGGATCTTATAATCGTGTGTGGCTCACTCTACGCTGCTCTGTTCTTTTCTACGGTTGCCTCAGTATTTATTTATTTATTTATTTTTTGCACCCAGACTACCAGCATATGCACACAGCATCTTGGTAAAGTGCTGTTGGTGTGGTGGCTCAGTGTGTATGTTGTGTGCACAGACCAAGGCTGCAGTGGCATCATGTGATGCAGCATGGGCCAGCATAGTTAGGCACACTTCAGGTTCAGCATGTCCTTCATTTTTGAATCAACTTTTGGTCACTGTGCATTTAGAAATCTATTGGAGCCAAACACTTCCTGAGCCCTCCCCTACTCAGTTCCACAACTGCATACGGACTTCCTCCGCATGCGTTAGAAGCTGTTCTAGAACACAGAAGATGAATGCCGGAGAGAGTTCAGTAAGGAGCATGATGCTTCCTGATTACGGGCTGCACAGACATACAGGAAAGCTTACTTGTAATAGACTGCTTCAGGTGTCATTTGGGTGTGGAGAGCTGCAGTGAGTTTAAGATAGGATTTTGGGGGAATAGCATTCATTTGGTTACATGAAGTTAGGGTTCCAGGAGAGAAAAATACACTTCGGTTCAGCACACAATGTGAATATGCAGCCTGTAGGTGACAAGTATTGGTATTCATACTTATATTTTCAACACAACTGTGGAAGAAATGACCATGTTTTTGTTTTTGTTTTTTATGAGTTAGGGTCTCGCACTAGCCCAGCCTAACCTGGAATTCACTATGTAATCTCAGGCTGGCCTTGAACTCACAACAATCATCCTACATCTGCCTCCTGAGTGCTAGGATTAAAGGTGTGCGTCACCATGCCCAACAGAGAGACTGAGTGGAGGGAGAATGTGAGGAAGGGAGAGAGAGAATGGGCACGCTAGGGTCTCTGGCCCCTGCAAACACACTCCAGAGCCATGTGCCACCTTGTCCACCTGGCTTGATGTGGGCCCTGGGGAGTCCAGCTCAGGTCGTGAGGCTTTCCAGGCAAGCTCTGCCAGTGCTGAGCGAGCTCCCCAGCCCTGTCTTTACTTCATTGTTGTTTTTGCTCACAGGTGAGTGTGTGAGGGTACACACACGTGTGCTGCATGTGCACCGGTCAGTGGTTGAAGTTAGGTTTCTTCCTCTGTTGCTTCTCTGCATTGTTTTTATGGCGAGTGTCTCACTGAACCTGGGGCTCAGCAGTTCCACTTGACAAGCTCGCCATCCACCCTCCAGGGTCTTTTGTCTCTCCTTCCCAGTGCTGATATCATAGCCATGCACCTCCCCACCTGGCCTTTTTATGTGTGGGTTCTGGGGACCTCACTCAGGTGAGCACTCAGGTGCTCAAGCAGGTGACCACATGAGCCCTCTCCCCAGCCCTAACCATTTCTCAGATCAGAGATTTCCCCTTTGCTCTGTTCTCATTTTGCTTGGTGGTCCTTTTCTTGCTGAGTTTTCCTCAGTGGCCCGGTAGGACTGAGTCAACATCGATCACCCTTCACTGGGCTCATCCCTCCTTTCTCTGGTTCACAGGGGGCAGCACTGAAATACTTGCCGACCATTGTCAACGATGTGAAGCTGGTGTTTGATCCCAAGGAGCTCAGGTAATTGCACTGGGGGTAAACGCTTGCCACATGTGGCTTCCTGTCAACGCCGTGGCTTGATGGGACGCTCCAGGATCTGGCTCAGGTCTGCATAGGTCAGTAGGTCATCTCGGAATGGGAGCCGTTGGTGGTGAACCTCTGAAGTGGCAACACCTGCCAGCGCCCACAGTGGCTTCTCTGGAAAATGTTTTATAGACTGATGGGGATGTGACCCAAACTTGCCATGCTGTGCACTTGAGCATTTGGATTTCAATATGTGGATATTGGTTTTCTTTGAATATTCAGCACCTAAAAAGCTTAGGTAGGATCCTGTTCCTGTGACAGCCCCCTTCTTTCCAATAGACAACTTAGCTCCTAAATGAAGGGCTGTGAGCCATGGGCGAAAGGGCTGGAAGTTGTCATCAGTAATAATAATAATAGCTGATCTTCCAAATAGAAACTGCCACAGGGGGTCCCTGGGCTTTCAGACAGGGAAGTGGCCTGCGGGTCAGATCTCCCCCCACCCCCGCCCCTGTGTGTGCCAGCGTCCAGCGTGGCCCCCTGGTCTCTGCCGTGTGGCCCGTGGCTCTCGCGGCTCTCGAGCAGGGCTGCTGGGAACAGGTGGGACGCGCAGCCGTTCAAGACACAGTCACAGCGCACTACTTGTTTGGATTTTGACTTGACACAGTGAAGTACCCGCAGGGTATAACCCCATTTGTACCAGCCCGGGGAACCCTTTAAATATTAGTAGCGGGACCTGAACCCACAGGTCACCTTCCCTGCCCCTTATGTCCACCTCAGATCATTACGCCCTGGCACTGAAGGGAAGGGTCCCCCCGGCAGGCAGCACATGCTCTGCGCGGCTGAAAGGTGGCGTCTTTCCGGAGCTCCGGTTTCTGTTTTCAGGTGCTGCCAGTGTGGTTCGAGCTTGGCATTTTCTCCAGGATGGGAAGTGAAACAGATGAGCCTCCAGCCACTGTTCTGCCCCCTGGGCCCCTAGGGAACATGTCAGAAAATCATGGGCTCTTCCTCAGATATTCTGCATTAGAAACGGGAGCCTGGCTGCTTGGTTTATGGGACTCTCCAGGGTCATTCAGGGTACATTTGCAATGTTCGGAGCTCTAGACACTTGGGACTCAGGGCCGCCTGTGACAGCTCTGGTCACAGGGTTGTGTCTCTGCATGATCTCACTTGTGTTTTCCCTCGCAGCAAAATGTTCACCGAGTTTATCCTGAATGTCCCTGCGGGTTTGCTGACCGTTCCGAAGCTCTATTGCTTGATCGAAATTGTACACAGTGACCTCTTCACACAGCATGGTGAGTGGAACCCTGAACATGATCAAACTGTCACATCACTCTTGTCTGAATTCTCTCCTTCCTGTCCTACGGAGGAGAGCTGGCACCTAATTAAAACAACTACTTTGCACAAGGGAGGCTCAGCCCTTGCAGGAGAAGCGTAATTGTCAGGTAGTGTAGGTAGTGGACTGCTGAGAAGCAAAGGCCTTCGAGGGCTCCAGCTTGTAATTGAGGCGCACATCTGAGTCCTGTGCAATCAGCAGTCATTGTCACCCTCGAATGTTGATTGTCTGTCCTGGGGAGGCAATCACACACATCCATTGAAATGATTACAAAACAAAATTTAAAAAAAATCAAGTTTTCTTGAAATTTCGAAGTATTGGTTTGTTCTCTTCTATTCGAACCTTCTGTTCTTTCCCAGGGTTTCTTCCAATGCTTCCATCGTTCATCCTGAGGAGCACCTCCTATTCCCTCTCATTTTCTCCCCGCCCACCGGATTAATCATTTTCTATTTGGACAGATTGAATTAATATTTTATACTTGTCAAGCACTTTTACTGAAAGCTGTAAGCCTTTGCATAATCTCAACCTTCCTCATTTATCGCAGGCACACGTGAGGTCTGCTGAGTGACAGTCTGCCCAGGCAGCCTGGATTTACCCTCTTCCTTCTTCCTGGAGGTTTGGTGACTCCAGCCCGTTCTTCAGTGCTCGGGCCCGCTGCTGCTTCTGTTTCCTCTGTGCTGTGCTGTCCCAGGGAAGGGCCGCTGTGGCAGAAGTCCCCCTGGCAGGGCTGAGGACTCTCTGCAGGGCCGTGGGCTGACCTTAGCTTGTGTCTTGATTTCTCTCTGTGAAATGCACTGCAATGATCTCTTGTTGTTGGAGCATATGACAAGAGAGAGTGTTAAGACTGGACAGACATTTTCTTGAAAACATCAAATCAAGGAGTAGGTGGCTTTCTGGAGCCTGCCCACACACACCTCATTCTGGTTTGGAGGCCTCTTTCCCCCCCTTTTTTTTTTGAGGTAGGGTCTCACTGTCCCCCAGACTGACCTAGAACTCACCCTGTAGTACCAGGCTGGTCTTGAATTCACACTAATCCTCCTGCCTCCACCTCCTGAGTACTGAGATTGAAGGTGTGTGCCGCCACACCTGGCCTCTTTCTTTCATGAAAGAGTGTCAACCCTCCCGTTGTCCATGACTTGAAGCACAATTGAGCTGCTAGTTGTGACTTCCCTGGTTTAGGCTGTCACATGAATGACGTGTTGCTCAAGTGCATGCCAAGGCCTGAGGTGCCATGGGCCCCAAGGAAGGCTGCTGAGGTGGTGATGTGTGGGACCATTGTTTCCACAACTGTTTCCATGGTGACTGCGCTTTAAGCCAGAGCAAATGAACTCCCCCCCTCCGCCCCGCTGCCACTTTACATTTAGGTCTTGTTAGGTACATCACTGACACCCCGCATCCAGTGGCCGTGCCCCGCAGACCCCTATGTCCCTCATAACACGTACTACCCGTGCCTCTCACGCCCCCGGCCGCAGGCCTCCCTCCCAGCACGCAGCCTCCGCGGCCACGCCCACCCGCACACCCCTCACCAACAGCGCTGCCAGCAGGTTCTGCACGGGGCCAATTCTTCCATCAACTGAAAACGCGGCGCCAAAGAGCAGCTGTTCTAAGCGAATGGCACGTCCATGGCCGAGCAGAGTCTGTGATGGGAACATGGGGCCCGCGAGGCTGAGCCCGGCGGCGGGGGCTTTCAAGGTGCATGTGAGGAGGACTGCCCTGGACACCCTGAAACCGTCTGCGGCCATAGTGTGCAGTGAGAGGGCTTCGCCGCATGGTGACAGGGCGGCTAAACCTGTAGTGCTTTTGTCTCAGATGCCATGGACGGTGCAGGTATGCGGGTGTTTCTGAGAATCACTATGCCATCGCTATGCCCATGAACGCTTCCTTCACAACCGCCTGCCTTCATATACTTGGTTTGGGGTTTGAATTGACACCTCAATTATATTTTGATTCAGAAAACTTTCACACTTTCCCCTTTTGATCAAGACTTTCCTCTGACAACATTGCTGACCTCTGTAGTTAGAATTTGATTAACTATTAATTGCTGGCATGACATCTGCTGCTTCATCTAGTGCCACATCAGGGGCAGAAGCTACTGGTGACTAAGAAACACTGTCACCTTCTTGTAAGCACATCTGAGCCACAAAGAGGCTCGCAAGCAGTGGGCCTCAGGTAGAGTCCACCTGCAATCTGTGGTCAAGTTCAGTTCTGTTGGCTCTGTAGGCAGTGGCTGTCATTTCAACTACTGGGCTGAATGTCCTTATCAGGGCTTGTACTTTTGCAGAGATTTAACTGACCACAGGCACACAGTTTTAAAAGGAAAAACCAAAATGAAATGAATGAGAAGAAAGCAAATCCAAGTTTATATAATGATAGTTAGAACATTCTTTTTCTTTCTAGTTTTCCTATTCCTTGCCAAAGATGGTCAAAGGGAAACCAATTGTTTATAAAATAAGCTTAGTTTTAGAAAGTTACTTAGGGGTGCTTGTTAGTTTCTTCTTTGCATCAATCTGATTTGCAGTGTTTTAGAGTTGAATAAAATATATGGATGCCAAATGTTGTAGCATACATTGGTTAAATTTTTGATGGGAGTTTAGCAGTTGAGATGATTTAGTGAATTTTTTTTTATTGCATACAACATTTTCAGATAACAGTCATGATTGACACCTCCACCCCAGGATCATCAGACTTTTATAAATTTTATATAATCTTTAGAACATTTGCATTAAAAATGCATATCAAGCCTCACTGTAAAGCAGTAGTCATTTGTTTTGTCAGAGTTAGAAGCTAGATTTAACCAGAGTTCTCAATTACTCAGAAGAGGTAAAAACAAATTAGATGCTTTAAAAAACCTCAACTCCTGCGCAGATCTGTAATCCCAGCACTTGGCAGGCTGAGAAAACAGGATTGCCATGAGTTTGCTGCTAGATTGGGCTATGGTAATTTCCTTTTGTAACACTCACCTGTCACAAGCCTTCTATCACTTCCCAGACCCTTTCGAGTTTGGTTAAATCTATACTTTTACCCTATTTTTCTCTCTTTCCCACCATGCTGTTTGGAATAATCCATTCATTCTACTTTTGGACAGAAACTTTTATTTCATCATATTGAATCCTGATTGATCAAAAGGGTTCTCTTTTATAACTTTCCTAACCAAAATTTATCCTTCCACTTATAATTGTCTTTCTCTCTTACTCATTAATTTCTTTTGGCTTTGTCGTTCCCTTTTAAAATTTACAAATTAAATCATTGCATAGAGGCTGGAAAGTAACTTGCCTGCAAAGCCTAATGACCTGGGTTTGATTCCCCAGTACCCACATAAGTCTAGATGTACAAAGTAGCACATGCATTAGGAGTTTGTGCGCAGGGGCCAGAGACCCTGACATGGCTATATTCTTGCTCTTCTCTCTGTCTCTACATACAAATAAAGAAAAATAATTTTAAAATTATATAGGCAATAATTGGTCCTCTGCTCTATAGATAATCTAGTTAGGTCTTTTTATAGCCCTTTTCATCAAAATATGTCTTAATACTTTATATTCTTTTTCTATATAATTAAAGTTTTTGAATTATTTCTATCCTGTCTTTTTAGTGAAGACCCAGGCAGAAAAAAATCCTGAATTATTTCTAGTATGCTGACAAGTTGTGCAAACATACTTATCAATATACCTCTGTAGACTTTAACAGAATGTAAGAATCCAGGAGTATTTAAATTTATATTTAAAAACATGTGTCTCATTTATATTTAACTATTTTTATAATCTGTTAACTTTTTAAAGTTTCATTAAGCTTAGAACAATTTACAGTGAAATGTTAATTAAAGGTGTTTTGAAAATGGTTCAACATTATAATATTGCAGCCATTTTCAGGGACTTTAATGACCTCAGTTGCACTTAAGGCTCATAACATGAACTGACTATTGCAAGCTTTTTCTAACTTTCTGCAGAAACACATTTGGATAAGCAGATTAATTGGCTGGCTTTATTTTCCTAATTTATTCTTTTTGAGTAGCTCTCTAGGTTACTTATGAAAACTAAAAGATAAACATAATGATTATCATTTAACTTCTCTTGTCAAAGGCAAACTGAACACGAGGCAACACTGTCTTCTCAGCCGCAGAGCTTCTCTTCGTGGCTCCAGCTTACATGTGTGGCATCATCTCTTGGCTTTGAGGCAGGGTCTTGTTATGAAATCCAGGCTGGCCAGGTGCTCACATTTTTCCTGCTACCACCTTCCCACTGCTGGGATTACGGCCTCCACCATGCGTGGATCACTTTTATGATCTTAAACATTCAACAGAGATGAATGAAGTCCAGGCAGACATGCTTGCTAACAATTCTGAAGACAGAGTTATGTTTATTTTCATAAATTGATGAGGCAGTTATATAGCATATAAATTCTCCAGCTTATAGACATTTATATCTAAATTATATTTATGAAAACAATAGAATGAGTTAAGACCATCTGTTCAAATGGCCAAATTTTGAGATTTTTATCTGTAGTCTTATGCATGTTTTAGACCCAGTTTTTTTGGTTGGGCTGTTCCTAGGGCATCTTGGGTTTTAAAAGCCTCTTTTATCCCTCCATGATTTTCATTCTCAAAGAGTTCAAGAGTTAATTCATTTTAGCTAAGGCTAAATAAAATATGTCACTTCCAAACAGCATTGAATAACAAGGCTATTTTGCCAGTGTGGTGGTACACTTCTATATTTCCCAGCTCTTGGGAGGCAGAGATAGGAGAACCAGAAGTTCAAGGTCACCAGCATCAAGGCTGCATAGCACCCTGTTTCAAGACAAAATACTTAATAAAATTAGCTTAATGTGAACAAATGTCAGTGTAGACTGAAGTATTGACAAAGGAATGAAAATAGAGACAGAGCTAAAAATCCCTTTATCTGTTAATCCCATAATGATACTTTAAGAACATACCTAGGGGTGCTCACAAGCAATTTTCACATTAAATAAAATCAAATAAAAATATTAAGCTCTTGGGAGGCTGAGGCTAGCCTGGGCTATATCCCAAGCCTCTGTCACAAAAGCAAAAGCAAAACAAAACCAAATGTTAAAAACAAAACAAAATAATGGTAGGAGACAAAAATATTCACTAGAAAAAAAGGCTTTAAAATGTTGCACTGGGCTCAAGTACACTACAAAGGATAGCAGAATCCATGCCCTGAACTGCACACGAAAGACCTGGAGCCGCCACTCTGGGCATTTCTTGGGTGGCTCATCCTGATGGTTTTGCATTGCATTCTGCCCAGTGATGCTGCCAAGACCCAAGGCAAGGAAGAGTTTCCTTTGTTCAGATCCTCGGAAATCAAGGCACCAGCCAAAGACATGCTTTGTGGAAGTATTTACTCAGAACATAACTCAAAAGACATATGCCAAAATTCTTCATGAAAGAATCCCTCAGGCAGGTCTGAGGGTAACTGGATATCAGACCATATCCTTATAAATAAACAAATAACTGATAAACATAAAAAAGAAGAAGAACAGCATTACAAATACCAAGGCCTTGCCCTAAGAGAAGACTTGGAGAAGTGGAGATCTCTGGGGATGGCGTGCTCCAGGGCTGGCTTCAGAGGCCCTGGGTCTCTGAAGGAGAGAGGGTTTGCTCCACACTTCTATGGGGCACGAGATGAATTAGTCTAAAATAAAACCAGTCTCAGTGATGCGCTGAAAAAAAATTTAAAAAGCGCTTGGGAACGGGTCGAGCCTAGGCTGACCTAGACCTTACTCTGTAGCTCGGGCTGGCCTCAAACTCCTAGTGATCTTCCTTCCTCAGCATCCCTAGTGCTAGGATTTAAGTTGTGAGCCAGTGGGACTGTGATCTACCATGCCCGGCTTATTTGTTTTGTTTTTAAGATGGAATCTTGCAAAATAGCTCAGGTTGCCCTCATACCCATGATCCTCCTGTTTTAGCCTCCTGAGTGCTGGGATTAATGGCAAGTGCAAGGGTCGCTGGCCCAAGGAGAGGTTAAGACTGGAGCCACATCAAGGAACAACGGGCCAGTGCTGTGCTGGGATTCTCGTACAATACTTGTACAACACCGTGGCCTCACGTAGTCTTTTGGAATGGTCACCCTTGGGGCCAGTCATGTCTAAGAACTCCTCCTCCACCTCCTGGCTTCATTTGCTTGCTTTTGCTTTTATATGACACAAATCACTCCACTTGGCTTCTGACAGCTCACATTTTCCACCCTGTCAACGAGTGTTAACTGTCAATGAATGGCAGTCGTCTGTAAATGGCAGTGAATTGTCCTTGACTTTTATTGACTGTTGATGTAGGGAAGACCTCAGGATGTTTCTGCAGGAGCCCTGAGATTTCTATCACAACGCTTTGTTGTATATGCTTCTTAGGCACTCACTGTCTTCTAAATACCTAAGACAGAATGTTCAATTAAAAATACTTGAATACTCAAAATCCACCCCTCACCCAAAGAAACTCAGTCTATTTAGCAGGTAGGTGACAGCTTGAAAGGAGGCTTAGAGCTTCATTCCTTGTGCTGGTATCTGCTGTGATGTTTGACCAAGGTCTTTCTCTTTGCTCATTTGTTTTCATGTACAAAGGGAGAGAAGTATGAGACTATGGGTGTGCCAAGGCCTGTACCTACTGTGAACAAACCCCAGAAGCATGCGCCACTTTGTGCATCTGGCTTTATGTGAGCACTGGGGAATTGAGCCCAGGTCATTAGGCTTTGCAGGCAAGCGCCTTAACCTCTGAGCTGTTTCTCCAGCCTACCATTTCTGTTTGTGATCTTGCTTTCTGAGTCTTTTTGTCATAGACTGCTGTAAGTCCTCTTGGAACTAGCATGTAAATAGCTCATGTTTTCATAAGGAGTTATCAGGAAATGTAATACTTTAAAATAATTTATTTATTAAAGTACAATGTTAGAATTTTGGTCATAATTTTAAGTTGTGCCAACATAATGACTGAGATTGTGTGAAATAGATGAGTCCAAAGTTATCATGGGCTGAGGCAAAAATGGTTGAAACTTCTCACCTGCAGCTCAAGAATCTACCAGTCAGCTCTGTGATGTGCCCAGTGATTACTCGTCCACATGTGTTACGAACTTTCCTGGTTGCTGACAAGCTTCAGAGAAAACTTTGACCGACATGCAAAGGGCCCCAAGTCTAGGCTCTGCGTTGAGACTCTTTGTGTGTGGGGGCAGTAAAGGAAGCCCCAGCCTTTCTTATTTGCAAGTGTGCTGCTGCTTCAAAGCAGCTGCTGCCGCCTCACCTCCTTGTCAGGAAAGATGAACGGCTGAAATCTCCGGGCTGGTGTGTTTTTACAAAGATGTCATTACTTTTGCAAATATTCTATGCCACATTTGTATAAATATTTAAAGCCAAGCCACTTTCGAATGAGCTATGAGGGCTGTGATTTTCCTGCTTTCTTCTCCTTCTTCACAGTTTGCAAAGGCACATAGCTGTCTTTTGTCCTGTCCACATCCTGCGCAGTCAGTCAAGTGAGCCTCTGTGGGTCTGCAGTCTTCGGACCTGATTTAACTCGGCCGAGCTGCGTGTGTTAGGCACATGGGGCCGTGAATCGCACTCTAGGATGTGGTCAGAGCCAGGGAGCAAGCTCTGGGCAGGCTCCAGGTGGAGGTGAGGTGCCCAAGACCCCACCTTAGCAAATGTGCTGTCTCATCCACTGAAGTCATCTCTTCCCATTGGCAAGCTGCGGAAGAACAAAGGAAATTACCTGTGCTGGGGGCCGGTGAACACAGCCCTCTGGGTGAATGCAGGTGCGAGCAGTCTTGGCCAGGTGCTCGGGCTGTGTTAGAATGGCAGCCGCGTTTGTGGAGTCTCTCCCTCTCCGGCACTGGGTATCACATCTCTTGGCAGTTAGGAGTTGCATAGCTAAGTTGTCTTACAGAAAAGGACGGGTGCAGCTTCACCCTCTGGGTAGTTTGAGGGAAGGCACTTATGCACAGATGCCCAGCGGAGGCTTGTAGTGCTTCTGGAAGCTGAGGTTCGGCCCTGGCCAAAGCCCAGTATGCATGTGGGTGGGAGTGCGTGTCTGCAGCTCTTTCCAAGGTTTGGCTGTGGGTGGGCCAAAGACAAGATTTCAACCGGTCTCCGGGCTCCATTTGAAGTGCCTCAACCAGCGTCTCCCCGGTAAGAAAGCCACTCTTGCTTCCAGAGCTCGGGCTGTTTCCCAACATCTCCCTCTTTGAGACTTGGAAACACAAGTGCCCAGAGGGGTTGTGGAGCTCACGCTGAAATAAGGGATAAGGAACGAGAGCATTGTATTGGAAGCCTACTTTTGTGAAACTGGCTCAGGTGAGGACAGTGTCCCATGCTGTCACTACTGTCCTCTGCTCCCAGAGTCCAGCCTTCCTCTGTTTCTTCTTTCCTAGTTCAAGTGCTGTGTGGTTTCCGGCCACATTGTGGGATGTGGTGCTGCTTCCTACGGTCCACCCTGTTCAGATACTAGTTTTAGAGACTCCCAGAAACAGTCGTGTTCCTGCTATCTGGGTGCTATCTGTCCAGTCATTGGGTGCCAAGAATGACTCAGCAGTTCGCCTGGTTCCCTCATAGCAACACCCCTCCCCCACCTTTGAAGTCACTGTGTTTTGTCCCTTGTCTATGGTGCCTCCCTGGAATGCCAGTTGACCGAGGCTCTCTACTGAAGGAACCTGGTGCCTCTTCCTCACTCCCGGTGCACACATGCTGAATCAGGGGATGTCTGTAGACGCTGTAAGCCAATCTGTTCTTTCTCAGGAGCCCACGCATGCATAGTCCACTTGCACTAAAGGAGGTGGAGTCTGAGGTTCACATGGGCATGGCTCTCCTTCCTTTCTTAGTTTTGGCTGGATTGCTCAATCTTGGGAGCACCGTGGGAGTCTCTGAAAGGGAGTAACATGAGGGTCTGAGGAGGGAGTGGGGCTCCTGAGTGCCCTCTGGGAGGAAGGCCAGCCATGACTTTCTTAAGGAATCCAGATGGCCTTTAGTTTGTCTTTGACCTGCTGAGTCTAATGTTCCTGGAATGCAGATTGACTGCAAGGAGTATAACTCCGCCTCTGGATTCAGGATACTGTCTTGTGGAAAATTTGTAACATGGAGAAAATTGGAAAGAAGGCTGACTGCATACTCATGTCTCCATCTCCCAGCTTTGGCAATTGTGAACTCATGCTCACATTTTCCTTTTCCTTTTGGGTCCTTCCCCTAGAAACTGTGCCATGAATCCCGAACACTACAGCGTTTGCTCGGTGGCAGGAGCTGTGCTTTTGGGCTGGTCCCGCCCCGGCTCCTCCCAGCCAGCCACTCTGATGCCCTGGCGCCACTCCATGCTGAGGTGAAGGGCCTTTCCCTCCTCAGCATGCTGCCCAGGAGAGCCAGTGTGCAAGCTGGGATGGCTTCTGAGTCTGGTCTCGTGATGTGACCTGCCTGCTTGAAAGCTGGCTCAGTCGATTATGTGTTGCACAAAAAGATGACCCTTGCATGTCACCTGTGGACTGGAGTGAGCAGATTCTCAAGCAATACACAGAGGAGGAAGGGCCGGTTCTTCATAATTCCTGCATTTGCAGCTTTGTGCCCATGTCACTGTTGCCCACGGAGCTGACAAAGGCTGTGCAAATTAAAGCTCAGATTCTACACAGAAATGAAAAGTTTAAGTGTCATTAAATTAAACACGGCAACATGAAGGTTAGGATTTTTGCCCACAAAAAAACTGTTTTACACTGATGGTATAGAAATTGGGATGAGATGAATTAACCTAGCTAGCATCTATGTTAAGCTACCCAGGAGCACTGGTGTGCTTGGGGGGCCTTTCTGCAAAGGGGGAGGTCCTGTGGGAACACATCCTCTTGGTCACCCACGCCTGCCCTCCTCAGTCTCATGCTGCGGGAAGTGTGGTGCAGTCACCACTGAGCCATGTCTCTTTCTTTCCAGATGTAATCTTTCTGTGTCTCCATGTTGACAGTGGCAGACTTCATTTCAAAGCGTATTACAAACTGCTCAGTATCTCCTGTGTGTGGTTGAGGTGGGATATGAGACTGAATGAGTGGCGGTTTTTCAGCAGCGCAGGTTAGTAACGAGCCTGCCCTGGTTGTCTGGATCCTTGCCTCGTATTCAGCCTCTGACTCCTTGGCTGCCCTTTGGTTTGCCTGCTTGGTTTTGCTATTGCTGCTGGTGGCCAGACTCATGTAAAGAGTGGCAGTAAAGGGCGTCAGTGTCTCAGGTCAGGGTTTCTGTACTGATGGACCCCTGTTCATAGAGTGCCAGCCAGTTATGAACCTCATGTGCCTTCCCTCTTTGAATCACATGGGGCTTCTTCAATACGCGGAGCCGAAGCTGCACAGGCTGCTTCATGGTTCTCAGGGTGGATGAGCGTGCTGCTGGCCACCAGGCTGCCCTACTCTCCTTCTGAAGGTGGAGACATTGATGTCCCAGGGCAAAGCCCTAGACTGGGACCAGGTATTAGGAAGTATTGAAGACAGATCCCTCTTTCACAGTGATCCAACCCAATATGGAACATTTATATCTGTAAAAAAAAAGAAAGTCTGTCCTACTTACCAATTTTTCTTGCTTTAAATCACACACAAGGAAAGCTGGGTGTTTAATACCTACCTGTAATAAAGTAAACCTTTAAATATTTTGATCCATAAACAAATCAAAATAATATTTCTTAAGCTTTCTATACAGTGGAAAGTAGCACTTAACCCCTGAGCTACTTTCATGTAGTTTTGTTAACTTGATGGATGTTGTACAGAGAGAAAAATTGGGGTTGGGGCTAATTTTGCCACAGTCATTTAATGTAGCACTCATACAGTATTCTGGAAGGCTTTAATTAGATAGCTCTGCTGAGGACTTCTAATGAATGTTGCCAGCTGTGAGCCCTGAAGACGAACTCTTTTAAATAATGGTGGAAATGAAACATCATTTCTTCTTCTTCTTCTTCTTTAATGCCTCCAGAAAACTTTTAATCTTTAGCTGTTATACAGTATCTTTTCCATCCCTCATCCTGTATATGTCTATATCATTCATTACATGTGGTTTTGAAAAGACATTTGTTACAGAAGTGTGGGCTTTTGGAAACCACTTACTGAATGAATCGAGGACAGTGAACTCAATTTAGGTTTGTAATTATATCTTTTTCAATCTCATCATAATTTATTGATCACCTACCACGTGCCCAGGACTAGTGCGTTAGCAAGTTTGATTCCTCTGAGAGGCCTCATAGTCATCAACTTTAAAATGTAGAATTGGAGCAGACAAATTATCTCAATTTGCAGGTGAGGACAGCAGAGTTCCCTGAGAGCTCCTGTTGGCAAGTGAACTGGCAGGCAGGGAGCTGTCCACCGTCTTGGTGCTGATTAAGGTGCTGCCTTGCTCCAGATCCGTCATCCACACTGGGCTTCAATTGTCTCACGCCCACTGCATGAGTAATGCATTCTGAAAGCTGGTCTACTTCAAGTGCTGGATGGATCAAGACATGATACAAATAAATGAATACATAAGTGTGTAAATAAGTTAAACATACGTAACCTCTACAGTGCTGTTCTCAAATGCTCATGGAGGTTTGGTCCTATTATTTTTCTGAGGGGAGCACTTCTACTTGTGGTCGAGGCAACGGTGTCCACAGCCCCGCCTGGCGCAGCTGGTCTGAGCATCTCCTTGTGGACTCTGGTTTGTGCCTATCTCTGGGTAGGTTTCTGCCTCTGCTGGTTGATTCTGAATGTATGGAAGGCAGGCTAAGAAGGGGCTTCCCTCCTTGTACCTGGTCATGCACACACTGGGCCAGAAGAGCTAGACCATTAGTTCTGTAACCCAGAGTTCTCTGTGGGCTCTGGGAGTTCATCTCTGTACTACACAATAGGTTGCTTGGGACAGTGGGAAGAACCCAGGGTCATTACACTGCCTCAGAGACTTTGCATCACGATATCTCCCTCCTACAGTAGCTGTATAATCCATCTTTGAGGGCACAGACCTTCCCCCAAGAGGAGTGAGTCTGAGCCCACGTTAGGCCCACAGTAGGCCTTGTGTGAGCTATGTCCCTGTACCCAGTTTGCAAAATACCACCACTTCATGGGCCTGTGTACTTTACTTAGCTTTCTCATCTCTCCTGCACTGTGCTTCTGCCCACAGAGAAGCAGGGTTGTGGGATTTCTCTACAGTTTGGCAGGGGACCTCCATGACACTCCTCTGTCCATGTAGAGAAGGGATTCTTTGCCTATCTCTTCCCACAGTCTCTCCTGGCAATTTTCTCTAGTCTTTGTTATTTCTTTTTTAAAATTTTTTTGTTTATTTTTTATTTATGTGAAAATGACAGACAAAGAGAGAAAAAGGGAGGGAGGCAGGAAGGGGGAGAGAGAGAGAGAGAGAGATAGAATGGGAGCACCAGGGCTTCCAGCCACTGTAAATGAACTCCAGATGCATGCACCCCCTTGTGCATCTGGCTAATGTGGGTCCTGGGAAAGAGAGCCTCGAACCAGTGTCCTTAGGCTTCATAAGCAAGCGCTTAACCACTAAGCCATCTCTCCAACCTGTTATTTCTTTAGTTGTTTATAAGTGAGTCTCACAGCTTCCCTCACAGCATCTTCCTCTCCCTTCTGGTGACAAGTTGAGCCGCTACTTGGAGTGGGTCCTCTCTGTCATTGCTCTCCACACTCAAGGACCAATTGTATCTCCAGTCGTCATCATGCACAGGGCTGCCCCACTGTAAGCCCTAGTGGCCACATTCAAGAGACAGGCACCCCTTTGGCCATTTCTCCTGGCATTGCTTGGCAGTGCCATGCTTCAAGCTCCTCCCAATTTTCAAAAGCATTTACTTGCTGACTCACTGTCTCAATTACAATTCCCCACACCAGGCACCTCAAGACTGAATTGCATATTGCCATATTTCTGATCACTTCAGCACACAGGCAAGCGGCTCATTTCTGACTAGAATACTTTAAACAGGTCTGGCCAGCTGGCGGGAGGAGAAAGGCTGTGCTGGCCATTTGGTTGGGTTGCCTTTTCCAGACCAAGAAAAGGAGTGTTCAGATAGAAGCACTGGGGCAGCAGGGGTGATGTGATGACCTCTGTCTTTTCCTAGCATTGCTTCATTCATGACTTCTTACATTAAAATGATTCCCTTGCCATGGAAATGGGCCTAAATCATGATTATTCACACATATGTGCACATGCTTAGGTCACTGACCAGAAAGGTCTCTGGCTTGGGATGCCATTGGCCTCAGCTTCCACTCAGCAATGCACCTGGCGCCTGTACCTGTCCACAGGGTCACCTTCCCTTGCTTGTGCACCATGGAGGTCAGCAATGGCTGCCGAAGTTCTCTGGCAGAAGGGCTTGTATGCATGGAGATCACGTGAACATATTGAAATGTGGGTCCATGGTTCCTAAATGGTAGAAAAATAAAGTGATCATCTCTGAAAGATGCATAGCAAGCACCCCCCATTTATATGGCTTTTCCTGTTTAATTCTCATTAAAAGCGTTATGCTGGCTCTTGGTTCTGTGCCGCATGCACAGGTTATTAAATGCGCTTTATGGGGCATTTGTTTAATGTGACCAAACTAAAAATTAAGAAGCACATTACTCAGTGTTCATAAAATGAATGTCTGAAATGGACAGATTCATTCTCATTTTTGTATTCTACTTTAATGTGGAGCTTTAATGGGGCCATGGATGGATATTTTGCTTGGACATTTATAAGCCGATGATGCCTGTTGAATACCTTTTATAAAGATTAATATTTTTTACTCTCTGCCCATTTCCAGAGCATTAATCATCCCAGCTTTGGCCCTTGCAGCTGCAGATGAACAGATGTTGAATGATTGGAGTCTGTCATCACTGTAGACCAAGGGAGGCACATGGAAGGTGGCCTGTGTGATCCTCACAGCAATTTGCATGGAACATAGGCCCACTGGGATACCTGCCCTTTCCTGGATACTCAGCTGAGCTGTCTTCCTCAGGCTCTGCATGGCAGAGAAAGCCAGGACATTGTATGTACTAATTCTGGCTTCCTGTGCCTCCAGTTAGTGTTGACAGGCTCTGGAAAGGCCTGGCCTCACGTGCAGTGAGCTAGTGGCAAGAGAGACCTAGAATCCTAAATCAAAGAGCATCCCTTCTTCATAGTAAGAAGATGCGTTAGGCCTGAGCATGCTCAGACACTGCTGACCAACAGCAAAAGACCGCGAGCCATGGGTATTCCTAGAAGCCATATTAATCATAGTATGAAGCAATTGTTGGAATTTGTTTCAATCATAATTTTATGCAAAATGTCTTAGCAATGGGAATTCAGTCTCAAGTCCACCATTGATATGCTTTATGTTCTTTTAAGAAATATTTATTTATTTGCAAGGGGAGAGAGAGCAACAGAGAGAATTGGCATGCCAGGGTCCCCAGCCACTGTAGATGCATGTGCCACTTTGTGCATCTTGTTCATGGATAGTAGGGAATAGAACCCAGGGTGTTAGGATTTACAGCCAAGCGCCTTAACCAGTGAGCCATCTTCCCAGCCCTCTTTCTATTCTTTTGCTCACACTAAGTGTTAGTTCAGGGTGTTGTACGCTTATAGCATGTCTCAATGTGGATGATGAAAGTTAACTTTGTCAGAAACCCTGATCTTGATTTTCCATCATTTAATGCAATTTACCATTGAAAATGACCTTTGCTATCCCATTTTCTTGCTCACACTTGTTCACAGAACTGATGTAAGGGTCACCTTCCACATTTGAGGTTACAGTTTATATATTAAAATTAAATCCAATTGAAAATTCCCTTCTTGCATGCGCCAGCTGAATTTTAAGTCTCCATGTCTGCCATATGGGACGGCACGGTTGGGAAGGCCTCGCCTTCCTCAGCACACTGCTTAGGCTCCAGTCCTTTGGGGGCTCGAACGGCAGCCATACGTTGTGGGCTCACTCTGTCACCACTCGGTTCTTGATGAACCTGGGAGCAAAGCAAGAGCAGCTTCACTGTGCAGATAGCAAGGAAAACGGAGGCTGAGAATGCCTAAGTAACTCACCCCAGATTCAAAGCCAAGAGTGAACAGGTGGATTTTGTTATTTATTATGATTAGCATTTTTATTTAATTTTAAAAGCAATAATAGCTTCATTCAGGTACACTTCATATGCTTTTTTGTTGTTGTTATTATTTATTTATTTCAGAGTGACAGACAGAGAGAGAAAGAGGCAGAGAGAGAGAGAGAGAGAGAGAGAGAGAGACAGAGACAGAGACAGAGAGAGAGAATGGGCACGCCAGGGCCTCCAGCCATTGCAAATGAACTCCAGATGTGTGCACCCCCATCTGCATCTGGCTAACGTAGGTCCTGGGGAAACGAGCCTCGAACCGGGTTCCTTAGGCTTCACAGGCAAGCATTTAACTCCTAAGCCATCCCTCCAGCCCGCCTCATGTGCTTTTGAAGTGTGTAAGTCCTCCCACTGCCCACCTCGATGATGCTTGGATCCCAGAATCAATGCCAAACCCACAAGTAGCCATCCCCATCCTTTCTTCCTAGCCGCTGGCAATGTTGACTTTACTTTAAAGACAGGGTTTCAGGCTGGACTTGAACTCACTCTGTACCCAAGTTTAGCCTTAAATCCTTGATCATCCTGCCTCCAACTCCCAAGTGCTAGAGTTCCAGGCATGTGTCACCATGTGGACCTGTTATTTAGTGCTGAGGTCTGGCCCTGTGGCCTCATGCATGCCAGCCAAATGCTCTGCCTACTGAGTCACATTGCCAGCCTTTGTTGTTGGGGTTAAACCTGGGGCCTCACACATGCTAGGCAAGTGCTCTTCCCTTGAGCTGTGTCTCTAACCCTTATGTACCCCCCAAAAAAGAAAAAAATATCCTGGTATATATGTGTTTTAGAGGTGTGGGTTTCACAATGGCCTTTTGTTCAAGTGCGCCATGTCCCGTAACCACATCCACTCCTCACTACCACATGTTTCCCCTCTTCCCCTCCCACTCGCCTGCTTTCACTTCCCTAAAAGGCTGCCTTCAATTTTATTGTATTGGAGAGTGTGTGTGTGTGTGTGTGTGTGTGTGCCTGTCTGTCAGTCAGTCTTTCTGTCCATGCGTGTTCTATTATCTCTGGTACTGTTTGCCACCATGATGCAAGATAAAACTTGAGGGTCTCAGTGCTATTTTAAGTGGGTGCCCTGTCACTCCTTAAGAACATCTGAAGTACAGTATAGGGTCCCACTGCTGTGCCTATCATCCCAGCACTGGCGAGGCTGAGGGAGGGGTTGTGAGTTGGAGGCCAGTCTGGATTACATTGCCCTATTCAAAATAGATGAGTGAGTGAATGAATGAATAGGCAAATCAAGTTTTGCAATGCTTGTTTTCTGTTGCTTTTGCGGAGGGCTGCAAAGTGGTTCCTGTGCAGGACAGAGCCGACTGAAACCACTCTCAGGTACTTGTTTTCTGCTGTGGGGCAGGGCTGCCATTTGTGCACTTGCTTCTGAAAGCTGCTGTTCCTTGAGGGCTAGGAACAGCCCTGGGTCTGACTGGGTCTACCTGTAACTGCACTCACTTTAGTTAGGACCTGGTTCATGCAGTGACCGAGCGAACTAAGCTAGTATCCCCCTGCATGCTGCGCATACATCCGTTTCTTCGTCCGGTTGATTTGGCAACCACCCCGCAAAACCTGATCCGTTGTCAGGTTAGAGAGCTCTTGATAAGCTGTGTCTGTCCTTCAGTGTCAAGCAGGGATGGGACTGTGCTGCTGTCGACCACAGAGCCTCCTCACCACTTAGCAGGTGCCAATCGCTGTGGTTCACACAGGAAAGTGAATGTGGATGGAAGTAAACCTTGACCAACCATTCCCTAAGGAGGTCAGAGCTCTTCTCCACATTTATATAGGGTCTCTATCTTTCCCTCTCTCTCTCTCTCTGTCTCTCTCTGTGAGTGTGAGTGTGTGTGTGTGTGTGTGAGAGAGAGAGAGAGAGAGAGAGAGTGTGTATGTGTGTGTGTGTTAATCTTGTCCAAGAGATATGAAAGTCTGCTGTCCCAGAAGTTGTATTCCAGTGAAGAGAAATGGACCGTTAAAGCATGCGTTATTTATGGTGGCCCATTACCTGTAGTTGGGTTTGAGCATGAGTCCTGCAAGGGGATGGGCAGGGAATGAGGCTTTTCTGCTCCTCAGCCTCTGGCTCTGGTCTTCCCAGCTTCTCTTCCTTGAAGTTGCCTCTTTTTTTGTGGTGGCCTGTGCCATTTTCTGTGACTCCATTAGCAGGCATTGCTGAAAGGAACCCTGTATTCTAGGAGGTCTGCTTCAGATCCTCTGGCTTTCAGGAAAATCAGGGTGATTTTCTGCCCCCTCTGGGGCGTCTGTCCATCTGTGATGAAGTGGGATGCTACTGGGCCTGAGGCCTTTCACCGTGACCCATAAGTGCAGCTTCTGTCCGAGGCCTTCCTTGAGCGTTGTCTCATTGTACCTTCACGTTTATAGTGAACCCGCCCCGTTTCCCTGGTAGAGCCAGACACTTGTCTGTCAGAAGGAGAGCAGGTTTTGCAGATGCTCAGAAACTTTGTGAGGACAAACCCCTCTGAATAGATTTGTGTATTTTTCACAGCTGTGTGTTTGCCACAGGGTCTCACGCTGCACCCTGGGTTATCCTGGAACTCCTCTACAGAGTCGCCCGAGAAAGCCCTGAATTCACAGCAGCTCTTCTGTCCGTGTCATGAGTGAATCAGCACACCCCGCTTGAAATACCTTTAAACATGACAGTGAAGTTTCCAAAAAATAATTCTCTTTCTCATCCAGGGAGATAGGACAATAGAGGGTGGTGGGCATTCACATGCCCATCAGGAGCCAATGATGGCAGTTGGCATCCCTTGCCAACGATGATCATGCAGACATTCCTTCCTCACCCTGGGGTGATTCTGGCAGATGAGAGCAGCACACTCAGTCAGCTTTGAGGACAGCACAGCCCACAACTGCTTGCCTAGCGTGACAGACAAATGGGGCCCAAAGGACTGGACGTAGGCCAGGACATCTGGGTTCCAGAGCCTGAAGGGCTGGCGCTGGCTCTGACTCTTCAGAACCGTGGGTGGACACATCCTTCCTCCCGGCCAGTGCTGGCCTGTGCACGTGCTTTGTGTGGCTTTTGGGTCGGCTAGCTTCAGGGCCCAGCCTTGTCACCTCGTCAGGGATTGTCATCACCTGCTGCGTCTCAGGGACGCGTGGGGCGTTGACTTCGTGTTTGCATGGCTTGCGTGAGGAGGATGTGGGCTTCAGTGCAAGGCCGGGAGAACTCTCCCAGCCGCGCTGCGTGGGAGCTGCCTGAGCGCACAGCATGCTGGGCGTACAGTTGCATGTGACTGAGGCCAGCGAAGGGAGAGCTCCTGGGAGGCGATGCCGTTGTGATCCTGGTGCTCTATGAGGACGACACTGGGGCTTTGGAGGTTCAGGCTGAACTCCCATGAGGCGTGGCTTTCCTTAGATTGTCCTTCTCTCTGGGTGACCGTGCTATAGCAGTACTCTCTTGTTGCTGAGACAAAATGCCTGACCAGAAGCATCCTACGTAATGAAAGGATTAACTTTGGCTTACAGTTTCTAAGGGAAGTCTCTTCCGGCGAGGAAAGTGTGGCCGAAGCAGACAGGTGGTGTCACTTCGCACACTCGCAAGGAGGAACCAGAAGACGCCAGAGCACCAGGAGGGGCTTGACTACAGCGCCTCACGTGCGCTCCTGGGACCCCTTCCTTCAGTATGGCTGTGCCTCCGGAAGGGCCCGTCAACACTTCAACCATCAGCTAGTAATCAAGTGTTCAGATACACGAGTCTCTGTGGGGACATGTCTCATCCACATGTGCCATTTTATGCATGGGCACACACCTTGGTGTATTGGAACACTTCTCTCAAGCCCAAGGGACATAGTACTCCCTGGGAGGACCTCACAGGGTCACAGTTGGGTTGAGTAAATATATAAGGGAATTATGATGGCACGAGAAGACCAGACGTGAAGGAGCCACCTTGCCGTTTCAGACTGCATCCTGCCCGTGTGCTGTTGTGTCTGCCCCTGGCCTCCTGCAGGATTCCAGCCCCAGTCATCTTTATCAGCCAGGCCTTCCACAAGAGGCCTGGGGCTCAGCTTCCTAAGCCTTTACTGCACCCATGGTTTGAGTGCTGTGATTGTGGAGTCAGCATGCAAATCCATATATTCATATTGCATCAGTTACTTTTCGCCTGCCTGTGACCAAATACCTGACAAGAAACAACGTAATGGAGGCTCATGTTTGAGGGTGTATTCCATCATGGCTGGGTTGTCATGGCAGCAGAAGCAGCTCTCAGCAATAACTCCTTCCCTGCCCCTCACATCTCAATGGAACAGGAAACAAAAAGCAGTTAAATACCATGGCTCAAATGGCTTTCTGCTTTTTTGTTCTAATTAAGAACTTGCTTTGTATGGGTACATCGCATGTTGGTACCATCATTTCCCTCCTCCCTGTCCCCATTCTGCTAAGGGCCCTCCTCAGTGGGGTTGCTGGTATTCCCCATGGGGTTATGGGTTATGCATTGTGAGAGCAGCAATCAGTTATTGAGGTCAATACCTCTCTGCATGATGTCTCAACC
Organism: Jaculus jaculus; assembly: GCF_020740685.1. NCBI lineage: Eukaryota > Metazoa > Chordata > Mammalia > Rodentia > Dipodidae > Jaculus > Jaculus jaculus. Next base: position 6,661,115 of record NC_059102.1, on the reverse strand, counting down.
TGTGGCTGTTACAATCTTTCTGCCCCTTTTCCGCAAAATTCCCAGAGCTTGGTAGGTGTGTTATAAGTCTACTTCAGAGCTGAGCATTTTAGGAGCCTCTGGATCTCTGCTTTGGCAGGTGTTGAGTATCCTCAGGGTCTGTCTCCATCACCCTGGTGCTGATTGTCAGGCTCACCATGGGAGCAGCATTCTTGCTCATCACAAATTCCTCTGTGGTTTCAGCTGGGCCTTAGCTGAAGTGCAAGGGATAGTTTTTTTTCCTCAGGTCTTGCTACCTTCTGAAAAAGAAAATCAGATTCTCCCATAGAGAATGAAGTCAGCATATGGATATTTTGATGGATGTAGCCCCTCTATTAGCCAAAAACTAGAGGGTGCTTGTTGTTGGAGACCATAATCTTGGTCTCCATAGGTGTCTGACTTGGGTCCTGGTTCCAGCTCTGGGTTCCTTTCCACTGAGCGGATCTCTTATCCAATCAGAAGGCCACTGGTGACCCACCAAGGCTGAGTGCCGCCATTGCCCTGGTGTGCGCATCTTGTCAGGCTGTTGCTTCTGAGCAGCTTAGACCACCGCCTCTCACAGCAGTGCTGGCCACTTTCCCGCAGTAGCACATGCAGGGCTTCCCAGCTCTGGATGGGCTGTCTGGGGAATGGCTCCCTTTCAGAATCCTGCTGGGTCACTGGGTGTCTGTGTCTGCAGCATGTGGTACCTTCAGCAGCAGAGTCTTATCCTTTACCTCAGGCAGGTAATCAAGTGCTTTGACAGAAGCCCTGCCTTGTTTGAGGGACCTTGCAGGTCTCTGATCAACAGCTCAGCATGGGTAACAACTGCTTTCTGGCACTGGGAGTTACCATCCAGAGCTAAATGTTTCACGGTTAGGCTTCATCCCACCTTCCCCGGAGCCCTTCTTTCCAGATGCTCTTCCCATACGCCTATTGAAGGTTAAACCTTTTAGTCTACCTTCAAGGAGAAAGTTTTCTGTGGTACCAATTCATTGTGGGTTTAGTTTTGTGTTTTTTCTCCCAACCTCCTCTTCCCCTCCCCGCAAAGCCTTCCATTCCCATTGTGTGGGCCTCGGGTTGCCCGTCAGGTATGCCAGCAACTGAAGCTGCTCCTGGTAGAACCACACATGTCTACTCTTCATTTTTATTCCCAAAACTATTTTGGTTGTTTATTTGGGGGGGGGTGCGGGTGTTTATCAAGGTAGGGTCTTGCTTTAGCCCAGGCTGACCTGGACTTCACTCTATAGTCTCAGGGTGGCCTTGAACTCACAGTGGTCCTCCTACCTCTGCCTCCGAAGTCCTGGGATTAAAGGCGTACACTACCATACCCAGCTTCATTTTGGGTCTTCTTAAGCTCAGTCCCTCAAGACATTCTCACAGGCATGCCCTAGGTGATTCAAAATCCAGTCAACTTCATCATGAAGATGAGCCATGCCACTTGCATGTTCTCTGGACGACACTTCAGGAACACTGGGGTCCCAGGCCTTCCCCCGGGAGCAGAGGCCGAGCGACTCAGAAAAGCCGCGGTCGAGGCGCTGACGTGGGCCTCTGGCACGCCTGGGAAGAGAAGGGCTGCTGTTGATTCATTGTCTTACTCCATGAGCACGCTCTGATTTGATCATAATCCATTCCCCTTTCACTCCTGTCTCCCTCCTCCGCTCCCATCCTGCAGAGCCCCTCCTCTTTCCAAGCTGTCCTTTTATTTTTATGTCTCATTCCTTCCGTCTCCCTTCGTCTGTGTGCAAATGTTGACATGCGCAGCCTGTGCAGGTCTTGTCTCCGGAGGGAGCCACAGCCAGCGAGGTCATGAACATAGCAGTCACTTCATGTCTGGAAGACGGTGTCCCGAAGTGCTCCCTCCCCCCCTTGGCTGGTGCAGTGCTCAGTGTCATTTCTGAAAGCTCCCCTGCCCCTGCCTGTCCCCTGAGCCTGCCTCCTCCGCTCTCACCACACCGCTGCCCTGGGGAAGTTCCAGGAATGCCTCTGACTATGCAGAGTAACCACTCCACTGTCGCATGCTTTTTTCCTTGCACAAAATCCTTGGGAAAGATTAATGCAATACATGCTTTTATGTATCATTACAGTCATAAATCCTAAAATGCGCTCTTTTGAGATCTAGCTACCTTTGTTCAGTGTTGCAGGACACCGCTGCCCTCACGTGCTTTGTCTCCTAAGGGAAGCAGCGATGCTGGGCTGGGGTCAGGATGCAGCTGATGTTGTAGACAGGCCACAGGGAAGAGTGGGCGGCATTGGCATTCAACTGGATTTCCCAACTAAAAGAGAAGAAGATAAGGAATTTTCCTGTAGTTTAGTCCCCTCCCTCCCTCCTTCCCTCTTTCTTCCTTCCTTCTTTGCCTCCCTCCCTTCCTTCCTTCTTTGCCTCTCTTCCTTCTTTCCCCCCCTCCCTCCCTCCCTCCCTCCCTCACTTCCTTCCTTCCTTCCTTCTTTCCCTCCCTCCCTCCCTCCTTCCCTCCCTCCCTCCCTCCCTCCCTCCCTCCCTCCCTCCCTCCGTGCATTCCTATCTGAAGTGCCACTGCAAACTTAAACCTCCTTTGTCTTGCTTGATTCTTGTCCCCAGTGCCCCTTTGCCTCACAGTGGTGTTGCCAGAGCCATGGCCCTCGCTCTCACTTCCATCCTTGCGGCCCCCTTGGATGTCTTCTGGGAAGGAATGGCTATTTGCCTCTGTCCCATCCCAGAGCTGGTTTCTTCCACTTAGGCAAGGGGACAACCCTTTGTTTGATTTAGGAACAGACTAAAAACATTAGTCTGAATAAGTTGTTGAGAGAAGTTTGCCTTTGCATGTTGCCAGTCAGTGGCTCTTCATAGGAGACCGTGGGTAACCCAGCGTGAGTGCTCGTGCACCTGGGTATGTGTTGACGTTACATCCTGTGAGCTGTACTCTTTCATGGAATGCACCGTTAGCTGCCAGTGCACGTCAGTGATAGTGATAGAAACGGTGTCATCATGGTTAAGTCACTGTTCCCCGGTGTCAGGCTCTAGGCTGCCTGTGTGATTACAGACACTTGAGAGGTGAGAGGGAGCCTGGGCTTCTGGCGGACTTGAGTGCCACCTTGGTGGACACCCACCGACACCCTTGTGTCCCTCGTAGACTGCAGAGAGATCCTGCTCCCCGTGATGACCGAGCAGCTCAAGCACCACCTGGAGAGGCAGGAGGACCTGGAGGCTTGCTGCCAGCTGCTCAGCAACATCCTGGAAGTGCTGTACCGGAGGGATGTGGTGAGTCCAGCGCCCCCAGCGCTGTTTGGTGGACGCAGGAATGGCCCTGGCTTCCCGCCTCAGCTCTCCCTGTCTTCCTGAGGAGTTGCACCCTTCGTTTGCTTTTATTCATGTGTGTACTGTCATTATTACATTGCAAAACTTATCCTTCCACATTGAAGTTAAGGTTTATTTCCTTTATTTTCTCAGAGAGATCCCTCCCCACCCCTCCATTTTAATCCTGAAGTCAGATAAAGGCTTTATGTTAAAAGTGGGTTAATTACCTGAGTTCTTTGTTACAATTATTTTTCTTATTAATGTAGCATATACAAGAGGAGTTTTTTTTCTCCAACAAAACAAACCCCTGGTGTAGCCTATACTTCAAAGCAGGAGAGTGGTACCCTGCACCTTGTCCAACAGGGGAAGGCATCCAGTGCTTTCTTAGCTCTGCAAGTTTCTCTTGAATTTCTGATTCATATGCTTATTCCTCTTCTAATCATGAATTAGTGCAGAAAGAAAGGAGAAAGTCTCTCCCTGTGACCCAACCCCAAGCCTCTGCCTAATGCCAAAGCATGTGTGTGTGTTTGTGTACTCATGTGTACCCTTGAGTACCATCATTACTTCTCCAGGTATTGTGTCTCAAATTGTGGAAACAGGACTCTTCATGTCTCTGCCTTCAGGACTGGAAGGGATTTTAAGTAGATAAGACTTTTTCTGAACTCTGTCCTGCATGGCTTGGACATCTTCCTAGTCATTGCGTGTGTGCGGGTGAGTGGGTGTACACACGTGCATGCACACACACATACATACCTGACTGCTCCTCTCCTGATGCCTTAAGCCATTCTTTCTCCATTGGTTACTTTTCTTCTTCCTGTGTCCATTACCTAATAAGAATCAAGTTAAGGGAAGGGAGGTGTACTTCAGCTTGTAGCCCAGGAGACAAAATCCATTGCAGTTGGGAAGACGTGGCGGGAGGACCATATCCTCTCTGTAGCTGGGGGAAGCTGCATGCTCACATCTTCATGGTCCAAAAAGCACAGGACAGAAAAAAGTGGTACTCAGCTGGCTTTCTTCTTTTTCCCATCTCTCTGAGTCTAGAACCCTGGCACATAGGATGGTGGCACTTAGTCTTTCTGCGGGTCTTTTTCTTTCTGTTAATCCTTTCTGGAAACAGCCTCACAGAAGTGGCCAAAGGCCTACTTCACTTAACTCCCTAGAAACTTGTTTATCCAATCAAGTTGTCCATGATGACAGATCACCCCCACACTCTCTAAGCCTGCTTAGCGCTCAAAAGATCAGATTCAATCCATGCCATCAGGTGGGTGGCATCAGCTCAGCAGTGGCATGCCCTTCCCTAAGGTCAGCCCCAGGGATCCAATGCCAGTCTCCTTTGCTTTTCTCATTGGAGACAAGATTGGGCAAAGAGGTTGTAGGAGAGCCTCAGGGAGATGGTGTTGACTTAAGGGCTGGACTAGAGGACATGACTTGCCAGGTATATGGCAAAGAGTCAACAGTCCTGTTTCACATTAAGTGAAACAATAAATTCTCACCAGTAGAAAACCCCACTGCACTGTGAATTGCAGATAATTCGCTGAACTGGCACTAAAACATTCTTGTGTTAGGAGGATGTGACTTGCAGAGCGTCTGGGTCGTTATCTCCCTGCCTTCCAAGTACAGATGGCCAAGTGTCTCTGTAAGACTAATTGGTGGGCTCACCAGGCAGCAGAAACGTATTGTTTAAATGGATTTGCTTTCAGTTTTAAGGTTTGTTTAAATTAAATTACTATGATTATATAACAAATTATCATTAATGGGCTATAATTAATAAAATGCCATGAGTCTTCCTGGGGAAGACTTTTGCCTGTGACAAGGAATGCCTTCATCTTGTTAGGGATGGGATGATAATTAATTTATTCTGGTCTCGGGTGTTGGGCCTCACAGTGTCTCTTCTTCCAGGGGCCGACACAGAGGCACGTCCAGGTCATCATGGAGAAGCTTCTCCGGACAGTGAACCGCACCGTCATCTCCATGGGAAGGGATTCCGAGCTCATCGTAAGTGCACAGTGGCCTGTGTGGCCCGAGAGTGGCTGAGAACGGCTTCATGGGGCACATCTTTCCTTTTCCTGCTGCCCCTGGGAAATGAGCTTGCTTGCTTCAAAGACCGTCGAGGTGCAATCTGATATATATAAGCTCTTCTCCTTTCTCATGATTCTAGAGGCAAGTGTCAATGTAAAAAGGAATGAGCTAGAAACCAACATTTCAGGGATAGAAGCATATAACTAAATGACTAGAGTTTTTATGGTTTTGATTTTTAGTAAAAGGCATATGTTTTCTTATTATTATCTTATTTTTGAGGTAGTTTCTTTACATTTACCTTCAATGTACTATTCATAACATGTTATGAGACACCTTATAAAGTAATTGAGGTATTCCCAACTTAGCTATTTTATTGTGCACTGCAGTGTGTTCTAGGTGTTTCTCTCACACTGAATAGTTATTCACAGAATAGAGTTTATTTCAAGAACATTCTTGCAAATTTTGAGTCTTTGTAACTTCATGGCACAGTAATTTCTTTTCCCTACGTTACGAATTCTCTATCCTGTGATGGTGTTAAATTTGGTTACTTGGGCAAAAGGTCCACACACCTGCGCCCTAGTTACCTGCTTTCATTCCTAGCACACATTATCGTTCTCATTTTACTCACCTTGCCAGATAGCCTTTCAAAAAAACCCACAAAACACAAAAAAGCTTCCTTAATTGAAGAACCAGAAGCCTGTGCAGGGTTTTCGCTGCAGTCAGACAAGGTGCGTTGGTCTTTGCTAGGATGCGGCCCTGGTCCTGTCCACATGTTCAGGGAGTGAGCAGGTGAGGGAGGCCTGATTCCACAGCCAGCCACAGTCTGGCACCCGCGTCTCTGTCTGAGGCTGGCTTCAAGCACCGCAGGTGGACAGCCCAGGGTAATGGCTCTGTGTGTGTGTGTGTGTGGGGGGGGCTCTGTTGTGTAGGTGAGGCAGGCAGATAAAGCAGAAAGTGGATGGATGGACCTGGGACGTTTCCATTCAGTGGAATTTTATAGGACGATTCTCTGTGTTTCATGACGTGCCAGGTTCAGAATTTTTTATAAGCATATTTTATTTAAATTTGGACTATCTTGGGTATTAATTAGCAAATAAATGCTTTCATCCAAATTATAGTCGAAATAGGCTCCATCGCTATGTACACGTAAACATTTCTGCTTCTTCCTTCTTCTTGTGAATACTCATTTCCCGAGTCTAGAAGCACCTTTGGAGGCTTCCCTGGAATGGAGGTCAAGCTGTGAGCAGGCCCAGGGTCCCTGGACAAGTCTCAGGTGCACTTCACACATGCTCACATGGGAACTGGAAAGGGCGCATAAGGCCGAATAATGAATGGTGTATGACTTGGTGCGGGCCCAAGTGTCATGGCAGCCCTCTGGGACCCTTCTTAGGATGGATTGGATTCGAGAGGCTGGTGATAATGAGATGGTGGTACACTAGGGCTTATTGTGACTAAGTGGTGGGCATCTGGAAGTGCTCTGCCTGGTGGGCAGATGTGGATACGAGGTTGCTGATGAGCTAGCCTGCTCTCTGGCTAAGGGGCCACTTCTGACTCTGGTAGGGGCAGTATTCTCTCTCTGGGTAGTTGGTGATGTCACCTTCGGTTAGGGACACTGTGTTAAAGGAGCAAAATTTTATACTTCTGTTTACGTAGACATGGTCCTGCCTTTAGTAGGGGTACACAGTCCTTCCTCTGGCTTGTCAAACACGCAGTCACTGAGCTACATCCCACGTCTGGCTGCTTGGGGTTTGCTTAGAGCTGTGTTAGAAGCTGTGTTCACTTGGTTCACAGCTGAACAAGCACTTAGATGTGGACTTGAAGGGCATAAAGGAAGCTCATAAATGTTTGGATGGTCCTTTGGGATGTGAAATATTGTCAGACTGGCTCACAGCACAAACAGAAGGACGGAGTAGCTGGAGCTCTCAGACCACAGGATGGGAACGTCTTCTGGAACTTTCTCCTGTCATAATGACAGTAGTGGCAGTGACAACAGCAGCTCCTTAGCAATCCCCCGTTGTGCCAGGCACTGACCAGCTCACGGGAAGACTCTTCTTGAATTCTGACCCTCTCTGGGTGTAAACACTTGCAGAACTTACCTGCAGGCAGCATAGGGACCACCAGGACTTGAAGCCAGTGGGATACACTTAGGTGGACCTGGGCTGTTGCCCGCGGCTCCCAGTCTTTGCTGTGAAACAGCGAAATGGTGCTGATGGTTGTGGGCCAGGCTGGCGGGCATCAGAGGGCTGGAGGCGGCTTCCTCGTCTCTGCCCTAGTCCGGGAAGCTGCTGTCGGGGAAATCAAGCCCCATTGGCGTCCACCTTGCGCCCATTTCCACGTGCCCAAGCCCCAGGGTCCTCTGCAGAAGAGAGGCCACACCAGGAGCTGACTGCCAGACATGAAGAAGGACCTAAGCTTTGAGGGCTCCTGTGCTGTAAGAATTTTTTAGGGGTGCCTTAACAGAAAGCCCTGGTGTGTTCTGTAAAGTGGGTTTGGCAGTGATGACCTGCTTTTGGCTTTACCCATCTGTAGTGGTGCTCCCAAGCAACAGTAGACAGGGGCCCAAGCACCATACTAGATCAAGTAAGCTTGGGACACGTTCATATCCAGGCCTGTCCTATGTACCCTTAACCTTGGCAGAAGTTTCTAGTAGCCAAAAAGAGGATTGAGGTCTTAAAGTCAGATCTGTCAACTCCACCATCTCTAATATATACCAAAATAAACAAAAGTTCTTTTGAATTTATTTTGTCAAACTCTGGAGTCATGGAAGAAACCTCAGAAAGAAATGTTCTGAATGGGCTCTGTTTATTAAGTAAGCGATGAGAGCATCAAGGTATTTCAGGAGGGCTGTTGGCCATTTAAGGTTTGAGTGGTTGCAAAGCGTCTGTCAGTCATCTGCCCAGGCACCCTGTCTGTGTCAGCAGTGCAGCGAATTGAAGCCCTTCCCAGTGGCGTGGGTACCCTTGGCCTTCCCATTTGTACCAGGGAAGGATGCCTGCATTAATGTCTGCATGCCTCTCTTATTGCTGTGAGTTTAGATTAGAGGAAGATCGAGATAGGAACAGCCCTGACGAGGTGGATAAAAACGTAATCATTGGCCTTCTACGATGTGAGACGATCAGTAAACAGTTTCTAGATCTGTGTTGGACGAGCTATACCACTTCATTATACCATGGAGAGTTCCATCTTCTTGGGTTTCTCATTTTTGCATACATATAGTGGAAATTGAATAACTGTGAATCAGCTTAGAAATGGTAAGTAATTGGAGAAAATGGGTTTTGTAAAAAGAAAGAAAGAAAGAAAGAAAGAAAGAAAGAAAGAAAGAAAGAAAGAAAGAAAGAAAGAAAGAAAGAAAAGAAGGAAGGAAGGAAAAGAACCAAGGAACTCCTGAATGGACAGGCTTCCTAGTCTGACACGCCAGGAGTGCCGTGGCAGAGTGACTGCCGTTCCCGGAGGTGCACATTCATTGGGAGGCTGCTCTGCAAGGCCCTTCCCTGCCTGACTCTGGATGGCGTGGGCAGTGAGTAGAGCAGATCCGCACATGCTGCGTAAGGAATGGTCCGTGCGTGATGCTGCTTTTACTCAAGTCATAGAAAGTTATAAAAGTCCTTTGTAGCTAGGTTCTGTGTCATTTGTTTGAGTTCGCTGTTTTTGAGGTGGCCATGGGAATGCCTTGTTTGCATAAAAAAAGCCCCATGACCTTCCATGTTTTAATTCACACACACACACATTGTGTCTGTCCACTTGGCAATAGCACATAGACTGTGGGAATGCTAAACCCACCTCTGAATTTGAACAGTGACCTTGCCAATGCCCTCTGTGTTCATTTCATCTCTGCTTAATGTAGTCTGATGCTGTGGCATTCTTGAATGAAATACTTAGCTTTACATTCATTTTGATCTCAGAGTTCATTTTTCTCTTCTTCTTGGAAGACTAAGCCCCTAAATTAGAGCATTTGTCCTCAGTGTGTGCGGTTTCATGCAGGAGTCATGGCTACGTACAGATAAGCAGACCAGCCTTTTGGTGGTGGTCTGGTGCCACATACGCCTCCTGCCTGTGGTCACAGCACTGGCTTGAGGGCTGATGGGATGATTAACACATGGAACTGTCCCTTCTGCGCCATGGGCAGGTAGCTTATTTCAGATGGTCAGGCTCACATTCTTTTAATGGGTATTTGACTAATGTCATAGGGTGAGAAGAACAGAGTTTTCTTTGGCCCAGATACACACCAGCAGACTGAAAATTGCTCATTCACTGAAATGGAGATGTGAGCTTCTATGGGAAGGTTCCTTAGGGAAATTCTTGGAGCTACGTTTGAAGATGGATAAAGCCTGACTCCAGTCTCCACTGACTCTGGGACCATCGGGGCCTTGGGACTCGCTAGAGTCCATAACGGGCACTGCTGGGGACCCGAAGGGGTGAGGTGTGTTCAGTAACAATAGCAGCATTGTGGTGACTTACTGGTAATTAAAATCCAGTGATTCATAAGGACCTGGCATGCTTTCTCATCTGGCAAAGGAGGCACTAGGACTGTGAAAAGGATCTTTTCACGAAGACTCGCATGGGCCCTGCATCTCACTGGATGTGTGTCAACGGAGATGTGTGTTCTCTTGGAGAAGCGTAGATACCAGAGGCCCAGGCCCCTCCGTACTCCTGTGTGTTCTCTTGGAGAATCGTAGATACCGGGGGCCCAGGCCCCTCCGTACTCCTGTGTGTTCTCTTGGAGAAGCGTAGATTTGCTAAGAGCCACAGGTGGGCAGGAATACCAGAGGCCCAGGCCCCTCCGTACTCCATAGGAACTGACTGAGGCCTTCTTAACCCCACAGTGGATACTACAGCTCCACAGGAGGGCTCCTAGGGTCACTGGAGCTGGGGCAAGGGGATAAAATATATATGTTGTATATAAAATAGCATTATTTTTTAAAAAATGGTATTTTAATAATCTTCATTTACAAAAACATTAGATCATGAAGATTTCAAGTGGACAGTCATCTGCCTTGTATGCAAGCACCGTACATAACATCTAACTTTACTGTTTGCCAGTGAACCTACTACCAAAAAACCTACTACCCAAGCCTGCACCCTCATGTCTCTCTGTGTGTGAGTCTTGATAACTTTACAGGCTTATCTTTACGTGCTGTTGGAAGAGTGAATTTTCTTGCCATTTTATATTCTTGTGCCTTGGTATATATATTTTTTTCTCTCAAGGTTGGTCACGAGCGGTTGTTTTGCAGCAGAGGAAATAAAGCCTTGTCACTGCAGGGTCAGATCTGTAATTCTTGCATATTCATACTGAACTGCATAGGTGGCTCAAGTTAATGATTCAGATGTTTCAAAGCTAAATGTGTAGCTTTCATATGAGCTCTGACCTGCCCAAATGCCCTCCACACACAATAGCATGCCTCACTGGTACTTCTCATCTTTGTATTGTGTCTGTTTTTGTCCAGTAAATAAACTGACTATTCACATATCTGAGGCCCAAGTTGTGAGTGATGATTTATAAGAGATAACAGAAGATAAGTTGATGTAGGAAACTGCTGCTGTGGTCTTTGGGGGACATCACACCCATGGGCCCACCTCTGCTATTAATCACATCCAATTATGCTTGCTGGTAAAAATGCTTCTATAGAGCCTCCCCGTCAGCATGGGTGGGCGGGGCTGTATGTGACCTGTACTTGATGGCAGAATGGGACAAGCTCATGGCCTTGTGGTTTCTAGTTCTTATCCTTCTGTGGAAAGCAAACTGCCAAGCACGATCTGATGCATCTTCTGTTTCAATGACTGTGTCTCTTGGTCATGCGTGCCTGTGGTGGTCTCTGAGGACAGTGGTATTGCCAGTAGCCTCCATGTTCCTTCTGTCTGGGGATTGGCGTCTGTCAGCTGATCCCGGGCCTGTTGCTACTGCACCGTGACATCTTGCTGCTCAGCACGTGCGGCTGGCTGTACAGGAGCACCTCTGTAGCCACTGGGACGCTGGGGCACGGCTGGTCCTTTGCATTGCGGAGGCCCTTGGATCCCATACTCTGATGGGCCTGTCGAGCAGTTCTCTGAGACCAGTGGAGGAGATGCAGAGCAGCCAGACCTCTGCTCCTCACGCCTGAGTCTCACACTTGGGCTAGGATAACAGGCACCTCCATAATGTCTTGGTGTTCATGAGCGAGGAGCCCTGTGGGTCGATAGATGTAGCTGGGACACTGGTTCTCCCCGCCTAGACCTATGCATTGGGCCTCCCTCCCCTTCCTCCCACAGCCCTTGCTGTGTCCCTGCAGAGCAGCACAGCCTCATGTCCAGGCCCATGCCCTGTCCCTGTAGGCGTGCTCTGTGGTTTTGCTGGGTGAGCTCATAGGGTGGTGCCAGCTCTTTCCCCTTGCAACGCAGACAAGCTATAGACACTGGGTGGCACTGGTTGGATTCTGCAGATGAATCGAGTGCTCATCCTATTCAGCGGGAAGAAGGGAGCTGGCTAGTCCCCTGGGGCGCAGGGGCATGCTTACTGGATACTCTAGAGAGAAGCTGCCTGCGCTGGGCCTTGCGGGACGTGGGGGGCGGGGATTGTCACTGTCATGGCACTGCTGGATGATTCATCTCTGTTGAAGGCCCTTTGACACTCAGCCTCAGTTGGGCACATTATGCTGAGCTCCTGGAGAGTGTCCAGCACACCTGGTGGCCAAGGTCATGCCAGGGGGCTGGGCAAGTATGCCAGACCACTCTCCAGAGATGAGGGCAGCTAGAGAGAGCGAGCAATTTCTAGGCCACATGGCCGTCTCACCTCCCCACACCCTCGTGAACTGCCTTATAGGCCAGATATCTGGCTTTTGATGATTTTCTTTGGTTTCTTTAATTTAATTTTTCCAAACTGTCGAGGCTATTAAAAACGTCTGTAGCCACACAAAACATTACCTTTGATTTTTTATTTAAAAATTAATAAATAACTTAATGACAAGTATAATAATTTAATCTCTATACTTAATGCCATGTGTACATCTACATAGGAGGGAACACTGCACTTTTCACCTTGTTTCTGTATTAAAGTTTTCCCCTCAGTCTTTAAGAAAAGGATGATCCGCTGTTGTTGGCAAATTATAATTTGACTATGAAATGAGGTTAAAATATACAAATTTTCTATTTTTTGGAGATGCTTTATCTTAGCGGCGGAATTGGTTTATCTCCAGAGTGTCCGTTTTGTCTCTGAAGCTTTTAGTCTTTTAATTTACCCGGCCCAGGCTAGTTTGAAGCACGTCATGTCCTCAGACATGCAGTGCACCTGGGAAGCTGCTAACAGCCTTACTTCATTCAGAGCTTTGTGGGATTCCTAGAGCATGGAGGAGATGCTTGTTGCCAACATTTTTATAACATTAGTTAAAAACGGTATAAAAACGTGAAACACATTTTGTCTGCGTGAGGCAATTGCACTTCCTTTAAGGTGCAGGATCAGCTGAGGGCACTGATCTTCTTACATGAAATGTCTTCCTAACTTCTGTTTACCACTGCTTCAGGGATCTGATTCATGACATTGTACATTTCAAAAATGTGTGTGTGTGTGTGTGTGTGTGTGTGTGTGTGTGTGTGTGCCATGTGTTCTAATTAGGCATATCTCTGTAATATTATTTGAGTAACTCTCAAAGAATTCTTACACAAAATATTCTTTTAGTTTTTTAAAGACTGAATCTGATTGCTGATCCCTGGGTCCTTGTATAATCACCACATTTAGCGTTAACATAAATTGTTCTTGAGCAAGGAGGAAGATGCCTGGTGAGAAGTAGCTCCTCCCACCCATCCTAAACAAGCCCAGAGCCTCCTCCAACGCTGGGCCACGGCGGGCTCAGCCTCTACTCAGTGCAGTGCGGGTGTCTGCACATGATTCACGATGAGAACTGCTGACAGACGCTTGAAGACTAGGTTTTCTGGTATGTTCACAAACTATTCAAAATTTACATTATACCAAAACACAAAAAAAGGCAAAGTAAGACCCCCACTTCTTACTGTGAGAAGCAAAACAGTGATAGACAAAGTCATTGACACACTAGGGGATTTAGTTTCTATAAAAAGATACCTGCAAAGGTGCAAAAGAATGAGTGAAAAAATAAAGGACAGGAGATTTACGTTGCCATGTGTAATCAAGAGGGACTGAGTATTACTGCGGATTTAAAAAATATCTAAAAACATCTGATTCACAGCTTTCCCCTAAGTATGTTATTTACTACAGCTTACTGGTAGGTTAAGTGTCGATGACACTATGCCTGGTGGTAGCAGCTAAAGGAAACGCACAGTTTCTTTTTGAGATGGTCAGACCTTGCACAGTTGTGACAAAGCATGAGGAATTGTATAAAACGCCCAGCGGCACACACGGGGACCACGTGTCCCTTCGGGGACTGACCGCACCCATAGCTCAGGTTCCCTTGGGGTAGCAGTGACGCCCTCTCCACCGTCACCTCTACGTGCGGCTTCAGACTCTTACCAGCATTTACCATCTGGCCTTTGGGTACCAAAAAGATTAAGAACAAGATCTGGGAAAGCTCTGTGTCTGATAGCTCTGACCCTGTCAACTAGCAGTGATTAAAGGCGTGTTCTGTCCTGACTGGGGGACTGCTGGCTGCTGGCCATTTGGAAATGAGCGGTAAACATGTCATCAGTGAAGAGATGAAGAGGACGTGACATTTGAGGTGTCCGTGTGACACTGAGATGTGGTCACTCGGCTTAGCGCTATAGCACATGAAGGCAAATCAAAGTAGAGTCACATTTTTTGAGATTATTTATGGTCTCCGACCACTTGGAAAATATTGTGCTTTCTCCAGAATTTGATGTGCTGAAAATTGCACTCTCCCCCTGCTTATTTGCAAAATGAAACGTAAAAATGAAGTCCTTTGCAAACATAAGGCTTGCTTTTTCTTCTCATTATTTAAAAAAAATAAAGGCTCAAAAATACTTAAAGAGTTTTAGCTGTATATAGAAGTACAGCCTGCTACGGCGCAGGCTGATCGCGCAATACTTATAGATGGGGAAAGAGGGAGATAGACGGTTTTATCTGTGACTATGTAAGTCTCACTTCAGATTTTATATCCCACAATAATGAACTGCAAAGGACAGCCATCAGGGTGTGATGTTCACGCCCTTGCTGCGGACTATCTGTTGGTGCAAAGGCCTTTTTGGTACACAGGGCAAGACGCGGGAGCACACACTGGCACTGCAGGTCCCCCGATCCTGTCCATTTTGGGAAGGGATTGACTGAATTCCCAGTGGGTTTGAAAGATGGCCTTGAGACTCCAAACCCCATGAGTCTTAGAGAAACCAGAGTTTCCATCTTCCGTGCTTTTTGGACTCAGTTTTGGATTTTTGCTTGGGTGTAGAGGAGTAAGTCTCCTGAGAGTAAGGCGAAGGTACGACCTGAGATTCCTCGACCGGGTGCAGCTTCCTCAGCACGGGCCGGAGCCTGTCTTCCTGCTGCTTGAAGTCCAGCTCCACACTAGAAAGGCCAAACAGCGGGGTTAGGGTTGGGGCGTTCTCGGCAGAACCCCCCTTTGGAACGGTACAATTTCGTGACCTCCTGGCAGGGCAATACATACCGTATTCTGGTTATAATTTAACTCTCTGGTATAATATTAATCAGTTCGTTGTATTGCATTTTCACTTTTGATCACTGTGGTATATTTCAAATAGGCTCATTTTCCTTGGAAAATAACTTCCTTTGATGGGCAAGCCTTTAAAATTTAAATGTACATATTTGGTTTCAAGGGATACCATGCATCTATTGCAATAAAAATGTGAAAGACAAACAAACTGGCCCATTGTTCATCTTGGCCTGTCTGTGTACACATCACGGGATCAGAGAGATGCCAAGAGCAGGCCGCAAAGGCCCCCGACACAGACCAGGCGCGGGGAGGTACTCCGTCCCTCCGCAGCTCCTTCCCCATCAGAGAAATCTGTTTATCACCTGCAGCCTTCATGAATGGAAATGACCCTGGAACTGCATTCTCCTTGCAAACTCTTGTCTAAAAACTCCTAAGAGCTATGGTATAGGACCAGCTGTGGGGAGAACACGTTGTTTATCAAGTCAGTACCATGGACTACCTCAGTTGTTAAGCAACAGAGATAGTGTTTGTTCAAAACAGTACAAGATTGTAATTATATTTCTGGAGCCACAGTGTGTAAACATGTAGCCAGTAGTGATGTTTGTGTTAGAATGATGAGATTAAAGATGGCTTAAAAATATATGTTGCCTCTGAAACTTCTGTGGACGCTGTCAGTGTGCTGGAGTCTCCGGAAGGAAGCTGTGGTTCCCTAGTGTATATGGCCAATGGGTCCCCTTGGCACTTGGGTAGGACTTCCATGGCCTGCTTGTTTTGGGGAGATGATTTCAGCACTGGAATCCCTGCTTCCTCCTTCCCCAGGCCCCTATGGTTGGATGCAGGGCTCAGGAAAGCTCTGTCATGTCCATTCAGGGCAGCAGACTCGGGATTTCCAGGAAGGTTTGGCAGTGATGCCAGTGCAAATGCTGACACCACTTCATACATGAGCATGGGATGCTGTCGATTTCCAGAACCTTTAGTCCTAGCCAACCTGTGACGTTTTCCACAAGACAAAGTAGTGAAACTGTGGCATCTGACGTCTTTAGAAACAAGTTCAAGCCCGTCTAATGGGCTGTTTTATGGTTTGAATCCAGCATACGATTTTTCTTACTTTCAGACTACAATATTACTTAACGTTAAAAAAAAAAACAAAAAAACGTCAAGGGAGGTTTATGACTGGTGACCCCTTGCTTCTACAATAAGGCTTTTTCTCTTCCCCGTTTCAGCAGTTCTCTTTGTTATAGACTAGTTTATGGCTAATAGAAGCAGAACCATGAGTTTGGGTCTTGAGAGAAAGCCAGTCGTGCTCCTTTGTAGGGACAGCTGTGCAGAATACAGGCCTTAGAATGTCCTGCACCTGCGCACTGGTGGCCGCCGCCTGGGCTCTGGCGGCTGGGAGCTCAGGTTAAGTTCTTTAGCCTGCTTAATCTGCTTTACTCAGTTTAAGGAGCGATCATAATTTCTGTCCTACTGAATACTGGTATGGACACCCCCCATGAAAAAGCGTTTATGAAGAGCATGTCACACTATATACTGCAATTCAAATATTACTGGATCCATACCACATATGTGCCCACAGCATTGGGTGGGTCCCATGCTAACTGACAAAGAGATTGGCTGGAGGATGTTTCAACATGAATGCACCACTAGGCAAACAAGAGCCCTTCACAAGTCTGAGATGTGGCAGGTTTGGTGTAGAGGAGACATTTTATCAAGGAGCTTGGCTCACCCTGAAGCCCGCCCTCGGTTAAGGCCATTCCCACTGTTGCAGACAGCTTCTGACTTATTAGAACGGAGGGTGGTGCTAGCATTGCCTAGGCTAACAGTATAATCCTGGGCACCTGTAATTATTGAATTCCCATTAAGTAACTACATTGGGAATCCTGTTATTAACCAATTTATCACACCGTGGAACCATGTAATCACAGAGTAATCTAATCTGAGTTCTTGTTAACAAAATGACTCGACTTTTATCTGTTTAGCAGATTCTGTGTGCACTCCTCCAGTGTGCTGCCCCCCCCCCCCCAGCAGGCTGCATAGAGGGCAACAGAGACTGAGAGTGCCTGCAGGGAAGCCTGTGGTGAGGGGTCCACTGAGGTGACCATGAGCCTTGCCCTCACTGCAGTCTGAATCTGATGGGGGATCATGTGTGCGGACCAGTCAGCTGCCCTCTGGGGGCGGGGGGCCAGTGCTGACTGTGGAGCCCCATAACATTCACTGTCAATCCACTGTTAGCTGAGGGGCTGGAGCAGACCACTGCACAGGGTGGTGGCACAAAGCTAAGAGACTGGTTGTCTCTGGCTGACTTAGAACAAAGGTCGCTTTGGTCCAAACAGACCAATGGCCAGAAGAAAGCAGCAGCTGCTGCTGTTTTCTTGAGAGCCAAGGACGTTCTAGGGCTGGACAACTCCTCTGTCTATAGCCGCCCCTCCATGTGACAGCCAGGCCAGTCAGTTATCCATGTAGGGCTGGTGACAGGGCCAGACCGGTACAGGGACAGTGGCCCAGGGATTGACCTTCACTATTGGGATAACTAGGCCGCATCTGCTGCCTGCGTTGATTTATGTGTTTGCCTGAGTGTGTGTGTGTGTGGGGGGGGGGCTTCATGCCTGCTCTTGCTTCCTCAAAGTCAGTCCTTTGTCCATCTGGAATGCCTCTCCTGGCTCATGGCCTGGAGAGTCACACACCAGTCGCCCTTCTAGATACACTAACTTCTGCACATTTGACCATCTTCCCATATGGGTCCCCATCCTCCTTCCTCTTTGAGATCCTTCTAAGCATCAAGCATGAATAATTATTGCATAGATTTCGACGACTTTCTCTCCATCTTCCTGAATGCAGGCGTTGGGCAGGGAAGCATGATATTCCATCTTTTTTGTTCCCATTACCTCCAGCAGGGCTTGAGTCCCTGCATCTGGCTAAGTAATAATGAACGTGCGAGAACAGAGCCTCGGAGGCCAGTGCTCCCTTACTCTCAGCCCGGCTGCCTGCCCTGTTCTGGCCAATGCACTGTGGTTGTCTCTTGCCACCATGCCTTCTCCTTCCCGCAGGCGCACGGGCTGTTCCTGGAGCAGTGCTGGGGGCCACAGCAGCTCGTGTCTGCAGCATGGCTCAGTTCTACCAGCGTGAGGATGAGGCCCTTCTGGAATGTGATCTACTAGCACATGCCGGGATCTGTGTGGAGCTTGGTCCCCAGGCCCTGGAGTCTTACTCTGTCTCCTTAGCTGTCTGTAAGAAGTTAGTTGGGGAACTGGCTGGCTCTTGAGCCTCTACTCATGGAGGCCTGGGCGTGCCATTGTATCCCTTTTACATTTCCCTGTGGACCAGAGAGGGGTCTGCGCCTACCTTGTGCTTTGCCCCCCACTCTGTAATGTTCCTAGCATTGAACCATATCCTGTAACCACACAGGCCTCTAAAGCCTTTTCTTCTATAGGGCCTTCTGGGAATCCCTGTCTACCATCCTCCAGGCTGGAGCCTGTTGGCACCTTGCCCAACTCAGAGGCACTACTAAGAGTCTGCTGTAGCCAGGCCAGGGCTGAGTTGCCGAATGCTTTTCTGGGGGGACATAAGTTTGATCACAGTCCTCGCTCTTGATTATATTTATTTATTTTGGTTTTTCAAAAAAACCAGCTCAGGCTGACCTGGAATTCACTATGTAGTCTCAGGGTGGCCTCGAATTCATGGCAATCCTCCTACCTCTGCCTCCCGAGTGCTGGGATTAAAGGCGTGCGCCACCACACCGGGCTGAATCCCTCTTGATTTTTAAACATGAGTCTGAACGGCTGAGATCTGTCCTTCCCTTCCTTGATGAGGTGCGCTCTGGTGTCAGATAGTGACTGCACTTTGTACTGGGTGGGACAGGAAGTTCACAGGCTGCTGTGCGTGTTTCGGTCACTACCCGCTGGTGGTGGCACGTCCTCTGTACGCGCCTCCGTGCTCCTTCCTAGCCACACAGCCACCCAGCAAACACCTCCTGTCAGGAGCGCCCATGAGCAAAGTCCTGTCTCCGCATGCCGTGGGCCACACTCCGTGGTACATGGGGTCTCACTGTCGAGATAAGTGGAGGAGGCTTAACTTCTTCGGTTAATCTTTTTCTCCTCAAAATGAGTTTTAAGTACGGAGACTATCTCACAAAATTATGATTCTGTATGAAAAATCATGATTCTGTATGTTTCCAAAGAAGTAAAATCTGCCCCAAACCTCAGCCTATTCTCATAACCAACACTGAGCTTTGTTTTCTCCCTGGGGACTCTTCTGGGTTTTCTGGAAACTTCTTTCACTCTCAACGTCGAATGCTGCAAAACTGGCTCCTTGTCTCATCGCTACATCTACTGTCCAGTGGACGCTCCTATATGCGCTCAGGACCTGCCACTTGCTTCTATGTCTTGTCACAGACTCCTCGGTGACATCACACTGCATGCATTAAAGAAGTCTATTCCTCGGGTCTGTTCAATGACGGGGAAGAGTGAAAAGCCAGGAGTTTGGCACCCAAGCTGTTGCTTGTTTTCTAAAGTGGATGAAAACTCTGAATCTTTGATTTCTCCTGCCCAGGAATGTCATGTGGCTCCGTGGCTGCAGATCCCAAGACTCGGCTTTTAATTCTCTTTGAATGAGATCACAGAGTCCCCAGTGCCGGCTGTGGCTGCCCTGTCTCCTGCTCCAGCACTGTGGCTAGATCAGCCCACCCTGGGGACCTGAGCTTCCTTGGCTCTGACACTGTGATAGAGATGCCCAGTCTCAGGGCGATTCGAAGGAACAGCTGTGGGGGTGGGGGGTGTCCAGTGAGCCAGTGTATTAGGTGTGGTGTCCTTCACTGTGTGACTTTAGATAGAATAAATAATGTCCCTGACGTACAGCACTTGGTGGTGGCGAATCTGTCACAACCTGGCTTTACATCAGACACCAGCACAGCATGGGCATGTCTGGGGAAGCCGCCTGTTAGCTTCACCTCTAGACCCTACTCTCCAGTGTGTGCGGGAAATTAGGCTAGTCCTTTTTCCCCGAGCCTCCATATAACGTGCCAAGACCCAATGTAGCCATTGCTTCTCTCCTGAATGTAGCTCCACGGGAACCTCTGAAGAGTCCTGTCCATCACACATGTCCATGATCTTCCCCTGGTCCACTCCTCCAGCCTCTCACATGTGGCTGGCCGCCGCCATCCCTCCAGCTGGCCACAGACCTGACAGGATCCAGCTCAGCTGTTTCCTGCCTCACCATCTGCCGGCTGGCCCTCCACAAAGGCTCCCCATGTCCTTCCCCTCAGGTCACACTCCTGTCCCTGTGCAGTACTTTGGCATTTTCCCTTTGGCCTTTGAAACAGCTGGGCCTCATTTTTGCTCATTCTCTCCCACTTTCCAGTTGCCAGTCACTGTAGCCAGAGTGGCAAATGCCTGGTCAAATTCCTGCTCATTTCTCAAAACTGAGGTCACATGTCTCCTCTTTTTCCAGTGCATTTTCTAGCGTAGCTCCCCTCTGGTCCTGTGCAGACACCCTGGCACGCCATCCTCCCCTGGGCGGGTTCTCTCCCTATTTGTATGCATGCGTGTCTCCTCTCGGGTGGGAGCCACTCTCTGTCAGGCCTGGGCACTCACCGAGGCACGTGCCACACAGAACCCATCTCTCATCTGTGATGCGTTCAGCCAGGGTTGGCTCTGAGCCTGTTCTCTGTTTCCTGAATTGCAATAGATGGATGGGCTGAACCCAATCCCCACTTCTAATCTCAGCACCACAGTGCTGTCCTATTTTCTGTTTTACATATGACACTCATTCTATTTATAGAGTTCTTTGTGTTCTACCTATAACATTTATGATGAATTGTATAATATGTCTGTGTTATGTAGCCACATTTATAAGTACATATATGCATATGGATCCCATTTTAGTAAACTTCGAATGAGTTATAATTGTTAGGACTTTAGTATCTGTAACAGACAGATTCTGAACCTTGTGTCCTTTCCCAACACTGTGTCAAAAATTACATATGTGCTTATAGAATCCAAGCCTCAAGTACAAGGCCAATCTGTAATATTATCCTTCGGACTGCAAAGACCTTTCTATGAGAGAAAAATTAGGTTTACAGTCTTTTTGTAAAACAACAATAATAAACGATTATTTGGCTATCTTATCTGTAAATTGTTTTGAAACGTCAACAAAGTCAGTTGACAGTGACCCTCCTATCCCCTGACCACACTGAGATCTTGCTGGCCTGAAGCTCCATTCTCAGTGTCTCCCTTGCCTGCTGCACTGTGTGGTACCAAGGCCTCATGGGAATACCCAAGTCCAAGGATGGGTCACTGTGTACGAATATCATGGCCATCGGGCAGTGAGGGCCGACTGAAGTCATTTTATAACTTCTGTCCATAGCCATTTTACCAGCAGGGATGAGAATGGATGGCTAACAAGATTATTATGAGTTGTAAGCCATCTTATGCCATCTTCTTAGATGCCACAGTGATCATGCATTGTAAGTAGAAGGGATCAATAATTTATCAAATGTAGCTAAGTACTGCTACCCATGGCCTCAGTGAAGATTACGCCACTTTCTATCTTTGGGATGCACTGAAGGACAAAGAATCTGGGATTCATCCAGGCCAGCACCAGTTGCAGCGAGGCCCCTGTTACCAGGGCGTGGTCACAGTCTCGGACCTCACCTTGCTTGCTTTTCTCATATGGAGGAAATCCCCCACCCTTGTCAGAGGAGCAGCTGGAAGCCACAGTGCTGGGGCTGAGGAGCAGAGGAGCCTTCCTCTCTGAGCCCAGCTCAGCCCACAGCTCTCCTTGGAACTGGGCCATGGAGCTCCCTTCTAACCCGATGTCAGTAGTGAGAGCTTGCTGTTTTTTACTGTGTCTTTAACTATTTGTCAATGCCCTTTGAGGTCACAGAACTGCTCCAAACATCAGCCATCCCACAATCCTCCAGGTTAGCACCCATAGGAATGGAGTTTTCAAAGTGACTGGCAAGGGAAGTGGCTTCAGAATGGCCTCGGGATCCACTGTGCCCTTATGTCATGGCAACCTCCCAGTAAATTTTGTGTGACCTCAGGGTTTTGTGACAAGAATGAATACTGTCTTTAGCCCCCAGAGATATGTTCGTATTCATCAACAATAAAAAATAAATAAAAAGAAAGAAATTGAAAAGCTCCCTCATGGTGTTTTAGGCATCAGAGAAGAGTTTCCTAACTTTCACCCTTAGGTATAAGCCAAGGTGAGGGCCATGGGTGCAAGTCCTCTTCTGAATAAGATGTAAGTCATTGCTTTACAAAGAAGGTGTTGAGGTGTGTCATCTGTTTTCACTTGTAAGGCTGCCATTCATGGTACAACATCTGCATAAAGGACGTAAGATGTTGCTAACGGTTTCTAAAATGGCTAGAATGCAAGTCTTTATAAACCGTGGTGAAAGAAATAATATATTTTTAGAATTCTAACAACAGAAAAGGAACTGGAGTTATTAGCTTTGGGAATTTTCAAGTATAATTTTGAGGCCTGTCAAAAATCATTCTTTTTTTCCTCCTGACTTTATTTTATTTAAAAATAATTCTTTATGCAGGCATTAGACTGAATTATGTATTATGTATTGTTCAGGGATTCCCTGCTGCCACTGTCCTCCTACCCCATCACTCACCCAGTGTACTAAGGGCTCGACACAAAATATTAGAAAGCAAATTTTCTCCCACCCCAACACATGCAGTTGAAAAACTTAATATGCACAAGTGGTAGTGATTGGAACAGGACTGGAAAGGGCATTTCCACTAAGATAATCACTGGATGACAAAGGCTGCAAAGATTCCTCTGCTCCAAGTGGCTTGGACAGGCTCCACTGCCACTGGCTCTGCATACAAATGCAGTCACCTCTCTTCCCAAGGAGGCTCCATCAGTCATGTTGCCCTCCCTTCTGCTGCCTGGCTGGCCTGCCACCACCCTGCCCAGCTCTCGGGCATAACCCTTACAAGCAGCGAGGTCTCTGCTTGTGTCTATGTGGATGTCTTGGCACTTCCTGCTAGGCAGTAAATTAGCAGGGACGATGTGAGAAAATGCATCTGTCACTCATGTATGGTCCTCATTCATCTGGTCATCTGGGGCTGGTTTCCTGTTCTTGCCTAAAACCTGACAGTCCTGGGAAGCACCTGTAGACTTGAGGGGCACCAGTAAAGGCTTCCACGTTACTACTAGGATGTCGCCATCTGCTCTAAGGATCAGTGCTCATCTGGAGCCACCCTGGAAATGCTCCAGGCACCTGCCAGGTCCTGATTCTCCAGCAGAGAGTCACCTAGAGAACACATTAAGTCCCCCCTCCCCCCAAACCCCATGGACTCCCTCCAGGTGACCCTGTCTCTTTCACACCTGCCTCCTATCAAATGAAGGGAGCATGGCACACCTCAAGCTTCTACCTGTGGTGTGGAGACAAAGCCTGGGCAGGTCGGGGCACCCACATCCACACCCTCAGTGAGTGGTGCCCAGCCCCTCACCACCCAAGGCATGGCCACTAGTGTCACTCAGGCACTTGTGTGCTGAAGAAATGAAACAGGTGTGGAACGTGTCCTGGAGGCAGCCGTCGCTCAGATCTTATGACTACATTAGGAATTCCAGCCCTTCCCAAGAACAGTTTCCGTCCTGAAAAAACAAAATACTCTCTAATTAACCGAGTCAGCATTATTACTATCTGCTTCATCCTTTGAATTGAGGCAGGCATACTATTATTTTCATAGAAACATACAAATTAGAATTCAGCCCATCTCCCTGTGGTATTACGAATTAACCATTTCCAAAGAGGGAAGGGCCGGATCTGCCAATGGTCACCTTCACCAAAGGTGGCTGGAAGGAGTTCCTCACAAAAGCCCAGTCACAGGTGAGGACTCATCGGGTTAATCTGACAAAGCAGTTCCTGAGATCAGCTGGATACAAGAGATCTCACCTGGTCACAAGCAAAGATTATATTGACAGTTTATCCTCAAAACAGTCTCTAAACTCGTTAAAGCATATTTTGACAAGAAATGAGGACAATAAGCCAGAAAAGTTGTACTTAAAAACAAAACAAAACAAAAAAAACTCCAACTTGAATCTCTTTTCCTCCTCTTTCATGCTGAGACGCTCCTTAATTTGAATAGCTCAGTCGGTCCAGATCACAAAGGGATGCCATCTTGGGAAGGGAGTATGGTTATGTCAACCATCTCAGCATTTCCAATTATAAGAAATGCCCCTTCTGGTGCTTGCCATTTTAGTGGACCAGTGAGCAAAGCAGTCAGTTGTGGGCTAAATCTGAACATTCATTTTCCAACATTTGGAGGGAGGTTTCTCTGTGGACTGTCCACACTTGGAAGTGCGCTGCATGAGTTACTAGCCCCATCTCCTTATAACTGTTAATTACCAGCTTCCAGGACTCGGTGCTGGAAAGGTTCCCTGGGCATGGTTCTGCAGAACTTAGAAGACAACAGATTCCCGCCCACGAGAGAAGAGGGAGCAGCTGAGCCCCGACTCCCTGGCACCCACCTCTGACTGGCAGGCTCTGACAGGCTCATGGTTGTACCCTTTCCCTGGCAGCCGTTTTCCTGAAATTGCTTCAAGACCTTTTGTCCTTTTGGAGTCCCCCCATCCCTGAGCCCAAGTCCTCTATATTTTCATGACAGAACCCTGCTTTACAGAGAATTAGGTATCAGCACCATGGCGAAGGCACACGGGTCTTGAGCACGCAGCACCGGGCCCTGAACCGAGTGTACTCCACCTCCCCAAGCCCAGCATCACTGGAAACAGACGCTCCAGCTGCTCCCAGAGGGAAACGGGGTGCCCAGTGTTGCAGTACAAGGCAGGCAGGGTCAAATGCGTTGACCTCTAGGGCTCTGCCGGCAAGCAGGTGTGACAAATTGCAGTTTTGAGACCCTGGCAGTTGTCATGGCCTCTGGGACCACCACAGCAATGTTGTATATTTTAAATTTATTTATTTCAAAGTTCCTGTAGCTTACTTAATCCCAAATGTTTTCGCTGTAAGAAGAATTAGCAATGCTCAGGAGGGACTCCCAAGAAAGGTCTTGAATTTCAGACCCCTTTTCTCTGTGCCTATGCCAATCTCTAGACCCACTGCCAGGAGCTATAATCTTTCACCCACTGCCCAGGTTGTCGCCATAGAGACAGCCCACTGTGCCGGTGCCCCTAGCATGCCAGTCTTTGACGTTTGGGTGGGATGCCAGACACCTGGTAAGGCTTGCGCATCCTCACCCACCGCCACGCTCCGAGGTGCCGCCGACACTGCCCAGAGCCGGCTGCTCCTGAGTGACGGGCTGTTCCCGGGCTGCCGGGGACCCGCCTTTCGTCCAGGGCTCCATGCCCGCCAGGAGATGTTGCCCTTGCCCCCGGACTGGGTCATTCGTATTCACCACTGAAGAGATTCGTTTACGTGACTGTTGCAGAAGCCAGTGGCAGGAAAAACTGGGCAGAGTAAGGGCAGCTTAAGTATGGACCCGGAATGACTGAAGTTGGCTTCCACCACAAAGCACTGGTTTGTTTTCAAGGAAGAAGAGCAGCTGTGATTCATGGAAGATAACTTGAAAGTCTAGTAAGGGTGCATCTGTCTATTCAGGGACAATATCTAGACCTCACTCTAAAACATAAGCAAAACAATATCTCAATTCTGTGATTTACATTAAGATAACACATGTGTATCATGTACATACTGGGTTCAGTTGACTGTTCTGTGTGAATTTTTACCCCTTTATCATTTATTCCTACAGACTTCAGCTTTTGTCCTAAGTTAGCCACCATGAAAATAACTGTTAAGCTTTATTTCCAAGACAGAATGGCAGGAAGGCTGGGGGGGGGGGGAGTGGAAGAGCTGCTTATGTTCAGCTTGGTAGAAATGGTCATGTTTTACACTAGTTTGGAGACTGTGAAATGAGGACTTCGGGGGGCAGGATGTATCTTCTGGAATTTTTCTGCCCCGCTTTCAGTGAAAAGTGATCCCTCTGCCCTCCTGCCCACTGATGCCTGAACACTCAAGGGTTTGGACCAGAGGCCAGTGACTGATGGGTTAGGATTATGCGGGGCACATGAAACATGGCAACCGCCCCAGGCCAACTCCTGAAAAGATAAATTCTTACCCTTTCCTGACTTGTTAAATCGTGTGTGTGTGTGTGTGTGTGTGTGTGTGTGTGTGCGCGCGCGTTTCTAGGTAGTGTCTCACTCTAGCCCCAGGCTGACCTGGAACTCACTATGCAGCCTCAAGCTGGCTTCGAACTGACAGCGAATCTTCTACCTCTGCCTCCCCAAGTGCTGGAATTCCTCCTACCTTGACCTCCCGAGTGCTAGGATTAAAGGTGTGTACCACTATGCCTGGCCCTGTTAAATCATATGTAATATCACTTTCTATGTAAGTCACTTCTGGATTTAGGGCTAGATTTAGTTAAATTATTTCAATTACTATGGACAGTGTCCTGATAAGTTCTTTTTTTTTTTTCAATCACCTACAAAATGTGAATTTTAGGCTGAATGTGCTCTTTCTGTGAACTGTCTCTGAAGTCTTTGCCACTTCTGTCTGATTACATTAAAGACCTCACGAGCTGTGTCTCCTGAAGTAATGAAAGCTGCACTCTGTGGACACGCCCGGTGGTCTCCACCATTCCCTCCCTTCCTCCGTGGCTCAGGCGGGTGAGGGGTCAGTCTGTCTCTTCCTCACGTTCCTTCACTGGCCATCTACATTCCTCACCCAAAGTATGACTGCATGAAGACAGCCCACTAGGCAAGCTTCTCTGAAAGGGTGCTGGTTGTAGGAGTTTGGGAAGGGAGCCCCTGCCTAGTGCTTTATTCCCTGAATCCCCCCCTTCCCTGCCCCATCGGCAACAGCCGAGAACAAGCCGCAACTTGGCACTCTCGCCAGGACTCCTCGGGCACTCTGGCTCCTCGCCTCACCCGCAGTGGGCTCCTCAGCCTTTACCCTGTGTCTCTAACGAAAGTTTAATGTGGTGCCAGGCTGGGGCAATGAGCTTTTCAACCTTCGGACCTAAAGACGTTTTTGTTGCTGTCTATCCTGGGCAATGCAGGGTTTTACCAGCCGCTTGCTCGCTGCTGGATGCCCGTCCTATCTGCCCTTTGCAGCTACTGTACCCATCTCCCTTCAGAAGTTGCCACGTGTTCTGCTGGGTTCCAGTCATGCCTTCTTGGTAAGGAACACCTCTCCTCTTCATGCTCTCAGACAAGGTCTCCAGGTGACCCCACACTGCCTCTGAAGAACCCAGGCCCTGCCTGGGATGGCCCCTGAATGAAGATGGTCTCAGTCATGTCTACGCTGTCCCATGAGACCTTGTGGCCTGGAGCTTTGCTGCTCTGACCAGGGGTGACTTTGTAACGCAGAGAAAGTGACTGATAGCGTTCTGCATTTCTCACGTGTGTGGCATGTGTGTGGTGTGCGCATGTCTGAAGGTTGGTACTTGCGCAGCTGTGCTTGAGTGTATGTGTGGAAGCCAGAGGGCAGTGTCGGGGCATTCCTCAGTTGCTTTCTGCCTTACATACACATAAAGTAAAGCTCTTGCGCTGAGCCTGGAGCCTAGTAAGTCTTGTACACTTAACTAACTATCCAACAAGTCCCAGGGATCCTCCTGTCTCCACCTCCCAGCCCTGGGATTACAGGTACATACCACCATGCCTGGCTTTTACGTGGGTGCTGGGAATCCAGACTCACTCCACATGCTTGTGCAGTGAGCACTTTACCTACTGAGCATCTCCCCAGCCCTCTTTTACTTTTTGAGGGCAGGGAACTAGCTTTCTTTCTTTCTTTTTTGCTATATAACTTCTCAGTTATAACTGGTTAAGGTAATTTCACAGATCACAGATAGTATTTTTCTCAAAAGAAGATAGACACATTACTAACAGGTACAAGGAAGACAAATACACTCACTACCCATCAGGAAATGCAAATACAAGCTCAGTAAGATACCACCTCACCCTACAAAGCATGAATTATCTGAAGACAGTGGATAGCAGATGATGGCCAGGATGTGAGAGGAGGGAACACCAGTGGTGGAAGTGAGAATTAGTCCAGCCATCTGGGCGTGATGGCACATGCCTTTAATCCCAGCACTTGGGAGACAGAGGTAGGTGGATTGCCGTCAGTTCAAGGCCACCCTGAGACTACATAGTGAATTCCAGGTCAGCCTCAGCTAGAGTGAAACCCTACCTCAAAAAAACAAAAACAAACAAAAAAACCAAACAAACAAACAACAAAAAAAAAGAATTAGTCCAGCCATGTGGAGAACAGAATGGGAGCTCCGCTACGGGTCGGCTGTACTGATTTGAGTCTTGCCAGCACCATTCTAAGCCTAAGACGTGGGTCCCCCTAGGCATCCTGCCTCAGCCTTAACATCTTTCACTGTTTTCACATCTTGTAAAGGTACATTTCCAAAGAAAGACATAGGAAAAACAAAGAGCAATCCCGTCAAGGTTTGGGCTATGTCTTAAATTGTCATCAAAATCGCAATATAGCAGCTTTTGCCTGTTGAAAGTTTTGTGCCTATTCTTATGAATGTCAATCATATAATCAAAGTTCAAAGTAAAAGAGAAGGGGCTGGAGAAATGGCTTAGTGGTTAAGGGATTTACCTGCAAAGCCAAAGGACCCAGGTTACATTCTCCAGGACCCACATAAGCCAGATGCACAAGGGGGCACATGTATCTGGAGTTCATTTGTAGTGGCTGGAGGCCCTGGCGTGCCCATTCTCTCCACTACCCCCCCCCGCGTGCCTATTTCTCTCTCTCAAATAAATAAAAATAAAATATTTTTTAAAAAGAGAGAACACATGAAGAGAAGCTTTGGAGTCAAATGAGGTGATTCTGCCACAGGGAAGACAGGGCCACATTCCTTGTGAGTTCCCATGAAATAACTGCACACAGGGTATGTGCAGCGGGGCCTTGCCTGGCATTCTTGGCCCACACAGTGGATGTGAGCCTTTGAT
This sequence comes from Jaculus jaculus, assembly GCF_020740685.1. NCBI lineage: Eukaryota > Metazoa > Chordata > Mammalia > Rodentia > Dipodidae > Jaculus > Jaculus jaculus. Next base: position 6,632,327 of record NC_059102.1, on the reverse strand, counting down.
CGATGCTATGCGGAAAGCTTACATTTCACAGCTTTGCCCAGGCACATGGTACTGCGCTCATGGCAATCCACTCCAAGCCATCAAACTGCTAGCAGCTCTGGACGGACACCACCAAGGTGATTTTGCATACAGATCTTCATCCTGGAGTCGTGCATACTGCCAGCAGTGGGGTGGGGGAAGATTCAGAGGTAGCCATAGAGTTCTGGGCAGGGCTGGACCTCTATGTCTGTCTGAGGGAATCACCCCAGCATGGCCCCCAGTGGTTCTTGCATTTGTGGGTAAACATCACGTGTCACTCAGAATAAACAAAGTGGGAAGAGGAGAACGTTAACATACCTATAGATAATACATGCACTGTTCCTGCATGTGTCACAATTAGCTGTGTCTTGCCCCGTCCGATATGAAAGCCTACAAGATAAGAACAGGAGAGCATTACAAGTGGTGGCAGGGCGTCGCTGGCCTCAGAGCTGATGCTTTCCCGCCGCCACTCTCGTCGTGGTCAGGGATTTGAGTCCTGTGTGTTCCCTGTTCTGCCCCTTTCTCTCTGTCTTTATTTTACCCCACCAGCACATCTACAGCTAAGAAGGTTTAAAGTTAATTTGTGAGCATCTGCAAGTGGGTGCCGTGTGTAATCTGATGGCGTTGGGCACACAGGGAGTTTAGGGTGTCCCACTGCAGCGGTATGTCCACGGCATTTTAAAGAAACTTTGCGGAGATGCCAAGCAGTTAGATGCAACTCCTGCCCGGTGTCCCTCGCAGCGGCTGGTGTGCCACCCGCCCGTGGGACACGTGCCCCGGCCCCTTCCCGGTCCCCAGCGCGCTCCAAAGAATCCAAAGACTACTTCTTGTGCACCTGTGAATTATCTCCGTCCCCAAAATTGCTTCATCTCGACATTAAATGTATGATACTCTCATACAAATACATACACGATGCCCTGAATTTTGCCCGCTGGCCTGCAAATCCCAGACTTGTACTTTGTGGCTTTTTCTGTGGTGAAAACAGGCGCACACCTCTGACAGTATGGCTATCATGGTCGGATTTCTGATGCACTGTCTCTGGCTAGGCTCTGTGCTGAGTAATGGCCTTGGGTGACCGAACTATGAGTTCTGTTGCCGCTAGGAGGACACACAGGTTTTTGGCATGTGCAGGTGTGTGTGTGCCTGTCTGTCTATGCAGCATTGCTTTCTCCTGCTAAGGAAAATTAACTTTAGAGTATAAATGTGTAAGGTGTTAGTGAGTGCACGTGGGTTTAAATGTGTGCGAAGGTGCACGCGAGTGGAGGCCAGAGGACGATTTCGGTGTCTTTCCTCACAAACACTGTCCTCCTCCTCCTTTGAGATGGGGCCTGTCACTGGCCTGAGCCTCACCAGTCTAGCCCTCCCGCTGAGTGGGCTCTAAGGACTGAGCTCGGGTCCTCCCGCTTTTGAGACAAACCCTTCACCAGCCGAGCCAACTCACCAGCGCCACCCTTAGGGTCTGTTTGCAGCGTCGTGTGTTTTGGCGAGGGAGATTGGTCTCCCCTGGTCCTTGGAGGGGCTGCTGTGTGCCTGTCCTGCTCTCTCTTGGGGCCCTTCTCTGTTCTCCCTGCACAGGCATGCTTCATCTTAATATTATCCTGTACTCAGGGTCACACAGGATAAACTGCTAGGTTTCTGGCAGGAGAAAATCTTCCATCTGGATTGGCCTCTAACCACTCTGCGGGCATGTTTACATGGACACAGTCACTCAGCAAGGTGACAGTGTGCACGGAGGCCTTTGGTCAACAGAGACGGCGGTGTGTGTCTGTCTCACCTTTCCTGTGTACACTGAGCATGTACGCATCATGGGTTTTAAATTAAAAACGTTTATTTCCTTCCTCATATTTTTGTGTTACATAAACATTTGGAAAAAGGATTGACTTTTCAATGCTGAGATTGTCTCTGTGGGTTTCAGTAAACTTGGACATGACCTTTGAGTTTGCACAGTTTATTTGTTCATCAAATGACCATATTCTGCCCCAAAGTGTTGCCTTTGTGTTTTTTCTTTTTCCTTTTTTTTGTTTTTCCTTTTTGAGGTAAGGTCTCATTCTAGCCAAGTCTGACCTGGAATTCATTTTGTAGCGTGGCCTCGAACTCACGGCAATCCCCCTGCCTCTGCCTCCCAAGTGAGTGCTGGGATTAAAGGCATGCGCCAACATGCCCGACACCTTCGTCCCTGCTTTGTGTTGTTGTCTCTTTTCTGTTATCACATCCCCATATTGGGGACCTTTCTGTGCCCACATTTTGCCTTGCCACCTGTGTCCCACACTCTCCCTTTGTTCTTCCCCACACGTGGCAATGTGCCCTTCTCAGCCCTTTTCACACAAAGCCCAAAGGTGCATGTCTCCTGGACTTTCACCTTGCCCGGATTTGGCCCGGAATTCCTCCAGCCTCTCCCCATCTCCTGTGTCCGGGATATGCACAGTTCTCTTCTCTGTCTACTTTGCCTCTTGGGCTTGGCCTGTTCCTGGCCATGGCCATTTTGTGCAGGGAAGGAAGTGTGGTGCCTGAGGCCAAATCCTAGCAGTGATTTCCAAATGGACCTGCCCTCATCCTATTGGACTGAGTTGCCCATGAGGTGCTGCTGCCCTGGAGGGTGGACACAAGGCACTGGCATGCCCTGGTGCATATGGCACCTCCAAACTCCAGGTGCCTAAGCAAAGAAGGCCCAGTGTCTCTTTAACTGCTACCCGGAGGCACAGTCCAGGCTCATAACTTTCCTGCCCTACACGTCAGGAAGACCTGTCATACCTCACCAACGTCATGCTCCTTCTTTGCTCAACCACCTCAGTTTCCAAGGGCCTTATGTGGAGGAGGGCCTGGAGCCTTCCAGTGACTGACTCCTTCCTGTTTTCCAGAGCAGACAGAGTGACCCTCAGCTTCGAAATCTCATTGTCTCAGACCCCAGGCTTCTGGTGCTCAGGGTTGCCTGGCTTGTGTCTTGCTACTGTTTGTCATGATATGAGGCTGGCATCTGGGGACTGTCTACATCTGGCAAAGCTAGGACGAAGCCTTCAGGCTCTGTAGAGTCAGAAGGGAACACTCTTCCCAAACAGCAGAATGAATACCCCAGTCAGAAATCATCTTGCTGAAGCCCATCCTAAGAAGTCTGTCCTAAACACTCTATAAAATGTGCACATTGTCCCATCACTGTGTTAGCAAGTGGTGGTGAAATGTCATCTAGGTGTCTGCCATCAGCCTGGGCACTGAGCACATCGACGTGACTGTCACATGATACATGCTGTCCTCATGAAGTGGACAGCCGAGGGGAAAGGCAGGTGGTGACCATACAAGTTCATGATGGGCTGATGAATGGTTTGAACATTTTGATACTTCTCCAAAGACAGAGTGGGAATGGTGCAGAGGTGACTCTGGCTGGACCTTTAAGGAGATGGTATATGTACTAAGATCACAGTGTTAATAAAAACGCAGGTATTCATCTTGTGATGAGGTCGAGTGTGACAAACAGGCTTTGATGCTTTAAAACCCTACGATGGGAGTGATGGCAACGCTTACGTGGGACTGAAGAAAAGGAGTGGGCTTGTGAGCTGGGCCGGGATATACGTGCTGGCTGTGTGCACACGTGAGTTCCCATGCCTGGATCCCCAGAACCCACATTCGCATGGCCTTCTATAATCCCAACATGACCCGTGTGAAGATGGGAGATGGAGAGCAGAGCTCAGACACCTGTGGGATACTTAGTCTGGTCAATGCGGTGGTGAACAAGAGACCGCGCCTCCAACAAGGTGGAAGGTAAAGACTGAGATCCGTCCTCTGACTCCACACGTGTGCTGTGGCACGCACACACCCGTCTGCAGGAGGGAGAGGAAAGGAAAGGTACAAGGGAAGAAAAAAGCGCACACTTGGGTGATGCCTGGCGGGCAGAGGCTGGGGCTGCCTTCGCGTGCTCTGCGCAGGGGCACGTCTGATCACTCTGCAGCGCTCAGAAAACTTAATGGCCAGTTGTATTATTTTGTCAGTGGTTTTTGTTTTTTCAGCTTTCTCTTTCTGAGATGTGTTTTTGGGACTTGGCATACGTTTTAGTTAAGACCCTTTTTGTTGTCATTTTTTAAAGGATTGACTTTTGGAGTCCAGACAAGTCAACGAGGGATTAACTTGTGAAATTTAACACGTTGACCTGTGCTGTGTGACTTACTCTAAGGCTTCTACCAGCAGTTACTGTCAATCAGTGTCTGCTACAATTTCATCAAGCACAGGGGTGTTCTCAATGCAGGACTTAAAATTCTGGAATCTGCTGTGCTCACTGCTCTAATAGCTCAGCTAATTGCCCGGGGAGCTTCCAAGCTGCGGGCGTTGGCTTCAGTGAGCACTCGGCGGTCACATTAATAGTTGGGCTTCAGCACTTGAAAGGGTATGTCCTCCAGATATAGACAAACAGATAAGCTCGGCTGTGAGACTGGGAGCAGACGGCTGTCCTGTGAACATCCCCCTTTCCTTGTCAATGTGGAAGCATTTTCATTAAACCGATACATGGAATGATTTTCTTTCCATTCTGCCATTGGTACGTGGAAGAGCAGTCCAAAACGTCACCCAGCTGGACAGACAAACTCCAATTGACCACACTGCTGGGCATAACTCATCGGGGCAGCAGGTGAAGTCTCTGATTTACTAGATTAGATAGGCATGAGTTTATGTTGCTGACCTAGAAGCTACAACACAGGATCACGTTGATCGGGTGACTTATTACTTTGATCTTAGAAGTCACTACTTTATAAGCTGACTCCCTTCTTAACTTGACAGACCCAAGCCTGCTTCTTCCTGATACGATCCCTGGTACCTTTGAACCTGTTCAGTTAATATTAATTTACTCAGATTTTACAGTCAGGCTCTGTGATTTTATATTGAAGCTCAGAATAACATGGGGATGTCATAGAGAATTACAAGTGAGTGCTGAACAGGACTGGGGGATAAATTGTGAATCACTTTTCTGGCACTATGAACCCCCTGGGCTTTATTGACAAGGAGGGCAACGTGGCCCTCAGTACCCCGAAGGTCTTCTGTCCTAACCATGGCAATTGGAAGAGAAGACTGTGTTCAGGACCAGGGACAGCGCCCAGCACTTGCGTTGGTGCCAGTCTTCTGTGGTCCCTCTGGCCTCCCATCGTCCCACAGTGCTCTACTGCAGGGTCCAGATCAGCACCCAACACTCCCCTCTCCTCAGCAGAAGCCCCAGAATAGCTCTTTGTTGGAGCGGGCTTTCTGGAAAGGTAAAGGATACGAGACAAGATTTATAAACTCCAGTGTTATGCACAGCCTGGGCTCCTGAGCTCTGAAGCTCTGCTGGCACCGAAGGGGTTTGGAAAAGCTCATTACAGAATGTGTTTGCTGGGGTCAGCTGTAGGGTTCATTCTACTTCCAAGGGAGCTGATCGTCTCTCGAGATCCTTACAGTTTCCCCATCTCTACAGAACCTCGGGTCTACCTCCCTGCCGTGGCCTGTGCTTCCCAAATTTGACTCAGCACACTGCTCACCTGCATCTCTAGCTGCCTCCTGCTTTTGAAGTGGTCTGCTCTGATTCTTCAAATGTCAGTACCAACCCTCCTCCCCCGAACATACAATTGTATTTTTGTCTGCACACAAACAAACATACATACGGTGTATATTCATTGCAGCAGACTGTGGACCATCTGCATGCAGGTCTCCAGGTTTTGTTCAGAGGAGCAGGGTTTTAAGGAAACAGCGTGGGAGGTAGGGCTGAGCTGCAGCGGCAGTTTTGACCCTTGCCATAGCAAAGCTGCCCCACCTTAGCTGGAGCCACATGGTGGCCTTGTCCTGGGAGACAGCGATCTCATGGAGAGCTCACGGGAGAAGCTTCTGCTTGTCATGAAGGCCGAGGAGAAAGCTAGTAGGAAGGAGCTTAAGAAATGGCAGAGGAGGTCACCAAGGGCTGTCTTCTAGCCACCTGCCCAAGGTGCCCAGCGTGTCACAGGCTTTGAAAGACCAGAGAAGCTCAATCAGCCAGTCTAAACCAGCAAGATCAGGTGGGGCCTGGCCCTGCACAGTTTAGGGAAAGTCCCAGAATCAGAAAAAGAGAGTCGATCACCGTGGTGTTATGCGTAGCCCAACACAGCTCTTGGTATCTCAAGGAGTTTGGGAAGCGGAAGTTAATTTTTCATTATCTCCTGGTGACTGCTTGGATTGGGCTGTGAGATTGACTTGAAGGGGCTGATGTTAGAGCCAGAGATGCCTGTTCCCTGTTGCTATGTAATGTTTTTATTACAATGCTGAAGATCCAGCCTAGACTTGCACATGCTTGGCAGGTGCTCTCCCACTGAGCACCATCCTCAGACTTATTGTAAGATCTTCAATTCTGCCCAGTCATGGTGGCATCCTCCTGTGATTCCAGCTACTTGGAAGGGTAAAATGAGAGGACTGGTCTAGGGTAGAAGTTTAAAACCATTTGGCAATGTAAGCACAGAAAAGGAAAAAGGGGGAAAGAAAGGAAGGGAATGGAAAGGGAGGATGAGAGGGAAGGGGAAAGGAAGAAGGGAGGGATAAAGGCAGGCAGTTAGTGAGTGAGGAGGAAAGAAAGAAAGGGAATTAGATAAAGGAAAAAGGAGTAAGGAAAGGAGGTAAGGTGAAGGAAAGGAATGGAAGAGAAAACTAAGGACAAATGAAAGATTTTAAATTCTCAGTTGAATGTCTTGTCACCTCCCTGGATGGCAGCCTGGGACATTCATTTAAGTCTGGTTCTGCTACAGACCTCTAGGAGATCTTTTTCTCACTGTCACCAGTGTGCTGGACTACCATCCTCCCTAAAAGCTCTGCACAAGGGACAACAGGTGACAGTGTGCCTTGTTCGCTACTTTCAAATGATACATTCAGAATGTTCAACAAGTTCACAGTTTCATGTACAAAGGCAATAAAAGCATTTTGGATATTGCTAGCGTCATGGTATGAACCTATTAAATATGGTGTTCAAAGTTATGGTTAGGCAGAGTGTTGAAATTGTCACATTCACTTAATTCAGAGGCTGAGTCCTACTGCTGTAGGTATGGCCCTCAGTGAGGGATGGTGGTTATTGTAGAAATGAAGAAGGCAATGTCTCTTTTCCTGGTAATAATTTTATATTATCTTTCACTGTTGTTCTTTTTCTTTGAACTGTCACACCTGCTGCCAAAAAATATTTTTTTCTTGTTCTTATACATTCTTGTCCAGCTGTCCCTTCTTGATAACTAAGCCATTATTTGTGTCAGCATCTTAAGGGGCTTTTCTACTTAATAGTCTCAAAGTGACATTAATTAGAAGCATGCAATGATACTTCTGCTATTGTAGAGGGAAATTAAATTTCAAAGGTAGTGAAAGTCAGCTGTTGCAGGGACCCTTGTAGGTCCTAAAGGATCCCTCAGAAGTAAACCCAGTTTGTTTCTGCATCTATAACCTCATGAGGAATTTGCCAGATCATGTCTTGGAAGTGTACCTAGTTTATCTATCAGCTCTTCCGTTGCTAAAGTGAATTTAGACTTTCCGAATATATCTGTGGAAACTCAGTTACATCTGTTGTAAGCATTTGAGCAATTCTATGCCAGGATTTGGGGGAATAGCCTATTTTAGCATCTTAAACAGAATGAGTTGGTATCCTGACCAACTTCAAAATCACCAATTGGTGAGCCAAAGGCAAGTGAGCCCCCCGCACCACCCACCCATTTTGTAGCCTATCCTAGTCCCGCTTTCCCTGGCAGCTGTCTCTTAGCCCCGGGGCCGACTTTCTGAGCCCAGCAGAGCAGCCCTGTGTCCCTTGGTGGCCCAGGTTCTCCAGACAGAGACTGTTCAGGGTGAAAACCAAGACTGTGCTTTGCAACCCACAAAGTCATGGTCACTTCTGATTTGGGCTAAGCTGTTGGAGGCACCCCCTTTTCCCTGCCTTGGGGTTGCCTGAGTGGCGTAGGTGTCGACACCTCTTTGGTCACCCAGCTGGTGCGTTCTCTGAACTCTGCAGCTCCCTGCTACCTGCTTCTCTCATGCCTTTGCCCTGTTCCCATCCCCCCACTCCACATTCTCCCGGTGCCAGAACACCACGCATTCGGTATCAACGAGGTGCTGCCATCCCTGTTAGTCCCACTGCCTCCCGGCATGGAGGGCACAGACGAGGTGGCAAGCAAGGGCTCTGGACGCATGGGCCACGTACATGGACAGCAAAATTACCCCCAGCATGACTTTGCCTTAGCAGATCTCTGCATGGGCTCCAGTGCAAATTAGCTAGTCCTACCTGACTGCTGAAGAACTCTGGAAAAGGAACTTCATGTTTTCTGCTTGGTACCCTGAAAAAGTTGTAACAGTTTCTCTATTGGAGTTACCCTCATACAACCACTGAACTGAACTGAACGTGTGTGTGTATGATGTTGGTACCACTGTTAAGCTGCTCTGTGGCTCTGCTTTCTCCATCTTCCTGCTTCTTGGCCACTGGATGATGGATGCTTGGCAGCAAGGCAGCAAGGCCAGTGTCACTAACCGTGGGATTCCCCTCTTCATCTGCCTGTGTGTGGGAGAAGCTCTCACTGAGATCAAACGTTCCTTTATCACAGCATTAATGTATGATCATGCCAATTCCAGATGATTCCTGCTTAAACACAAAAGTCTGCCTTGCTTGACTGCACTCAAGGACAGGTGTTTTGGTGGGTGGGTGGGGGTCTCATATTAAGATTCAGGGGGAAGATCCTGAATTCAGACAACACAATGGAATCTCCTCATTACCCCAAGGGTTGTAAGGGCCAACCTGGGAACTTCAGCCTAAGGTACAAAGAAATACCTTGCTCTAGAACACACCCCAGTCGCGAGCTGCTCTGGGTCTCTCTTCATCCCATGTGTCTTAATTTTTTCTACCCGAGGATGAAATTCTCAAAATCATGCATGTTCCATTTTCCTTGAGGTAAGAACTGAAGTAGAACCCATGTAGAGTCAGCCCGACATGAGAGCCCCATGCAGTCCTCCTGACATCTCGTCAGGGTGGTTGGAAATATGGGTTACGTCTGTGTTCTAATCAGAGACCGCAAAGGAACTCGCACCTCACCAGCTGAAACCCTGGCACGCTACGCTGCCTGCACATGTCTCTACCCAGTGCTTCTTTGGCACGGCCCTTGCTAGATGTCACCCTCAAGACAGCTCAGCTCTACAAGACTCATTTTCTAAAGATGAAGGACTTGTCTATAAGTTCAGGAAGTAAACATACAACACTCCTTCCATGACCCTGGTTCCAGTGCCTGTGCCCAGCCCCACACTTCCTCGGCAGCTCAGCACATGGGCCAGTGGATTCCAGAACTCTGGGAGTCTGTGCAGAGCACTTTCACTGTGTGCATGTTGCTGGCTGAGAATGTATCGTTCTTCCTGCTGCTTCCAGCCTCCTGCCTGGTCCTCCCCATTGAGGAGAACTTCAGGCATGCACCCTCAATACTTGCCTCTTTCCTGACAGATGAAGCTAGTTAATGCCTGTTTACCCTGCCTCCTTTCCCTGCTGTGAGCCTTTTCACAACACTTAACCCCACAGAACATTCCACAAGCTTTAGTTTTCCTTGTCCTCTGACTCCCTCCACTAGCAGGTGAGCGTAGCAGGTAGCGATGGTGCTGCTCCCTCCTGAGCGTGCAGTGTGCACCTGGAAGACTGCAGTACAGGGCGTGGCTAAGAAAGAGACGCTCTGATTAATGGTGGATGGATGGACGGATGAATGAAGGAATGAAGAACCTGCATATTTTCTGCTAGGGTGAGAGTTATCATGCCATTTTGTTCCTGGGGTGGAAAACAAGGTGCGTTCCCAACTTCAAAAAGGATACCTGCCTAAATAGTCTCAGCATTATCCCATCTCCCAGCTTGTCCTAGACCAGTGGGGAAAAGGTCAGTCACCGTCCATGCCCCACACCCAGTTCTGAAAATAAATGCTCAGCCAGGCTTCTTCAGCAGCCCTTGTCTGCCTTCCCGTGAAGGACACATCTGTGGTCCAGGAACCATGTTGGTGAGCCTCTTTGGACGCTGGTGCTTTCTTTACACACTGCTGACAAACAGATTTCTCACTGGCTTTTGCAGCTCCCCAAAGGTGGGGCCTCAGTAATTCTGGGGAGGCTCTGACTAAAGTGCCTCCGCGCTTGTTTTCATTACAGAGAAGTGAAACAGAACGCTCACAGTAGTTAGTGGACGCGCACCGTAGCTGGTGTGCAGTTCCAAGCGGCCGGTGCGCCCTCGCTGTCATCAGCGCTCCCTGGCCATGTCCTGGCGGCTTCCTCATGCCCACAGCTGGCATGAAGCAGCAAAGGCACCAGCATACTGGGCATGGCATGATCAAGTGTGTACAAATCTGGACAGAAACAAGGACAGGCATGAGTGCCCACTGTTGCAAGTGTTTTTTTTTTTTTAACCTTTCGTGTTTAATAATTATATTTTCATTATATAAAAATCCAGAAACCTGGGACTCACTTATGTGCATCCTGCCTAACGACATTATTAACAGGACAAAGCTTTCAGTTTTTGTCATATGTTTATGCAACTGGGAAGACACTAACTTGCAAAATAATGACAATAATGATACAAACAAGTGGCTTTCCCCAGAAGGCACCAGAAACAGCTATTCATAAGGAAGACAACTTTTTAGGGCTATGCGGAGGCGGGGTTGATTAATCTGTGTTCTGGGAAGAGAGTTAACACTTAAGCTATAGTTTATTGAAAATTAATGAAAATGAATTTTTGGCCTTACTAGCTACCAAGTTGGCATGAAAATAAGGATGTGAGCCCATGGTGCTGAGGCAAATGTCCCCCCTGGGCTGTCATTTCTCTCCATGTGAGTATCATCTCACATGATACAATGTACAGAGGGTTTAATTTGGAAGTATTAATGTACACTTGCCAGTAGTTCTGGTAGTAAATATCCACAAAAGCTTTTATCTTTTATTTATAGATCTTTTGATGTATTTAGATTAGCTTAGTTAACAGTTTTCAAGTGAGAACTTATTCTTCTTGAGGCTTGTGAGTGGCTTCAAAGGCTGACCTTGCATTTGTTTCTCAGACAAACGCACCAGTGCTCTGCTCACTGTACGCTAAAATCCCTACATTTTATGTAACTATTCATAAAACCCTTGATGTCCAATTTGAAACTTATCTAGAGAGAGAGTCTTTTGCTATATAACCAATGAGATATTGACTTAAAAAATTCTTCCGTTTTTGACATTTTTCTATGCTTAGATGACCTTTTTTCAGAGTCTACGTCTTCTGACTGCTGGTTCAGTGCTGCTCTCTGAAATGCATGCACTGTTTTTTATGTTGCATTGGACTCTTTAATTTGTTGTTGATTTTATATTGCATTGGAAATGCGTTTGAATGTGTTGTTCATGTGTTGTTTTAATTTGCAACCAGCTTGAGGAACTAAGCCTGTCTGCTTTGTGGGGCACTCATCTACAAAACCCTGGTGACTGTTTTCCCTGCGGGGGCTCATGGGTAAGCTCTGAGTTCTGCTACCCTGGTCCCTGCACTTACAGATCAATAGCTTTGATTTTTCTGCAATTATCTCACAAAGAGGATTTCTCTTAGTCAAGATTAAAAATGTACTTGGCTCCTGGGATCCCTTGGGGATGGTGGTCCTGGTTCCTCCTGCCTACAGTATTAGGCTGACGCTTTCTTAGATCGCATGAGCCCCAAGTGGGCTGGGGCCATGAGCCTCTGTGGCCCCATCAAAGAAGAAACCAGACATTCTGTAGCCAAAGAAGCACCTCCATTTTCTTTATGTGCATAAATACTGGGTCCCTATTTCACGAGAGGTGAGAAGCCCACAGATCCACATGTGAATTCTGCCATCAGCATTGCTGTTGACCTTGGGAGCAATACTTATCAGCACTGCCAAGGCTGAGCTTCTTGACAGAGGCCATTCACTTGTTCTTTTCAGGATCCAAAATGGCTGGACATTACAGGTGCTCCAAGGGGGTGAGCTCTGTTGGGGCTTCACCAAGGGATACTCATTTCAGCTGAACGCTCCTTCCAGTCCCAGGGGAAATAGAGCACGGGCTGTTTTGCACTGCTCAGCAGAAACTGCATGGGATTTGAGAAGGTATTTGAAAACTAGGAATTGCATTTCCAATTTTTTTTAATCCAAATTCTGGAACACACATCCGTGAATTCCACAAGCGTTCATGTCACGCCTTGAATTGCTCATTTTATCTCATATGGGATGTCTGAGCCACCCCACGGCTCAGTGGTGAGGTTTGTATTCACTGGCCAACTTGAAAGACCGGGACGCATTTGGAAGCTATTTTGGCATTCTGCACAGGAAGATTATTTAAATTACATTTTCAGGTATGTGTGATACCTACATGAAGCCCAAAGCAAGAATGTGAAATGTGTTCTATAAACTTACCAATAATATTTTGCTTTATTTTTCATATTAGAGATGAAAAGGCTTATTCTTTTTCAAGAACTTAAGAATCACGTTTACAAAGTTATCTAAACATAAGCGGCAGACAAGTCTCACCAAGACCTCTGAATTAAATGGAAAACTGTGTTAGGAAAGAGATAAACGTGCTTTCATTGCAGATTCACAAATATATTAACTAGACTTGAATGTGGATATTCTATCATAAATGTATAAACACATTGTGTGGCAAAGGAAGGAAAAAACAGTTTCCCACCAAAGAACCCAACTGCCCAGAGCCAAGACCAAGTCCAGCCTTCTCAGCCAAGGAAAAGACAAGGAACTAATCATGGTTCAAGAGGAGAAAAAAGGAGGGAACTTTTTGATCGGCCTACACACTGACGGAGAACATTCGAGAGGGCTTTTTATTTTTTATTTTTCTTTCCTCTGTGAAGTTTTTTGAGTATTTTAAGTTGGGGGCTGAAATTGTAAAACTTTTAGCTAGTTTTGCAGGATCTGTAGAGCAGAAAGGAGCCGTCAGGATCTCTTGTATTTTTGCATAGAGAAAACAGCTCCGAGAGTCAAGGTTACAATGAATGGGAATTGAATCCAAGTTTCCTGACCCCATCTCAGCTCTCTCACCAGGACCCCAAAGGAATGTGCCCTGTCTTTTTTTTGAAGACAGTTCAAAACACGGTGTTTCTACTCTGTAACCCTCAGCCTCGCACTTGAAAGGGTGCTCTCCAGCCAGAAGGTAACAACGTTAAAGAAACAGAACTGGGATCTCTCTCTTCCATATACTTTTCTTTTTGAGACAGGGTCTGACTTTGTAACCTGGGCTAGCCTTGATCCCGTGATCTTCCTTTATCACCCGCCCCCATGTTGGAATTACAAGTGTACATCACCTTACCAGCTTCTGCATGTCATTTAATTCCCAGAGCACGTGGGTGGGCGCACATGCAGGCATTCAGAAGTCTCTATCGCAGGAGAAGCCCAAGGCCAGCGTGACTTGGAACGCTGATCCCGCAGTCGGGGGGGGGGGCGGTAAGCTCAGCACCTGCTGCCTGCGGGGTCCCCCTCCTCGGCCTTCTCCCATCCAGAATCCCAGTCCCTGAGAGCGAGCACGTGTGAGTACAGGAGGGGCCACAGTCAGGGCCGCACTGGTCTGTGGGGTTCTGTGTCAGGGTAAACAGAGACACTACCCCGACTTATCAGGAACAGGAGAAAATGAAGCGCTGACATCCTCACTCTCTGCAAACAGAGTGTGCAAAAGGACAGGAGAGTTGTTGGTAGAGCTAAGAAACTTTACCTTTCAGATCTCACACCGAGCCCTGCCTGGAGCACATTTGCCTGAGCCCAGGAAGGCAGCGCCCAGAAATGCCGAATCCACGGGTCATTCTCAGAACCACCGAGGCTGGGAAAGACTAGCGGATACTCTCCACACCCTCTCCTTCACGTGTGATCCTTCTCACATGACTAGGTGGAAGACCTCGGTCTCCATGCAGAATGAGTGGGGGGGGGGGGTGCGCGCATGCATGCATGTGTTGGGTGAGATGTTTTGGCAGGAGTGACCATCAGTTCACAGACACTGCACAGCAAGGAGGGGCTGGGACTGTCCAGGACCTCTGTGCCCAGCTTTGCCCAGGCTCTCAGAGGGTGAGTCAGATCTGACTGAAGACCTGTGTGACTCTCTGTGCCTATGCCATGACTGCCACAGTGATGCCCGATCACCTGTGTGTTCTTTCTGCTCCAAGACTTGAACAAATTAAACAGCCCTCCACGTCTCCTCCGTAACCATGACTCAGTGTTTATTCTGCTTGGACTCAGCAATTAGAACAAAGTCAAAGGGATTTTTCTCCTCTTCTTACAGACTGTTCTGAAAGGCCTGATTCTTAATTCAATGATTTGTCAATATGAGGACATAAGATGGAGCCTATGTATCAATTATTTATTTATTTATTTATTTATTTATTTATTTATTTTTTTTTTTTTGGTTTTTCGAGGTAGGGTCTCACTCTGGCCCAGGCTGACCTGGAATTCACTATGGAGTTTCAAGGTGTCCTCAAACTCATGGTGATCCTCTTACCTCTGCCTCCCGAGTGCTGGGATTAAAGGTATGTACTACCTGCCCGGCTTCTATATATCATCTCTATCCATCTAGCCTCAATGCCCAAATTTAAGTAAGCCATGGCTCACAACATGCTCTATGACGGCCTTTTATTCTTATGGGGAATAAAAACGAGTGGAAGACCTTTCAAAAAGCTTCAAGAAATTCTGCTGTAGTCAAACGTGTGTGTTATACACACAGAGAAAGATTCTAAATCCAGATCCCCAAAGGTTAAACATGCTGGTGAAACCTGAGGCATATACTTGTCATAATAAACTGTATGTCAGGGGCTTGAGAGCTGGCTTAGTGGTTAAGGTATTTACCTGCAAAGACTAATAAGGACCCAGGTCGGATTCCCCAGAACCCACGTAAGCCAAATGCACATGGTGACACATGCATCTGGAGTTTGTTTGCAATGGCTGGAGGACCTGGCATGCCCATTCTCTCTCCCACATAAATGAATAAATACATAAATAAATAAAAATGAACTGCATGTCAATGAACGTATTTCCCTAACAGCTAGGCCTGATCACATGACTCATTCTCAGTGTGCCCATGGCTTGGCTTTATCTCCAGCCAACATGGAGAAGATACTAGCAAACATCTTCTAACATACCCTCCTGTGTGCCAATCACACATTCTGAATGCTGCTCCCAGATTCAGGCCTGGATTTTGATTTCACAAGTATAGTCACCATATTTAAAATCCATCTATTAGTCACCAACTGCCATCCATGGTCCACTACTGGTCACTGCCTGGTTTTGGAAACAAAGATTTAATGGAACAAATTTTTGCTACCTAGACTATCAGTGGTTCTTAGGACACAGAATAGTATCATTGCTGCCTGGACTATACCATCCCCAGAGATGAAAACATTTTCTCTTGGGCTCTCTGAGGTGTTTGACTGTGTTCTATGAGAACTGGCTCTGAGGTCCTCCAGTTACCCTGGTTCCTGCGACCCAAGCCCTCACTTCTCCCTGTGTGTCTGTACATAACCTCGCCTTACTTGGTGGCTAGTACTAATTTTTAGTGATTCAAGGATAACTGAATTTTAGTAAGCATTAATACAGGCCACTGTACCTGGTGTCTGTTACCTCCATGGTCTTAAATGTCTGCAAGTGCTCCCCGCTTTGAGCCCCAGGAGCTTGCGGGCGTTCCTGTGGATTTGTGTGTGTGTGTGTGTGTGTGTGTGTGTGTGTGTACCCCTGCATGCCTCCGGCTGGGGAGAACTGATACTTAGGCAACCAAGAAGTCACCTGTTCCCAGGAGAACAACACCTGACTGACAGGGTGCCATTTTCTACGACAGAGATTGTGGGAGACTGTCATTTTACAGGATGTACAGCCCTTTGTAGAACCTGTCGGGAGGCTTGGGCTTGCTTTTGTTTTTTGTTTTTTTCAAAGTAGGGTCTCACTCTGGCCAGGAATTCACTCTGTAGTCTCATGGTGGCCTTGAACTCATGGTGATCCTCCTACCTCTGCTACCCCAGTGCTGGGACTAAAGGCGTGCGCCACCACGCCCAGTTTGGGCTTGCTTCTTTCAAGTCATAGTCTCACATTTGTTCTCAGTAGCCCTAAAGGCCCTGGAACTCCATGGTTTCTTCTCTGTCTAGGGCTAGGGACCATGTTAGGGGGATCTTGTGCCCTGGGTCCTGCTGCTTCTCTGACCCCAAGCGTGCAGGTAACACATGAGCAGGTACTGGTGCTGGAAGAGGCCTGAGCAGCGAAGATGCTGTCTCACCCGGGGTGGGGGACATCTTACTGACAGCCGCGAATGTAGCCCCTCACACGGTTTTCTACTCTTCTCGACATCAGTGTCTGCTGTGGTGGAATGCCACGTCCATCCTAATGGATCTGAGCACATGGCTCCAAGCTGGGGGCATCTCTTGTGAAGTTTGTGGAACGTTTAGGAGTCAGAGCCTTGCTGGAGGAAGTGAATCCTTTCTGGGCAGGCCTTAAGGTTTTCAAGACAGGATCTACTTCTTGTCAGCTATTTTGACCAACTTGGTCTGCTACTCCTGCCTCCACAACTCCCCAGGCATAATGGGATGCATCCCTGGAACTGTAAGCCAGAACAAACCCTTTCCTTCCTTAAGTCACTTCTGGTCAGGGTTTGTCACAGCCACGAGAACGTAGGCAAGACGGCATTCAGCTATTGTGCATGGTGAAGGCACCGAGTGCCGGGATGGGAGCTGTTAGAAACAGGCCACGCCGCCTCCTCCCTAGGCCCGTTGATGTAGAAGTGCCTCAGTGAGGAGCCAGTTTGTACCATGAGCCAGTGGCTCTCCCGTCCAGGAATTACCAGTGTTCCAAGAATTGATTGGGTTTTTAAAATTCCCTTCCCTATTTGCCCTGATCTCAGCCTTTACCAACTACATTAGTCACTTAGGTAGCCTGTGTGACCCTGTGCTTCCTGCAAAGAGACGAGAGCAATGCCGAGAGAGCTGAAATAAGCAAGATAATTCCTGGCATTCATGCCAGCCAGGCAATCAGGTGCCGCCCGCACTGCACAAAGCCAAGCGGTTTTAGTGAACTCTCCAGGCATTGCTGGGGACTACTTCCTAAGCATCCTCTTCCTCTCCTAAGCATCCTCTGAAACACTGTTCATGGGCCCTCGCCTTTTTCCTTTACCTGCTGCATGCTGGGACATTCTAGAAGCCTCACTGAGGCGTCCACTCCTCCTACCTGACAGAAGAGAAAGGTGGAAAGCATCTTCCTGCGAGGAGAACATCCCCTGCTCAGCCTCTCAGATGCACATGTAGACACAGTTAAAGATATATTTTCTTATGAAGAATAACCGGGAGATTAGTGAGTGTGTCTCTGTCTAGTGACACATACATTCCTTCACAGGGCAAGTGCCAGTGGGAAGAGTGTGCTTGAGACTGGACAGTGAAAGGAACTATCAAGGAGTTTATTCATTAGCTACATTAAGTGTGACGTGGCTAAGAGATGCTGGTCTGACTCAGTCAGCACTGGCTACCCTCCCATGTCTTAACACTGCACACAAGAGCCGGCTGGTTGCCCTCCCGGTGCCCTGTCTAGCCCGCAGTATGGAAATGTAGGTCCAAGGTTTTGACTCTGATGGCACCAAAGTACTGACCTCACCAGAATAATTCTCAGTGCAGGCAGAATTCTAGCCAAAGCCCTTGTGTCTTGCAGCGCATGACAGAAAGAGGGATCAGCTACAGAGTGTCATTCTGAGCACTCTTCATAATGAATGACAAGGGTAGTGTCTAAAAATAATTATAGGTAAGTATTTTAACTTGGTCAGTCATTCACGTCTTTGCCACATCACAGAGCAACTGTGTAACAGTCCATATTAGATAGATTCTTTTCTTGGTTTTCACCCTGAGATGCAACCAAACCCCTGTCCCCAGCTTTCGTGAAGTACATGGGACTCCTGCTTCACCGGCAGCACCAGGAGCCTGGCCTTCAGGGATTGGCTGGTGCTCAGAGGAGCCAACTTAAAATTTCTGGATCTGGGAGCTAATGGAAATGGCCTGGGATAGCAGTATTTACATCAAAGCTAAAGGGCAGATGCTGCCCCCCTCCAGAGCCACTTGCATGGGTACAGAACTGGCTGATGCAGCTCCTCCCTTTCCTCAGGACTTGGGAGCTCCCAGCTTGGAAGCGGCTGAGCAGTGGGCCTCTGCACTCCCCTCACTGGAGGATGTGACTCTCACTCATTCAGACATGGACACAAGAGGTGGAGAATCTGATTATTGGGCAAATGAGTGGACTTGGGCATGAAGCTTACATCCATGCTCCTTCTTGACTTTGACGTTCGAAACCACTTGAGCCACTGTTATATGAATCCAGAGCTCCATGAGGAAGGTGGGAATGAAGGTTCTAGACATAAAAAGGCACCTCACTGCAGACCTACCCCTGTGGGCAGGCAATAGAGCTAGGGGCTGACTTGAAGGGGGAAAAAAGGATTCTTGGCCTTGATTTAAGGTGCCAAGTCCTTAAATGGCCTGGGCTAGGCTCTTTGCCATATTTTAAGATGTTGCAGTGAAGGGCTTTTTGTGACAAGGAACATCCCAATCTTGGCTGTCCTATGTCTGTCACCACTGAGCTCTTACAATGTGGCCAGTGTGACTGAGGAATGCATTTCCCATGTGGTATTCAGTAGCCACACGTGGCTAGCAGTCACTATAATGAACAGACTCCAGGGCTCATGGGGACAGTGCCGGGGTGGGGAGCAGCTTGCATGTTCAGTATGTGGGGTGGAAACACTCAGTATGCTGAACTCATACATCAGCCACCAAGTGCTCCCTGACACCACCCCCACCCACCCCAAACACCACTGACCACACCGACCAGTGTTCAGCTGCGAACAGAAACCATCCAACTCAAATGCATCGTCACTAAGTGAACAGAGTGGAAAGTTACCTATGTGATCCTCACTGCCCACTACAGTATGGACAGAAAGACCCAACTTTCAGATGGGTAAATGAGACACAGAGAGGTCCTGCCCTTGCCCAAGTCACCAGAAGTCCATCCGAACGCCTTGCTTCATTCACTCAAAAGCACGTGGCTAGGCAGACAGTCTCTGAGCACCCAGGGGACCCTATTGAAGCAAACTTGCATGCTTGTGGGTCCTAGCTGCTAGCATGCTCTTCCTTTCCTGGAGTGCTTGCGGGTGTTTATATGTGGCCGCAAATCTCTGTGAGCAGGCATGTTATGTGCATTTGTCTTTACACCATGCAGCAAGTTTCATGCTGCACTTGGCAGTGGTGACATCCTCCTGTCTCCAGTCACCACTATAGCAAAGCCAGTGAGGGGTCACTATCTGGGTTTCTCGTTTTTTCATGGAATATGGCTTGCTAATCCACAGACCCCTTATCCAGCCCCTTTCCCTAGTGTGTGGCTTTTGGATATGTGCAGATTGAATAATAAATGACTGAAATGGGATGAAAATGGAGATGTAATCTCAGCACTGAGCAGAGCTTTCTGAAATTCTTGGTTGTTAGTTTACCTAACACCTTGTTAGATTACCTCACATTTGGCTAGCCATGGTTTCTGCTTCATGGCAACACCTGGGCTCTTACTGTGTAGCTCAGAGGTGGGGGTTGAACTGAGAACGAGCTCGAGAAGGGGCCGCTGGCACCGGGCTTGTGCCGCCGGAGTTAAGGGCAGGACCTGCGCCAAGTACCTCACCTCCTGCCCTGGCTCACACAGCTTGTTCTCTCCTTCCTCGTTTGCCATAAGGAACTCTAATGCAACCAGGACACTTTCTGGAGCACTTCTGTGCTCCGGTAACACACCCTCTAGTTTCCCTTCTTCCGGCTAGTGCGAGCTCACCTCACCCTCAAAGTGAAGGGGGCAAGTCGCTCAGGGCGAGAGCGCGCACTGTCTCACATCCAGCCTCAAGAACACAGGCCAGAGGCACTGCAGGCAGTTTCGGGGGACGGGAAACAGAAGGCTTGGCAGTTCAGACAAAGGCTGGTGAGCTGGGGGCCACTGTTGGGAGAAACGGGGGAAGATTTTCGACTCCTGGACCTGACGTTAGGCTGCTGCCTTTTAAGTTGCTGCTACAAGTCCAATTTCAAATGATGGCCGAGAACAGCAACCTCGTGTTCACGTCAGACCTTGTTGGCTATGGACTTAGTGTCATTCGCTTTGCAGCCCAAAGAGACATGCAGCGCCACACGTGGGGATGAGCATGTGTCTCCACTCATATGCAGATAGGGCTCGTCTAAGAATGGGCTCCTCTGTGTGTCCCAGGAAGAGAGTGCAAAACATAGACTGTTGGTTACACAAAACCTTACATGGTCCTGAAGGCCAGTTATGACCAGTTATTTTATTCTAAGCCTGGAAGTCATTTCTTTACTACTCCCAATGCTACCTGAACTTTCCCCTCTTGAGACAAATAGTCTCTTATTTAAACATCCTGCCTGTCACGTGTATTATATATCATTAACACCAGAAACCATTAATCAGAGCAGATTAAAGGGAAAGGTGCATGCGCTCACTATATGGCCTGAATTCTAGGGCAGGCAGATAGGCACACACAAGTGTACGTCAGGGGGTGATGTGCCATGAAGGAACAAGTCTAGTTCACTAGGTCCTTGGGCTGCAGTCATGTTACAGAACTGCTGATGTTAGTCTCCCTAGGGATGTGGGCCTGGGGGCTGAACATGGGTGGCACAGTGTGGCAGCGGAGATACATACCCTTCCCGGTGGGCCTCTCCCTTCTCCAGCTCCTGAATCACTCCCAGGAGTACTTTGATGGTCTCCTGGCTTGAGCTAATCAACTTCTCCATTGCCTGCAGCTGGGCCTTGAGGTCCACCACTTCCGTGTGAGGCACAATTTGTTGACATTCCTCACCTGCTGTAGGGCTTGGCTGGGACTGTTCGCTACATTCTGGGGACAGGCACGGCTCTGTGGGTGAGCGGGCCACAGCAGACCCCGTGGAGGCCTGTAGCCCATTGAGGTGGGCGGCCCTTCTCTGCTCCTCATCCACAGGGCAGAGGGACCACTGGCTGGCAGCAGCAGAGTTTGACAGGCCAGGCTCAGAGGCCCTGGCACTGATGGCAGGCGGGTACACGGTAGCCACCTCCGTTTTAAACACTCTGCCGTGGGTGAGCAGAGTGGGGTCCTCAGAGTCCGGGGTTCCCCTGTCGGGTTTTGCTCTCCCCTGCAGCTGATGGACAGGCTCCTCAGAGAGAGGCCGGGAGTTGTGTAACAGACCTTCGGGGTGGCTGAGCCCATCAGGTTTGCAGAGCTCGGTACAGTTGACCCCGGAAAGCTGGTCTAGCGCGTCCACATGCTCGTTGGAATGGAAAACCAAGGCTGTGGTCTTGTGAACCCGCCCTGCGCCACAGGGTCGGGGGTCTTCCATTGGTTCTGCCTCGCTTTTCTCTTTTGACTCAGCTATAAACCCATTGTTTTGGCTTTTGAAGGGCTCTGCAGCTGGGATGCTTTTGAGGTTCCCTTTCTTGCGGTCCAGAGGGAACGTCTGGTAACACTTCCGGAGGTCTGGCGAGGTCTGCACACCGGTGCTCTTGGTGACATTGGGGATGGAGCGGCGGGCAGGCACCGTCATGTACTTTCGATAAGTGGCCCTGCAGGACACGGGCTTGGCCTCCCGCCTCTCCGCCAGCGCTGCCGAGGAAAGCTGGAGGTCTCTCTGCTCGTTCTGGGCCTCGCAGATGTCCTTAAAGCGCACCTGCAGGGCTTTGTTCCGCTTCTTGATCTGCCGGTTGGGGTCTAGGGCATACTTCTCCAGGGCCAGGCAGGCAGCCGGCTCCACTTCTGGCTCCGGGGTTGTGAGTGTGCGTCGGCCCGAGTCCTTGCTGACCATGGTTCCTGTATGTGGAGACACAGCAGAAGCGTCAGTGGGTCAGAAACACTTGCTCACAGACACGTGGACTTGTAGCCAATTACAGCTGCCGCCTCCCTAATTACATTTAAGCAGGTGAGGTCGGCCTTTATGTTAAGGAAAATCAGACAGGCAGGGACGTGCTGGCAGGCACAGCGTGAAATGCTTTTCAGATATTAAAGCTTGCTTACTTTTCCACGTGGGATACACTTGTTTTTCTTTGATAGTAATGCATGTTTCCCCATTAGACCAACCTGTTTCACTAGATTCATCAAGAAGCCCAGTGACTTCTTGCCTGCCTTGCAAATTATCTTCTCACACACACATCTCCCTCCATAAGCAGATGGTTTACCAAATGCAACTTATTTGGTTTGGGGTTTTTACTATTTTTGATGATGACGTGATTAATCTATTACTGGAGTCCGACAGAACTCCTGTTTTAAAGACTGAAGACTGTGAGTCCTGAGCAGAAAATCCCGCAGGGAGCAACTAGGGTGAATGCAGGTTCGCCCTCTGTGGAGAGCCAACTGCACGCCTCCACGGGACAGCACTGGGGCTACATGATGGCGGAAGCCTGCCTGGCTTCCTGTGGGTTAACATCAGCCACGAAAGCAACATGGGTTTTCTTGCAAGGACAGCGGTAGCAACGCTTCTGTGACTCCATGGGATGTGGCACTTGGAAAGACTTTTAAAAAAAATTGTTCTAGAATCAAGTTTTGTGTTTTGATCACAACCTCTGAAAACCACAACAATGGTAGTTGTTTCAGTATTTAAATCCTGAAAGAGAATAAAATCAGGAGGCTTTATGTTAATCACGCAAATTCATCCCAGGCTGAGTTATTAAATGCAGCTAAAGAGATGCAGGTGGCTGCCCGTTCCTCTGGGGAATACCAAGGGTGAATGCTGCCTCTTTATCAGATAAGCAGATTCCCAGCTGCTTATTATTGGTCAGGGAGGAACCTTGCTAAGGGCTGAACTTGGAGCAAGAAGATACAGTTCAGCTACGCCTGGGTGCCCAAATATGTAATCTAGGCCAAGGCAGGAGCATAACAAGTTCAAGGCCAACCTCAAAAACTTAGTGAAGCCGTTGCTCAAAATAAATGTTAAAGAGCAGACTGCGCTATAATTCCACTGGTGGAATGTGTTCCTAGCCTGTGTGAGGCCCTGGGTTCAACTCTTAGCACGGCAAAATAAATAACTGCAAAGGAGGTATAATTAAACTGCTATATGAGAGAGCTAGCTTTTGCCAATCCCCTGCTGTCTGAGTAGCACTCAGCTGGTCGGGCCCAGGGTGCGCAAGGCCCTGGCGGATGGAACCCAGTGTCTAGAGAAGCAATGCCACAGACATGAGCCAAGGTCAGCAGACCCGGTGCCCTCGGCCGCCCAGAGCCATGAAGGGCAGCTCTTGGGAAATCTGTGACAAGTGAGTTGTTTGTAGAGTGGCTACCACTTTCACTAAGGACATGGTATGCCACTTGATGTCACTTACTCATCACACAGCGAGTGAGAAACGCAGACAGTGTTTCTCACAGACCCAGGTATCCCACAGAGGCCCCGTGCGTGCCTGCCCGCCCCATCCTTCTTCGTTAGAGTCAGCAGTGCAGACCAGCAGACATAGTGGCTTGGTGAAAAAGCAGAAGAGGGACAATGCCAAGGCCCTCCTAAAGACATGGTACCCGTCCGCTCGGTTTGGACCTCTACTACACCGACCTCTGCCACCCTTCAGGCCCCCCGGCCTGAGTTTCAAGCAGGAAAGTCTCAGGGGCAACTCCAGCCTCCCTGGCTTCTGCAGAGAATCAAGTGGTGGTCATGGAACTCTCTGCTACCTTGGTTCAGTGAGGCCACAGCATGTCAGTCACCGTGTTCCCAGCCTGTGGGCGGTGAGGGCCAGAGGACTCCTTAGAGTGGAGGTGCTTCCTGAGCCCACCCTCAGGAGAGGCAGACGACAGCAGTCCCAGTTTCTTCCCAGTGGAGAGAAGCAGTGTGCCCTCCTCCTTGTGTGACATCTAGAAATGTCCCTGGATGTTGCTGCACTAGCCACTTCAGCCCTGGACGCTCTTGGCTTCTGCACCGTGCTCCCACAACGTACCCTGAAAGGCAAGGCTCGCAGGGAATGCACAAGAAGGTCTTCGGTGCTTGACTGGTGCTGAGACTATCTGCAGACTTCTGTAATCTGAAACTCCACCTGCAGGGCAGTTTCAGAGAGCAGGGAACCTGCGAGGAGCAGACCAGCGATGCACTCCTCTGCAGGCTCATGCTGCCGAGGAGAGGATTGCACATGGCGGGCAGGACAGGGCAACCCTGCCGGCCAAGATTATCAGTGTCTTTCAAAGACACTTCTCCCCACAGGTTACAGAGATGCACTCACAATGCTGCGTGCGGGGGAACTGAAACCATGATGAGAAAATTCACTCCGAGCCCTCGCTCCTCTGTCTCCATTCTCTGCCCGCCTTGCGGTGCAGGTGCGTCAGAGCGCGTTGTGCTAGCATCCCAAAGACCTTCATGTGAGGGGAGATTTAAAAGAGAGCCAGCGAGCATTTTTACAAAAAGCAATTTGCTAGTAATTTTTCAGCCTTTCCCCTGCCACTACTGAAAAATGTGCGTCTGAGTAAGTTTGTCCTGCCGTGCTATCTGTCATCTCCGTGTGGCCGAAGCCGCCCTGAAATGCTTTCCTTACATCGTTCTGCTGCTTTCGAAAGACGCGCTGAGTGCTGGACCCAACCACCAACCTCAAAACCAATCAGAAGAATTAATTGCTGGTGGCAGAATAAAGTAATGCTATTCTTTGATTTACGGAGCTCTGATGCACGCACAGCGATGTCCTTCTGGGGGAAATGACTGTGGTCCTTAAGACTCCTGTCTTGACTAGCTCACGCAGGTGACAGCGCCCGTATCCCAATTCCCTCCCTGAGACACTGTGGAACTTCATGGTGGTGATTTGTTTTTGGCTTTATATGAGGTTTTCATGGGTGGGGATGACATGTCCCAAAGCCTCCAGATGGGATTTTCCTGGATATCAGGAATTAGCATGGTGCAGGGAGGGTGTTCCTTTACAGGCCATGGGGCAAGACAAGGGCTCAGGCTTGCAGTAACTACTTACAAATGATTTTTTTTTCCTTCTGAAAGCAAATGGTGCAGCCCACAGGTGACTATTCATGAGGTAAATGGGGCCTCGCTCACTTCTCATCCGTCACTCCTGCACTCAATCCCAAGCACACGCCACAGTCACATTAGCATTCTGTGCCCGTGGTTCCTTGCCGCATGTTTGTCTGTGCCTTTACCTGCATTTTCTCACTTGACCTCTGAGGTGGCCTCACTGGTGCGGCACCTGTGTCACCTTCAAGCGGGACTCTCAAACATGCCCCTTTTGTAACCTGCTCAGTGTCTCACAGCTCGCGCCCTGGCTCCCGACTGACTCCCTGTGAGTCCCACGTGCCAGGCCACTGGACCAAACTGAGACATCTGTCACTTGAAGCAGCCCGTGGCCAACTTCAAAGGGCATCAGATGTCTGCACCACCAAGAGAGTTTCATGGCCAGATTGCATCATACATGTGGGGGGGGGTCTTGCAGACCTGTGCAGGGCCTTAAGATCACCTCTGGGCACACAAACCTTGAAGTGCTAGGTGAACATGAGACCCCAGTGGCATTTGTAACAGTAGCTTCCTTGGGTGGATTATCCCTAGCACTAGAGTCTTGTCCTTGGAGTATGTCTCTCACAAGGTTTACTCTTCCTAGGAAAGCCCTGCGTTAAACCTCACTGTTTTGAGGTGAAAGTGGCAAGTCATGGTTGAGCCTGTCTGGCTTAGGGAGATCTGGAAGTCGAGGAGCTGTTTGGAATATAAATGTCTTAATTACTCTCATTAAATTTCATGATCAAATGTGAGCGGTAAATATATATACCCTGTGCTTTTAGATTAATGATGTAGCCTTCTGAGCTGCTTTACACTAACAGCTCAATGGCGATGTGCATCTCAAAGTAAAGGCGAAACCCTGCAGGCAAACACTTGCGGGAGCTCTGTGCACAGTCCCTCACCTCAGTGCACCCGCGAAGACGCCATTGTAAAGAGTATTCACTGTCCCAGCAAAACCACTCACGGAAAATGGAAAGTGAAGGAAAGCAGCCTGCCAAATGAAAAAAACAAAAACAAAAACAGAATTGTCCTTGTGATATTGAGATAGTATCTTTGGGGTGCTTGGCTTAGGCATGATTTCCACTTTGGAGTGGTGTTGGGACACTACATTGTTACCTTATTTTGCCAATTAAAAAAGCACAAGTTTGGGCTGGAGCAATGACTTAGCTAAGGCTCTTGCCTGTGAAGCCTCCGGACCTAAGTTCGATTCCCCAGTACCTATGTAAGCCAGATGCACAAGGTGGTGCATGCTTCTAGAGTTCAGTTGCAGTGGCTAGAGGCCCTGACATACCCATTCTCTCTCTTAAATAAATAAATATTTTATCCAGGCATGGCAGCTTATGCCTTTAATACTAACACTAGCTAGGCAGAGGTAGGAGGATCACTGTGAGTTCAAGGCCAGACTGAGACTACATAGCGAATTGCAGATGAGCCTGGGCTAAAAGTTCCTACCTTGAAAAACCAAATATTTATCATCACAAAGTAAAGGCGTTGTCAATCTTGAACTGGCCTCTACAGTATGTGAACACTTTCAGACAG